>NW_027041733.1:1200000-1800000 GCF_035928015.1 Saxophila tyrrhenica | reverse complement strand
ATGGACCGGATCTGTAGCCAGATACTTGGAAGACCGCTTGCCATTCGTGATGAGGATGTTGACGCTTTGCTGCCGTCTTCTAGTTACGATACCGTGATCACAAGGCCGCTGGCAGCAAAAATAGCTGGCGTGAGCCGCATCAGGATTTTCAACCATGTCATTACGTATCGCCTGCTCTGTGGGAGACTGTTGTCAACATTGCACCGAAAGAGGGCACCAGAAATGACAGTGGCTGACGCGATGAACGTTCGAGACAAATTTGCTGCTGAACTGGAGAAATGGAACGACGGCTCGAAAGATCTAGGGCTGTCCGACTCTACCGACACGGCCTCTCGCCAGCAATCGTGCTACCTGTCGAAAGTTTGGTACGAAGTTCTCTACGCTAATGCTGCGCTGATGATCTGGCGCCCGTCTCCGTTACTCGCCGACATCACACATGATCAGCCCATGCTCCAGAAGATCTTCGACTCTGCGACCCACGCTGTGAATACTTACTCGGCTCTGCACAAGTCGCGGCAGATCAACTACAGCTGGGTGACTCTCCAGTCCATTTTCATGGCTGGGCTGAGCTACATCTATGCAGTCTCGCGTCACATGCGCGAGGCACGGCAACCGACAACTTCGAAGACTTGCTTGCTGGCCCAAGACCCGAGTACCATTGAGATCATTAACGTTACACGAGCTTGCTCGAATGTGCTGGTCGCAGTAGCAGGTGAGCACAATTCTCTCCTCTAGACTGTCTTCACAGATACCTAGCTGTAGTGATCTCATGCTGATAATAATTTAGAGCGATGGAGTGTCCTTCGGCATTGCCATGAAGTGTTCGATCGGCTCAGCGATGCTGTCTTAGCGGATGCCATAAAGTTGCAGACATCTCCTGCGGCCGTCGCTCACACAACACCAGTTCAACAATCTCACCTTCATCATGCTCACCAAAATAACACCGGACTGGCCGCGAACAACACACAATCCGAGCAACTGCAATTGTGGAATCCCGCTCCTTACCCTGTGCCAGACTACCCAGACACTCTTCATCCATCTCCACTCGCCGTCGACAACGAGTTTCTCCATTGCTTCGATGATCTGCAGCAGCTTTACAATCACCAGCAGCTCGAAGATCCCGTAATGCACCTCTCCCAGGACTGGATGGCGTACCTCGGTGGTCCTTACGACGCAAACGCATACGGCAATCACATGTTTGGGTGATTGCTCCGTCTCGAAATGGAAAATGTACTGTCTATCATCACGGCCTTCCACAATTCCATTATATTGAACCGCGCTCCAGGAACCTGACTGGTACGTCCACGTGTTTGCTCCGCAAGTATTCCGCCACGCCTTTGCCCAGGCCGTCAACTCTTGATGAACTCGCGATACCGCCTCCCAGGAAGTCCAAGGTGCGGAAGTGGACGGCATTGAGCAGCGGAAATTCGACTCTCTCCACTCGCTGTTCAGCGTAATCATCACCGAGAAGTTGCTTGAACTTGTCGACAGTCATCAACGATTGCAGCCACGGGTACTCATCTTCATGTCTGACGAAGAATCCGACGTTGCTGTTGTCAACCTTGTCGCCGCTTCTTGCATGGACGATCGAACCGAGAGGCTTCTGTACGGTCTCTCCGAATGAACTCAAACGCACGGGAGACTCTGTCTCATAAGACGGCCGGATGACATCATATGTTGCTGTTTTGGCGGGAGGCGGTATATCTATTGTCTCTCCACCAACGAGTACCTGATGCTGGATTGCATCCTGGCGCATCAGGCATGGAAATATCTCCATAAATCGTTTCGGGTCCATGGTTCGAAAGTCCAGGTTCATATGGTACCTAGGAGTTGGGACAATCAGTTGACTTAGCTCTCACTGCCTTTGAAGGCGGTCTCACTCACCCTGGGTATGACTGCATCCGCAACGAATAGATCGGGATCCGGAACCGCTCGGCGCTGATGTCTTCCTTTCGTCTCGCCTGAGCGAACACTCGCAGCATAACAGTCCCCTGCTGCTGCGATGAAGGGTTCTCGACCTGCTTCCCATACAACTCTGCGGAGAACTTGCAGAATTTGCTTTCGCCAAGGAGACGATTGAGCTGATTCTTCATCATCTCCACCTTGGCATCAACATCAAGGCCGTTAATGTAGTATGTGGTTTCCGCCTGATATCCGCCATCTGCTGCGACCATCACTTTCGTCGTCGCTGGTGGTGGATAGCCTTTGACACCGAAGACAGACACTTGGTCTGGTGTTCCAGACTCCTCAATATGGACGGTCCTAATATCCGCCACGACATCTGGATTGAGGTACATCTCACCCTGAAGCTCGTACAACAGCTGCGCGGTGATGTTGAACTTGTTGACAATGCCGTTCATCGTCTCCGGCTTTGTGATGCAACAACTCCCATCGGCAGCAATCTCAGCTATTGGAAACGCAAGGTCGACCAGCTGCGGCAGGAACTCTTTGAACCCGGAGAAGTTGGCGCCGCATGCGTAGGGTCCGCATTCAATGAGATGCCCTGCTATCAAAGCTCCGGCAAGAGCGTCATAATCATCCTGAGACCAGCCGTGCCACCAAGCAGCGGCTCCGATGACAGGTGATGCATCTGTGACTCTACCGCATACAACAATCTGAGCACCATATGTGAGAGCTTCAACGACACCGAACGCCCCGATGTATGCAGCAGCGCACGATGGTGTTAGATCCGGATTCCAATCATCCAGCAACTGTTCCGCGTGGTCCAGATGCTGAAACTTCAGCCCGCCTTTACCCTCAGAGGTTATCAGCGACGACACATCATCACCAACAACGGTAGCAACAACCACATCGTCGTGCCCTCGTTGCCTGCACAAATTCTCTATCTTTGCGGTCAAGGCGGGTGAGTTCAATGCTCCAGCGTTGGTCACGACCTTCATCCCCTTCTCTACGATCTCGTCGATACACTCGCACAGCTGAGTGTAGAAACCAATCTCATACCCGAGGTCAGGATCCTCAGACTTTGTGATTGAGTTCCAGGCAATGTTCATTTCGGACAACCAGTCGCCGGTAATGACATCGACATCACCCTCTCGGACCATGCGAGCAAGGGCGTGAGGTGCATCTCCTGCATCACGCATAAGCTACAGTCCTGGAACACAAGTATGTAATACGTGCCGGTTGCGCCAGAGACATTTCCTATCCGAACACTGCGGTTGCGGTGTGTCCCGTTGATGTCGTTCATCCTTGCAGCTTTGGAGATGCAGGGTGTTTCTGATTGACAGTCGGATGTCACAGCAAAGCCCACCTCCAACGACGCATGCTCTTTTCCGTGGGGAGAGGTCGCTGGGTCCGAGATGGTGTCGGCGCCTTACGGTCATCGGCCCCGGAGGCCGATTTGAAGCTCCACTGAAGACTTGGCCGCCAAAGCCAATTGTACAGCCAAGCACGCTTGTTCTGCCGGTGCAACGGGTAGATCCTGCCCAACACTCTAGAGAGGAAACCCCGTGAGACTCGCACGTGGAAATGGAATGGGGCCGGTGATGGAGACCCTCAACACGCGAGTATATACTTGGGTCGGCTCCTGGCCGTCCACACTCTCATAGTCTCTTTCATAAGTGAACGTCCCGCCTTCTCCTTCATTTCCATCTCTGCACTTCTATCCTGCTAGGCGATTACATATCCACCCCTGCGAGAGGATGGGAAACCCAAGTAATGGCGAAGACATCGACCCACAAACCCTCGAGAGCGGAAAGGAGTCCTACGGCGACGACCATGCCCCTTCATCGCAAAGCAAGAAACTTGTGCTGAAGCAAGACCTTCGTATCGTTCCCTTGAGCGCTGGGATTTATCTCTTATGCTTCTTAGACCGGAGCAACATAGGCAATGCGAAAGTTCTCAACGAAGACACTGGCGACGACCTGTTGGACGAGACCAACATGACCAACACGCAATATGTCATCGCTTTGATGCTGTTCCTGGTCGCTTACGGTCTCTTCGAGGTCCCTTCGAATTACATGCTCAAACGACTCAGCCCGAGCAGATGGATTGCCTTTCTCATGCTGGTCTGGGGTGCTATCACAATGGGCTTGGGCGGCTCGCATGACTTTGCTACTGTGACTGCGCTCCGCTTTCTGTTGGGTGTGTTTGAAGTGAGTGAATTCGCTTGTCATACATGAATGCCACTCAGCTAATTCTCCTTCTAGGCTGGCCTCTTTCCGGGTCTTGTTTGTATGTTCTCCATAAACAAGCGAAATAACACCTGCTTACAACAGACAGATTACCTCACATTCTGGTATCGGACCGAGGAGAGATCCATCCGCGTTGCGTTCATCCTAGCATCTGCAACGTTAGCTGGAGCTTTCGGTGGGGCGATTGCATATGGTGTCGGCCACATGAATAACGTTTCCGGACTGAGTGCATGGAGGTGTAGGTGAAATGAGTCAATCCAAACAGTTTTGGCAATAACTGACTTGCATCGGAACCAGGGCTGTTCATACTGGAAGGCCTACCTTCTCTCCTCTCCGCGGTTCTCGTCTGGTTCTTCCTCCCAGACTATCCCGAGACAGCAAGTTGGCTGAACGAAGACGAACGATCGCTTGCAGTAGAGCGGCTGAAGGTTGAAGGTTCCCATGGACATAGCCCTCATTTGACTTGGGAGGAGGCTCGGGCGACGCTGACTGACTGGCGGCTTTACGTCCATTACGCCGTAAGTTGTAAGCGCTTCGGTGTTCAATGGCTGTGCTAAATGTCGGCAGGTCTACTTCGGAATCTCAACCCCCTTCTCCTCCCTCTCACTCTTTACACCGACCATCACATGTGGCCTCGGATACGACGGTCTTCGAGCCAATCTCATGACCGTTCCTCCTTACGCAGTGGCCTACGTTGTCCAGGTCCTCACCAGCTGGTCAGCCGATCACTTCAACGCCCGTGGTCTACATTCAGCTGTAATGGCAGCCATCGGCGCTCTAGGCTTCCTAGTCTCAGCTGTACTGCCCCCAGACGCCTACCTCCACCGCTACGGCTGCTTGATCGTTGCGGCATCAGGAGCCTTCAGCTGCATCCCACCTCTTCTCGGATGGCTGAGCTCGAACGTCTTCTCCACGGCATCGATTGGTCTGGTGATTGCTTTGAACATTAGCTTTGGCGCACCAGGACAGATCACTGGTGTTTGGATCTACAAGGCTGGCGAAGCCGAAATTGGCTATCCAACCGGTCACTGGGTCAATTGCGGGCTGCTGTTCTTCGTTGCGGTGGGATGCGTTTGCTTGAACCTTTACTATCGAAGTTTGAACAAGAAAGTCAGAGCGAGCGGAGGTGGTCGGCTGTACAAATACTGAGTGCTAATACCCGGCGGATCCATGTACTTCGAGAAAGAAACTGCATACATTGCTCACGGGAGTTCATCGTCCCCCAACCTCTATCTCCTCACTCGCCTCAACCTTCGCGGTCTTACCCAGCGCCGCGTTCTCCTCTTGAGCAATCTCTTTAGCCTCCTGCTGCTCCCCAGCCTCCACCGCATCGACCTGGCCGAAAATCTTGTCAATCCGCTCCAAAGATATGCCCTTAGTCTCTGGCAGTATGAAAATCACCGAAACCAGAGCAACGACGTTCAACGAGAACAGAAGCCAGTACGACAACCCGCCAACTTCGTTGTTAAAACGCGGCCAAGGCTGCGTAAGGGCGATAAGGCATATAGTTTGTCCGAGCAACGAGATGCCGAATGCCTTGTCTCGCACATGGGACGGAAAGATCTCTGATGCGATGGCTGGCGGCACTGGGCCGTTGGACCAGCAGTACGTCAGACCAACGATGAAGAGCATCGCGATCTCCACGATAGCTGCGCCTCTGTTTCCATTGGATGGGAAAGCGGTCGTCAGGCTGGACAAGATCAAAAGCGCTGTCGATTGAACGGCGAATCCCCAGATCAACAGCTGCTTACGTCCATACTTGTCGACGGTGAAAGTGTTCACCAGGACAATGAAGAGCTGCAAGACCGACTGAATGCCATTTATGGCCAGCGCCTGGTGTCCTTTATCCCATCCCAGAGATTGGTAGATCAAAGTGGCGTACATTGTCACCGCAGCGATGCCACCGAACTGCTGAAGGCTCATGGCGTAGAAGCCATAACAGAGGCGTTTCAGCATTGCCTTACTCTTGAACAGTCCGAGGTAGCCAGGCTCGTAACGCTTGCGGTATTCATAGGAGGCGACCATTTCGTGAAATTCGATCTGAATGCGGTCTTCTGTCGGCTGGCCCGAACGAATGCGAGCCAGCGTTTTCAATGCGCGTTCAGGCTCGTCGGGATGCTTCTCGAGTAACCACCGTGGGCTTTCAAGTCGTCAGCGAGCGACGTGGGATGTTCCACTGTTGGAGACGCTTACCTCTCGGGATAGAAGAACGAAAGCGCCACGAAGAACAGCCCAATAGGGATCTGTATCACATTCGACACTCGCCATGCAATGTTGTATGGCGACGAATGGAACGACATCCCGTATCCAGCCCAGAAAGCAATCAATGTTCCCAGTTGATACCCGAACTGCGAGACGGTCCCAACGAATGACCCACGCAATGCTCTTGGTGAACATTCGCTGACGTAGAGGTTTGTCGCGATGTAGTTGCATCCAAAGCCCAAGCCAGTCATCAATCGCCCAAGGATGAGAACGCCGAATGTATTGGGCACAACTTGTACCATGACGCCTAGGCACATGAAGACGATGCTGATTCGGAGAGCCCACAGTCGTCCGACCATGCTAGCTAACGTTCCGCCGAGGAGGAGCTGGGCCAGACCGGTTGTCGCCCAGGGCGCTGTCGAAACGATGCCCTGACGGTTGGGTGTCATGTTGTAGTATTCAGTGAATTGTTTGTCTGCGAGGATGACGGTCATGATGCCGGCGTCGTAGCCTGGTTGGACAGTCAGCTTCAACGTTGATCGACTGCTCGTTAGGACACCAGCAGTCCGTGATTAGATGTCACAGCAGACTTGGCCCACTAACCATTGAAACACAAAGCCCAGACCATTCCATAGAGCATCAAGGCCGCAGTGCGGTCCTCGCGCGGCAGGAACTTCTCGATGAGGCCCATGGTTGTTGTATGTTGAGCCAAACTTCAACCAATGCAAGAGAATGTTGGAGGAGATATTCGCTGAATCGATGCGGAGCGCATGACCTTGCGAAGTGGCAGTCCTCTGCATTGTTATAACAAGTAACAGCATGGGACTCGGTGTGCGGGGACTGAAGAGGTCTGGGGTAGAAGAGGTACTCCGGTGGGTAGAGAGAACAGCCTTGTCTCAATCTAGTTCAGAGTCTGGATGCCTAACCCTCATCGGTCCAGGCGGAGAGGCTTGAGCATGAGACAAGACGTCCTCTTCTGCCTCTTCATGTTTGGCAACCCACCGGAGGCGCTTCTCTTCTGAGCCCCACTCGCATCTGTCCACTTCCGCCTCTGTTCGAGCGGTGGTAGTAAGGAATAAAGTGCAATTCTCGTATCGGTTCCGACTTGTAGCAGGACCCGAGGCTCATTGATGGAGAATTGTTCCGAGAGTTTGCGCCTATGATGGAAGCTCCATCCGTGATCGTTAGGCCAACAAGACTGTCGCCGGAAGTTTTCTCTTGCATTGGTCGCTCTTCAATCTTGCAGTCCTGGGAGATTTGAGTGGACTATCAAAGCGTCAGTATACAAAAGCCTTCAAGCATAGGGTGGAGTGGTCGTACCTTGAAGTGGTCTTCGACCCACGGATTGTCTATGTCCTCAACGCAGTAGACGATCGGGCCTCGGGCGAGCGACAATGTGTGCTGGTTGGTGAAAGGGTGTGGTGCAATCAAGCGTGGAATAAGGGGTATAGACAGGCTGAACGTTTTGTTCGATGCAAGCCATGCCGTAGGAATCTCGACATATCCATCATTGACATCCAGGTCAGGACAGCCATCGGAGATCTACAATTCTAACGTCAGTATCATTCAAAATTACCCAATGGTAGACCTACCTGGAAGCTCTTCGCCCAACCAGGAATCCTCAGTCGTAGTCTAAGTTTGGACAGGGTGGTTTTCAAGTTGAACTTGATGTCTCCATTCCAGGGCCAGTTGCTCTGCTGTTCCAGCTGCACCTCAGTATCGCCGACCGCAAACTTGAGAGTTGCAGAGGTGTACAGATGTACTGCGACCTCTGCAGACGCTTCTGCTTCATCAATTTTATGAGTCCACAGATAGCCTCCAATCTGCGCAAGGAGACGGAGAACGTTCGGAGGACAACAAGCACAAGTAAACCACTCTTCTCGCTTCGATGGATCTTGGTCGCTTGAAGCCAGCTGATTGACGTACGTGAATCGTCTGCCATCGTCGGACATCGATGTGAGAACTGCGTTGTACAGGCACAGCTCCATGGTGTCTGCGAAGCGACCGTCCAGCTTGATCTGTAGAAGATGGAGTGATCAGCTGATGTTGAGTATTTCTAATGCCACGAAGCTCACTTGTAGGAGCCTCTCGGCAAACATCATGACGCCAATTGCAGCGCATGTCTCTGAGTAACAGCCGCCCTCGTCGGTACCCTGAGGCAAGAAGTAGTCCAATCCGAAGCCTTCCCATTGCTTGATTGCGCCTATCCCGCCTGTGATATACCTAGAGGTACGCGGATAGCAATTAACAAATGTATCTCAGGCGGTCGACGAGACCCAGTAAAACGCTGCTGCGGCGAATCGCTGCGACCTTTCAAATGACTTACATCTTCCGGCTCACCATGTTGTCCCACAGGCGATATATAGCACTCTCGAACTTCTGACCGACAGAATCCGGCATGACTCTCTTCAAGTCCGTTGCGGCAGTCAGCAAGTACATCGCTCTCACAGCATGGCCTTCCACCGTCTGCTGTTCCGCTATTGGCTCGTGTGCTTGATGGTACCTGGAGAGGTCAGAACAGGCCTCGAAGATACCTCTTGGAAAGACTCACCAGAGACATCTCCTTTCCGGATAGAAAGCAGGTCTCTTGTTCGGATCGTCTCCTCGTCTTTCCGCCTCCACATCATAGTAGTGGCGCCCAAACCAGCCGTGTGCATTGCCACGCTCGATGAGGAAGAAGTTTGCAAGCTCGAGATGTTTAGTGTTCTTTGTATGATCGTATAGTCTCAACAACGCCAGCTCGATTTCTGGATGACCTGCCGCACATTACCCGCTCGTTAGCGTTCTCGTGACGGAGAGGAAAGCCGTTCTTTGAACACGTCCGCTCGGGAGTTATATACCTGGATATCCTGGTATCTGATTTCGGCCACCGCCAAATGTGTCGCAGAGCAAGTCTACGTATTTCAGCATTGGGTCCAGCAGCCGGCGGTCATGGAAGGTATTCTCATGCGCAAGTGCTGCCTCGATCAGGTGGCCAGCGTTGTACCTAGCCGTGTCAGCCGTTGCTGACATTGAGAGAAGCTACGAACGTACAGCTCGTGGAAGTCACGTAAGTTCGTAAACCTCCTTCCGGGTCCGACGACAGTAAAGTGGATATTGATGTACCCATCCGGTTGCTGCGCTGATTTGATCATGTCGACCAAGTCCACGATCGCTTCTTCGATCTCCTGGTCGGGCTGTTGCTTCAAAAACATGGCCGCACCCTCTATCCATTTGGCAATGTCCGAGTCCCAGAAAAGATGGTTCGGGATTGGCCATACTGTGGGAGGGTCATTGTAAGATGGGTGCCAATGCAGCTTAAAGGCGTCGTATCGTCCGGTCTTCTTCAGCACATCCAGCTGATACCGCAGAGTATTGGAGGCCGCTGCATGCCGGCGTCGCCCCAGAAGAGAGTAGTCGCGTATGGTAGTCTGCGCGAAGCAGTTCTGAGGGTACGCCATAGTGCCACCGTGGCAAAGACAGGCGGAGGAATGGATATCAGAGAGAAATGAAAGACTGCCTAGCGCACCACTTACGCTCTTCGTGTTATTTTCGCGACGCAAGTGATTTCTAGCCCTCTTACAAGAGCCATACCCACGGGAGGACAGTTGAAGTGGAGGTCCTTATTGCCGGAGCCCGTGGGCGACTCGGCCGCGCTCTGGCGCTTGTGGTGGCCGGTCCATGCACCCCCCCACCGCCGGTGCCGATGGAACAGTGTCTCACGTCTTCCATTTGACATGCCAAGGGTGTCTGGTTGAGAGATGGCAGCAAGTCCACCGGCGCCCACCAGATCGCTGTCGTGCTCGTACTGCGCCAAGAGCTTCGGTCGCGTCGAGCACCTGAGGAGACACGAGACCTCAGTGCACACCAAGAAGCAGCAATATCATTGCCGCGATTGCGCGAAGGAGTTCACTCGGAAGTGCGTTCTTGTCGCCCCTTTTCAAGCCTGGTGAGATAGGCTGACCACACAGCAGGGATGCGCTGGCCAGGCACGAGCTCACTCATCAGATAGCCTCGCCGAGTCTGCTTTCTAAGGGCGCGAGAGCCTGTATTGCTTGTGCGGTAGCTAAAGTACGTGGATCGATTGGGGGCAAGAGGTCTCCGAGACACGATCAACCACCGCGGCGTGCTATGAGCGCAGGCCATACCGGTCTCTTTCTCGAGAAAGTCGCTGACTGCTAACCTGCCTCTCCATGATCTAGGCACGCTGTTCCGGAGACACGCAGTGCCTTCGTTGCGGCCAGCGTGGCATACACTGCACGTACCCTGAGGTAGCTGGCCACCAAGATGTGACTACGGCACCCAACGAGGGCGCCGGCATGCCCGTCGAGAACGCTCAAACCACGGTAAGTGCTTGACAAGTATCTACCTCATCAATACAAGTGATATTACTGCAGCACGGGAATCCATATGGTAGCATGGCAATTACTTCATTCTCGGGGAAGCGCATTCAGACGTGCCGTTCTGGATATTACCTGACGGATGAGTTCTCCCAGACAGCAATTTTTCACCATGCGGCGCCCTGTAACACAGTACTGTTGATCGAATTTTGGAGACACCTGCTAACCGTTGTCTCGCTTCAGGGGCCTACTTATGTGCAGGCGAATTTACCGACCCCATTTCCATCTGGACCACTAAGCTACGATGGCGAATTTTGGGACCCAGGTATACTTTCGGCCTCCAACTGGCTAGACAACGTCGTGGACCTTGACTTTCAGGGTGTGTCTCCACAATTCGACTTCTATGGCATTTCACCGCATAACTGGAACCCTGGCCTCTCTGGACAAGCGCCTAACGAGCCTGTAAGCAATCACATGCAACACAGCGCAATATCACCTGTAGCTGTCGCATCTACTGTTTCGGGACAATCGGGCCATTCTGAAAGCGCAGCAGATGTCTGTGCTGCGCAAGAAGAGTCCGAAGTCCGTCAGGGCGAATACTATGTCGATGGAGAACCAGCGAGACTTCCAAGGACCAAACGTAGACGACTGTCATCCAGACTGCCAGCTAGGACAAATCAACAGCAGTCACAGGCTACGTTCTCCCTGCAAAGCCCTTCGAGTGACTCATTCGAAAACAAGCACCGAGTTGCAATATCTTCTCGCACATATGAGCAGATTCTTAAGGCTTGGCGGAGCGTCTGCCTTACCAGTCTAAGCCCATGGCCGGCTTTCGAAGCATCAGATCCACCAACGAAAGAGCTATTCGAGCACTTACTTGGACTTTACTTTGTATCGTTCCAACCGACCCTGCCATTTGTACACGTTGCAAGCTTCAACCCTGAAACGACAAATTGGATCCTAATCCTTGCGATGACTTCGGTCGGAGCCCAATATCTTGAAGCAGACGGAACTTCAACACTGGCCAACTCCTTGCACGAGTTCTGCAGAAGGTGTCTATTCTATCAAAAGGAAGTTCAAGATTGGTCACCAATGGACGTATTCCAGCTTTCGCAGAGCCGTTTGCTCAACTACATTGGCCTCACGTACTCTGGGGACACTCGCCTTCACAAGGCCGGACTAGAGATGCAGCATATTCTGAGATCATCATTCGACGAGGTTGCGGACTCGTTAAAACAAAAGGCGGGACCTGTGTCAGATGAGAGCGAGACTGGTTGGCTCGAATGGTCCCAGCGTGAGGCAATAAGGAGAGTGTCGTTCTCGCTGTTCCTAATACTCAGCATGGCAGCTTATCACTTCCAACGTCGGCCTCTGATTCAGCTGACCGAATGCGAGCTGACACTACCCAGCCACGAGAAGCCGTGGAACGCTACGACTTGTGCAGACTGGCAGGCGGCAGTCCGACAACATTCGCCCGCGCCAACGTTGGGCCAAGCTCTCCAAGAACTGTACATTGAGAAGCGCATCCCTCGAGACCGAGGCGAATTTGCGCGGATCATCATGATCCATGGGCTGTTCCACCGAACGTGGGACGTATCAAGATACTTCAGCAACCCTTTATCTCAATGGGAGCCAACAGCTAAAAAGCAAACCAGCTCTGAAGTCCTCCCTACGAGCCCTGTCTGGACTCCCGGCATCACGACCTACAATCGCTGGCAGAATTCGGTCTGCGACTGCATGGATGTTCTGCACTGGCAGGCCAACGCTACGATTGGTCAAGCGCAAGGCCTAGAACATCCGACTGTTGGATTCCTTCACCTCTCGAGAGTTGTGTTGCTATCGCCAATTGACTCTATCGTGCGATTTGCCGAAGCTGTGGCGAACCGCAGTGATGTCACCGCCGTCTCCAAGGATAAAGAATTCATACAGCGCTGGGCTGTGCAAGGGCAGTACAAAGCACGCTTGGCAGCTATTCATGCTGGGACAGTGTTCTGGCACATCAGGCGATACTCCACTGACGGCTTCTACGAAGCTACTGCTGTCGCGCTGGCGACACTCATGCTCTGGGCTTTTGGCACCTTCTCCTCCAAGCAGACTAGTGGACAACAGACGGCACCACGCAGTCAAGAGCAGCAAATTACTGCCGATGCTGGAGAGAAAGGGCCGGAGACTACGGACGACGGCAGCGATGACACAGTCTGCGGCATCATTCTCCTTGACCGTCCGACCGATGACGAGCTTGTGCAGCAGTTTATACGAAAAGGTCACACGATGCGAGCCAATATCTCTGGCGTAGGTGATCTCTACGGGCCTCGAGGACCGGAACGAGTGCTACAAGAGGGATGCAAACTTCTCGGGAGTCTAAAGTGTTGGGGCACAAGTGACTTGTGGCTGGGCCTGCTCCAACGACTTGGACGGACGTCCAAGAAGTGAACGTGTCCAATGCGACCGGCGACTGTGAACAGTGGCCAGCATCCTACGGCCGCTATTGTACAGCAGTTCAAGACGCACGAGTTTGAGACAGAAGACAGGCCTTATTGAATACGATCCTTGAGGTTCAGTCTTGAAACAAGTCTACTCCTGCTATGACGCACCCGGTTCATGCATTATCCGCTCCTACTACGTTCTGAAAACTCTTTCAAGGACTTTCCAAAACTCATCAGCTTGCACATCCATGGAGAATACTCATCCAAATCGCCAGGGCTGGCAGTACCCCTGGATCTTCGTGCCTGTCCCACCACCTAAGCCTGGCACAGCCGCCAAACAACCGCCGGTGGCTAAAGAGCCCTTTCGCGGCGTGCTCGTCTGGCCAGATGCGTACCCAAGATCACCCCCCGACAGCAACAAGGAGGTGAGAATGGAAGAGAAGGATGTAGACAAGGAGATGCTGCGTCTTGCAAACTGGGAACATATCTCGCTACCCCGGATCCTGGGAGTACCACTCACGATCGCCAAAATGGCCTGCCGCCGATAATACCGACCTCGAGCGCCATCGTGGCGCCGAGATCTTGTCCATGGACTTCGACTGCTCACGACCGGCTGAAGAGGTCCTTGATGTCGTGCTGGATACGGGGATGAACGCATCGATTCGAGGCAGGATCATGGTAGTCCGTGCGGGCCGGCATCCACTGAGCGTTCAACATGTTCGATTACAGCTCGACTATATCGACGTGCATCTGCAGGAGATTGTCAAGTTGACTGGAGGCAGCTACAAGGAAGTGGTGGACGGGAAGTCGATCTTGCGGCCTGGTGTGATTCGCGGCAAGACCGTTGACGAAATGAGGAGGCTCCAGGAACAGGTGAAGGAGTGGATGGACCCGAGCGTGTTTTCGAAGGAGGTGAACGACACCATGGCGAGCAAGGGACAATGAAAGGGGCCACCCGTCCACATCTGGCAGTCTTCTCCGAGACAAGTTTGCGGTCGAAGGCCGTATCACTCTCTTCAGCGGGCGGTCGTTGTCTGTGAGAAGGTCCCTGGCCCGCTCAGACCTAGTGGGCCGCTTGCACTGCCGACTGCTTGCATGACTACGAGTGAAAGCGGCGGGAGTTCCAAACACCGCTGATTGCACTGTATTGATTATGCGAGATTCATGGATTGAATAAAGCAGAACCATTGTTCAAGTGAATGATGTAGCGAGCTAGCCTGGAATAGGCAGCTCCGGCTAGCTGGATATATGTACTTTAGCCTACACCTGAACTTCATGTCTTGACATTACGAAACGTCTCAAGTCCCGAGTAGCAAGGACCTTCGCATTCATGCTCGCATAGGATTCATCCCGAGTTCACTTGGAGGACTGTCGCCGCGGACATTTACTCGACTTCACTGCCGATGCGCCTCGGAGCTACCTAGCCATTACCTCACTACATGGTCCTCTTCATTTCCACCACGACAGTCTGCTTGGGGAGCCAACAACAACAGCTCGACGCTCCGGAACCAAGTAGAGTTCGACCACCTCGCAAGATCTGGCAGCTGCAACCATGGCTTCACCCAGTGGGCGTGCGAACAGCACCAGCTCGCCTGGCGGACAGTCGAGCGCGGCGATCATCCTAGGCAGACAGTACAAGCAGATGCAGACCGACAAGGACATCCCAGGCATCAGCTGTGGATTGGCAGATGGCGACAACATCTTCGACTGGGTCATCATGCTCATGTTGGACGAGGAGCAGGACAGCTTGTATGGAGGTGAGTGAAGGCGACGTGGGCAAGGACGGCAGCGCAGTACGTCCGTCCTACCTGCTACTGAGCCCAAGCTCTACGAACAAGACAATGCAGGACCATCAGAGTGCTAATGTTCCGTCTCTAGGAGGCTGCTTCCGCGCCCGCCTAAAGTTCCCACCAACCTACCCCCACCTCCCGCCAACCATGAAGTTCGAAACGCCCATCTTCCACCCCAACGTCTACGAGAACGGCGAAGTCTGCATCTCCATCCTCCACCCGCCCGAAGACGACAAGTACGGCTACGAGCAGGCGTCGGAACGCTGGTCGCCGGTGCAGACGCCTGAGACGATTCTGCTGAGTGTGATCAGTATGTTGGGTAGTCCGAACGATGAGAGTCCGGCGAACATCGAGGCGGGGAAGCTATGGAGGAATGATAAGAAAGAGTTTCGGAAGAGGGTCAGGAAGTGTGTGAGGGATAGCCAGGAGAGTGCTTGGGATTGAGGCGAGAGTGAGAGGGAAGGGGTTGTGCTAAAATGGCGTTACGATCATTGATGTGCATATGGGAGGCGCTCGTCTTACGGATGGCGGATGAGGAACGCCCATACTCAGACCTGCTATAGGTCCCGGCTATCAAATGCCTATTCAACGTCACCGGCTCCCACGAGCTATGCGAGTAATGCCAACCCATCCAATGTAAACGCCACCGCTGAAAGCCCCAGTAACCCAAAGCATGACCGTCACTCAGCAACACCAGCCATTTGCAACGCTTCCTCAACACCATCAACAAAATAGTCCGATCCTCCAATGATATCAACAATTCCACTGCGCTCAAAGCTCTCCATGACCTGCGTCTGCTTCAGTCGGCAGAAGATAACTTGCGCGCCACTGTTGGTGTACTCTTGCACGATCTCCGTCAGGACCTGCACAGCGCAGGCATCAATGGCAGTCAGACCCTGTACGTCGAATATCAAGATCTCGTCTTCTGCCCTCACGCGTGGTAGTGAAGGATGGACGTCGTGTCGTCCATACCACTCGAGCCGCCGTAGCCTCGTTCGCAGATCACCGCTGTTGGCGAATGTCAGAGGTTCGGCGATCCGAACGATCAGACATTGGTCGAACTGGTCGCCTTCTGGAGTGATCTCGGCATCTTCGAAGAGATGTGTCGTCCCTGGTATCCGTCCTAGGATCTGTATGCGAGACTTCGTCGAGTGGCGAACGAGAGTGAAAAGCGTGATAAGGATGCCGACAGCAATGCCCAGAGACATGGAGTAGCACACTGTACCAAGGAAGACCAGCGCCATTAATGTCAGCTCCTGCCAGCCGCGCACACGGAGGAAGAAGCGGAGGTCGTGTGGAACTTCTTCCATCATGGACATGCCGACCGCTGAAGCCATCGCTGATAAGACGGCTTTCGGGACGTAGTATAATCCGGGCAATATGAAGAAGACGCAAAGTATCGTAATCCCACTGAGCAAGACGCTGGCCATAGGCGTGGTCCCACCCGCTTGCACGTTCAACTTGCTGCGCCCGAACCCTCCGAAAGCTGGCAGAGTCATGAAGCAGCCGCCTAATACGTTCGCAGTTCCAAGCGCAATAAGCTCGCGATTGGCGCTCAGGGGTGTGTTCTGGAGCACGTTCTTCTCAGGTTTGATGCTTCGAGCAGTGACTGATGACTCAAAGAAGCCCAACAAGGCTGACAAGAAAGACGTCGTGAACACCAACTCGATGTACTCAAACTTGTCAAACGGCCAGTCCAAGGTCGGCAGTTTCGGGCCAGAAGTGCCTAAAGCTCCTAGAATTTCCAGTCCACGCTTGTCGAGACCGAGCCTCCAGGTAATGATGGTAGTCACAGCGATAGCGAGCAATCGATCCGGCACCAGAGCTATGCCAGGAAATTTTGAGCGCAGGGCTTTCTGCATTGATCGGAAGACCAGGATAAAGGCCAATGTCGAGAACGCCACAATCGCCGTGAGTAAATGCGCTTTCGAGATATTGGTGAGGATGAAGTAGACTTTCAAGGCTGCACTGCAACGCGAGTAACCCAGTTCTCGCGAAAGCTCCTTCAGTCCAAGTTCCGGTATAGCCTGCTCTATCACAAGAACAAATCCAACACTTGAGATGAAGCCTTGCATAAACGGCCGGTTCAACATACTGTCGATGAAGCCAATCCGTGAGATACCAGCCACGAGAAGACACAAGCCCGCCATAGCTGTCGTGACCCCAGATATCTCAGCGTTGAGATAGCTCTCCTCGCTCCCAGCCGCAGACTGGATCTGCCTCACCACTGAACCAACGAGCAGTGATCCGGTCGCCTCAGGCCCAACGATCATCTGCGGGCAGGATCCGAGGAATGCATACACCAGCGGGTGTATGATGAATGCGTATAGCCCACTGATCGGATCCACCTGCGCGATGATGGCGAAAGAAAAGCACATCGGCACATACAGCGAAGCCACTGTGAGCGCGGCCAGGAAATCGTCGCGGAACCATCGTGGCTGGTACTGAGGCAACCAGCTCAAGAATGGCATGTAGTATGCCCACCAGCGATACCGATTTCGACTCCGCTCGGTGTTGAGGAGAGATTCGTGGTCAGCGGTCGCCCAGGGTAAAGCCATGCGGTATCGTCGTCCGGCCACGACGGGGGAGGAGAAGCTGTCTTTCCGAGATGGTTTGATCGTGCCATAGCTTTGACTGCTGCGCAGCCTGGTGAGGCCGTCGTCGTCCATTGTGCCGTTTGATGGCCTGGTCAGATTCTTCTGATATGTTGGCGGCGGTGTGCATTACCGCTGGGGAATCGCTACGGGCTGTGGTAGGGACTCGGTCAGAGGTAGATAGGACGTCTGCGACTTCACAAGCTCGTCTCCAAGGCGCTCATGTACATGCGTTGTAATTGAATATACCAATCAAAAGTCGAGTCGAAGGCGTGCTCGAACAAGCAAGCAAGCAAGCAGGGAGCGTTCTTCGAGGATTCTGTCGGCGAGGTCGGAGTCGGGATCAGGTCCGCGGCGTCCAGCAGCTTGAAGTTCGCTCAAATCCGCCTCTTCTCCAAAATGCGAAGATAAGACGTGCAACTGCAGCGCTTGAGAGGATGCTGAAAAAGTTGGAGTCTTTACAAATGCGCTGGCACCGCTTCACTCGCAGCCAATTAGGAGCGGGATGCTTGTGAGAGCAAAACCAACACTGGAAAGACCATACGCATTGGCAGCATCGTACTGATTCGAAGAAGTCGGTACGTTCGTAGAATGCATCGCTAAGTAATGGTGTGTAATGTTCAACGCTCAATGCAGTTACGACCAGCCGCTTACAGCTCCTTGAGCCTCGCCAGCACCCTTCTCAGAGGAATACAAGCACCTTTCGACATGCTCCGTAGCCCATCTGGCTCCGCCGCGCCACTCTCACTCCTCTTGAGCACTTCCTCCACGTCCTGTATCTTCCTGTCCAACAGTTGCTTGCCGCTCGCATCTTTGTAGAGCCAATGGAAGACATCCTCCAGGCCCTCTACACCACCTCGCACACCCTCCTTCGACGCATTGATCCGGTCCACCGCATTGATGATGAAGGAGTTCGCTCTGAGATAGGTCCGCTCGTTATACAGGGCGCTCGGACGCTTGGAGCTCTCCAGATCTGCCAGGGGTTCGTATCCAGCCTCGTTGAAGTACGGCTCTCTCACGAGAACAAGGCCGAGGATGCTCACAATGACCTGGAGCAGGGTACTTCGAGCCGGAGACCAGGATTCATTCTTCGCTCCATCCCAGGTACCCAGAAGCGATAGGCAGATCTTTCCGTCTTCATAGAGGTTGGGATTCACTCGTCCAACGCCACCCAAACTGCTCTCTGCAGTCCAGTTGTGGAAATGTGCGTGTGGAGGGTCTGTAGGGAACGTTGAAGGCAGGTAGAAGTCGACGACAAAAGGTGCATCGGCGTATGGTGTCTCCGCGGGCCCAACAAATAAAACGCGGATGAGATCCATTCGAGAGTCCCATGTGCGGACATATACTTCCGGAGGTAGATTGCCGGCAGTGCGGAGGATTTTGTGCTCCTTCTGCACGCGTTTCATGTGAGTAGCGTTGTTTGTCGATGGCTGGTTGGAGTAGTGGTGGCTCGTTGGCGCAGGGCCTTCAAGCACGAGGTACTGTTCCGGCCCGTTTGTTGTGTTCTCCTTCATCGCATCACTGCCAACGTTCCCGTCAGGATCTGCGTTGGTTTGATTGTGCGGCGGCGTCACGGGATGAGAAGTCGGCGGTGTCTCGTCAGGAACATCAATCATATTGACGTCCTCCTCGCCAGATGCGTCCGATTCCCAATCCTCATTTTCGACTTCCTCCTCATCCAACGGTACTCCGTTCTCGTCCTCGTAAGTGGCATTGACGCTTTCATCATCCTCACTCCTCTCCATCGAATCGTTGTCAAAATCGAGATAGTCATCTTCAGAGCCCCATCCTTCAAAGTCCGGGTGTAGATAGCCAGGGTCGCCCGGCACTCCGTACGGCTCTCCCAAACCCAAACCGTCTCGTTCCATAGCAAGAGCAACTTCCTCATCGGTCGTCTCTTCATCGGAAGCTCCTTGCTCCCATCCGTCAGGTTCGCCTGTTCCATCCGATCTTATCGCGACGCGGACATGCTCTCTCAAGACCTGAATGTCACGCACCTCCTTTGCCGCGCCAAGCCGAATAGTCAGGGTTCCATCAAGGCATGTATCGACGATCTCGCCAATCCAGTCGACATCATCTTTCTCATCATCACCGTCCTTTTGACTTCGGGCCTCGTCCATGAGAAGCACCTTGTCACCTCTTCGCACGTTCATGGAACCGGGTGCATCCACATCGTACAGACTCATCTCCTCCTGCTCACCGTCCGCTCGACCAACCAGACCCAATATCAGACTTCTCATTTCATTGCCCTCCTCGAGATCCTGGAAGTATTGCATACACCCGCCGCTGCACCACCGCATCGTAGCCATGCGCTCAGTTGGGTTGACTGTCTGCACCACGCCCACTTTGCTCGGCTGAGACATGCCTTCCGTTCCAGGTATCCGTGAGAAGTCGAGAGTATGCGCGATCTCCCCCGGCCACGCAGCATGATCATCGTCTATTGAGCTGTCGGGCACCAGATCGATGCTGCGTTCCTGCGAGATCGAAAGGTCCTGCCACTGTATCGTGACATCTGTCTGGAAGCCTTCCAACCGGAAGACGTTGAGGTCATATCCCAGGGTATCTCGACGATCCAGCCTATGCAGCTTACCGTGGTGCGTGGACCCATCATATTTGACACAGGCGCCTGCAAGATCCTTGAAACGGACGACTACGCCGAGCAAGCCGAAATCGGTCTCTGGATTGGAAAGTGTCGTCGAGGTCGCACCAGTGGTTCGTGGCCTCCGCGAGCAATCATAGATGCGAAAGTCTTCGGATTCAAGATCGTCGCTGTCAAGAAAGAGAGCAGGTTCGGATGCTCCCACCGCGCCAATACGTCGTTGCAGCCACTCAACGTCGGCGCTCACATTGCGGGTGGCAACAACGGTGCCGATGGGTGGAGTGTTGGGGTTGTATTGCCCAAAAATCCAGTTGCTGCGGCGCAGGTCTGGCTTCTTCGAGTAGGCGATATCTCCAACGTAGAACTGGTCGAGAGCGTCGTCGTGGTGTCTAGCCTGACCTTCATGGATCTCAACCACATTGTTGTCAGCGAGCTGTAGTGTGACCATCTGGACAAGCTTCTCGATCCGTCCCAGATGATTTTTGTAGACGAACAGGTCTTCCACGTTCAGAGCATCAGCATATCTCAATTCTGAAGCAGGGACATCAACGAGTGTCTGGGGTAGAGTGGTTGTGTAACGGCCATAGACAGACAGCTCGTTTCCAAAAGCCGGCCATCCTCTGAGTGTGTTGTTACCCCGGAGTGAAGGTAATTGCAACTCTGGTAGTGGTTGAAGTACGAGTCTCGTGGACGCGTTGATAACCGTGCCACTCATAGCATCCCGTACGTTACGCTTGACGATGTCCCCGATCAGGAGAGACCGGTCCAGCAGCTTGAGCTTTGACTCGTGGATGAGAGAGGATTCCATCCTCCTGTGCCATCGAACGAACACAGTGTTGGGCGGCGGCACGCCATCCTTAAGAAACCGCTTGTAGAGCTTCTTGGGGACTCCGTCGCAGACTATTGGGTCTGCACTGTTGCGTGCGGGGTGAGGGAGGTGAGTGTCAACGTCTCCGTGGGTCCCCTCAACAACTCCTACATCGTTTTCGCCGTCCTTGTTGGCGACAAGATCGTCCGGGAAGAGTGGCGCCGGCATGACTGCGATGGATTCAAGATCGGGCTACCGGTCGGTTCCTGACTTCCTGTTGCTACGCATCTCCAGAAAAAGGAGAACGATGAACTGTTTGTAGTGCTGGTGTTTCTGTGCCTCTTTGTTCGTTTCGTCGCAAGGTTGTAGATCGTGGCGATGGGAAAGGTCGTCGGAACATTGGTAGGCGCAAGAACCATCCAGGCCTGGAGAGTGGCGCGGCGGGAACGGCCTCACGGCGGATAGAACCGGCGCCAGCGCGCTTGGGCCTTCTCGACTTACATACAACATTCACTTCCACATCGCCAGAACCGCGTATACACTCAGAAAGGCGCCGAGCGCCATGGACCCGCTGTACGAGCTGCTGGCTCCCTACTTCGATCGACCAGAGTCGCCGTCCGACCACCTACCACCCCCGGCTGCTAGCGATGCCCACACCGTCAGCTACCTCACACGGCTGAGCACTCTCTCTCTTGGGGATCTTGCCTCGACTGAGCCGGCCTCGCTTCTACACTCTGCTCAACAGCATCTTCGAAGTCTACAGGCACTCTCGAAACGCTCTCAAAAGGCTGTCATTGCCTCTTCCTCCCACCTCTCAAACTTGACCTCAATCCTACCGATCCTCGGATCACAAACCAAAGCATTACAAGATGGCATACCAGAGCTGGAGACAGCAGCATCGGAATTCGCGACCAAGTACAACAGGAGTACGGAGAACGCTGTCCTGGACCGGCGGAAGCGAACAATGCTGCTTTCCGGGAATGTAGACCGGGTGACTGATGTGCTGGAACTACCGACTCTGCTGTCTTCAACAGTATCTGCTGCGCAAGCTCCAGGCACAAGTTCAAGTTCGAGCACGTCTACCTCTTATGCTTCAGCATTGGATCTACATGCCCACATCCGACGGCTGAACACTCTCTATCCGCATTCAGAACTGGTTGGCGGCATTATGAAGCAGGCAGAGTCGGAAATACAGAATCTTACTACGATCTTAATCACAGCACTACAAAGTCCCTCGTTGAAGCTAGCGGGTGCAATGCGGACGATCGGCTGGCTCAGGAGAGTCACCCCGGATCTCGCCGAAGACGGCTATGCCACGACGAAGCAACACGCTACCTCAGCAAGAGCACTCACCATGTCCAAGGACGCCCAAAGCGAAGACGGCGCACTCGGATCAGTATTCCTCATCTGCCGACTGCGGACTCTACACATGACGCTGAATGCGCTCGATCCTCTACGCGAGCTAGCCGACAACGAAACCACCCGCCGGCAGCAGGGTCTGAACAGCAAACTGCTCAAACAGCAAGTCTCAGCCAGCGCACTCGGAAGCCAGAGCGAACGGTACCTAAAACGCTACATCGAGATTTTCCGGGAGCAGAGCTTCAGCATCATCAGCATGTACAAGAGCATCTTCCCGTCATCCCTGCCAACGCCGGAGATTGCATCAAGCGACGAAGGCGACGAGGAAGCAAGCCCGGGTCTGCCGTCTCCACTGGCTTCGTTTGCCTTACATCTATCCGCGACGCTCTCGCGCGAGCTTCAGCAGTATCTACCGAACATCGCGGACAAGCAGGCGCGAGAATCGCTTCTGACGCAAGTACTGTACTGTGCTGGTAGCTTAGGGAGGCTGGGAGCGGATTTTGGCCTGATGGTTGCGATGCTAGAGGCAGACTTGGAAGGTTCTCTGGAGGACACAGAAGACACAGCAGACGCGGATCCTGAGTGGGTGCAGGTCATGAAGAAGCACCGTGTTCAAGCGAGCCGGCTGGAAGTGCTGTCTCGTGGTGTAGGCGGTAGGAAGGCTAGTGGGGAGGTGCTGTCGCCGCCGCCTGTATCGGCTTGATAGAAATGCCTCTGTGTGAGACAGTACATACCTTTCCAAAGCTGCAGCCTCGTCGCTGCAAGAATCCGAATGCGTGAGAGCACTTCGTTCCCACCATGACCATAGATCCCGATATAGCCGGTGCTTTCCGGCAACGGGTCCGCTTAGGCCTTCTAAACGGATGACAGTAGTTAACGAGCAATCCGAGGTTACTAGAGACGTCTGGCAACCGGTAGAAGAGCAATTGACAAATGTTCCTTCCCAAGACAGTACGATCCTGCGAAGTGTCTCAATCCTCATCTCAATCGCTTCTATACGTCCGAGAATCCCATGTGTTCTCGAAATTTGACACACCGACGGGTAATTGGTTGTGCCTGTCAGCGTAGCAATGGAGTGTTGCGACCGACCGGGTTACTGGAATGTCCTCTGCCCAAAGTGCCAAGAAGCCGCCGCAGCTGAAGTCAGCCTACAATGAGACAGTACCCAGCGTATAGTAGACAGCTGAGCAGAACCTTCTCCTACTGCGATTGAGGCTCTGCACGCTATAAGACAAGAGCAATCACCAAGATAGGCAGGTGCATGCCTCGAAAGTCGTCTCTTTGGCTGCTGTACAAGCTGCAGTCGGAAGCCGCCAGAAGCCGCCGGCTCCAGATCTGTGGCACAGGTGGCTCAACGAGAGCTTCTAGACCGTCGGGAGAACAGTTTGGGTGCTATTTTTCGGTTCTCCCGGCTGCAAGCCACAGGCTAGCCACGTGTAGCGACGTCATGCAGCGTACTTTTCTTCAACACCTCCAAGGGATTTGCTGTAGACCAATAGAAAGGTGTTGATTACGCGGGGCGGTCTGTCGTGGTTGTGTCGTTGTGCTCTTCCTTGTGGCTTCGTGCAGATGTGGCACGTCGTAGTGCCCGCTGTCAGCCCTACGAGATGCGGTCCGTCTATGGAGGTTACAGTACTCCATCCGTTCACCCGTGCCCAGAAAGCATGCTGTATGCGCTCAACATAGGCGTGTCCGCATACACAGCGAGATGAAAGCTGACTACCGCTTGGCGGTCAATATCACCTGGCCAAGACGTTGGCACGACAGCGCCAGATGATGGATGGATAGAGTTGTATCGAGCGGCCAGACTCCGCGGAGGTGTTCTTGGATGCAGTGGTAGTATCAGCTCGCCTGGTATGCGAGCGGGGGCCACGGTGGTTGCGGCGGTCATGGCTTGATGTAGGCTCCTTCTGCGAGGCTGTTCGAGGTAGATACGGTCGTAATGCCATATCAGTTCAGCAATACAGTCAAGAAGGAATGCGTTGAGGTCGCTTCGGCGGTGCCTCGGATGGTGCGAAGATCGCACTCGATGCCTGGGTAAAGTGGTGCAGTTCCTGAGTCAAGCGACCGGCTCCAAGCAAACCGATAGACGGCAGGGCTGCACCCGAGAGATGCACAATAGTGTGATAGGTGGGTGAAGGTGGCGCAGCAGCAAAGCAGTCGCCCGATCAGGACGATCCACGCGATGGGATTTGAGATTGATAGAAAAGACTCTTCGCTGTTCATGCCTGAATACTAATTACATCCACAACACCAGCACACCGAATACAACCTCACAGTCAGGTCATCATTGGAAGGATATCTCCAACACGCTCGTTCCCGAGGAAGCCGCTATTCTACCGCACGTAGAGAGTCGGTCGCTCCTTCCTTCCATTCCGTTCGAGAAGTGTTCCAGAATTTGGAAGGTGCCAAGGGCCGAGGGCGCCGAACCCTACAATACATGCTCGTTTCGATGCCGTCACTGCAGGATAGATTCTTTCACCTTTCCACCAACATTCCCCCGACACACGGCTTACCAACGCCGCACTCTGCATATCAAAGCGAACACGACGACTATATCTACCACCAGCACGACCGCCACCGTCAGCCGGTACAAGCAGTACAACAACCAACGACACGCCACTGCATGAACAACCAATACTACTACGCTCACCCAGACATCCGGGTTGAGGCATCCACACCATCGCCATTGCCACCGCCTTACGACGCGCGCCAGGACTCGGTTGCATTTGGCAACGGGCCGGTGTTCAACGGGTACGACGACTGGCAGCAGATGTACACGTCGGGCATGGGAGTGCCTGCGACATCGACTCAACGCCCGTTGAAAAGAGCAAGGACGCACCAGAGAACGCCCTCCGCCAGTACCGTCGCATCCACAGGCCCGGCATCACCATATACCGCAAACTCGCTATACCCGCAAATAGCGAACACCGATTACTCTCCCAGCTCGCCAGGGCAGGCAGCCTACGCTGACCAACCGCTCTACCCGAAGAACCTGCCCACACCGTCGCAGACGCCTACCGAGAGTTCTTTTTATAACTACTACGTCCCGAGCCAGGCTGCGCACACGCCCAACGCGCACCTGGCTATGAAAGGGTTTGCCATCGATCACCACATCACAGACGACATTCCACAAGAATTCTACCATTCCTCCAGGCATTCAATGGCGAGTCGCGGCAACAACTCCCCCTCGACGCCACGATCTGGTGCTGGAGAGGGTTATGATGCGAGAGGTTACAACCAAAGCGGAGACTTCAGAAATCCGAACCCGAGCGTGCAGTTCTACCGCACGGAGTCGCAAGCATACCAAGATGAGCTGTACAATCCTTCCGCGAACTACACATCCGTCCCGGCCGCTGCACCCACACACAATAACGTCGACCTCCTCACACCTCACCGAAATTTAGTCAGCGAGCGATTACAGACTGCGAACCTTGCCCGGTCCGCTTCGCCGTCCTCTGCGATCTCTCGTGAGCGATCACCGTTCAGAGATGGCTCACCTCTGGCGCCATCCGGAGCTGACTGGAACCCGGCGGCGCAGTCTGTAGGCACAGCCGCAAGTATGCGACAGCAGCAGAGGGCAGAAGCCGCCAAGGCAGAGTATGATTACCACCACGTACCGCCCACACTCAACCGAGAGCCAACCAAGACGATTTCGCCAAAGGATGCAGTCTTGGAGTACACCGATGGCGAGCAGTCGTCTCTATTCCAGGACAACATACCCGGAGGCTACAGGCCGTACACCGGCAGCAACGAGACGTGGCAACCCGATTATAGCAGCCAACCAGCCTCTTCGTTTGGTAACCTGGTGGCAAATGGTCCGAACACCCTGATGCCTCCTTTCCGGGCCAACTCATCTGAGGGCAACGCGGAGGCGAACTTCAGCTTCACTCAGCAGTTGCCACCCACCCTCCAGCAACAGTCTTCTCAAGTACAAGGCACTCAGTACCAGAACAACTCCTACGTGGCACCCAAGATGAATTATACGGATACCAACCCGGAGTTTCCGGCGCAGCTGACCTCGATGGAGTCGTCGGTAAGCGAAGGTGGCCCGCCCGTCTCGTCTCAGGAGAGCTATAATCAGACTTCGATGCCACACCGGCCTTCAGACACTCGTGCTCACACTGGGACTTACACTTGCACCTACCATGGCTGTACTCAGCGCTTCGAGTCTCACAATAGCCTGCAGAAGCACAAGCGAGACACCCATCGGTCTCAGCCACGGGAGCCTACGTCAGACGACAACTCGGAGCCATCCAACTCGCCGCGCTCGACTGAGTCACCAACGCCTTCGACAGCAGGCATGACCTCCGCCGCCATCCAAGCACGCAACTCGCAGGCCGGACCACACAAGTGCACGCGCATCAACCCTTCGACCAACAAGCCTTGCAACACGATCTTTTCGCGGCCATATGACCTCACGCGGCACGAGGACACCATACACAACAACCGCAAGATGAAGGTCAGGTGCCCGCTGTGTCGGGAAGAGAAGACATTCTCCCGCAACGATGCGCTGACGCGACACATGCGCGTCGTCCATCCGGAAGTTGAGTCGTATGGCAAGCGCGGACGCCGTGGTGACTGATCTTGGTCGCCCATGGATTACGTGCGATGACAAGACTTGACCGACACGGAATGGTCGCGTGTCCATCCGCGTGCCGCATCTAGGTACTAATGAGATGACCTGACGTGGTGGGTGAGGCTCAGCTGTGCTTGGCACTGGATGTGGTACGATGATTGCGAATGTCCCTCGCATCTCTTTCGATCTCAACACCTGTTCGACTTTGCAACTCTCCTCGGACTCAATATCGAAATTCTTCCGATTACGTGTGTGGCGACACGAAGCTTCCGTGCCACATCCTTCCATCTCGGGCGCGGCAGGCGTTTGCAGGGGTTTCGGCGACACTCGGCTCGGCCGGATGCGACGACTTTCTGTTGGGAATGCTCGAATGCGACACAACCACGATCAATAATTCACCAGCTCAACACGACACAAACCGAAACACCCTTGCTCTCGAAAAAAGACCGGTAAATCAACCGGCAATCTGACGAACCCAACACCGCCAATTATTCCTTTTTGTTTCCGCAAAACCGCACGGCTGGACCGTACGGCATGATGAGCGCTGCGCAGCGACTAGCATTGCTTTCTCTTTCTTTAGCACGGCATAGCATCACGGCAAGCATGGCAACGGCGCAATTTGAACGGAACGGCATGGACGAGGATGAATGATGGCAAAGGGACGACATGTATGAACAGTATGTGGATGGCTTGAACGGGGATTTGGTGAGCGACCTGGCTTCGCTCTCATGTAATAGTATTAGCTGTGGTAGCTTAGAATGGCTATGAGGAAGTGGTAATATTTACTTAAATGTTGTTCATCATCTCTATCTTCCTCTTCTCACATGGGTTTCATAGGCTGCTGTGGAGACGATAGGATGTAGGGCGATTGGCACAGCTAGTGAGGGCAGGATTTTACACCTGACTGATGACCAACGTGGATGCAAAACGCTCCAGCATAGCGGCGAGTGATGGCGACCCATACCACCACCATTTGGCCACTACCTTCCTACGCACAACTGACCAAGTCGAGTGGCAGGTTACCAGGCTTGACATGTACTGCACTCGGTGTCTCCGCTTGCCTCGAGCACGTTGTATCTCGATATCTGCGTCGAGTGGTTCTGGTTCTGCCTACCTAGCCCAAGTCTGGCTGAGACGAGTATAGCATGGAAACGCCGCTCGATGTCCAGCAGACGTAGCGGACGTCTCAGCGAGCGTCTTGCTTTCAATTATTGGGTGCTGTCGTCGTTGACGTATTGTGCTTGACGAGGGCTCCCTGAGGACGAATAGTGGTATTGCGGCGCAAACGCTGCTGCGTCTGTAGGAATCTGGGCAGTCGTGCAAAAGCAGTGCGGTGATTTGAGTCTTTCTTGGATGTTGACGTGGTAGCAGATTGATGGGTCGTGGCGTGGCAATTGTTCGGATCTTGGAGAATTTTCTCTCGCAGATGTTGTGTGAGTGCGGCGCTTGACCCGTATCCGGAGGCTGTTGATTTACTTTGATCCTCTTTACCGTTGCGAGTCTTCACTCTGTTAATACCTGGTGTTGTCAACGGACGGCTGACGAAAGGCTCTTGATCTTGCTGGCGGCATGTCGCTCAGGAATGGGCATCAGACGGAGCTGCTGGCACCATGAGCTCTCTGTCGTTGTGTGATGCTCGCAAAAACTCTCAGCTGCTGTAGCTCCACGACATTCCGAGAGCTAGAGTCCGTCCTGAGGAAGTTTTACCTTTCTTGAGACAGATCTCACGTCGAGCTCGTCCGCTCGCGCGTGCGAACAATGGAAGGCAATCAATGAAGCACAGCAGCGATAGGCACAAGTTGTGGTAGGGCGATCGACTTGCATACCGTTGCGAGGTTATCGCTTAGGACAGGCTCAAGGACGCGATCCTCTTCCCTCGGAATGCGGACAATGCGCCGATCGAGGGCGTCTGAGTCTTCAACCTCTCGGATGGTTCCGAGGCTCCCTGGTCGTGGCTGTCGCTGTACCCCTCTCTCATATGCGTATTTTCAAGGTTCTCCGCTGCGCTCGTGGGCTCGTGAAGGTCTCTGCAGGTTTGCAGCTATGTATCGGTACCGAAGTGTAGAGCTCTCGATCTCGTGACAGACCCTTGGGGATTTCAGGCTGATGCTGCTTCGGACCGCCTGAGCCGGCTGGAAATTGCTGTTAGGACAGGAAATGGTTGAGCAAGTGAATAGGGATTGAGCGCTTCGTTGCATGCTCTCCTTCCGGCTTGGGAGAAGTCATTGTAGTCGAGTTTAGCATCATATCGTCTCCAAGTCCATCCCTCGAGATCTCCACACGTCCCCGCCTCCCCGTCGTGCGGACCAGCTGCACAATGCGTGACAAGGTGGGACGGCGGCGCGTCTGATTGGAGTGCAGCGGGGTGTACCGAAGGAGATCGTTAGTCAAAGGCCAGCCAGTGCAGCCGCTCTCGTGACAATTGGGTGTCTGAAAGCGTGCAAGTGCAGCGTGAAGATGGAGGAGCCTGCCCTCTTTCTCCGCACGCCCCCCTGATCATGGCTGATGCATGCTTGCGCACTTGCATGGGCCGCTTTTGGCGCTGCTCTCCTGCTTCCTACTTTAGCTGCATGACACGCTCGAGGCCCTGCGTTCACCATCCGTCCTCCGGAAGCATCAGTAGAGCATTCACCAGCGCGTTCGGTAGCCTCGAAGCAAAGAAGAGCAGGCAGCACGAACAAGCACCAGCGCAAACACAACCCCCTCGAAGCGTCGTCGCGAATCATCGATCATCGGGCGGCAAGAGAGCAGGCAGTGGACAGTGCGCACTTCATCTGGACTTCCCCACAACCGCTCGAAGTCTGTTCCTCTCCCTCCCGACCTTCTTGCAACCGCAGCTCCACCACCCAGAACCTCTGGAGTCCAGCTGCCACGATCCACTGCTGGCCCAGGCCTATTCTATACCGCCTCGACGACGACGAGGTACTGGCCAGCGTGCGCCAGCGCCAGCGTCCCGGTTCAGGGAAGCTTGGAGACAAAGGCACACGAGCCCCACACCTCACCTCGCCCGCAGCGTGCTGAAGGCAGTACCCGAGACCTCGTTGCTCAATGTGAATACCACTGCGACAACTACGCCTATCAGTACACGACGCGCAGCTTGTTCCGGAATAGAGGAGCGCTCAAAGAGCGTTAGCGATGACCATAGGTGAATGCCTCTGCCCCGCCACGCCTACAGCCTCGACTGACACGAGCCCAGACTTTCATACGACATAAAAAGACACCACGACGCTTCTTCGGCATGTAGCTTTAGCTTACGACATACGATAAAGGTGTGTCTACTCGCAGCGCATGGAGGGTGGTTGATCTCGCTGACCAAATGACCACCAGTATTGCGACCCTGTAGACATAGAATAGAGGACCGGACCGGACGGATTTACGACCAAAAGTAATACTCAGGTACGTCCATTTGACTGTTTCGTTCTTCTCGGTCCGTTGGTTTGGTAGCACAGGAAGAATGAGATGGCTATAGCAGTTGGCAGTGGCGGTGGCCGTGCTGGGGTACGAAGCGTGTGCTGGGACTTGGATGCCCTTGGACCATCAACCGATCTATCAGCCATAAGATTCTAAGGCCGTATGCGGGCGAACATCGTGTTACGATGGTCTGCGAGGCGTTGCTCGAAACTGGAGCTACAATGGAGTGCCATCCACAGAATTTTTTGGGGCCCGCGTAGTGCTTCGCTGGATCTTTCTGCGCCTCCCATACTATTGGGTTCAAGATGATTCAAAGAACATTGGCTGTCATGCCTGGACTATGCTGCTGTCGTCGAAGAGCTCTTGGCTTGTCTCGTCCACCTCGCCTTGCCTGCCATTGCCGATTTGTGTTTCGTGTCCTCGTATCTCTCAACGACCTGCTCGCGCATCTCTTACAATGACGGAGGGAATTTCGCTGACTCTCACTGCAGACATCTTCTTTAGACCTTCGATATTTGCGTGTGGCGTGTTTTATGAACCCAGATATGAATGTAAGCTTTTGTGGATCTGCTGCGTGCGCGCCCGACAATCTGACCGGTTTGATGTAGTCTTTTCGACGAGCAACACCAGATTCGGAGGCCGTGGCCTCATCCGAAGACGAGAGACCCTGGCCCACGGCAAAGTCCTTCGGCAGCTTGCCTCGCAAAGAAAACAGTGTCCCAGGCCTGGGCGGAACGATCTGGTCCACCCAGAAGCGGGACAGCTTCAAGATGGAGAAGGCTGCCCAGCGAAATGCAGCTCGTGAGGCACGCCTGGCTGCTCCAGGCGGTGCCCGTGGCATCCTGAGAGCCGAAGGCACACCGTCACCGGCGGCTAGTGATGCCTCTGGTGTGCTGCCGTTCCCGATTCCGATGCAACCGGTGCCCAAGGCCGGACGATCTATGTCACATTCCCAGGGCCAGCGTGAGGTGCCTACCAGCACGAACGACCATACTGTCCTCCCTCTTGGCCTGCTGGCTGAAGAAGATGCTGATACGGAGTCCGAGTCTGATATGGGTGGAGGACTAACCCACACTACCTCTCACCCGCCCATTGGTACTTTACACCGCACATCCACCTTGCCGATGGCCTACGAATCCTACTACGGCGGATCCAACGGACGAGATGCTGGGCATGCTGTTGGAGGAGCACCGCGAATCGAGGCTGCTTTCGCTAATCTTTCGTTGGGTATGTCTGAGCTCACATCCTTAAGGCTTCCTTGCTGACCGCCGGCCACAGACCACCCACCCCGTCGCGCCCAATGGCAAAGCAAGCTCGGATGGGACGACGTCCCCAACGTCAACGAATCGCGCCGCCACTCGCTTGCTGACATCCCGACCCGCCGCGGCTCGGTCGCTGGTACGGATAGCCGGCCACAGCTGGGTGGAGCGGCGTACTGGCCCGATCGGATGTACGAGTGGAACGGCGGTGCTGTTGAGGCGGAGGCGGAGGGGTATGCAGATTGTAAGTCTTTCGATTCGATGTCTCATATCTCAAAGTGCGGTTTGCTTGCTTTGCATGCTGGAGTGGAGGAAAATGCGTGGTCGGGTGCCCCAGGGTTTCTGGAATGGGACTACTTGGACTAGTTTCTGGCTTCTGGTCACTGGAAATTGGAATCCGGATCCTGGACTTGGATTCTCTGGAGGATGTGAGGAGAGTTGGTGGAGGATGATCAGGTTGGCTTGTTGCTTTAAGGGCGGCTCAGCACACTGGATCCCAAGACATCGACGGGGCATCGGAAGAAGATGGCTTGCAAAACCGATGGGTCGTGGCATTGATGCATTCCGACTCTTCCCCGAATGAGCGCTGGCGCAAAGACGAGCACGATTGTTATGACCGCTTCCGTCCGGTCCTCTCGATCGACGTGAGGGTCTGCTCATCGTCTGGCGCTCTCAGCAGAATTCTGCGTTGTCGCTTTTGTGCCGTCCATGGAGACAGCACTCAAAGTGCCTTGCGCATGGTCTGGACACGCCGCGAGGATGACTTCTCGACTTCTTGCCTTGACGTTTCGGCGCATCCGAAATCGCCGTTTCTACGACCACGGTTGTATCCCCTCGATCCTCCTCTTACATCGGCGCCACGGTGTCGCTCGGTCCTTTGCGGTCTGCGCTCTTTGGACGGAGGTGTACGTCGGCGTGGTGGTGTTCACAGAACCCTTGAAAGGCTCGGGATATTATACTGCGCCGAAGACACTGCTGCACGGCTCAGCATCAGCACCATAGCGTCGTCGGGGTTGGCGGTTTAGGCTGCTTCGAAAGGGAGGAAGTGTTTGTGGGAGGATCTTATTGCCGTCCATCCATCGCTCGGCGATCTTGCACGGAGACCAGTCGATCGATGGGCCATTGTCGCACGACACAGCGAAGCCAACGGAGACTGTTCGCTCTGCTTTCGGCGGCTGCTTGCCCTCAGTTCGCCGTTGCTGGCGCTGTCGTCTGGCAGTTTATATGGTTGGGAGGTCCGTCTGGACACAGTGTCGCCATTCGTGGTGGTTGTTACCGCTCAACTTAAGACCGCCTCCGCTGTGCTCTGGCAGTTCGCCAGGTTGAGAGGGAGATGTTTGTCCAGACGTTACGGAACTGCACGCTCATCTTTTGAGGTTGTCTCGTGGGCGCCACTGGATCGCGATGTCGCCGTCGCATGAAGGACAGGCAGACAGCCTCTGGCGCTTCCCAATCATTTCGATGCCGTCGCTGTCGTTCTCTGGCGAATCGTGGTTTTGCGAGGAGATGCGTCGGGACATGGCCCCACCGCCCGTTGATCGCCGGGAGTGTTTCACGGTGCCCATTCGATCGCAAGCTCATGTTTGCATGGTCCCAAGAGGACTTCCAATCACCTTCATACCGGCGTCGTTCCTCTGGCACTTCTAGCTGGTGGTCAGGATGGCATGTTAGGAGCTGTCTGCTCACATGTTCCCGTCTTCTTTCGCGGCGCCTGGGCATGGAAGGCGATTGTATGTCCTGGTCTTGATGCTGCCGCCCGTTCATCGCTTGGGCTGGCCCTGTGGGTCGCAAAGGATACCATCACTGCGCGTATGCGGCTGTTTGGACTGCCGGCGGTGCGTCTTTGTCTGCCAACTTGATGCTGTCGTCGGCTCCTGTTATCTGCGCTGTTGACGCTGTTGACGCTGGTTTGGGCGTTATCGATGTAGCGTCGCCACTCGTCCATGCTCTACCGCTGCGGGGCATTGTATCAGGGTCGGAGGACATGTCCGGATGGCGGATGGCGCAAACGAGAATGTGAGGACCGGCGGCAGAGTTCCCTGTCTGTCAGCTGGATCTCGTCGTCGTTCTCTGGTAATGGACGCCGTTCATGCTGTAAAGTGGAGGTCATGAAGTTGACGCAGCGCCGGCACTCGCCTACAAATCGTCGCGAGGGGTCGCCTTATGGGTTCAGTGGATGGGGAACGTGTTATCGCATGGCGCGATCACGACTACGAGGATTGTTTGCGCTCGCTATTTGCTTCAACGCGGCGGCATGGTCGTTCTGGCGGTCCCCAAGCATCTGGAGGGCAAACTTTCGCTCGCGCGGATTTGGCACAACTCCCTCGCGGCTCGATGACGTTGTACTGTGTCTCTGCTCTGTTCTGCTCGATCAGATGAGGTCTTCTACATCGCTTCAAGAACGTGATAGTTGCTTGCTTCCCCTTCTGCGACTGTCACGAATGGCATATGACTACCTGGCTGCCTCCCCGTGGCCTGGAAGAGCTCGTGTCCCCGCGCCTTGGGCTGAACGTGCCTCCCTCCTGCCTGCCCCTGCGAATGCGGACCTCTACGCCCGTTCAGAACCATAATGACTGCTTGCTCTTCCTCTTACGACCGCTGCGAATGATCCCTGACTGCTCAATTCCGTCCGCGTGGCCTGAGACAGCCAGCACGCCGTCGTCCTGACTTGACTGTGCCACCACCCTGCTCTGCCCTGTGCAACGCAGGCCTCTGCGCCAGCTCAGAACCATGATATCTGCTTGCTCTTGCTCTTGCGATCGTTTTGGACGACCTCTGATTACCTTGTTGCCTCCTCATAATCTGGTACAGCCAGCGTGCACTCGTCCTGACTTGAAGCGCGTGCGTCCTGGTCTGCTCTAGTGACCTCCTGCCCCTACACCGGTCCAGGACCATGATATTTGCTTGCCCACCTCCTACGATCGTTGCGAACAACTTTTGGCTACCTAACACCCTCCCCGTCGCCTTGAATAGCCATCTGGACGAATCTCCAGCGCTCCGCTGCCCTCTGCTGATAGCACCGCCCTTTCGCGCCTTCCCCGGCAACGCCGCACCACTAGTGAGGGATCACCTGGCCCTATGACGCGACATGGTCACGCTCCAGTCTGCTTTGCTTGCTAACTCGCTGTCCACCTTCACTTCCACCCTCCACCCTCACTCTCCTTCCACTCTCCCTCCACCCTCCGTCTTCCACCACTCCTCATACCATTACATTGAGCATTACACCACTGCATCCGCTTGCATACAGTCATATCCGCTCTACCAACACATCTAACAACAGCACTCAGCTTTGCAGCTGCTAGAACGCGCTCAATTCGCGCCAGACCCCAGCAACCTCCACGAACAAGCAGCACGCGCGGACGACCTCGACACGATGAAGTATCACGATCTGGACGACAACGGTCTTCCGGTCCCAATTCCTCCCATGTACAAGGTCCCATACGTCAAGCTCGACGACAACGAGCGCAATGAGCAAGACCGCCGTGCTGGTCGCGTGGGCAACGATACGCTCGCCCGCCACCAACGCAGCCAGAATTACAGCGGCAACCGTTCCCTTTACATCGTGTCTTTCAAGTGCTCTCGCGTGGAAGTCTTCTACCTCCTCGAGAACACCGGGCTCAATGTGAAGGAGGGCGACATCGTCATCGTTGAAGCTGACCGCGGTCAAGACCTTGGTAAGTGATATGATTGCGACGATCTATTTATCACCGCTGACCTCAAACGCTCGATGCAGGCACCGTTCAGCACGCGAAGGTCAGCCATGAAGAGGCGCGCGAGTACAAGAGGAAGTACGACACCGAGCAATACAAGTGGTTGATGATGTTCAGCAAGAACAACAACCAAGGAAACGTCAACCCAAACGCTCAGATCTACGGCGAGAGTCGTGAGATGAACGGCATCGATGGTCGCAATCTGCTCGCGAACGCTCCCCGTACCATGCAAGGCAACCCTCGCGAGAGTTTCAAGACCAAGGCGATTAAGCGTCTAGCCGGGCCTTACGAAATCCGCCAGCTTGCCGACAAGGAAGCCAACGAGGCGAAGGCGAAGCGCACCTGCCAGCAGAAGATTGCTCAGCTCCACGTCGACATGGAAGTTCTCGACGCCGAGTGGCAGTGGTAAGTCGAAACATCTTTAGAGACGTGATCTTTTCGCTGACTTTGCTCGCAGGGACTTTCAGAAGCTGATCTTCTACTTCTACGCTGACCATTACATCGACTTCAAGGCGTTGGTTACTGAACTCTACCGGATCTATAAGGTACGTATCTGGATGTCGGCGATTAACCCAGCCTCGTTCGCGCTTCAGGCCAATGGTCAGCCCCCGAGTGGTGTCGGTCCCGGCGCAATCATGGAGAACGGCCACAACAACAACAACTACTCGATGCTCTACGGCGCCGACCCGGACCCGTATGGCGCGGTCCCACCCTACCGCATCCCGTCCGGCTCCTACAACCCCAAGAGCCACTTGACTATGATGCCTGGCCTGGGGGGAAACAACTTCGGACCGATGGGTTCGATGGGCGGCCCGAACTCGCAGTTCCCATCCTTCAACAACTCGTTCGGAGACCCAGCGCGCGCCCTCTATCAGCCCGCCGCTTACGGTACCCCCGATGGGCAGACCCCCACGGATCCGCACCCGAACGTGCCGCCGTACGTCCCCACGCCTACCGGCAGTCTTGAGGACTACAACTACTACTACGACCGCGTCTCCGCCTACAATCAGCTGCCCGCGGCAACCTCGGCACCCTCGTTATACTCACACCCACCGCATGCCAACGGCTTCGCGTCATTCAACCGGTTCTTCGGTGGCCACGCTGCCCACTCGAACGACTCGTACTCGCAGTTGAACCACGAAGTCAACCGCGCGCAGCCGAACGACTTCTACTCGCAGACAAACAGCGAGAACAGCGCTCAGCCGACCGACTTCTACTCGCACATCAACAACCAGATCAACGGCACGCAAGCGAACGGCCCTTACGCGCAGGTCAACAACGAGGTCAGCCGCGCTCAACCAAACGGCATGTACTCACAGATGAACAACCGCACCCTCCCGCCGCCGGCCAACCCGACTCACTACACGAATCCCTTCGGTCCGATGCAAGGTGGTTTCGCGCGCTACCCGGGCTTTCAGTCTCAGCGCCCGATCGGCAGTGAGCGTCCAGGCTCCAGCGGCAACGCTCAGATCCGCGGCAACCCTCCATCTGATCGCGTTGCCAACAACCAGACCAACTACAATAACAACAACCGCAACCGCACCAACAACGGAACCAGCAGCGCCGACTCATTCATGGAGGCCATGAACCGCCACCTGAACAACAACGGAGGAGGGTTCGGCGGGTTCGTTCCCGGCAAGTTTGGTGAGAGGAAGTAGGCATATCAGACAGGACAGGAACATGAGAGCATTGTGGAGAACGGAGAATCAGACAATCAGGCTATGGGACCAGAGAGAAGACTAAGGCAGTTCTTTTGGGTAGCAAATGGGATCATGGGACAATCAATGGGACAATGGGACAATCAGCGGCGGCGAGACTGATGGATCAAATACGGGAACTTCATGGGAGACGTTGTCAATTGAACGCTTCGTCAAAACTTCTTCTACGTCTTTCAAACTCGTTCTTTTGTAGTGCTGATTTAATTCATGTTAGGTTGTTACAGGCTCGAGATTAGACACAACATGTAATGAATCTGGTTGGCTCTATCTCCTTCCCGGAGACTCGTCCTCACGCTGCTGACGCTGTCTGCGGCGGTATACTAGAGATAACAGTGCTCGAGAAGAAGAGGTTGTAAGGCTCTTCAACATCTAATCATTCGTAGTTGTGTTATTGCGGTGCTGGAGTCCTTCATGCCTAGGCTGAAGGCTGTTGAGGAAGGCACGACTGCTTGATTTGACCTCACTTCACTATCTTGACTTCACTCCATCTGCACCAACACAAGATGGCGCAGGATACGAGCTCAGACATCGAAGACGTTGGCCGTATGGAGAGCGAGTGAGTCTAGATGCAGAATCCTTGACATGCAGATACAGGCGACTGACGAGCGAACGCAGGAGGCAACTGAAGAAGACGCAGAAACGCTACCTCGACGACGAGCTTGAGCGGGCCGATGCCGACTACAACAAGATCATCTCCCTCATTGAGGAGGGGAAGGCTGTGTAAGTTGTTCCTATAGCAAAGCAAAGGTGTCGCTCACGAGGGTTGGCTGACCTCACTTACCTACAGCGGTCAAGGAAGCGACGACTCCATCCACACCATCGCCAAGGTCCTCGAAGACAACGTCCGATCAGAGGAAACCGCAAACACCATCTCCGGCATCAAAGCCCTGCTCGGCGCAACCGACGAGCTCCTTCAAGTCCACAAGCAAGCAAACCACCACATCTCAGCCAGCAACACGAACTCAACAGCTCCAGCGGACTACATGCAAGCTCGCCAGGATGACCGCGAACGAGTGAAGCAGATCCTTGCCGCAGGTCGGCGTGTGTTTGAAGGAGAGCTCGAAGCTGTCAAGGAGCAGTCGCGGGCGGGTGAGGCGGGTGGCAAAGGGGAGGCTGCCTCGTTGGCGATCGGACTGTTCGGTGATGGTGCGAAGATGGACGATAACGGGGATGCTGGCAAGACGTTGTCGTATCTTGAGCGTGGAGTGAGGAGGATGACGAAGGGTCTGAACGAGGATGAGTAGCCGCTGGGCTGTAGTCTCAGAAGGGAGCAGAGCTTGCTGGTCATGCCGTTTTAGAGGTGGATTCGTGTTCGCTTGCCGTCGTGGCACTCACAATTTGAGACTGATGTAGAAATAGCCCACCGCTTTCAGAGGACATGGAATAGAACAAAAATGATCTAATCACCTTATTCGACTAACCTACAAACACTCTAAGCGACCCAGGGATATCAATAATCAACACAAAAGACAAACATCACCTTCACCATCGCACCGCCGCTTCACTTCAGCCCAAACCCCTCACTCTCCTCCACGGCCCTCCACAGCTTATCCTCCAAAGCCTCGCGATAATCGTACCTCCACAACACGAGCATGTTAAAGCACGTCCTCGCAATCGGGAACCTCGCCCGTTCCTCTGCACCTCCGCCACCCCACCCATCACCACCAGCGACAATCTTCAGAACCAAGCTCGTTGCGCCAACGGCAGGAATGCGGTCAGTGCCGGTGATGAAGGTGAGCAACTTCCGCTGCCGCTCGGGCGAGGCCTGCGCGAAGAGGTCCCAGAACCACTGGATCACCGGCACGCTCTCAGCGGGCTCCTGGACAGGAGCGTGGGGTGGTTGGAAATGGCGCCAGTTGTCGTAGGTAGCAACACCACGTAAGGAGTCAACATCGAGAGCTTCATCGCTGCCTCGTACGAGCAGCTCGATTTCCTCAGCACGAAAGAGCGAGAGAGCATTGCCGGCGCAGACTTGGAAGAAGCCGCGCTTGAAGGGCTCGAATTGGCGCACCACGGCTGTGTCGAGGAGGTAGCGAATGTAGGCCTCGACGAACTCGTGTCTGTTGGCGTTCGTGACAGGTGTGGCTTCACCGTTGGATATGAGAGGGACGTCGACAACGGTACCGTAGCGCTCGACCGGTGCGACGAAGTCTCGGCAGTACGTCTCTTGTACGTCGCCTTCGAAGTCGAGCAATTGTTGTAGACCGGCGGCAAGCGAGGGACGGAATTCGGCGAGATCTGAAAGCGTGTACGTCATCTGTCCCTTGGTGCCCGTCAATGAGGATACGCTCGCAGAGCCAGCAGCAGGAGCGGGAGCAGCTGCGAGTAGCTTTCGGAATGCGAAAGGCGGCAGAGCGACGTCCAGGATCGTGCTGTTGTAGATAGCCAAGCCGAGCAAAGCGCCAACAAGGAAGTACTGGTCCGACGTCTCGAAAGAGTTTGGGTTGAAGTAGCAGGTATTCGACTCGTCATCGTAGACGAAAAGACCATGATTGGGATCGAAAATGTCTCGAACGAGCATTAGAAACCACTCCTTTCGCAGACCGCCAGCATCAATACCTTCTTCGCCGGTGAAGTGGACTCGTAAGCCCTTCTTCATGTCCTCTTGTCCAGCCCCGACGGCTTCGCTGATCTGTCGCAGGCTATCATCGACCATACAGTCTCGGCGCACTCGAAGGTGGAAATGTCCGTCCAGAGCGCGTTGGCGAATGACAGAGTCGAAGTAGGCCTCTCGTGCTTTGACCTCCATTTGTCGTCTTGCGTCATACTCCAAAATCTTGATTTTATTGCCCATCGAGAGGAAGAATGGATATTGGCAGAAAGCGAAGCGGTCGCGCTTAGACTCCCAGACCTTGAAGTCGGCAATCATATCTTGGTAATCCAGCAACGTATTGTAAAAGCTCGAAGTATGCAGTAGTTGGCCGCTTCTCTTGGCCTTAACTTGAGGAGTTGCAATGGCTGAGTCAAGTTGATGCTCGATTTCATTCTTTCTCCTGCCCTGCCAGATGTTGTTGGCTGCGAACAGAAAGGAGGTGACTTTCGCAGCAGCCTTTATCTGCCAGTCGCTTGCGTAGTCAGGCTCTTGGTCCGGATCATCTGCTCGCTTCTTGATGGAGCCACTCAAGCCCATAGCGGCATGCAGTTGCGCTGACGTGTTCATGGCTGAACCAGAGAGATCCGGGATCAACCCACCATCAGCATTGACTGTTTTGCTTTGTGGTCGAGCAGAATTCCTCGCAATCCGATAGGTGACATAACTCGCCACCAGGTCTACCAGGCTGATGAACTGCTCCTCGTCAAACCGTGCGAACCAGCCAACAAGGTAGCGGTGACAGAGATCGCTCGAGTGTGCGAGCAGCCCAAAGACCCGCTTGAGGATACCGGTGTGCTGACTGCCCTGTCGACCTGGAGACTTTCGAGGTGAAATAGGTGCTTGCGGTCCACCGTTGTGTTTGCCAGACGCGCTTCGGCCGGGCCGGATGCCGGGACTCGATGTAGCTCTTCTGGCTTTGGCTCGCGAAGGATACAGAGATGGGTTGGCAAGAATAATAAGCAAGAACCGCAGGTCTTCCGGCTGCTTAAGCGTTCGACCAGGTCTCTTCAGCACATTCTCGGTGACCTTGAACAGCGCGCGCACGGTGTGCTGCCTCGCCTCCCTAAGGTCGTCTTCGATGTCCTCCGTGTTAGCCAAACCTTGCAGTCGCTCGTGTGCAAGACCCGGCGCATCTTTGTTCAAGCGTTCAACCTTGTGCTGCCAGTCCTCACCGGCGCCATGGACAAGAGCGTACCACCTGGCGAGTTCATGCCAAGCGATATTTGGAGAGCGTGATGAGATGGGCTTGTTCTTCGTACTCTCACCACCTCTCTTGTTTTTGAACTTGTCCGAGTTGTTGCGATCAAGCTTTCCTGTCCACCAGGTCCCATTCTCGCCAATGTCGCCAAGTAGTAGCGTCTTCGCATCAAGCTGTGATAAATCAATCGGACTTGGCGTGCTTCCGCTCATCGGTTCTGGTGGTGGGGTGACGATGTTGCTTTCGCTGCGTGTCCGAGCTGGCGCAGAAGGTCGGACAGTGCTGAAAGCCGTATTGAGACTCTTGAAGTCACCAAAGCTAGAAACGATATAGTCCTCCAACGGCCGAAATATCGTCTTGACTCGATCGTATCGTCGGCGCTGCTCGAACTCGTTGGTTCTCGGCCGCGGACTTGGTGGAACTCTGGGTGAGCGCTGTCCCGAAGGTACCAAGCTTCCGTTTGCAAGTTTCTGTGAAGAAGTCCGCCTGGCGACATCCATGGGCGGAGGTGGGGGTCTTCTTGTTGGTTTCTCAGGTACTGGCTTACGCGGAACAGAATGCGGCGGTCCCGGGCCATGAGGTGAAGCCTGTTGTTCGACTGGCGGAGTGTCTGATCGCACGTATGCAAATTGATCGAAATCAGTGAAGTTTCTGATGGCAGCGCTGGCCACGGAGGTATTTGACATGGTCGTCTCCAATTGAGGTTCGTCTGGTGGCGAGGTGGACAGAGGCGCATCAGTGAGCTCCTTGGAAGTCCTTTCTTTCTTCGCTCTAATAGGTATGCCGTCCAATGGATTCTCTTTCTCGTCAGGTGTCTGGAGTGGCGTCTCTGTCCGCCTGTTTGGTATGATTTCTTCCTCTCGCCTACATCTTGCCTCGAGGTAGGTAACCACACAGCGGTCAATGATAGCCCTCGTCCGCTCCACCGACAGGGGCAGCGGTCTTGCCGGCGGAAGTGTCTCTGCCTTCTTGCCACCATGCTTGCCCTTCTCTTTCCCGGACTCGCGCTGCTCTTCAACCGGCTGTAAGTCATTGATCGTCAAGCAGCACATGCACCGAAACTTCTCCAACTCCTTCGGCACCTTGACCTTGCTATCACAGCACATGCACTTCCGATTCAACTTCTCCTCATCGTCCATCTTCCCCTTCTTCCCACTGGTGACTCGAGTAGGCGTAGGCGCATGAGCATCGTCCAAGACCGGCACCAGATCGTCATCCAGCGGTACATCCGTATCGTGATACTGCCCAAGGTTCGGGCCACTCTTCTTGCGACTGAACATCCTTGGTAGCGGATGGCTCACCGATCGATTGTGTGTATGGGTTCTCGAAACACTAGCCGGCAATGGTCGAGGTGGTGAAGGGGCTGCTCTTTCGCCATCCCTGCCGGCCAGCGTAGGAGGCTCGAAAGCTTCAGATGGAGGTTGAGGCAGGGGCTTATCCCTTGGGTTGGGCCGTGAAGGGTTGCTGCGGGTCGGCGTGCTACCAGAGCTGCTGCCATGTTGTAGGAAGCGGGACGACCAAGATGGAGGCATGGTCTCGATGCGCTCAACATGTGATCCTCCTCATACTCCAAACCCTTCCTGCTATCCTTCGCTCGTGCTCGTCGAGGCTGGCTGCCGCAGTGGAACGTCAACGAATGCAGGTCTACCGGAGAAACATGAGGATGCCTCGTATCAGCGCCCTCGATTCTGCCGGGCAGTCGCCACGCAGATGCAGCCCAGGCCAACTATGGCGGCTTCTTTTATTCCAACAACAAGACCGACTAGGGCAGCGACTACGCCTGTAGCCCAATGCAGGCACGAAGGCGATCATCTTAGGTGATCTTCGACTAAAGTCATTCAAACATCCTCGCCAAGCTCCGAGTTGACGACCTTCAGAGGGGTCGCTCGCCGCTTCGGGATGGCGGCTCCAAGGCCAGGGGTTTGTCAATGATCATTGCGCCATTGGGGTGTGGGGACCGAACGTGCGCTGTAGAGAGCAGATCGAGTATTTGTCAATCAAAGAGGTAGCTGAAACCGCACGGTGGAACGAGAATCATATCAAAACGGACAGTTGAAGGAGGTCTGTGAGACGAGCTGAACATCTTCATACGGCTATTCTTATGCCACCGAAGCAGCGCCCGTAAAGCGAGCATAGCTCGATCACTCGATTCGTGCCACGTCAGCAGTGGTTCGATCTGATCAAGTCCACGCTGCAGGCCAGAAAACACACCAGTCCTTCGACCATCCACCCCTCTACCTGTATCGCCACAGCGAGAGCGTGTTGTGCAGCTTCCACGTGTGCCTCCTGCCCTTGCGGGTGTTGTTGTAGCGGTGGCCCTTGTTGAGACCTCTGCTCTTCTTGCCAGTCGCAGTCAGGCCACGCATCTCGCGGTGCTTGTGGACTGGGTTGACGATCCAGTTGATGCGCGGGTCGCGGCGAATGGCCTTGTGCTGTGGGTCGACGAGGATGACTTCGTAGTACTTGTACGTGCTGTCCTGGTTGATCCAATAGCTGTTGAGCACACGCAAGTTGGCGCAGCGGCGGCCGACACGCTCCTCCGCGGTGGCCTTGAGGGAGCGCTGGTACTTGAGCTGGTTCACACCCTGGTTGGTCGGCTTGCCTGTTCCCAGCATTAGTGACTGAATCCATCTGCTTCCCTTCCCGAGCATCCTCACCGTATGTGGCACCCTTGGGCACCGGCTTCTTCCTGCCACCACGGCGCACACGCACGCGGTAGATGACATATCCCTGCTTGGTCTTGTATCCCAGGCGGCGGGCCTTGTCGGGGCGAGATGGGCGGGAGGCGCGGTGGATGACGTTGAGTTGGCGGAGCTAAATCGAAAGTACTCTCAGCAATGTTCAACGAGTACGATCAAAGCACAGCCATTGCCGAAGCAAGGCCTTATGCCGCTCATGGTGTTTCGGTTTGGCGTACCTCCCAGCAGCGCACGCGGAGCAGGAAGCGCATCACATCGCTCTGCTTCTTCTTTTGAAGCTCCTCGAGATACTTGTGGGCACCCATCTGCAATATTGTTAGCTTTGGTCGTGGAGGAGGTGGTTTTGCAGCGCAGGAGCGGTCGTTGTGAGACATGAATTGCGCTCGCTATCGCTGAGTGCCTGGGTTGCGTTGGGACATACCTTGACGGAGTGTTGTGCCGGTTTGAGGTGGTCGTCGTGACTCGTTCAATCGCAGGTTTTCAGGATGTTCGAAGAATTTAGGATTTGGTGTGTCCGCCAAGCTTTAGCCAGCTTCAAGCGCAGAACGAGCGGGCGGTTTACTCCACAGCACGACTTATGGCCCCTTTCACATCTTGGATCACTTCCCTCCAGCAGCAGCACTTCTTCTCCTCAACACGAACCGAATACAAGACAACAACTCGATCAGAAGCTATCGTGCGATTGCAGCACTGCTTCTGGGAAAACGGCATGTGATAGGTTCGTACTCATCTACCAAGACGTCGCAGAGCCAACAATTTCCTCAGCTTCAATGTTCCATTCAAATACGGCCATCAGCCCAGCTCTTTCATCCATTGCTTCCAGAAGAAGAATGCTAGCAGCCTTCTCATATCCCCTTGTCCACCGGAGCGGCCATGTGCAAGACTGCGGAAATACAGCGAGTCAGTGTAAGTTGCTGGTTGGTCAGTGAATGTGGCAGTGCTCCCAAAGCGGTAATGGTTGCGCCAGCTGAATACCACCGACTTCTGCTCTTCGCAGGAGTTGCAGACCTCGAGAAGATCTCAGAGACGCTCATGTATGCCGATAGATTCCGAAGTGTGGCTCATCAATCTCCATATAGACTACAGCAGCCGTTGAAGGAGATGGATATGAATTGATGCATCTCGTTGTTCCAAACAGGCCGCAAGACATATTGACAAAGTGGACACTAACACACTGCGATGGTGTACAGAGGGAAGCCGTCAGCAGGTGAGAATCTGAGATGATGGTGGCTACAGAAATACTCCGTCTGACGGTCTGATAGGCTGCGAGAACTGCCGCAAAGCGAAGAAGAGATGTGACCTCGAGCAACCGGCTTGCTTACGATGTGTCAAACTCAAGAAGACATGCTCTGGCTACCGCGATACCACATCTCTACAGATTCAAGACGAGAGCGAGTCCGTGAGACGCAAGTCAGAAAAGCAGCAGGCTAGGACTCCCTCGCCTCAGCCGCCCCAACAATGGCGGCAGCATTCTTCTCCTATCCAACAGCCGACTAAATCTAAACCAAAGTCCAACTTCCTAGCTCCGCCAACTGTCACGGACACTCCCACTGGCATCCCGACCCCTGAATCTGTTCACAGCGATTCGACGTCTTCCAGCGACAGCACCGTTGATCTAGAACGGCAGATATTAGACCCGTCATGGTCACCCAGCGCCGTTGACTTTGCCTCAGACGACCTTTTGTTCGATCCTTCAGACTCTTCCTCCTTGCTTCTTACCACATCACTCATGCCAAAACCGGACGACATCGCAGTCGCATACTTCTTCAATCAATTTACGTGCGAGAATCACTGGTCTTTCATGCGCCTGTTCGCAGCAGAGCGAACACTCGATCCATGTCTCGACCTTGCTATCAGAGCCTGCGGCATGGCTGCACTCGGCAACGTGCAGGTCGTGGCAGGAGGTAAGCAGTATGCTCGCTCGATGTACACAGCGGCGCTGGGACTGCTTAACGATGCCTTACGGGATCCCCAGCGAAGTAAGACCGATGAGAGCCTGATAGCCGTGGCCATGCTCAGCCGTTTCGAAAATCTGACCTGCGATGGCCGTGACTCGATACAGTCGTGGAAAGCCCATATCAAAGGGTCGACCCAGTTGCTCAAGGTTCGAGGCAAATCGCAGTTTTCGACGCATATCGGCAGGATGCTGTTTAGAGAGATGCGGGCGCAGGCCATGATCAATGCGATATGGGAGGACGAGTAAGTCAAACCCTTCTTCGAGACGGGATCAAGCATGATGCCGCGCTCTGAGACGCTCTTAGCTCGTTCGCGAGATCGAGACGTTGGCTAACTTACTCTCCAGATATGTTCCACCTTTCTTCCGAGATTTCCAAGACGAGCTCGACACATATCAAGACGAAGGCGTCTTCAACCCTATAGACAATCTCACCAAAATCTGCTTCGACCTGGCCGACCTACGAGCGCAAATACGGCTTGCTAAGATCCTACCCGCGCAAGCCGTTCAGCAGGCTTCGGAGCTCGAGACACGATTCATCCAGTGGGCTATCGAAACATCATCAAACGAATTATGGCGATACACAGAACAAGAAGTAAAGGACTCCGAACACGTCTGGGACGGGAAAGTGTACTCCTTCCGCGGCCTCTCAATAACGCCAACGATCTGGCTTACTTATTTCAATATGCGGATAATGCTCAGTCGTGTACAAGAGGGCCTGTGCCGACAGATCCAGTTCTCGGCTGAAGAGCGAGAAGAGCAAACACTCTACTTCCGCCGCACTCGCCGCCAGATGACTGACGCGGTCTGCGCTACAGTGCCTGTATCACTCGGGCATAGCAGTCCGGCGTACTCATCGCCTTGTGTTTTGATAACGGCTTACGGAGCACTGTGGCCGCTTTTCTTCGCCGGCACCTGCGCTTTAGAACGAACAGGACCCGCGGCTCTGTCGATATGTCGGGATCAGCCACTTCCATCTGGTCAGACGTATGGTATAGCTGCTACTCAAGCGCAATGGATTCTCGGCCGGCTGAAGTATATCTCGCAAAAGGTTGGGTTGAAGTGGGCAGACGGGGTGGCGGCGACGTTGAGAGGCGAGTTCATGGTTCCGGAGCATTTGGTGGAAGAGTGAGTACGCCTGTTCCACGATTGTTATTAATATATACTCACGAATAACTCGCAGGGACAATCGAAGACCAGTGCCAAAGTTGGGCAAAGACGTGCGCGCTGGTTGGTTAAGGAAGGCTGGGAAAAGGCCACTCTCCACGGCCGGAACACCGACTGAGACTCCGGCCATTCGTGATGGAGTGCCCTGGGTAGAACTCGTCCGGGAGACGGTTGATTCGACTCGGTTTGCTGGACAACTTCAAGCGGACACCGGGGCATTACTTGATATCCAAGGGCCCAGCCATGAGTTTGTCATGTGAGAGCACCTGTTGTGTTGCTAAATCAGAGGAATGGCAAATGCTCAGAACTCACGAGCCGCGTTGAGCGTTTCTGCGTAACCACGATATGAATTCCCCGAGACACGATCAAAGACCAGCGGCTTCTAGCAGACCACTATGATCTGATCAGACCCTGGAGACAACTTGCTCATTTACTCTTGACACTATCTATCCTACACCAACCCTCTAACCAGACACATTCGTATACCGCAAATACGGCTTCACCTCCCGCACCTCGCCGAACTTCTTCCTCGCGTCATCTGTCTTGACACTCGGCGGCACAATCACATCGTCGCCAACCTGCCAATCAATCGGCGTCGTCACGCCCTTTTTGTCGCCCAGCTGCAAGCTATCAATCACCCGCAACACCTCGCTCGTATTCCTTCCCACCGACGCCGGATACAGCATCGTCAAGCGTAGCTTCTTCGAGGGATCGATGATGAACACCGATCGAATGGTAAACGCTGTATCGATCTTTTTCATGTCCTCCTCCGTCACCATGTCGTAGAGGAACGCCACTTTTCGATCTGCGTCCGCGATGATCGGGAACTGCAGTGTCGTGTTGGATAGCTCGTTGATATCGTCAATCCACTTCCCATGCGAAGACAAATCGTTCGCGCTCAACCCTATCATTTTCACATCCCTCTTCTCGAACTGATCGCGCATCTTCGCGAACGCCCCCAGCTCGGTCGTGCATACTGGTGTGAAATCTGCTGGATGGGAGAAGAGGATAGCCCATTTTCCGCCCAGCCATTGGTGGAAGTCGATGTCGCCCTGCGTTGTCTTTGCGCTGAAATTGGGCGCCTCGGAACCCAAGCGTAGTCGGGGTTGTTCGGCGGGTGTGGCAAGGTAGCGGCGGAAGATGGGGGAGGCGTGTCGGGGGCCGAAGGAGGATTGTGTTTGGGAGAAATGAGAGAGTTGGGTGGTGGCGCGGAGGGCGCTGCGGGTGATTTTGGAGGCCATGATGTGAGAAAGAGCGTTATTTCAATCGATGGAAGGGTTCTCCAGGACGGTGTCGAGTGTCCAGCGGTGCGTTGAAAGCTCCTTATATTGATCCGACGTAGGAGAAGTTGCCGATTGATTCCACCAGTTGATCACAAATTCTCGGGCTCCATGCAAGCGTGGCGTCACCGCAATCACTTCACCCAGCCTTCACCTTGCTTACATCAGTCGGCAGTAGGCTCACCGCCCCTAGGACGCTAGTTTAGCGCCGTCCTCGCAATATAAATCTTCCAATCCGTTCCTTCAACCTTTCACTTCCCTTGGCATACTTACCTTCTTGTGGTGACGGCGCTCAAGCATGCCACTCACCTAGCACTGGACTCTGCATTGCACAGCGCGGTAGTCCGGTGCTATCGTTGTCCTTCGGGGCCGCGTACGGGGGATTTTTTGGTTTCGCACTCTTTCATCACGTCGTTGGCGGCTTTGGCTGCTGGCGCTCGAAGAAGGGTCTTCTTATCTTCCGCCTCCCAATGCTTTCTCTTAGGATTTTGCTGCCCTTCTGTGGTGGCTATCACCCTTGCCTTGGGTAGAGAAAGGTGAAGAGTGGGATGCCAGTGAATATAGGGCTGCCGTCGCGTCGCGATGTTGCATGTGGAACGAAGAGCCTCGAAGGAAGGAGGAGCAGTGTGCGATTTATGCCTGTGAATACAGCGGCAGTATATTCTTTCATACAACGGCATCCACGGCTAGACCATCCTCGGCGCACCTGAGTCCTCGGAGCGTTGAAAGTTTGGCAAGCCTCACGATGGGTCTTCTCCAGCGGGATCCGAACACAATCTGGGAAGTGGCCGCAGAAAGCACCGTGGCCATTGTCAAGGTCTCGGAGAAGATCCAGGCTCCTTATCCAAAGAGTTTCTCTTGACTGATGACTGGCGACTGCTTCCCCGTCAAGCATGGAGGTGCTTGGTGTTAGTGTTGGTCGAAAGCATGAGAAGTTTTTTCGACTCCAATAGAACTTCGCTACTAGCCTCGACTTGAAGCCAACGATGAACACCCGACCTTCGCGCTCTCGTACGTCAAAACCTTCCCATTTGCTTGAGCCTTTCGGGAGTCCTGCTGATTCTTCTGCTCATCACTGTAGGTACCACGAACCCGCCATTGTCACGATTTTGGTGTTTCCCTCATTCCTTCTCCTCCTCAATGTCATCAACTATATACTGGACCGAGTGGTCTACTGCGGCCTCATCGGCCAGATCATCCTGGGGATAGGATGCGACCCGGCAGGCGTAAACTGGCTGGCAGTCGATGTCCAAAATGCTGTCATGCAGCTGGGCTACATTGGGCTGATACTGCTGGTCTATAAAGGTGTGTGCCAACAAACTATACATCTAATACATACTGGCAAGCTGCCAGGCGGCCTCTCAACCAACCACAAAACGCTCCGCGCAAACTTCTTCCTCTCTGCGCTGGTAGCATTGATTAAAATAGGCTACCCCATAGCCTTATCGTATGTCTTCATAGACCTGCTCGATGTCTCGCCGTTGCAGCCTTCCGCCGCCGGGGCTGCGCTCTGCTCAACGTCCCTAGGCACCACCTTTACAGTCCTCTCCACCAGTGGACTGAACGACAGCCGCCTTGGTGTGGTCTTGTCCAGTAGTGCTGCTGCTCTTGCAAAAACTACCTTCCTGCTGGTCAGGATCTGTGACTTCCAGCAATAAAGATCGAACCTCAACCGCCATACCGCCCACAGTGCCACAAGGGACAGCCGAAGACCTGTCTTCATCGGCTACGTCGCTGCCCAAACCCTGCTCTCTCTATTCGTCCGCCATACTAGGCACGGCCATGGTTCCCGGAGGCGAGATCGGCTTCCTCATCAGCGCCGTGGCTGAGAGCTCAGGGGTCTACCGGACAGACACAGAAGGCGGAGGCAGCTCGGAAATCTTCCTGATCGTGACTTGGGCTATCCTGCTTTGCACGCTGCATGCTCCGATATCTGTGGGTGTGCTTGTGGGTGCGCTTGTGAAACGAATAAGGCGTTCCCAGAAGCAGAGGCGGGAGAGAACATCCATTGGGTATGTAGGGAGTGGTGAAGACATCTCGGTAGGTCTTGGATGTGTGAACATATAATAGCGGTCTTAAAGGTAGGGTTAAGTTTTAACTATAAACCGAGACTGCCAGCGAAGGCGTTTCAGCAACCCCTGTCAGGCTGTATCCCAGTTTCGAGCCCCCTGATTTGCCTTGCGAGACACCCAGGAAGTGAAGTCCACTCAGGAATGCAGCGCGACACGTGTTGCGGTCGACGTCATGTGTAACACAAAAGTCAAATACTTATTTGCTGGACATCGCCTGCGTCGCAACATACCATCTCCGCAACTCCGACAAGACCTCTGCCATACCACCTACCCTCGACACCTTCAGAAAGCTGCGCCCCTCTAAGAAGCACAAGATGGCGCTCGCCAATATTGCAAACAAGACTCACTGGTACGTCCATCCACCCATTGGCTCATGTACCACGCGCTCACAGAGCACAGGTTCGGCGTGTTCCTCCTCCTGGTGTCCAGCATCTTGCTCCTTATCGTAACCATCTCCGCCCCAGTCTGGAACCATGTCGGCCTCCTCCACGTCACCCTTCCCGCTACCTCCGGCCTCAAGCACACCAGCGTCAACCTGGGCACCTTCGGGTACTGCATCGTCGACATTGCTCCTAACGAGTAAGTCGTAGTACATCCCTATTCCTTCTCCACGCGCGCTGATGTAGCTCTTGCAGCAACGACTACTGCACCCACCACCACATCGGCTACGCCCCCGCCGCTCTCCTCGCCCAGCTCGACCATGCGTCCATCTCCACCATCGCCTCCGGGACCTCCGACTCCCTAACTCGCGTCATGGTCCTCCACCCCATCGAGACCGGCCTAAGCTTCATCGCCTTCCTGCTCGCCATCGGCCACGGTATCATAGGTTCTTTAGCTGGAGCAATCATTGCCTTCATCACCTGGATCCTGGTCCTCATCTCCCTCGCGATCGACTTCAGCCTCTTCGGGATCCTGCATCATCACGTGAACAACGATGGCAGCGGGAGTCGCGCGAGGTTCGGTGCGGCGATTTGGTGTCTCGTGGCCGCGTTCTTGACGCTGTCCTTCGGGATGATTATCGTCTTCTTTACCTGCTGTGCAAATCATCGGGAGAAGAAGCGGGTGGCGAAGAGTGAGCGGGAGGTAGAACCGGTGCAGGAGGCGCCGAAGAGAAAGAAGAAGTTCGGGGTTTTTTAGTCGAGTGGGATCTGGATCTGGAAGGTCAGCGTTGAAAATATTGAGAGCGTGGCACGACTGGAAGAAAGGTCTTTGTAGTCGAGCAGAGGAGTTAATAGTGTTCGAACGGCATACCCACACGGCGATATCAGTTTCAGTCAGATAGTAATGGTGCAATGCAAGTCTATCGTACCTCTATCGACATCCCCTCCCCTCTCGATGCAGCGTAATTCGTGGGTAGTGTCATGTCTCGTAGCATGCCAACGCGGTCTTCCCAAACACACTAATACACACTCCCTCTCAAACTCTTATCCTCCTTCTCAGCCTTTTCGATCTCCTCACTAGACAGCTCAGGCTCATCTCCAAGTGCGTCCGCCTGCTTGCCGCGTCCCATGCCGCTCTCGTTCGTCCAGCGCTCGATGTCTTCGGGTGTGGCCTTCCGCTCCGGTTTCCTGCGCATAGCGGTGGCGATGCTGCGCTGCGATATCTCGGGAGCCTTCCGACTGCTGGTCTGTGGCGGGAAAGGGTATGACTCGATCTCGTCGTCTGAAGGCATCTCGTGGGGCGTGGCGTCACCCGAGGTGGATGTACCTGGTGCCAGAAGGTAGGAAGGTACAGACTTGGTTGGCGCAAGCCTCTGCGAATCTGCTGCTCCGTCCACAGGGGCATGCGCGGCAGGCTCATGTGGGCCGAGTGCATGGTCATCGTTTTCATTCTCCGCAGGCTGGTCTACCTCAGCAGCCGGTGGTGGTAGACTGGGATCGATCTCTTCTCTCCTGATGTGCTCGTGATTGTGCGTGCAGCCTTCCGGACAACCGCCCCATTGCCGGCCAGTAATGCTAGGACTCTTCTCAGCCTGTGATGGCGCTGCTTGCAGGAAAGCGGAAAGCGTGTTGCGTCGTGAAGGGTTCCTCCTAGCTATCTCCACTTGTTTTTGCCTCTTATACTCCGACCACGTCCGAAGCTCAGAGTCGAGAATGTACTTGCCAGAGTCTTGGTTCATCTTCATGAGCACGAACTCGCAGTGGTTGACGTTGCGGAGGTCTTCAAAGTACTCGACGGACCAGTGGTACCTGGTCGAGTTAGTTGCTGCTTTGCATAGCTTCAAAGATCTATTCCGTCTTGTCTGTTCTTACCACTTCATCAAGAAGACCCGCGTCATCAACCCATGCGTAACCAGCACCAGCACGCTCGGAAACTCCTTGTCCCCAAACTGTCTCCACAAACTCTCATTGAACCCGCTGACGCGATCATACGCATCTGCCGCACTCTCACCATTGGGTATCCGGTAAAAGAAGTGGCCGTAGTCAGCGCGCTCTTTCCACATTCGCTCCATCTCCGCTGAGCATGGTTGGAAGTTGCCAAAGTCTTGCTCCCTCAATCGAGGCTCCTCGTACAGCTTGATCTTCGATCTACTGAATGGCGAAGGGCCACCATCTTCGGACGTCGAGGTCAGGGTCTTGAGCAGGCCTTCAGTCGTCTCGCGGGTTCGACGGTAGGGCGATGTGAATATCTGGAGGGTATCGTCTGGTTTTAAGAGATGGCGGAGGCGGCGACCGGCTTCTTCTGCCTGAAAGTTAGTCAGATATGATCGTACACTAGCATTGCATGTGGTCTACCTGCTTGTGTCCTTCGTCTGTCAACTTGACTCTGTGGTCTGGGACAACTTGGTGGATTGCTCTGTTCGTGTTTCCTTCGGATTGCGCATGGCGGACGAGGATGATGAGCCGTGGTTTGCCCATGTCGAGCTTGTTTTCCAACGGGTATTGCTTGAAATCGAAGTCGATGTTATGGGTTTACCTTATGGACTAAAAGAGTTGGTCGCAATCACATGCTTCTGATTCAATCTTTAGTCAGCAACTGTGGTCTGGTTGGACTTCGAGCTTTGAGATGTTTAGAGTCAACCTCGACAACTACACCGAGTACAGCACATGGCAACAACAACCGGAGCTGGTCTACAGCAGTCAACACATCCATAGGAGCCAGTTGGCGCCATATCAGTAGAGCGCGCGCGATCCCAGCAAACGAGAGACTTCGAAGAAACATCGCAGGCCCTTCCCGCGACACAACCATGTCAGAACCCATCCCCGAATCGATCCCCACCTCCTCCGACCGCCGATCTCACCGCCCAACCAAGAAGCGCGCCCTCACACCCCTCTCCAAGCAATCCGCCGAAGTCGAAGCCCTCTTCGCCAACCCTGACCGCGAAATCGTCCTCCCCAGCGGCGAGAAGACCAAAGCCGCCGCAGCACCACCAGAGATCGTCGCGAACGTCCAGGGATCCTCGGCGGGTGCTGGATCCGGCGAGTTCCACGTCTACAAAGCGAGCCGGAGGCGCGAGTACGAGCGGCTGCGGTTGATGGACGAGGAGGTGGAGAAGGAGGAGAAGGATCGGGAGTTTAGGGAGAAGAAGGAGGAGCTGAAGAAGGCGGAGGAGGAGAAGTTGAGCAAGAATCAGGCGAAGAGGGCGAAGGCTAGGGCGAGGAAGGAGAAGGCGGACGCGGCGAAGAAGGGCGGGAAGATGGAGGTTGATGGGAAGGAGGTGAATGGGGCTGGTGGCGGGGTCAAGAAGAAGTTGGGTGCTGCCAAGGTGGCGATGCCGGCTAATGGAGGTAAGGAGGAGGATGTGAAGGGTGCGGGTGGGGAGGTGGAGGCTGAGGGTGCCGCTGAGCAAGAGGGCGGAGGTATCACGATTGTGGACGATGACTGAAGGGACTACGGAACGCTCAACGGTGGCACTTTGAATGATCACATGCTGTGACGGTGAGCTGTGGACAAAGCTCTGCGGAAGCTAATGTAGGTGTTTGACATGAATTTGTCTCTGACCCGAACGCTGTGAGTTTCTCGTGTCTGTCCTCGTGCTGCCAACCGCTAATGCAATGACGGAGGCGAAGACCGGCCCATAATACCGGAAACACGCTACGAATTCTGCTCTTCGAGTCCAAGACGCACCCGCAAACGAGCAACTTCCATCAAACGTGCTTGCCATGTGCTTTGAAACATTGCTATCCGACTCCTTCTCCAAGGTCAGAGAAGCATCGGTTTGGACACTGAAGACACCATGCCTGATCATCACATACCCGGAGGCACCGCCTTCCAGCCTGTTCTCCGAGGTCAGGGGGAAGTGAGGACGATTCTACTGCGTTTTTCGACGTTGGCGAAGAGGCAGTGTATGTACCCGCTCGAGCAATCAAACCAGCACTGGTACCTTAGTCCACCTCCAACGTGCCTTCTCAACCTCCTCGACCTCGAGAACGCTCGAGCCCGCCGCTCTGGCCATCCATCACGCCATCACGCCATCACGATAATGTCGCCTTCGCCACCTCTCACCAAATGCGGGCAATGATCCTGGGGCATATCGCATGTCGCGATCTTGAGCGAATTGCAGTGTGCAACGGAGAAAAGCAAATTAGACGACCATAAAATACACCCCTCCCTCTTTGCGTCTAAGGTAGCTTACTTCTGTAATGCTGTACACATACTCTACATGCCAAAACGAATGAAGCTTTTTCAACGCCTTTCTTTCCGTATAACCAAACCCACTCACCCCAGCGCAGTTCGAAAATGCCCAAGAACGAACGATCACTCCGCTTTCCGCTAACGATGCGACTCGTACTCTCTAACTCTCCCAGCCTCTCTATGGCCGTCACCGTCCGTCCCCACTCCCACCCTGGGTTTGCGATTCCTTCCTGCAGCCACCACGTCAGCACACCTCACAAAACCACAATGCAGGTAAAAGAATCTACTTACTCCAACTCCTCCTCCCCAGGCAAGAAAATCTCATGCCCACTCCCATTCCGCACCCAAAAACTCGCCACGCACCCGATAGCCGAGATACTGCCCGTAATCCACCACGCCATGCCGATGATGCCGCGCTTCGTCCACATCCCGAACCAATACCCCGTCAGCATCGGCCCGAGCGTGCGGAAAGTCGCGGACGTGGCTTGGCCGATGCCGTGGATCGTGGCGAGCACGCTGGGGTGGGGCGAGGAGTTGTTGATCAAGATGATTGTGGCCGGGAGGGCGAAGGTGCGGGCGGCGACTTGCAGGAAGAGGACGAGGGAGATGCCGCCCCAGATTGCCCAGCCGGAGGCGGGTTCGGGTGGGGCGGAAGCGGAGGGGAGGAGCGCGATGTATGGTGCGAGGTAGTAAGCGAGTGGGAAGAAGAACAGGGAGATGCGGAAGGCGCGCATGAGGCCGAATTTCGCGTTGGCCCAGGGGTAGAGGAGGAATTGCAGGGCGATGCCGATGAAGCCGACGATGGCCATGGCGAAGCCGATGGTGGGGGGAGGGAAGGCGAGGCCGGCGGCGAACTTGAAGATGCTGCGGGGGTGCATAGGGAGGTCGCGGGGGTTGAGGCCGAGCTCTGCTGGTGGTGGTGGGATGGCGGCGCCTGGGGGTGAAGCATCTTGCATGGGTGCTGCCGGTGCGCCGGGGCCGACGGGTTCGATGGGAGCGGTGAACTGCCGGTGGAAGGAGAGGAAGAGGATCCAGAGGTTGTTGAAGGCGCCCATGTGGAAGTCAAAGATGGCGACGGTCACGAGCACCCAGATGACATTCGAAGTCCATATCCGGCGGAAGGGCAGGCGCTGGACGGGTCTCTCTTCGATGACTTCGCCACGGCTGTTCATCTGGCCCATCTCGAACGAAGCCCGCTCGTTGTTGGTGAGGAGGCCTTGTCGCTGCTCGCGGATCATCTGGTAGCCGCGAGATCGCAGGCTCGTCACTTGTCCGTACATGTTCCGCACGAGCGTGACCGGGTCGAATTTCGACAGCTCGAGCGGCCGCTTGCCCTTGAGCGTCTCTTCCAGCGTGAAATGCACCAGGACCGCCTCTGCCCAAAGAAATATAGTGCTGATGCAATTCGCCATGGCGTAAGGATATCGCTCCATCCACGCGACTCCAGTTTCGCCTCCAAAAGTGCTTCCTGGCCCAAAAAGATGGGCGAGATGAACGATAGGATCCGACAGTAGCCCCGCCAAAATCGGCCCAAAGACGTTGGCCACATTGAACGCCGCAGGTAGCAGTAAAAATGCTCTCGGATGCCAGGGTTTAGGCGTGACCTCTGCCACCATTGTCCTCGCCGATCCCACCGTGCCATTGATCGCTCCACTCAACGACCGCCAGAACATAGCCTGCCCGTACGTCCTGCTGAAGCCGACCCCAATGCATCCAAACCCCGTCCCGATCAACCCAATCTGCAGCACCAGCTTCCTGCCCACCATCGGCTGGTCCGCAGCTCGTCCCCATAATATGCTCGTGATGATCTGTGCCGCCGTGAAAGACCCCAGCAGCATTCCCGATTGATGTGCGAGTACATCATCGGGTAGTGAGGGATCGAAGCTCTTCAATTGGTAGTACATGAACGTCTGCAGCGCCGCCATCTGGAAGAAATCGACGAATCGCGAGGCCGCCAGCACGCCCAGCTGGAGCTTGTTCGGCATGTTCATCCATGTCGGCGGCGGGGGAGGGTATGTGGCCACTGAATTGCCCTGCCGTGTACTGGCATCCGGATTGGGCGTCGAGGCACCCGACGGTAGCGAGAGCGTGGGTGACAAAGGTGTCCTCAGATGTCCATCCTGATTGTTCAGCGGTTTGTGCGCCCCGCCATTCTCGATGGCGGCGGGGGACCAGTTGGCCTCGTCGGAGTCGTAGGGGTCCGGGTCCTGGGTCATGAAGGGAGTGGACTGCTGGTGGAAGGGGCGGCGTTCGGCGAGCGAGGTGCGCGAGGACATGGACGAGGGATCATGTTGCATGTGGGCGTCGACCGAGTTGTGTCGTTGGCGGAGGTGCTTGGACGAGGCGCGCTGGTGGGCCATGCCAGATGTGCCAGCTATCGTCCTACTAAAAGAAACCCTCCTCCTCGCCGACGGGACTAGTGTATGATCTCTCCTCCTCCACGGCCCCAGCCCAAATTCCCTCCGTCTGCCAAGCTCGGTAGGGGTGGAGTGAGATCGACTGTCTTTTGCTTTCCACCCTTCTTGCGCCGTACGGGAGTCAACGAATAGGTCAGCGACGGTGTATCTGAAATTTATCGTGGTCAAGCAATGCAAATGCCCTCCGTCCACCTGGCCACAACCGTCCCACCCCCTCGTGGAAAGCCTAAATCCAACAAATATGCCAAGCATTTGCTTGATCGGTCCAAAAGGGCACCCGCAGCTGGAAGTGCGCCACCGGCCTGACCCTGTGCTTGCTCGTGCAATCAGCGAGCAGCATTCACAGGCGTTTCAGCAGTGCCATCTCCGTTCCACCTTCGCCTGGTGGGGAGGACCTGCAGCAAATCCTGCCGCTGCAGGGAGATGGCCCGATCATATTACCGGTGCTGGTGTGGTGGTTATCTTAATCAGTTAATTGACAGTCCATATTCTAACTCGTTTTTACGACATGCACTGTGTGGCCTTACAGGCTGACAGTTATGGCGAGCTGGAGGCAATCAAGCTCATACATCTTCAACTAGGTATAATACTGTACAGACCCAACGCTCAGAACGCTCCAGGACAACCAACAACTCCAATCAAGATGCATATCCCATCAAGGCTCATACGTCTGCACCCTCCTATACCCCCTACCGCGTACGAAATTGAAGCAGAACGAGGCAAAAAACCCCGTCACCACTCCAATCAGCAGCACGACAATATTCGAGCTGCCGATGCCTCCTTTCGGGTTGCCGTCGAGCATAGGTCCAGGAGCGGAGAAATGGTATTCGTTCCTGTTGCCACCGCTCGGGAGTACGTCTGGTGTCGATGGCTCGATCGAAGCATTCCCACCATCCTCCTCGCCATCCGGTCTGTCCGCCTCATGCCCACCCCCGTCAAACCCATGATAATACCCCGTAGTATCAAACCCCCTCCCCGTACTCAACGTCTCCTGCCCAACCTCATTCGGCATCTCATACGGCGTAAAGTCCTCGTCCTCCAGCTTAATGGGCTCCGCCTGCCTACACCCTTCATCCCCACAGAACGGCCGCAACTTCTCGCTTGGCACAAACGTGCGCGAAATCACGCTGTCCTCCAACACCTTCCCGCTTTTATCCAGTGCCTGCGCGTAAGCCCACTGGCTGAAACTGCGACTATGGTGCACAGTTTCGAACCCGCGCTTCTCCTCGCTCGCGACGAAGTTCCAGGGTCCAGTCGCGGAGTCGGCGGTGAAGAAGTTCCAGCTCGCGACTTCGGTTGCGCCGTTCCATGAAGCCCAGAAGGCCATTTTCTGGTCGTTGGTAGCGGCACCTTCTTTGCTGTAAGTCCACAAAGCGGGTTTGGTCAGGGGCTGCGCAGTCCAGTTGTACTTGTTCGAGCGGTAGCTGGGCACGCCGGACGGGTCTTTGGCCAGCCGAGCGTACATGGCTGGTGTGCCGTCCCAAGTATGTTCGGAGTAGCGCGCGTGGTCGCCCCAGCCGATGTGCACATTACCACCCGGGAGTAGTTGCATGGAGCCTTGGGATGCGGAGCGTAGACCGCCGCCTACGATGTCTGGAGCACCCCATTTGCGGGTCATGGTCGCTTTCTTCGTGACGTGGTCGATTTCGATGATGAAGCCGTGGGAGAGGTCGGTGGTTTCGTTGTAACCATTGAAGCCGTTGTTGAACATGGAGATGACGGTCTTCTCTGCTGTCTCCGAGAGCCAGCGCGCGTGGTGTTGGTAGGCGAAGTTGAAGTTTGTCGTCTCAAAATCCGACTTCACGCCTCCCAATGTCCAGATGATCGAGCCGTCCTTGCCAGAGAGCTTGTAGATGGCACTACAATGCCGTGCCGATATCAAATAGTCACCCTCCTTATTCTTGTCAATCGAGTTCAAGTGGAAGTAATCCCACGGATGCCACTCCTGCCACCCATTCCCACTCGTATCCGTCGAATGCGGCGTCGTCCACGCATCCCCCGGGTCCACATGATCCAACGACCGCCATTCAAACAGCAACTTATTCGTATCAATCTCAATCTCCTGAAACACGCCCTCCACGATCCAGCCCATCCCGTCTTTCACGTTGAACCGCGGGTTCGTCGTCAAATCGTACTGTCGCGGCTGGTACACCGTCATCAACACGCTCTTCCCATCCGCGTACGGCGCCATCTTGAACTCGTGCATGTCGCTAGTCGCTCCCGCGCCGTGCGCTTCGATCGTCCGTACAGTTCTGTAGTGCTTGTCCATAATCACGCCATGTCCGCGCGAGAACCCTTGATGCTGCTCCCCGGTGAAGAAGCACAGATGGTCTTCCCCATGGTACTGGCAGACGCGCGGGGTGTGGGCAACTCTAGGCCCGCTCCAGCCGGCGCCAGACCATACGAGTTCGCCCTGGTTGTCGTAGATGTAAGGGCCCGGGTCGAGGTTGCGGTAGGGGGCGATGAAGATGTAGCCGGGTTCGACGAGGTCGGGTTGGAGGAGGAGGATGTCGATCATGGGGGCGTGGAGGTCGGGTCGCTGAGGAGGATCTTGGTCAGCAGAGGCGTATGCGCTGGAGGGGGGAGTGTCGACGTACTGATTTGAAGATATGGGTAGGACTGGTCTCGTTGTTGACTTCTCCTCGTGCTTCTCTTAGTAGCAGGAACAGGCCTATGCATATCAGACTCCACCATCGCCCCAGGCTACCGCGCTGCTGTGTTATAAGTGCCATTGTAGCAATGCGCTCCTCAGCGGGAGCAAGAAGTGCTATCGCGGTAGCATAGATGCGCTGGTAGACGGCTTACGTTGACCGTTTGAAGTCGAGTCGAGTCCGGAAGTTGAACGTCAAGGGATGCAAGTACTTGCGCGCCACATGTCTCGACCCTAGAACATACATGTGTTGGATGGAGTAAGACTCCCGGCCCTACCCTAATCTCCTGTATCGATCAAGCACCCCACGATCAGGAGCCACGTTAATTGCCACGCTAGATATTCGCCCACCCGCCGCACGACTCAAGAAGCATCCCCCAAGCTTTCAACGGTTCGTCTCTGCTGGAGAATGGCCCAGACGCTCTTGTTCTGCAGGTCGGTGGAGAGGAGAATGGGCTGGACGTGATCAGACGGGGAGAGCATCATTTTGGTTGTACTGCATCCGCCATGTGCGAATATGCACGCAGTCTACTGCTGTGCGACACGAGATGTGCACGAGCGTGTCCTTCCCCTGTAGAATGAGCGACACTGTTATCGCGAAGGGAAATGAGCTAACACAATTGATACAACAAGATTTCGCTTTACATCCTATACTGTACTCAAAGGTCTGCCTCTTGCCGATGGCTACCCTAGATCCCCACCTGCACCTGGTGCAGAATGACAAGCATGTAATGCCTCTCCAATTCTGATCCCCAGTGAACGCCTGCCCGATACAACACGCCAAACACGCAAAAGCAAACCCCATCACCCTCTTCTAGAACAACGAGCTACGGCTGCTCCCACCAAAGAACCTCCGAATAGTGAACGTAGCACCCAACACCGCGGCCGCGAAGGAACCACCGTAGATGGAGTAGCGGAAGATGCAGTTCATCATCTGCATGCGGTTGCGCTTGGTGCAGCGCTCGACGAAGCCGTCGGTATCGTTGGTGCGCGGGAACTTCTGGCCCTCTGGCACGGGGACCTCGAGGAAGTCGCACAGTGGCTGCCAGCCCTCACCCATCTTGTACTCGAGCAAGTTTTCCTTGGGCACGACGGAGCGGATCATGTCGTAGTATTCCTTGTAGATGCGCTTGCCGTTCTTCTCGAAGTCGCCTTCCCAGAACTCGGTCCAGAATTCTACAACTATTGTTAGCACTGTGCATGAAATGTCCAGAGAGTTATCTAGCTTACTAGTAATCATAGGCTTGTACATCCCAGCCGCCCAATCGCCCATCTTCGCCGCCATCGCGAGCTCCGGCTCCGTCGCGCGCCAGTGCACCGTCTTCATCGTACTCGCGTGCCAGCTGTCGATATCACGCGTAGTAACCAGCACCTTCGCATCCGGGTACGCCTCAATCAGCTCCTTCGCGAAAGCCACGCAAGGCCAGTCGCAGATCGCCTGGCAGTGCCCGAACAGCTGATCCCACTGCTCGCGGCCGAATGTACCGACGCCATCGTATTTGGCCGCGAGAGCGTCAGACCACATCAGGCAGTCGGGCGGGTTCTCGACGGACGCGGACATCATGTGGTAGCAGTCCTTGAAGCCCAGCTCGGTGAGGGCGGTGCGCAGGGAGGCGGTGCCGGTGCGGCCGAGGCCGAGGGCGAGGACTTTCATGGGGACGGTGCGGCGGCATTCTCGGCGGTTAATGTCGGTTTCGTAGTTGGTGAAGATGTCCGTGGACGGCTTGGGGGTGAAGGGTTGGAAGGCCATTGTGAGATGCGGTTAGGAGGGGCGGGAGAGGGTCTCGTGGGTGTTAGTTTAGAGGATTATGGTCTCGATGGAGAATCAACGAATGGCAGTGACAGACAGTCGCAAAGGGCTCGAAGGGAAGCAAGAGCGAGAGGTGTTGACAGAGGTGGAGGTGGAGAAGATGCAGGAGCGGGCTCAGGTGCAGCGATAAATCATGAACTCTGACCCTTTTTGTTGACTTCGCTCCGCGCTCCTGAGATCGGCGGGCGGGCTCCCACCATTGTTGTCGCTAAAAGTAAGCACCCCTGCAACAGCGCCACCTCCCTTTTAGCAACAAAGGCCACATCAGCTGCAGGACTCGTCGCGATGGTAACATTATGACTTTGGCGGCACCGCCGTCTTCCACATGTAAGCAGTCCAGAAAACCGCACGGAAGGGCGTCATTCGACTGCACCAAAGCAACACGGTCGGACGACGGTGAACGTCCAACAACACCCTAATCAATCTGCAACGATACCGGACTGCCCCTTATCATGCTGTCGCCGATCGGACGCCGTACCTTAATGTGCGCGTAATCAGCCTTCATTGACATGAAAGGCATCGGCATATCCACGAGAAAGAGACACTCCCATCTTGTGATTGTCACGGCTATGTCGAACCACTCTTCGTCCAAAGTGTATGCACCCAACGAATAGCAATGCAGGTGTTGTTCTGCCTCCATACGGAGTTAGCCTGTCAACAGTCCGGATACTGTGTGGCAGGTGAAGTGTTGCATGTAGCTACAGCGATTGCTCACTCATTCATCTGGCAATGCACGGAGCAGAAACGAGAGATAAGTAACCAGTATTTCTCACATCGAACGGCACAAGCCTCTCATGCGTTCGCTATGTCGCTCAACACTCCGCCCAATCTACCACAGTCGTCGTGTCGCTCTGAAGCAGCAGCAGCTTCACCACCAAATACCTCCAGCTACCAGTCAGAATCATCCTCAGGAAAATCAAGACTCAAATATTCCAGCCCCATGTCCTCATGAGCAGGGCCGCAGTGGCTACCACAGACCCGCCGCCCCATGATTAAGCTACATCCGTATCTATGGATGATCTCGAGATCGGTGCCTACGCTACCACGCCGCTGGATTCCATGAAGACCAACACCGTCTCCGAAGTCATCGATGTCCCAATTCTCGATGTTGTCGAGCCAACTAACTTCGTCTCGACGCTCGCTGTCTTCCCCAGCGTGGCAAGACTGGTGGTCCACGAAGTCGAACAAGGCATCTCGGTGGAGGCCGGTTCCTCGCCAATGGAGTGCTGTTTGAGTGCCATCGTCATACTGGCCTCGGGCGTGCGCTCCGGCGTTGTCATGGAGATCTCGTGCCTCGTGTAGGGGAATTCCGTGAGGTCCATTCACATGCTGATTCGCGGGAAATAGCTCAGAATGATTCACGCATCCGACCATCTGAGGATGGTCAAAAATGTCGTCCCAATATTTCGCACAACCGGAGCCGCCATTTTCGTACGGAGCAGTATCAGGTGAACCGTACTGAACGCTTTCCGAGCCGTCGAAGTCGTACCAATCATATGCTGAATCTCCAGTCGAAGTGTTGCCAAAGTCGGAAGCGTCGGGACATAGCTGCACAGGCTGGACGGGTCTCTGGCTATCAACCTGCCATGGTTGTGGAGCTACCTGGTGATGATAGCAGCCGGAGGAGCCGCGGTACGTGTCGTTGCGAATGTCCGAGGATGAATGGGAAGAGAGGAAGATGCTGTCAAATATGTCCTCGACGGCGCCGTGCATCGGGTGTCTTTGGTAGTATTCTTCGCCAGGTTCTCGGAGCTGTGTGTAGCTCGTCTGGTCGTCATGGTCGAAAACGAAGTCATAGTCGTAATCCATGGTGGCCGCCTGGTGGTGATTGTCGAAGATGAACTCGAGGTTGTTCTCCATCTTGGTTTGGAGATCTTTGGAAGATGATGGTATGGAAAGTATTGGTACTTACTCCTTGGAGGGACTCGGGCGCCTCTTTATCGGCAACGGCTGTGTTCCACGGGTGAGTACACCAGGACGATGGGATGAGAAAACGCTGAACGGATCGACTGATGAATCATGGAGGGAAAACTATATTGACTCCAGCTGGTCTTCGTTCAATGCGGCTTGCGGAGAGCCAACAGATAAATTGTATGGCAGTGCTTGCCTTGTTGTACAGCGCTCGAGGAGGTTTGGCGTGAGTAGATACGGAGTCGCGTCATAATACCTCGTTGCTGAAGGCCATTAAATGTGTGCTCGAGCTTCGTGCGCTCTACGACCTGCTCTCCAAAACATAGGAAAGGAACGGCTGTCCAACCGCTGTTCGCTCTAGGTGCGCTGGTACGGCAGATTCATTCACATTTCATCGGCACTCGCTTGATCTTCAGGGCCACAGAGAAGGACATGTTGTTGGCCTATGTTGCCCTCGTCCACGCTATGCTGGAAGACAAGAAATACACCATCGGTTTAGGGCTACTATATTCGGCACTACACCGAGAGTGAAAGCAGTACTCGTCATTGGTGAGACTGTGAAGTCAAAAGAGAGGATCCAATCCAGGAATGGAGAGCCTGAGACATTATCACGTTCTCCTCGAGCGGAGTATGGTCACATGCTTCATGATCTGGCCAGATTGGCACCTCCCAGCACATTCAATCTGTACTTAGGTCTGTCAGAACCTCACGCTGATTTCTGAGGGCTGTGACTGGGCATACTCCCGTTGATATTGTAGATTCGAGAGGAACAATGTATGTGATGTGTTGCCGGTGACTGTGGTCACTTGGCGTGATGGTGGTCTGTCGAACCCTATTGTACCTAGATTAGATGTTGATTGTCTCCGATATCACATCACATATACTTCGTGCGAAGTGACGGCGGTATGGTATTGTAGGGTGGTGTTGGACAATCAGGTGAAGTTCTGAAAATGCTCGGCAAACCTCCCGAAACGGTCAACAATGGCGGCGATCTTCAAGCCGAGTATATGTTTCGAGCTTCACCCCCAAACTTTCTGTCCTTCAACAACAACCTCTTCACAAGGTATTTCACCCCCTTTCCTGCGCTTTGAACATTGCTGACCCCAGTACAGCAACCGCCACCACCATGGCACCCAAGAAGAGCACCACGAGAGCGGCGGCGCCAACTCGCCGCAGCGCGCGACTCGCTTCGCGCGAGACATCCGTCGAGGCTTCGGCCTCAGAGCCAGAGCAGGCTGCCGGTTTGTTGCCCCCCTCTCTCCTTGCCCCCGTTGTAAAAGGGCCCTTACAAGTGTTTCATTCAGGGTCTGCACCAGTCAGCGCCAATGGCGTCTCTGCCTCGCTGGCGAGGTGGTGCGTCAGCGGCTTCATCTCCACCATTCTTCGCAATGGGGAGACGTACAAGGTGCGCGTGCTGACGCGAGAGCAAGTCGACGACGTCGCCGAGCAGCTGTTCGAGCAGCTCGAGCAGGCCAGAGACGAGGCCAAGGAGGCCAACGACAAGCTGAGGAGGGCGCGCCCGAGCATCCGCCGGGACTTTGGCCTGGCGCAGATCTCTGCGAACTACCAGGCAAAGCAGCGCCTCCTCAGCGAGTCGACAGAGGTAAGCGCCACTGCAGCCAATGCTATTGCTTCATCGCGCTGACAACATCTATGAGAAGCAGCCCGCCGAGCCCGCCGAGCCCTCCGCCCCCTCCGTCCCCTCCGTCCCCGCCGCCCCCTCTCCCCTCTCCGCGGCACCAACCACCGCCACCCCACCACAGCCGGTGAGGGTGGCAACACCACCATCGCTGCTCTCGAGAGCGTTCGGCTGGTTCTCACGCAAGAGACCAGCAGAAGAGGAGGCAGAAGAGCCGGAGCGCGAGGCGGCGCGCGAGCCAAAGCGGCCGCGCATCGAAGCGCCTCGCCCCTCTTCTCCGGCCCTGTCACAGCCGGTTGAAGAGGTGGTCGATAGCAGCAGTGGCACCAGCCCCGAGCGGGCCACCGAGAACAGCGGCGGCGACAACAACGTCGCCAACAGCACCACCACCACCGCCGGCAGCAGCCGCGGCAAGAAGCGCGTGCGGGTCGAAGAGCCTGAGGCAGCAACACCCCGCGCTACGTTCCCACCTTCACCACGCGACTGGACCGGACCCTCAGCAAAGAATCCGCGTCAACCCACCTCTCTCTCTACCATCAATGAATACAGTGAGCCGACACACACCACAATTCTCGAAGACAGCACGCCATCCAGGCCGAGCCGTTCAGCACCCTCCCGTGGCCTCCAGGCACCACAGAATACGCCTGCAATCAAACCCCGCCGCTCAGTCGCGTCGCCCTCACCCTCGTCCTCGACCTTCTCCAACCTCTCCACGATGCCGCAGTCCACACCATTCTTGATGCGTCGCTCCGCTGCGAACAGGCTAGCCAAAAGAGCAGCCGCGAACAGCACACCTAAGCCTTTTGCCTGGGCTAGAGACACACCACGGCCAAGAGAGCCAAACGCAGATGCGCGTCTCGAGAAGATTCAGCGTATCAGAGCGCTTGAGAAGCAGCTTCAAGAGCTCAAGTCAGACGACGATGTCAAAGACATTGAAGCTCACTCCATCCACCGGCGCAAGCGAGTCAAGATTGATGATCTTGCCGTCATTCCTCACAACCGCCCTGGCGACTCCAGCGGGACCTTCCGCGTCCCAGACTACGACTCCGACGAAGAGATCGAAGTCGACTCAGATTGCATGGACCTCAGCGGTAACAGCAACATCTTCGACGACGCCGAGAAGGCGCAGCAGTCCACACAAGCACAGCAGGTCACAGAGCCCAGCACCACATCTCGCCAATCGACCCGACCAGCCGCACTTCAGGTCACAGAGCCGGCTCAGTCGTCAACTACACCAGGCAGAGCTCAAGTCACGGGGCAGTCTTCATCATCGACCACACCAGGCACAGCTCAAGTCACAGGGCAGCCTCAACAACAGGCCACAGCGCCTCAAGCGTCTATGCCACAAGCGCAAGCGCCATCCTTCTCATTCCCGAGTGTCGACGCGTCACAGTCGCACCAGGCTACGCAACCACAAGCATCAATGCCGCAAGAGCAGATGCCAACCTACAACTTCCCACAAGCCCGCCCGTCACACCAGCATCAACAGCAGGCCACAGAGCCAGAGACGTCATCGCAACAACAGCAGACGCCATCATTCTCCTTCCCACAAGCCGGCCAGTCAAAACAGCTCCACGATCAGGCCACAGAGCCTCAAGCAGCATCGCCACACGCGCAGATGCCAATCCTCAACTTCCCCGTCGTCGCATGGAAGCCAGCAGACTACGAAGAGCCGAGCGAAGAGTACAAGGCTGCCGCGGGCAGAGATTTTACCGAAGGGTTCAACAAGTGGCTGGCTGCACATGCGTAGAATACCGACAGCACATGACCGCTTCGTTCATCCTCACGACATCTCCCGCATCGAAGGCACATTGTCATGATTCAACGGGTGCAATGGCACCAAAGGCGCATTGTCATGAAAGTTCAGCAACGACATCCACGGAAAATGTCGCTCACAACATGGAGAGCAATACGAGAGCGGCGACTCTCCTGAAGCATCCAAAGACCTTCAGCATGGTTATTTTGCAGCGCGTGCGATGGCGCTACTTCAGCGAGCGATTCGAGAGCGGCGACTCTCTTGCATTGGAAGGTCAACAGCATTGGTTTTTTTTTGCAGAGCGCGTGCAATGGCGCCAAACGAAGGAGACTCTCCGAAGCGGCGAGTACTACAAGAGCGGCCTCTCTTCCTGGGCATTGGGTTTTTTTGCAGCGTGAGCGATGGCGCGAAATGAGCGATACGAGAGCGGCGTCTCTCCAGCATTGAAAGGGTATGGGCATGTTTATACTGATGAGCGACGATTATGCTCTTTGTGCAGCGAAGCGATGATACCCAGATGTCTATACCAAAGCTGACTGAATGCAAAACTCATGGACTGTTTACATACTCGTCTCACTGTGCCACCTCGTAGTTCCCGCCTTCAAAATTCGACCCTTTCTCACCAATCTCCTTCGCCATCGGCTTGCCGTACACCGCTCTCTCCAACGCATCGGCCAGGTGCAGCGCGTCCTTGTCGAAATAGGGGAGATATGCGCTGCCTACCATACCAAGGTATCCTTCTGTCCGGTCTACCCAGTAATACAAATTGCCTAACCCAGACCAGCTCAAACTGCCCTTCTTCCGCCCATTGGGCAGGTCTTCGTGGTTGATCATACCCCCCAGACTCCAGCCCTTAGGGATCCCCGGCATGAACGTGCCCTCACAGCTAACTTGCGGGATGGTAGACGGGATCTCGCCCACGCCTTCGTTGGAGCAGCCAACTTTCGGCAGCATGTCCGTGAAAATGTAGTCCTTCACCGTCTCCGGCTTCAAGATCCGGACTTTGGACGTCGGATGCGTGCCGTTGTTCAACAGCACGAGCAGGATCTGCGCATAGTCCTCGGCGGTACTATACAGGAAGTGTCCGCCGCCCACGACCTCTGGGTCTTCCTTCGGACGCGTAGGCGTCGGGGTGAGTTTGCCTTCGGCATCTTTCGCGTGGACGGGAAAGAGGTTCTTGGTCTGCTCCTCGTTGAGGCTGATGCCTGTGTTCTCGAGACCGAGTGGCCGGATGATATGCTTGTCCACGTACTGATCCAAGCGCATCCCGGAAACCTTCTCGAGACACAGGCCGAGGAAGTCGAAGCTAACGCCGTATTGGTACTTCGTTCCAGGCTCGAAGGCCAAAGGCGTCATGAAGCTCTCCAACGTTCCTTCTGTCATATACGTCATCACGGGTTGGGCCTGTTGGACCCGGTAGCGGAGGAGATCGCCGCTGAAGAAATCATACCCAGTGCCGGACGTATGCGTGAATAGATGGAGGAGTAAGATCTCGTTTTCCGGTTCCACAAGCTCGGGCGTGCCGTCTTCGTTCCAGCCCTTGAGCAGTTTGAGCTTTGCGATCGGTGGGAAGTACTTCGATGCCGGATCCATGAGGTCCGCTTTGCCTTGCTCGATGAGCTGGAGCATGGCGACGGCAGTGACGAGTTTGGTGCATGAGAAAATCAACGTCAGCGTCGAGGGTGTAACTTTAGGTGAGCTTTCGTCGCCGACGGTCGTGTTGCCATAGCCTTTGCTGAAAAGCACGTTGCCATTTCTGTCGAGCGCGACGGCAGCGGCGCCTGGGACCGCTTTGGCATCGATGCGGTCCTGGAAGATGGGGTCGAGTTGGGCTTCCATCGTTGTTGTTATTTGCGAAGTCCTGCTTGGTCGTTCTCGAAGGCAAAACGCTACAATGCTGTATACCTTACCTTCTCATTAAGCTTGGGCGTTCGTGCTGGAGCTTATGACGGCAGAACATAGCGAGTACCAGCACACTTGTTGACTATTCAGCTTGACATGCTGACAGCTTGTACCAACTCGCAGCCGCATGAGAGGAGGGGGCATGGCGGTCTAGCTCGTTAGCGTCGCAGCCGCAGAGGTTCCTTGCCTGCTTGGAGGAGGGGCTTGAGCACTTGTGCTATTGCAAGAATTATTTTACGCCAATCGAATTGATACGAGATTCTTGTTGGGAAATGACGAGAAGACCATGCACGTAAGACGGCAGCTAGAAGGCGATCATGTGGAATCTAACAGGGTCTCGCGCCAATAGAAGAAGGCGATCAATTGTAAAAGTGCTTGATACATCATCTGTCTTTGGCAGCTGCGAGTCAGCATGCTCATACCGACAAGTATGCATGACGAGACTGCACCGTTCCAGAGGAACCTGCCAAGATGTCGACAGTGACAGCGACCCACCAGGTCAGAGCGAGCTGTGTAAGGGACCTTCTCACAGACGACAACAGCCCACTTGCGAGGGCGATGTGGTCTTTGCGGCCGTCAACTCGTGTCGGAGAAGACTGCCAGCTATGGCCGGTTGGCCGCTTCACTGTCCATCGCTTTCCTGCATATAGGTTCGACATTCTGAAATAAGCAAATGCTCAGAAGTCTGGGGCGTAGAAGCTAAGAGGCTTGTGGTAGCCCACTAATGCTTGTAACCGCGGCCTGCAGCTTAGCTGGACTGCCGCGATGATGGTTCAGTCACCGTGATAATACCGCACACCTGCTGGCGAGCGTGGCGTGGGTCGTTTCGAGTAACACAGGCAGCCGGGCACGGGTAAAACGCCTGCTTCAATGGCCGCGTAAAAGTTCTGTGGGTCGTCCATACCAGGCTTTGCATTCGCGTTCCCTGTGAATGTGTGGCGTCAAACATAGTAAGCTTGTCGTATGCTTCGGTCCATCGGCTGACGGTAAGAGAGCCTCGCTGAACACGCACGGATGTGTCCAGGGGAGTACGGCCATTGACGGCCTTCGATTTCGTGGTTAGCGAAGTGCAGTCAGCGCGACCAGCCTCACTTCACCGGGGACTGCTTCGTCAGCGCACTGGAGGCCATCCAGGCACCTCCAAGGACAGCGAGCGATGCTGCACCAGCAATCTTCTTGAAGAAGCTGTCGCTTGCCTGGGCCATGTCGAAGGTAACCTTGGACTGATGGACTGTGTCTGTCTTGGCAGTCGTGGCAATGGTCGGGTCAACTCCAGCTCCAACATCCTCTTGCTCGCCCTCAACCCTCGCAGCAAGCTTTTGAAGCGCTTCCAAATCTTTCTTCCAGTCGAGCTGTGTGTTTTTCACCCCGTCTTCGATCTCGACGCCCTGGACGTTGCCGAAGAAGTCAAGCACCCGCTTGTTCCGCGCTGCCAGCTCGCCACCATCCAACAGGTCGTAGCGCACGCCAGCGTCTGAGTGGACACGCTCGAAGGTCTGGTAGTCGAACAGCTCACCTAACCGCACATCCGAAGCAGTGCTGTTCAAGTACGTCTCGAGAAATTCAAGGTAGAAGTAAGTCCAGCGATCGATGACTGCCACGCCGACATCTTGGTCGGCATGATGACTGTAACTGCTTTGGTCCTTTGCGCTGCTGCCTGTGGCTAGTACACCAGGGCTATAGAAGGCGTTGTACATGGTATTGGCCTGGCATGTATCGATCATAAAGAGCATCTCATGGTATCGTTTCTTCTCGTACATCTGCGCGAAAGCATCCGCGAGGTCGAAAGATGAGATCTCCTCGCTGTCCTGGAACTTCAGAAACTCGTTGCCACCGTGTCCGGTCATATAGATTAGGATGTTGGATTGTGGGCCAGTCATGAGTCGCTTGCTGTGTGGATGCGAGGAAGGCCACCGGTCTGTGAGCAGTCGGATAAAGTTCTCCACCGTGACCTCATTCCCTCTGTAGTCGACTTCTATACCGCCCATTCCTAGGTTCTCGAGAGCCCCCTTGTCATCGTACAGATCTAGTAACCGACTCTTGTCGTTGAACACGCTGCCTGTGAAGGTGTTCCGTGGATTGCAGGCCATGTCGTCCGGGAGCATGAGGATGATCTGGTTGTCCGGTATCCCCAGCCTCTTGACAGTACGGTACAGGGACAGGGTGTTCGCAAGATGTCGGTAGTTGAACCAGAAGCGAGATGTTGAGACGAGTACGGCCCAGTTGGACGTGTGGACGGCGGTGGCCAGTAAGGGGCCGGCGAGCAGCGCCAACAGCGCCGCCGGAAGGTTGAATACGCGCATTCTGACCTGGAACAGACCTAATGCCGGAGGTCGGTGTCCTTGAGTTGCTGTGTCGCCGTTCGAGCAGGTGGGACAGTGGTGTTGTTTAGATGTGAATGGATCGCAGAGGACTTACCAATCAGGAAGTCATGCGGGCCGAACTGCCTAATGCGCGAGTTCACGTTCACCTCACGCGGACGCTGATTTCACTTCACTCCAGGATGACAAGACTTCAGAATGTCAGGTGCCCATGTGCAGCCCGACTAAAGAATTGGAATACATATGGCGTCTTCTCCTGGCTAGCTATCCTAGTATCAAGGTCACAGGAGCGCCCTCGTACCGCCTCCACGAATGTGGACCGGCAAATGATGACCATTAAAGAGGAATCTGGTGGAACATGACTGGATACTGCAACGGCTTGAGATTTCCTCGGTGCCCTGGACATCCTATCAACAGATGTGCAATTACAACATACCCTCATTGCGGCGCTCGAGAAGGATCGAAAACGATGGAACCCTTAGATAGGCTTCTAAAGAGCAGTTAAGATGGTCTCAGAGGGTTCCAGACAAGGTAAGACCATACCACCTGTGAAACGTAAAGGAGTGCCCAAGTATAAAGTCCGATGGGCGAGCAGCAGACCAGAAAGAGTGATAATGAAGCACCGGTACCACTACCATCAACATGGCCGCCTCTTCGAAAAAGAATACCAGGCAGAACTTCGATAGCAACGGAGCGATCGGTAACAGTACGAGCACTGACTCAGAGCAACGACATCTCTTACTGCACGCCCAGACCCGAACGCAACAGCCGCAAGCCATGAGTTATGATGAGCTGTTACACCACGACGATGTCTGGAAGACTGAGGTCGAAGCCACGACCGCTCACCATACACCATCCACAACAACTCCGGACCCAAACCAAGCCCTCGTCCAGGCCGTGGCCCGCCAACTCGCCATACTACCGCGAGACCAATGGTACCTCACCCACGTGCCATCAGCCTTCTTGCGAGAGGCAAAGCGAGTAGCAGAAGGAGCGAACATTTTCATCCACTGGTACTGGTGGCCATGGCCTGCGGATGAGCAGCCGAAGGAAAAGCCGCTGGGTAGTAATGGCTGGCAGAGACGAGAGATCGATTTGCTTTGGGAGCTGATGGGAGAGTATGAGAAGTGGACGATGGCGAAGCGAGGGGAGGGAGTGGACTTGGATGTGGATGTTAGTGGGGATGAGGTGTTGGTGAAGTGGGATGATACGAGGTATTGTGATATTTGATGGTAGTTCTGGGCCTCTAAAGTGAGTGTCGTGGCCCGACATGCGAATCGGTACCCAGTGTGGAGCAGGGTGGTTGGTCTTCATTGCGAGAGAAGCTAAAACATATTGCCAGATATGTTCAGTACATTGAATGAAGCGAACCGGTCAATGCCCACTACGGAAACAGACCAAGCTCCACCGGCGCGTTCTTGATCTGATCCGCTTGTACCTCCTGCAAGAAAGTAGCTTCCTGCGAGAATTCGTCAAGATCCAGATCCAGATATCCGTTCTTAGCCCATTTCCGAGGCGACAAGAACAGAGTGCGTCCGTTGACCGCTGGATCGCTTAAAATGCGCAACAGACACTGTCCTCCGTCTTCCGGCGTTGCAAACTCGACCCCTGCGTCTTTGACTTGGTCGAACGCGGCCTGCGACAGGATTTTGGTCCTAACATACCAGGGCGAGATCATGTTGACACGGCTTCCGTAGAAATGGGCAGTTCGTCTCATGGCGTGCATCACTCCGCGCGCGCCCCATTTCGGGCTACAGTACTGGACGCTTCGAGGGACGTCAAGGAATGCCGCTCCTGAGCCGATGAGGATTAGGCACGTATCTTGCTGGGTCGGCGACGGGGTGGTGCCATTCTGCTTGATAAAGTAGTGCATTGACAGCTTGACCGTGTACATTACGCCATGGAGATTGACGTCGAGTGTGGTCAGGTCAGGTTTCGAGGGTTCTTCTCCTTCGCCTGGTGGATCGTCAAGGCCAGCCAGGGCCAATTGTATTCGCGAGGATCTTACCATCGAAGGAAAAGACGTCGTCTTGGACTGAAATCCCAGCATTCGCCACGACATAGTCAATCCTTCCCGAGCACGAGGACGCAGCCGCCTCCTTGAACAGGCGGAGTTGGTCTTTCCAGCTCCGAACATCACACTTGACGAAGTTGGTGCTTCGTGATTGTCAGAATTTTGATCTCACATTGGATGGTTGGATGCCAGGGGAGCCCCTACCTAGACAGTTCTGCTGCTAGGCTTTCACCATCGGCAGCATTCATGTCTCCGAAGCAGACATTGACGCTGCAGTCTAATCAGCGTTTGACCTGTCCGCAGGGCGTTGTTTCGACTGACCCGGCAGCGACCAACGCTCTGATGTACGCCTGTCCAAGACCATTCGCACCTGATGCCCTTCAGTGAGATCCCATTCAATACTGTCAACAATCTTGGATCTCTAAGCACACCTCCAGTTACAACGGCTGTCTTGCCAGACAGACCGCTTGTGTCGATCTTCGCATCGCAGTCGACGGGCTTCTGCCAGGATTGGAGAGACATCGCGGGCGAGATTGAAAACGTCTTAGAAGGAGAGGCTACGCAGATCGTTGAAAGGACTTGAAGAGGAGAAAAAACATACTTATAATGCCTCACATTCCTCGGTGACATAGTCCGCATGTCTGTCCGCAGGGTGCCCGCGTCTGTCCGCGTCCTGCCCGCGACGGGTCGCGGCGACTAAGGTTGCCGACGGATGCTTCGTGGTACCACTCAAACAAACTCCCTGGTATTACGTTAATCCGCGCCATCTTTACCCTACACTATCACGAAAGCTGTCGTGGAAGTTGCAGGGCGGTGGAAGGGACGGCGAAGTGAAGTCGTTCATCTCGTCCACATGGAGTATTTCGGCCCCGCGTAACTTCCTGATTGGTAACTCTGACCTCTCGTGCATTCTTCCTGAGTTATGCCGCTCCTATACAATGTGCATCCCGTCTGTTCAGAAAAGCTTTTGATGGTTTTGCTCTGAGAATCTTATCCTACAGCTCGTCCGCATCAACAACCTGTACCACCATCCCGCTCGCTGCACCACCGCCATTGCAAATCGCAGCGCAACCATACTCGCCCTTCTTCAGCTGGTGCAGCAAGGTCGTTATTATCCTTGATCCAGAGCTGCCCAAAGCGTGGCCGAGAGCGATAGCGCCACCGCGCGGATTGACGTTGTCGGTGCCTAGGCCTAGGATCTGTCCAAGGGGGGCATCGTTAGCATGACGTACCATTGAAGAGAGCGGAATGGAAATCACTGACCTTCGCATTTGCTTTTATAACAGCAGCAAATGCCTCATTGAACTCCCAGATCTTCACCTGATCCGCTGTGATACCAGCCCGTTCCAGCGCAATGGGAACAACCTTCGCTGGCGCCACCGGAAAGTCAATCGGATCAATCGCAGCATCCGCATAGCTGCATATCCGTGCGAGTATGCGCTTGCCCTGTCCATACTGCTTCGCCAGATCTCGGTTCACAACAACCACCGCCGACGCACCGTCGTTGAAAGACGAGCTGTTCGCCGCGGTGACCGTTCCCGATCCTGACCGATCAAAAGCCGGCTTCAGCGTCGGGACCTTCTCAAGCTTCAACCGATTATAGCCCTCATCCTCACTGACGACCGTATCACCCTTCTTCCCCTTCACCGTGACAGGGACAATCTCCTCCTCGAACAACTTCTGCTTCCACGACTCCTGCGCCCTCTTGTACGACAAAATGGCAAACTCGTCTTGCTCCTCGCGCGAGATCTCGTACTTCTTCGCCGTACTCTCCGCGCAGTTGCCCATGTGGATCTGGTTGTAGACGTCCCACAGCCCATCCTTGATCAAGCCGTCTTCCATCTTCATTTCTCCAAACGGCGGTTGTTGGCTCGCTCGTTTGAGGTAGTACGGCACTTGCGTCATGTTCTCCATGCCGCCCGCAACAAGTGCCTCTTCCTGCCCGAGCTCGATCTGCTGGGCAGCGACGGAGATCGCTTTCATGCCAGATGCGCAGACCTTGTTTATGGTCGTTGCTTCAACGGTGGGAGAGAGGCCCGCGAAGATGGCTGCTTGTCTCGCGGGTGCCTGGCCGACGGCAGCTTGGAGGACGTTGCCCATGTAGACGTGCGTGATCTTCTCGGGCGGGAGAGACGAGCGTGAAATGGCTTCTTTGATCGCAGTAGCTCCGAGCTGAGGTGCTGGTACGGACGAGAGAGCGCCATTGAAGATGCCGCAGGGCGTGCGGACGGCAGAGAGTATGTAGGCATCTTGCACCTCTTTTCTTCGCTGGGGAGTAGAGCTGAGATGGCGCTGAATGGAAGCGAGGCGTTGGTGGGGCTGGGATGACATGGCGGCGGCGATGGGGCGGCGGAGGAGGGTTGATGGGGGCATGGTGCTATGAAGGACAGTGGGAAAGGACAGCTACCTCGTCGATGGACAGAAAAGGAAGACAAACCTCCTACCTTCGAAACATTCCAAGACTTGATGTCGGAAGCTCTCGCGTGAGAAGCATCCGGTCGTGCTTGAACCGAGGCATGTGAAAGTGGTCATTGCTACGTCTCGTCCGCCGCGTCCCACGCTTCCGCCAACGTCACAGCTCGAGTTCGAATATGTTAACGATTCTGAAGAACTCGTTGTGAAGACACAAAGCAGCCAGGATGTCCGACCGATCAGCCTCGCCACTGCGCGACGAGCCCAAGCCGAAGAAACAAAAGACCAGCGGCTTCAAGTGGAAAGACAAGAAATCCAAGGACGAAGATGGCGCAGAATCGAAGGACAGTGGCAGGTTAGAGCGCGGGTACAGAGACCGATCACCTCGACGGGACAGAGACAGAGACAGAGATCAAAAGCGCGACCCATTCGCCGATAGCAAGAAGGACAGCTACCGCCCCCGCGACCGCTCACCACGAAAAGACGCAGACGATAGAAGAACAACCAAACCCTCCGCCACCACCTCAGACACCCCCAAAGACTCTACCACCGCCTCCGACAAACCCAAAGAAAAGAAGAAAAAGAAATCCACCCCCGCCTCCTCCGAGCCCATGATTATAGTCAACATCAACGACCGCCTGGGCACCAAAGCCGCCATCCCCTGCCTCGCCAGCGACAGCATCAAGGCCTTCAAAGCCATCGTCGCCGCACACATCGGCCGCCAACCGCATGAGATTATGCTGAAGCGGCAGGGGGAGAGGCCGTTCAAGGATCAGTTGACGCTGGAGGATTACGGGGTTAGTAGTGGGGTGCAGTTGGATTTGGAGCTGGATACTGGGGATTGAGAGGGCTGCTGGTGGGGAGGATGGAAGGTATCTGGGATTGAGAGGTGGTACGCCGGTAGACAGGCGCGCATATGGCTGTCGTTATGCAATGGGGAGGGGTTGCATGTGAGGGGGGGATGAGAGTCGGTTGACCCGTCGTGCTGGAGACACAGCACTGGAAGGAGAAGCTCTCAACGGTCATGCATTTTCTGATACCCAGTAACCGAACAAACCCATCTTCTTTGGACATCGGGCGCATTTTCTGATACCCAGTAATCGAACAATCGCATACTCTTCGGACATCGGAGAAGCTTGCAGGCCAGCCTACATCTCGTTCACAAGTACGGCGCCACCAGCTCAAGCACATCGAACCAGTCGCCTCTTATAGTCATCTCACGTCTCTTCTTCTTCCCGACCATGTTGAGCATCATGTTCGCTTCCGCACCGCTCATCGTCCCGGCCGCCTTCGCAAGCACCACAATCTCCATGACGAGGTGCCGCTCTGCTCTCTCGCGAACGGCGGTGACACCTGCGCGGATGAACTCGGCGTCGTACTGGTAAGCAGCCTCTTGGGCGCGGAGGCGGCGCAGACTGTCCTTGAGGAAGCGGATGCGCTGCACGCGTTTCGTACGAGCCACACTCTTGCGAGAGTTCGGCATGTACGTTGGCGGCTGAGCGCCCTTCGCTTGATCCATTATGAGATCCACGATGTCCACCCCACGCCCTACCTGACGCTCGTGATCGATAGTGGTGACCGCCTTCTTGCGCAGATGCTCGATGTCGACGCGGCGGAAGCCTTGACGGCAGAGGGCGGCCACGAAGTCGCTGAGCAGCACCTCGATCACGTCGACACCCGCGTCGTTGGCACGAGCCATTCGCGCGCGGGTGCCGAGGTGGCTGCGCATGTCCTCCGCCGCTGGCTCGGATGCGGAGGCGATCTGACGAGGAACAGGGCCGTTTTCGTAGTCTGGCGCCTTCGGGATCATCGCAAGGATGGCTGCAAACATTGTCAGCGGGGCCAAGATAGGACTGGTGCACGGTACTCGTATACTTACTGTGCTCTGGTAGATAGCGATGCGGCAGCCAGTCCGTCTGATAGTTGTACTCGTAGAATTTGAACGCATCGACAGGGTTGCCGTACAGAGCCAGCGTGACGAGCTTGCGCTGGTCGTGGGTCACGCGCTCTTGGTAGTAAACCCGGTACTGAAGCTGCTTGACTTCATGATCGATGTTTGCGAGAATGTCGCTGCGGTACTCCGTCCCCTCGAAGAATGCGATAAGCTCATCGTCATACTTGCTCACGAGAAGGGTCGAGCTGAAGTTCAGCGGGATGTCGCTCAGCTCCGGAAGCACCTGCGACACTACGTCAGCGACCGTATGAGCACGTAGAAATCTTGGCCACTCGAGACCTACCCCCTCGACATAGCGCGCAGGCCTCGTGTACTCCTTGATAAAGAAGCGATACGCGTCCAGAGGGCGGAAGGAGTTGATGTTCTGTGTCCACTCCTGACAGTACTTGGCGATCTCTGGGTGTGACTCGAGGAACTTGTCGATCTCGATGAGGAAGGCTGGCGAGATGTTGCGAGTGCGCAGGTACTCTAGCAGTTCGAAGTCGGCGCCACGCGCGAAGCTGCGAAAGAGTGGCTGTTGGGAGTGAAGTCAGTGATCGCGTTTTCCAAAGGGTGAGGACATTGGCACTGCACTCACGCCTCGGACGAAGCTTGGGTTGCCTGTCGCGAAGTATGGGTCTTCATGCTTGAATGGCGGCAGCGGCATGCCGGAGCCGAAGTCGAATGCCATGGCTGCTGTTGTGTATATGCGTCAGCGTCAATGCAACAGAAGCATGTAGTGTGTAGTGGCGGCAGATGGTTTGACTTTGGCGTGTTGTGTGAAACTTCAACTTGAAGTCGAAGTTGAAGCAAAGCAAAGCGGCGTCGGGCTCTTGTCGCGTTGGTAACACGAGGCTTGCGAATGAGGAAGGAGCGCTCCAGTAGCGTGAAATTTAACATTAGCTTGCTGCTCGTGAGGAAGGAGCGACCCCGGCCAACTCAGCACTGCGTACACTCACATCTCAAAGGACTTGCCGTCTCGATAGCAGCGTACCACCGATTGCAGGATCCTTGATACTCTTCAGCTCTCTCGCCGGGGAGAGTCCAATGATGCAAGCCATCGAAAGCGCTCCGGAATGCCTCAGTAGCACCGGTCTTCTCCCTCGTGGGATCGGTATGGCGAAACTCATCAGTGGCAACTGACGACGTACATGTCTTCTGTGTATGGTTAATGGTGGGAAACGGTCTCATTGAGCAGCTCTCACGCAGCAGTTTGATGGCAATGGTCGCATGAGTTTATGCGATACCTTGATCAGGAGAGGGCACGAAGGAGCCCAAAAGCACGGGAGTCGCCGCAACTTGGTATCATTTGTACAATCTCGCTCCGAACTCAGTCTATTAGAACACGCTGATATAGTTCCCAATCCGGTCTTTCTGGCTCTGAGCAATACATTCCGAGATCCACGTGATGTTCCGTATTTCCTGCAACACCACAGCCATTAGCATCATACCTTGCTTCAAAAAGCTGGAACAGACGAGACATACCTGCTCCTTCAGCTTCACCCAAGCATACGCCACCGCATGCGTGAACTGATAGGTAAACGCGATCTTCGAAATCTCCATCTCCTTCTGGTAGAACAGATCTTCCAGGCTCTTACCCTCGTCGCCACCAATTCCACCAGACTGGTTGCCCAGCCCACTCCCACCACCCATACCCGTCTGGTCCATCATCGTCCTGTAGTCATGCACACCATCCACCGCTATCCTCACACCCTCCGCATCATCCGCCCTCGAAAGCATCAACGTACCCTCCGGATGCAGTCGCCCAAAGTTAGGGTACAGCTTCTTCCGGTCCTGCTTGCTCAGCTCCGTGCCGAACGAGTTGAGCGTGATGTTGATGCTTCTCCGATCTGCCTCGAACTCCAGCACCTCGTTCATGACCTCCTGCGTCGGTGTACCTGCAATGCCCGGCTCTTCGTTGACGAACTTGTAAAAGTCCTCCAGGTAGTTCTTGTACAGCGTATTCCTGATGATCTCGATGTTCAGCTCGTCCAGATCTTGATGGCTCAAGCTGCCTTTGAAGTACGGCGCGAGTGGTGTTTCGATGAGGACTGAGTTGTACAGCTCTTCAATGTTCGTGGCAACGCAGAGGACGGGCATGGTCTCGAACCAGCCGAGGGGGTGGCACCGCTCGAGGAGTTCTCGTGTGTCGCGTTCGTGGAGGGTGCCGGTGATGAGGAGGGCGACGTTGTCGATCATGTAGGCGTAGGTCAGGTATTCCATGAACTTTGCGAGGCTGCCAGTTGCATTTGCCTGGAGGTAGCGGAACTCGGCGACGAGCTTGTCCATGGTCTTGTCTGCGAGGGCGGAAGTGGATGGGTTGGGCGGTCTACGCGGCGGTCAGCTTGGCTACCACTGGCCAACACTCCGGCAGGACGTACAAGCTCGCAAGGTAGTCGCCATATGAAGGTCCGAGTTGTAGTTTGACATCTATTACTGCTTTCAGCCCGTTGTCCTTGCGCCTTCTTGTGCTCGAACATACCATCGATCGTTTCGCATTGTGTCAGGTTGCCATAGTTCTGGCCGGTGAGCAGCTGGTTGCGGTAGCCTCGTACGATGCCTGTACATGGCGAGCAGCATTAGTATGAGCTGTTCGAATCCGTCATAATGCACGGCATCCCATACCTTCGACGTAGCCACCCTGTGATATACCTGTCAGCGCGCGGTGTCCATCAGCTGGTATTAGCGGGATCTCAACTCACGGTCACATTGTAGAACATGCCCTCCATGGTGGCGTATTTTGATGAGGATTAGAGAGAGGTAGAGGAATCAGAAGCATGAAGGTGTTGTAGGCATCTCGCATTCAAGAACGGGATGTCGTTGGCTTGGTTGCTTGAAGCGGCCCGTGCTCTCCACCAGCAACCACTCGCGCAAGTCTCAAGACAACTTTACTCCTTCACTGCGAATACACGTATTCATTTTGCACAGAAGATCGTGATGGCTCTCGCGAAAGCAAAGATGGCGTATGGTACAGACGCTCGTTCTAATGATACAGCAGATAACGCAACCCACCTGCAGTACGATAGCAAGCCCCGAATGGCCGCTCAACCCAGGCTCATGCAATTTTCATGGCTCTTCGTCAAGAGCGATCCCATCTCCCCTCGTCCTTTAATGTCTTCATGCAAAGCCAAACCTATCAGGCCCCAGGTTTGACAGAGGGTCGGTAGTCTAATCCGTCTCCATCGCGTGAGCAGCGTAGCCACCATTCGGCGCTCCACCGTGAATCATGCTATCATCCTCGGCCATCATCGTCTTCAAGCTCTGCGGGTCAATCAAGGTCGAAGTGCTTGGATCCGGTACCGCGTACATGGTACCTCCTGGCGCAGCGAGCTCGATCGCTGGCAGCATCTTGAGCCTTGGCACAAGCTGGTCTTCGTGGGTGGTGATGAGGCGCGCTTCCTTCAGATCGTGGGAGAAAAGGAAGTACTCCCATAAGTCGCTGGATGCGTTGAGAGCGCGCACGAGGTAGCATGGAATAGCGCTGTTCTCGAACCAGATCGAGACCTCCTTAAGCGCTGGGTAGTGCTTCTGGATCAGCTTCGAGTAGGCGGCTTGGTTGATCTGGAGAGCTTCATTTGAGTCCATGCGGGTCCAGCTGATCCCGAGGACGCGTGTTGCTTCGTCGATGAGAGGCTCGGTCGTGACTTCTCGCATCTCCGGTGGCAGAACAAGCTGAGCTAGGTTATCCGTTTCTGGCGCGTCGGCCTGTACGCGTTGCGACTTCCGAGGTGAGATGGTTGGACGCTTCGCGGGATTGGGCTGAGACTGTTGGCCGTTGATACTGTCGTCGAGCGAAGCACCGGGTTGGGATTCTGCGCCTGCTTCGGATGTGTCCATCATCACATCGTTGACGGGAGTATTGACCGAGCTGTCTCCAGGACCGTCTGCATCGTCGTCTGGCGCGTGGATGTCGCCGCGGGATCGCTTACGACCAGCCAGGGCACCCGGAGTAGTGGCGAGTGAGTTGGCGCCTGCATTTGACACGCCATTGGGAGGTTGACTGGGGTCACATGCGTTTGCGAGGTTACCGCTATTGAAGTATTCACTTGGCGGATTTGCTGGCAAGCCAACGGTAGGCGAAGACGCATAAAAGCTATTTGACGCAGCCATAGCAGTGAAGGCCTCCGGATCAAGTGAATAGTTCAGTAGCATTAGTTGCCCCAGATATCAGGCCAATTGTGGTAGTGTGTAATGATCTGGCTTGTGATCACTCCCCAATGGTTGGACGGCCTGGCCGAGGTGAGAAGGTGATGTTTGTCGGAGGAATGATGTTGAGTAAAAGCTAGGTGTGTTTCAGCGATTGATGACACAGTTTGTAATCGATGTCATGTAAGGTGTTGGCTTGTGAAATGTTGTCGGATACGAGTGAGGTGTAAGTGAGGTTATGTCGGAGGAAAGAGAGTGATTGGAGCCAGAAGAACGCTCTTGAAGCCCATTGGCAGAGAAGGGTGTTCCCGCTTCGCTCCTGCCAGCCACTACCCCAGATTCTGTCGGACCGATGATCGCCGAAACTTCCGAGCGAATCAATCACAGAAGGCAGCCTCAAATGTTCAGAGGCCTTCTCACGAGCAAGCCTGGAAAAGAACAAGAGGATCGGTGTAGCCTGCGAGCGGTGTTGTTGGTGTAGGAGTTTGTCAGTCACGACTGGCATGAGAGACCCGAAGACTTCCTCGGAGACGACTAAGACAGCAGCGTAGCGAGGAAAGTTCTTACCGTCCAAGCGAGGGACCGTGAAAGCGGCCCCAATTAGGATATCTGGCAGTCTTCTCCGGGACCTGGATGTAACCGAAAAGGCCACATCAGTCTCGTAGACCTTTCTTGTCTGTGAGAGATTCTTTACATCTCCCGCTCTGACCTAGTAGGCCGGTTTCACTGTCCCTCGCTTGCTGTCTAAGGAAAGAAGGTACGGAAAAGAGGACTGCAAAGGAGGAAGTGTGTGGAGTGCCACGCTTTCATCAAGGGAAATTCGTCCAGGCTCATCAATCCTGCTCAACACAGAAGAGATGTCAAGTTGACCGCAGCGTTGCTGCTGGGAGAAGCCGGGTTGCTGCACTCGAAGATAGACTGTAATAGTCTTGATAGCGTCTCGGTCCATACACTTGTATCAGTCTCGCAGACAGCGAGGCTCGTCATTGGAGCCGTGGCTTGTAGCTCATTCGATGGTGCCAGAGCAGCAGTGCTCTTTCTCTCAAGCGTGTTATGGCTCCAATGGCTAACCTTCTCTTTCGTTCCAGCAGGGAAGATGCTGGGCACAGAAGGCGGACGTGATATTCATGAGTCTTGTGCCATAGGAGAGACTGGTCGAGGAGGAGGAAAGATCCGCACCGCAGAGATGTATTGAAGTGAATGACAATGAAGTCTTGAAGCCTACCTCCTTGGAGTCTTCGCTCAGGCTGCTGCTACTGGCGGAACATTCGGAATCAGCCTGTTCTGAGCAGTCGTAGAACGTTGCGGCATGGCGTTTGCCTCTTGGAAGAATCCGCAAAGCAAGCCACGGTCATGAAAGCAAGGCCAATAGGACTTGAAAGGCGGTAAAGAAGAAACGCCATGCGGCAGGCGGAGGCAGCACCAAGCACGACTGCGGTACGAAACAGCTGCTATAAAAGCAACCAGCGCGGCAGCACCGTAGGATAAATGCAACGTCTCTGGGCTGGTCCGGCGTGGGGAAGCGGTCCCGTGGGCGGGTGGGAGGTCTAGAACTTCCCCAGGGTGTAAGTAAGCAGCGCGTGCGATGAGATGTCGTCTCGTGTGGAAGCACTGTAATCCCCCACGCGGAGGGTGGGTTGGAGATCGGGAGAACGCTCCGCCCTCCGGTAGTACCGCTGATGTGGCAGCGAAACGAAGGAGGCCGAGGAGGAGCGGATAAAAGCTCTTGAGCGGGAGGCGAGTCATTCAAGGTCATGAGGACGGGTTGGCAGCAGCTTCATCAGCAAGCCGCGGCGAAGCTTGGGGGCGCAGTGTGCGAGACGAGGCAGGCCGGACGCTCTGGCGATGCTTGCTGTATATGAAGCATCAAATAAACAGCATGGACACAACTTCAAATCCACAGCAGGGTCCAGGCCTTCGTCTACAGGTGATCAGCGCCTCCCTGGTCGAAGAGTGCCGAAAGCTGCCGCGGACCGTGGCGGCGGCGAGGGCAGAATCTCGGTACACACAAGGCCCTGCATCAGACCTCGTCCTTGCTTTGATCGCTTGTACAAGCAGCTCCAGTGGGAGGCTACGGGAACCCACGATGGCGTGCTCTTGAAAATGCCTCGATCAAGTTCTCCGGCCGCGAATCTCACGTGCGGAGGGAGTGGATGGAGTTTCTTGCACGAGCCTTTCGTTAGTGTGTTGGGATTTCTTCTAGAAGGGCTCCACCTGCTCCCAGAGCCACTGCATCTCATACGGGCGGGTCGTGTATGGCGTCGAGATGGCACAGCGCAATCCGTGCTTCACGGCATGTCCTCGGACTGCGGGAAGATGTCCCTAGAGAAGCGGTGGCTACGCATCTTCGAAGCAAAAACATGGTCACATGCAAAGAGGTAAGCCGGTTCCTGCATCTCGCTCACGCTTAGACGAGGCCGCGTGCATGTGCTCCCACGCCATCCTGAATGCACGCGGCCGGCTCCAAGATTTGGCTTGCTCTTCATTAGTACCTTCACTCCCACTCTTGCCTCGCAGGTCAATCAGTACCTTGACGTGGCCACCATCGGGGACTCGGACATACCGCGCCGCCTCTTCACAGAACCTTACTGGACCCGGAATATCGCCGAGAGTCTGAGCGCCACTCTCACATGCTGCAGCTTCAATAAGAATAACGTGGTGCGCATGCGATGTCGATCCGGGGCGCGGTCACTTCGACATCACCTCACAGCACAACCACTCCTCTTCCAAACAAGATGCCTTCGGCCAATACAGCTTCAGCATCGCCCTTCTTGCTCAGAAAGGACGACGTGGAGTGTCTCGCTCACTCGGAAGGCTTCAGCATTCTCAGAGAGCACCTTGCTGAGCACTACAACTTCGAGTCAGTCAACCTGACTTCATTCACGCGACCATTCGCTAACCATAGCACAGCCTCTGCGACGAGCACACACCCGCCTATCTCGAAGACCGTTCACGATGGCTTATGATTCGCGATGTTCTTCATGCTCTGTTAGTGCCGGTCGTGGAGCTCTTCGACAAAGCTCTCAGCCTGGCGGCTTTGGCAACTAACGCCACCAAGTCGGAGGACCTCGAGTATGCATTCACAGGGCAAGCCCGCAGCGCATTCCTATGGCTCCAATGTTTCCTGTCCAGCGAGAAGGAACGGGAATGGTGTTACACCCGAGGCTGCCCTGCGTGCGTCATCGATCACTCGCTTGACTCCGAGTTCTGTGTCAGATTACTCTACACTGCGTGCTTGCTCAGTGATGTGCACTACCCTTTCACGATCGACGGCCCTACGCTACCTTCCTTCATGTTCTTCCTGGATTCACTCGAGCGAGCGTTGGCACGGGATGCACTCTACGGCCCGGACTTCTTCGAGATGACCCAGCCAAAGGCCGTGGCGACGCGCAACGGCATCGAAGAGCTAATCCACCAATGCATCGAACTCGACGTCGTGATCAGCCAGGCTTCCTCACCCTCCGACCCGAGCTCACCACAGTCGTCCGTACCCGGTAGCCCTAGTCTGGCACCATTAGGAGCGACTCCATCATCGGGCTTGAAGGTCAAGCGTAGTAAGATTGCGCGAAGACAACTGAAGCTGCAGGTGGAGGAGGAGCAGTGGATGGACGAGATGCTGAAGCGTTGCTGGGATCAGTTGCAGCCCGCTCAGCAGGGCCAGGTTTCGACGCCTACTCAGAGTCTGGATGCTGTGCTGAAGGAAGGTCCGACTGTGTCTGTGACTGAGCTGCGGCCGAGCGGATGAACTGATGAAGACCTTCAAGGTGGTTCAAACGACAAATGGATGATCCAACGATGCCGAATTAAAGGAGAGGCTCTGGTGGACCTCTCTGAAAATTGAAAGCGGCTCAACAGAGATCGGGTACAGAGAGCCTTACCAACGATGAAAGCCAGAAGGATGGCGAACCGGCGGCGGAGTGGATTGAGCCACTGAGCACACCATTGGGGAAGCCGCAAAACCACGCGAGGGAAGCAAGGATTGGGACAGCACAGGACAACAGAACTGTCAATGCGAGAGGCTTGCTTCTGCCCATTGATCGTGGCATCGGGATAAGAATAAGTAGAAGAATGCGTAGGTGTCAGCGAACACTGCGGGAGGAAGACCAGTATCATCGTCGTAGACTAGTCTATATTGAATGAACATTGTTGACAACTCTTCCTACTTCAAACTTGCTATATTCGAGCTACTTTGTTGCCGGCAGCATTTACATGCTTGGCTTTGTCCACTCCGATCTGCTGCAGTCGGGTGCTTTAAGAGTGAAACACATTTTCACGTGTCAGGCCAAAATCGTGCACGGCCCCCAGCTTGAACTCAAATTCAGAGCACATGCACGAACGTCACTCTCGCCTAACACTCCAAACACACTCGACCTTTACCTCGACTACGACGGACTTGAAGCGAGACAACATCCGCCTTTTGGACCTGTACACCATGCGATAGTAGCGGCAAACCCACAAACACAGCGTGTCTTCATAATGGCGTCCTCAACCCAACTCCGGACGACCCAAGAAGGCGGAGACTATGGCACAGGTTCAGGCTTTGGGAACATAGTAGTAATACTCGCCGGAGTATCTGCTCTGGTGGCAATCATCATTACCATCGTGTACGCAGCGTCCACAACAATAACTACCATATGCAGGCAACAAGCTAACACAACACCCCCAGCTCGATCCTCCTCCAGTCCAAGAACTACCGCAAACCCCTCCTCCAACGCCACGTCGTCCGTATCATGATGCTCGTCCCCCTCTTCTCCTTGGCCAGCTGGGCCTCCCTCACCAGCCTCAAAGTCGCCTTCTGGATCGACCCCTTCCGCGACGTCTACGAAGCCTTCGTCCTCTACACCTTCTTCCAGCTGCTGGTCAACTTCCTCGGCGGCGAGCGGAGCTTGATCATCATGATGCATGGGCGTCCGCCGGTGTCCCATCTATGGCCCGTCAATAAGATTCCAGGAATGCATAAGGTGGATATTAGTGACCCGCACACGTTTCTGGCGGTCAAGAGGGGGATATTGCAGTATGCGTGGATTAAGCCGCTGCTGGCTATTGCGACAATTGCCATGAAAGCTACGGGCACATTTAAAGATGGGATTATCGGGGTGAGTTCGGGGTATTTTTGGACGAGTTTAATATACAACATCAGTATCTGCTGGTCGCTCTATGATCTGGCGCTGTTTTGGGTGTGCATGAGCGCAGATCTGCAGCCTTTCAGGCCGATGCCGAAGTTTTTGTCAATCAAGGGCATCATCTTCGCGAGCTGGTGGCAGGGCTTTTTTCTGTCGATTTTGGTCTGGCTGGGTGCGATACCTTCCGTTGGAGGCGGCTATACTGCGGACAACCTCGCGGTGGCGATTCAGGATGCTCTGATCTGCTTTGAGATGCCGCTGTTTGCTATCTCGCACTGGTATGCTTTCAGCTGGAAGGACTACGCGGATCAGACGATTTCAGACGCCAGGATGCCGATGAGGTTCGCTTTCAGGGACATGTTTGGCCCGAGAGACTTGATTGAAGACGCGAAGGAGACGTGGTCGGGCAATAAGTACGAGTACCGCTACTTCGATGCTGAGGACAATGTTCTTGCACACGAGGACTCTACCAGCCGAAAAGCAAGGATGGCCGAGGGCATGCGGTATGAGCGAGGAGGAAGAGGGAAGTACTGGATTCCTGCATCAGAACCGGCGAGTGCGAAACAGCCACTCCTCGCTCGCTTCGCAGATAGCCATGCGAGAACGATGAGTCCCGGCAATCGTCAAGAAACCGGCAGCAGTCGATCAAGCAGCCATGTGAAGACGTACGGCACTGGTGCTGGATCCGATGAACTTGAACTGGATGCCGAAGAGGAGAGACTGTACACGTCTGCGCGAGCACTGGAGTTCGGCGACTGGAATTATCCTGTAATCAACACACACTACGCCACCCGTCAGGATCAGCGAAACGCAGACCCGAATATGCTCTCGGGATCAACAAACCGCAATATTCTGCAGCCTACGAAGGAGAACAAGCGCAGGCGGCAAAGCAGAATACAAGACATGAAGAAAGAAGTGCACCAGCATAACGAACCAGGAAGCTCCTCATCCCACCGCGGCAGTTCGAGCAGCGGCGACGGCTCCACGATGGCCAAAGGCAAAGAGAAGCTCCAATCTGTCCCCGTCGTTGGCCCGATCCTTGAGCGCGCCATTTCCACCGAATCGGCTGAGTCCCACTCTTCACAACTTGTAGATCTTGTCATCGAAGACGAAGAAGCAGAACAAATCGACCGCGTCCGAGCGCGAAAAGAAGGCGGACCAGGCTGGAACAGCGTCGAGCAGCGACACTATGTCAAGACGTTCCCGGGTCAAGACGAGGCGGAGGAAGTCCGGCAGGGTTTCAATCCTGATAAGCCAGAACAAAAGGTCAGGGATGCTACGCATACACTTGATGCGCCGCCGGACGATATGTTAGCGACGAATGAGGCGCAGGGGAAGGATGAGACGGGTGCAGAGCAGCCTTGGGAGGAGAGGAGGTACAGTGGGGAGGGGGCGTTTGATGATGAGCGGGCTGCTTGGGGGAGTAAGTGATGTGGTTGAAGTTTCAAGGGCGTGATTTTCAGCGGCGGCGTTTGCGAGCATGAGGGTGTGTTGGTGGTGGGCTTTTGCTGTTCGAGATACCATCTTGTTTATCGCTTTCGAACGATGAGACCTACCTGTACGCTGCAGCAAATTCTTTGGTTCGGACCAAATTTCGTTGTTCGTGCGGACGGGTTTGCTCGCCCCGCTGCAGTGATGAAACACCTTCTCTTTGACATGACCAGATGATCTGAGCTCTGTACGTGTAGCTCGGGGAAGGAACGGCTGTCTTCTTCTCGGTCACCTCTGCGCCGTCTCATCAGAGCCTAGCTCGACGGAGAGGTGGTTCCATCGCAAATCGACAAGCCTCCGGGCAAGAGCAGGTGTTCAAGTGTAGATGTAGGCAGCACATACAGTCTATGAGAATCAACAAAACGTCCGGAGAGCCCAATCCAAACACAGAAGCAGTCTATATCCATCCCGGACATCAACCATGGAGACCCGGAAACGTCTCGACCATAAAGAGGCCGCCATCAGCCCAACCTCACCTTGCTCGCATCAGCAGCAGCCTTGCTCACCTCCAGTCAGCCCCAGCCCCTCATCCTCAGGCCTGGCCTGGCCACAAGCGATGCTGCAAGAGCTCACCATGCTCACGCGGCCAGACCCAAGCATCTCACTCAGCAAGCGAGACCACTCGAGGCTCTGCCACACCCTCCCAAGTTGGTCGTCGATGGTGAATGTGTTTGAGGTCAACTGCCTCGTGTCACCGCGGGTAGACGGGAGGTCGGAAGCCGTGAGGGAGACATGGCTACCAGTGGTTTGATCTGGATAGTGCATGCTTGAAAGTTGTATGCGGCATATAGAAGGCTGAAGGGCAGCATGTAAGTCTGGTAAGCACGTTCTTTTGAGGCCGGTTTTGGGGGTATATCTCATTTTCTTCTTGTTCCTTCTACACAACTCTACTCTGCCTCTGTATCCAAGTATTCAAGCAAGACTTGAGACGGTCGCCCTGTGGTGCAGCATGGCGGCCATCTATGGTACCCTATTCGGCACAACCACTGTCTTGCTCCTCCTTCTCCTCCTACCAGTATACGTAGCAGGCTACGTGGTCTACCAACTCCGCTTCCACCCTCTCGCACGATATCCAGGTCCTGTACTCGGCAGAGTGACAAAACTCCACGACCTTTACCATGCGTACAAAGGCGACAAGCACGTCACACTCTACCAGCTCCACCGGAAATATGGTACCATTGTTCGCTTCTCGCCCAATACCCTCTCGATCAATGACTCAGCGGCACTGAAAGCGATCTACTCCCACGGTGCTAACGTCGAGAAGGGCGAGTTGTACAAGTGCTTCCGTGCTGCCCCCAATGCCGTCAGTACCCTGTTGGCGACCGAGAAAGACCAGCATGCTCGCAAGCGGCGTGTGATGGGCCAAGCATTCTCGGATCAGGCGCTGAGAGGGTTGGAGCAGTATGTGCAAGAACATGTGCAGAAGCTCGTTGATAAGGTCGGTGGAACGGTGGCGCAGCCTGTAAAGGATGGGAAGGGATGGAGTGGACCGGTGGATATGCGGAGTTGGTGTAATTGGGTGGTGTTTGATATCATGGGCGACCTGGTAAGTTTCTACAGCTCACGAACTTCGTTTGAGGACAGCAATGTTGACCTAGCGAACATAGGTATTTGGCAAGTCCTTCGGCACCCTGGGAGAGAAGCCAGAGAACCGCGAGGGCATCCGTCTCCTGGGCCGAGCAGCGAGGCGTAATTACACTGTGGCAGCTATGCCTGAGCTACTCCACTACAAGTTGGAAAGATGGCTCCCGCCCTTTCGAGGCCTATATCAGGATCGCGCCAAGTACCTGGCCTTTGGCAAGAAGCAGGTCATGGCGCGGCTCAAGGACCAGGCGGACGGTGTCACGGAGGCAGGGCGAAAGGATATCTTCTCTTTCCTTCTTTCCGCGAAGGATCCTGAGACGGGCGAAGGGTTTCCGATGCCAGAGATCATGATGGAAGGAAACACGCTCATCGTAGCTGGCAGTGACACGAGCTCAACGTAAATCTTCCCTTCAATGCTGACAGAGACTATGGCTCAGCTAACGTCGTTCCCAGTACCCTTGCCGCCACCCTCTACTACCTCACCTCCAACCTCCAAACCCTCCACCGCCTCCAAAAAGAAATCCGCGACACCTTCTCCAGCCCCGACCACATCCGCCACGGCCCCCAACTCCAATCATGCACCTACCTCCGCGCCTGCATCGACGAATCCATGCGCATGACCCCTGCCGTGCCTGGCCTCTTACCGCGTGTAGTCCTCCCAGGCGGCCTGCAAATTCCCGCCCTCGGTCTCGACCTGCCCGCGGGTATAAACGTCGGATGCTGTATCTACGCCCTCCACCACCACGAAGACTACGTCGTGGATTCCTTCACCTACGACCCTTCCCGCTGGTTAAAGGGCGAGGGACACAAACAGGATAAAGAAGCTCTCCAAGCGGTTTTCAATCCTTTCTCGATTGGGAATAGGAGTTGTCTGGGCAAGCCGCTGGTGTACATGGAGCTGGGGGTTGCGATTGCGAGGTTGGTGTGGGAGTTTGATTTGAGGTTGGCCGGGGAGCAATTTGTGGATGCGGGGATTAGGAGGGAGGTGGAGGAGGGGAGGAGACGGAGGGAGGAGTATCAGGTGCAGGATTGGTTTTTGTCGAATAATTTTGGCCCGTGGGTGGAGTTTCGGAAGAGGGAGGGGTTGGTGGATGTGAGTTGAGTGGAACGTATCGCGGACGAAGTAGCCTTTTTGAGCTAAGTTGGTAGGCGGAGGATATGCCATTGAACGCTCGTTAAGCGAGTGTGGGACAGAATAGCGATCATTCTCCTGTCATGGTGACAACGCCGCACGCTGAACACAGCCCACATTAGGAACACCAAGCCAACGGCTATTCTTAAGAGGCATTGACGGCATAGGCTTTCACAGCCGGCTCCTTGGTCACTCTTGGGTCGCCGAGACTAAGCAGTGTCAGTACTCAGTATTCAACGAAATTATGGCGACGGTACTCACATGAAGCCGCCCACGACGTCGTTGATATCACCCGCCACCTGGTTCGCAACGGAGACACTCATGGTCGGAGCCGTGATCCTTAGGCAGGTGCCGATTGTGCCAAAGATGTCCGATCTCGCCCGCGACACGCTGGCCTTGCCACCATGCTTCAGCGCATCCAGAGCCAGTGCAAAGCCGGCAGCGTCCACGGTCATCTGTGGGTGGGAGGTGAGGCGGCCTGGACAAAGGTCTTGTACAGACATCACCGCAGCGCCTGGCAGTTGAGCATTGTCTTTCGGGGGCATCACAATGCCATCGAACACCGACCAGATCGCGGTCGTAGGCACAACAGCACCGAAGCTATCCGCGTGTAGAGCAGCGAGGTAGTTCGAGCCGCTGCTCTGCTGCCAGATGGAGGCTTGACAGAGTTTGCCGACGCAGATGTTGGAGAGCTTGCTGTCGAACAGCTCGATGCCGGCGAAATCTGGGGAGAGGGCGATGAAGGCGCTTGCGATGCTCGCGGTGCTCGGCCAGAAGCGGAGAGCCCACTGGGTGACGGGACCGCCTTGGGAGTGCGTGATGATAGCTGGCCTGGCGCCACTGGAGAGGGTGCTAAGTTGGTGGATGGCGTAGGCGACGTACTCGGAGGAGGTTTGCATGTCGCCCATTGCTCGGCCGGCTAAGATACGTCAGTGGTCTGGACTCGAGAGCAGGTGTAGGACCTTCTTACGTAGAGTTACATAGCACGCAGTGTAGCCCTTAGAACGCAAGGCTGGCACATAGCCTTCACCCCATGTCTCTTCGCCCGTCGAGCCGGTGCCATGAACAAGCAGTACTGGCGGCGAACTGGCGGTCGGGTTGCCGTTCGGGCATTTCAGAGCTGCGGCCAGCGTAGCAGTATTGACCGTAAATGGAGCATCGCCGCTGAAGACGAAGCTCTGGACCCCGCGTTCCTTGACTGGTGCGGCAAAAGAGAGGACGCTGAAGATCAACAGCAGAAGAGAGAGGTAAGAGTCCATGATGGCAACGAGCGTGAGAATTGCGGTCAAGGAAACGAGCGTGTTGGAAACGAAAAGAGGATTCCTACCTTTCTCCCGTGAAGGATGGCGGGTGTTCAAATGTCTTGTAGCAAGTGCATGGGCCGCGACTGCTGCTCCATTCTGTGCCTCCCCGGAGGACGTTATGCGTGATCCCAAAGGTGTTCACGTTTCCGTGGCTTGTGCCTCGAATAAAGGCACTGAGAGGTACATTGTGACAGGCTGCCAAGGCACATGAGCATACCAGGGGGTCAAGCTTGATCTGGAAGCACTTTGTCTCATGAGATCCGAGCGTGTCCCACTGCGGTCGGTCGCCTGCGATAGAGGACGATTGAAGTGCTCCTTGAGAAGGTGACTGGCTGCCAACAAGTCCAGGTAGATTTCCGCATGGAATGTAGGCGCGGTACGCTGCATTACAAGCTCGAAGGACGCGACGAATGAGGTCGCGTAGATGGCTAGATGGATGTGTTTCAGGAGGAAGAGGCGCATCCGGCCCGTCCTTGTGAGCAGAATCGCGGTCTTCGACTGCGAGACCCTCTTTGTTGAGGACTCTCGTGACGGAGATGCAAGCTCGAGGTGATAAAGAAGACGATGAAGTAGCGGGACGTGTGGTGGACACGCGGAAGCTGTCACATGCACAGCATGCTGCGCTGGCGACTGGCCTCGGCTTCCAGCGGCCTTGCTTCCAGTTCCACCTTCTCAAAGCAACTTATACCTCTCGATAAGCAACATCACGAAATCCTGAGATCCGTACAGTCTTCCAGAGCCCTCGAACAAGCCAGAAGTGTAGTACGAAGCAATCATGCATTCCTCGTGCCCGAAGTGTGGCGCGTCTATCGCAGGAGGTAGCAAGACCTGCGGAAGTTGTGGCAGCGTAAGTAGTATACAAGATCGTATCTGCCATCGTACTTGCTAATACCCAGAAGACTTGCCCGCAATAGATGCGTTTGCGATACTCCGGAAGCGGAGTCCTCCATCGATACGATCAGTAGAGGACTCGACCAGCCGGATTGTGGCAGCATGGAGTTCGCAGCTGACTTGAGAGCGAGGACGATTCGATGGAGGTTATGATTGATAATGGATCACGAAACTCACGACATCTTTACGAATTCAAATAACGTATTTACTTCGGTGGATGGACCTGAAGATTCACCCACCCGTCAGTTCGAGTCACGACACAACACGGCCGCCACCACAGGACAGAAAGCGGTGCAAGAAGATCATGATTAACGCGTCGTAACTTCCACGCCATAACCAACTATGCTGCTATAACGACAAATGAACCCAAACCCATACCCATCACTTTCAATGCTCCGGTCCTCGCGGACATACCTCTCTCTAGCTTCCGGATTGTCGTGTTCCCGCCTGCCTCTCGCTGTGCTGTGGTCCCTCCCAGGGCCACCCGTGGGCCTCTCATGCCGAACTCCTCGCCTGCTGAGTGTAACGCTGCAGAATAGCTTGATAAAGACTCGAGTATGGTACAGAGAAGGAAAAGATCTTTTTCGTCTGCGTCAAGGTTAGTGAAGAGCAATGGGCGCTGGCAGACGCTGAATCGTACCTTATGACTTCTGCGAACAGGGCCGGCAAGTCTTCACTTTGCACTTTGCGCACTCGTAGATGTACCAATGCGGTCCGGAATGGCATTTGTTGCAGTTCCAGAGGATGAGCGTGGTGTCGGATTTGATCACCTTGAAGCTGTGCTCGCATTTTCCTGGCTTTGCCATTGCTGTTCGGGATGTCAGTCGTGTGCATTGCAAAGACATCGTAGAACCGTTTCTTACTGATATTTGTCTTGCTGAAGTCGCTTGCCTGGGGCTGCTAAGGAGTCCTCCGTTGGTCTCTTGAATCGATCGATCCCGTGCCGACTTTGCTCCCGAAGGTCTTGAGTCGTAGTTGCGATGACGATGACGTTGTAGTATGTTGTTGAGGATGTTTCGAAAAGCCCAAGTTGCAAGCAGGTCGGATGGCAAGTGAAGGTCAGACTAAACGAAGGACGGGCAATGCTTGAACGTTGGACGCAAAAAGCCAGGCAGGCCACCGGAGCTATATAGCAGCTGGAGTCGGAGGATCAACGACACTGAGATCGAGGGTTGCTGCAAAGGCGTTGACACTGAATGAGAGATCCTTCCTTTATGCCATCCACCAGGTGAAGTGGAAGCGCAGCCCGTGACAGCTCCGGCGCACACAACTGTCGTCGAATGCAGCAACTGGAAGATGGAAAGAGCAGTGGAGGCAAGATCTGGTGATACCATGGAAGGGTGCAGTCGGTGCGACGTCCTACCCTTTTCTCCCTCGTCCACAGCCCATGGTCATGGCGTGCTGAAAGCGGAAAGCAGTCAGAAGCAGTCAGAAGCTAAAGGCTGCGTGGCTCTCCATCCGCCCGCCGCCACGGCGGTGGGATCGTAGTGAGAGAAGGGCAGATCCCTGCGGTAGGGCCAGATAGGCAGGTCTCCCTGTTCGCGACAAGGTGTGCGCAAGCAAAGGACAGTTTCTCGAACGGTGGCGTCGTCCCCAAGAGCAGCCCCCGACGAATCGGCACGCCATCCCAGCTACCAGTCACCGGGACCCATTCCCGCCGCTGATGCAGTTAGATCTGGGTTCAGGTTCGTGCTCCCTAGATTTGGCGATGCAGATATAGATCTAGGCCGCGTTGACATTCGCTGCCGTCTCAGGGGCGGGATGAAGAAGAGCCGACGAATCGTCTTTCCCACCCTGGAGACGTGACTTTGGCATTTCTCACAGCCGCCGGCAGAATCAAGACGAAAGCAGGCATTCGAAGAGACTTCAGGGAAGTCCGATTGCCCTATCAAGCGCGGTGCAGGAGCCTTGCATAAGCCACTGCGCCGAAGCAACGGCGCCGCGACCAAAGCGTGGATGAATGGCGAGTCAAGGACATGGCGGACGAGGCTCCAATAGATTTCTCCGCCACGGTCAACACCTCCAATTGAGACTGGTATGGCGTCGTGGGTCTTTACCGCCGGACAGGTTGTCTAGGCTGCAAGAAACACCCCCAAGCCATAACCTTCTGGAAGCACTTTGGAAGCGGACGAAGCTCAAGCCGTTTCGGCAAGCCCAGGACATGACACGCCAGCGCTACTGTAGAGCGAACGGCATTTCCCACAGCCTACATTCTCCGAGCAGAACGACTTCTGTGGCTTGCGGCTGGGTTGACCTGTCAGAACACCTCACTACACCTCCATACTGCCAACACACAATGCGATGACTGCGTGATGCCCTCCTTCGTAACGCGCTGGAGCTAGAAGCTTGCGTCTTGTCTGTACGACCCGGAACACGTCCGCGAGAAACAGCATGACATTTGCCCGGATCAAAGCTCCTCGATGTGGTTGTGAAATTGTCACATGTCGCATATATCTCAACACGGTCTTTGCTGACTACCCCAACACCCACATCTACCAGACATCCCAGACATCCCAGACATCCCAAAGACCCGGTTACGAATAGAGGCGTTCATGCAGCCACACCTTGAAAGTCTGCGCAACACCCCGGCCGGTATCCGATCGAGATCGCTGTGTTCGGCCAGTGGATATGCAACCCGTGACAAAGTGGTCGCGAAGAATATGTCCGAGAGCTTGACATGTCAAATCAATGCCAGGATGACATGCATGTTGCGCCGGCGTCAGTTGTTCGGCACGGGCGCTTAGTGGAGTTGAGGATCCGCCGGACGTTGCATATGACAGTATGGAGATGCTCGGTCGTGATGTTCACGTCGACCACCTACCCAGATGGACAACAAGGCATGTCGACTTGTCTACTCAGCGCTGTTCGCTGGAAGTCTTGTTGGCGTCGCTACGCCACTGAGGAGGGAAGCTGGAGAAGCGCGGTCCTGGAGCTCGAAGCAGAATGGTCTGACAACGAGTGCTTCACACCTCTTCATCCTCACCATCGCGGAAGTGCTGTCTTCCGCGCGGTCAGTCCCGCCCTCACATCGCCCAGACGCAGCCATCTGAGACCTTGCGAGCCCACCAAACGCTAGAACATTAACCATAACTGCCGGACCGGGACATGGAGAAGGCTTGTTCGCTCCAGCGGCCCGGGCTACGACGTGTCACGGAGGCGCTCTCGCTCGGAGGTGAGCCGAGCCCTGGGGGTACAGAGCGGCGCTGGGGGGCTGTTAGGCCCAGGTTGACGGATCCACTGTGTCGCGCAACTGGGAAGCTAATGCAGGTACAGTCTCAGCGTTGGCGTGGATGACTGTTGTGGTGGACATAGGGCAGGAGTTTCTTTGCGCATACCGGATTTGGTACGACGGGTTTTTGTGAGGTTGAGATGGGATGTCAACTGACTTGACGTCGTGAAGAGAGCACATGACATGACATCCGGCAATCATGATGGATGTTCTTTTGAATGACAATGCATACCTAAGGCGCCAAATGCACACCAACCATCCTGCTCACTCGCCACCAACGGTCCTAACGGTGCTCCACGGCATCACGGTACTCGGCTTCCTCTCCTTCGTATGCCTGGACGGAATACTATTGCGCCTTTCATTGGCTTCGTCGTCATCATATGTCGCATCCAGCATGAAAGGACTCCGCGCCCGGATCGCCTCGCCCTTGAGCAGCAGAATCAACGGCACAGCACTCAGAACAAGTGCGATGAAGCCGATCAAAGAACTCGACCATTGGAACCCATGATCGCGGTACAGCGCTGGGGTGGCGAGAGGCAGGAAAGCGCCAAAGACGTTCCGGCCGAAGGACGCTGCGCTGAGAGCAGAGGCGGCGTACTTCTCGTACGCATCGGCCAGGTAGTTGACAACCGCCAGGTAGATGCTGTAGATCCCGATTCCAACACAACCAATTCCAAGCGCCGGCACGATCCAAGGAAGGGAGCCAGAGCTCGCTCAGCCATACCAGAACATGCCAGCCGTGAACAGCAGCGAGCCAGGGACGGCAAAATAGAGGCGTGCCTCTGGAATCGGCTTTCCAGGTCGCTCCATGTTCCGCCCGGCAGATTTCAAGTACAGCATATCCTGGACCGGATTGAGGATCGTTGCGATGATCGCACCGCATGATAATGCAAGCTGGATCATTGACGTCTGGAAGGTATCGAATCCATAGAGCTTGCTCAAGACGATCGGCACACTGCTCTGGAACAAAAAAAGAATTCCCCATGCAAAGCTGACCCACAGCGTGAAGCTGCTGACCACAAACTCAGTGAAGAGCATCTTCGTCGGCCGCATGAAGGAGATCTTTAGAGATTTCAGGATGCCAGGCTTGTCCAGCTCCGAACGGGCGAAAGCTGTCCGTTGGCCTGCCTTGCGCATCTCTTGCGCTCGCTTGGCTAGAATCACGTCGCCTCGAGTCTCTCTCAAAATCCAGTAGAAGAAGGGCAGGAAGGCCGCATCGACGATGAGCTGGATCCAGTATATCCATCTCCAATTAAGTCCACTTTGGATCGCTCCGCCAATGAATGGTCCTAGGACAATACCGACGACGCTGGTCATCCCGAATATTGACATTGGCAACGAACGCTCTTTGTCGCCTTTCCAAATATCCGTGATCGTGCCTCCGACAATGTTGATGGCTACGGAACTAGCTCCGCCGCCGAAGAAGCGGGTCACTACGATTGTTGCGAACTTTGGGGCTGTCGCCGAAGGAATAATAAAGATGAGGAAGACGATGTATGATGCCTTTGCATGTCAGCTAGCTCGATTCAGCTTGCGCAAGGTGTGGAAGACAACTCACAAGTAGCCCGGCATGCGGCCGGTGTTCTCAGTCAATGGGACGAACAGCAAGGGCGCCACTGCAGCGCCCATGTTCCAGGAAACGAGTGCCAAGGAGGGGTACGGGAAGTTGGTCTCGTCGATGTTCCAGATGTTGGACATCTGCTCCGAAGCAGCTCCGTACGCTCCAGCAGGGATACCAGTGAGGATTGATCTCCAAGCTCGCTCAGTCACTGCGCCGCAGACCAAGTCAGATCGACTTATACAAAGCAGACAGTCAGCGTTACCACCCATTCATACGTCCTTGTCCAATTGAATCTGGTCCTGCTCAGTCTCTCATGTCAGAACTCATAGCAGCAGAGCGAGCTTACGGGTTTTCTGGATCAACTGCTCCATCCCAATCTACGATCTCTACTTCCTCGCCCAGATCGAGGCCAAGTCTATCTCGCTGGGCATCAAGGTGTGGGTGTGGCTCGTTTGCTGCATTCTGTCAGCAATCCGTCTCCGAGGCTTTGCTGATTTGGGCGGTGTTGTACCAATGCCAACATGTCTCGACCGAACGGCCTCTAGATTCTCAATGTCATCATACAGGCTTATGCTGCCTTTATAGTCTTTGCTTTGCTCGGACTCGGGGACTGAATATATACGAGACATTGCTGCGAAATGATGGCTTGGAATGGGATTGTAGAAGGGGATCTGGACTTGCTGTGATATAGAGCGCGAATCGCCCCTAGATTAACTCTTCTCATCGAATCGCCTCCGTCATACGTTCCTTGAAACATGGCTCTGGTTGCCGCTATGAGCTGGAGGTTGGGGTATCAATGCTGGAGAAGATGCTGTGACTCCGCACGAAATGACGGTGCGCACCAATGCTTGACAGCTTAAGAGTATATGTTCCTGAAAGAGAATGTCGAGAGCCTCGAATGGAATGCCATGATAATAGCGGCAGCTGCCACTCTGCTTTGAAAGGACACACTGGAAGGCTCGAAGATGCTGAGCCGGGCTAGAGAGTCCATGGCAGGTCTCCAGGCAAAATCTGGCAACAGGTCTTCGAGTGACCGGATCGACGTATAACCGCGGTACGACTTGGAGTTGGCAATGTCGTGGTAGATTCATGGACGTCTAGTAAGAAAGGGCAAGACGTGAGGTCTAGATGGCCCTCGAAACTGACGACACCTGAGGCACAGTCCCTGCGACCCCACCACGTCCACACTCCAATTCGACGTGCGATCCAGGCCATAGAACGGCCATACCACTGGAGCTGCACTTGCGACAATGGACATCACGGACTTCGTATCCGCGCGGCGGGAGACGCTGCTCATCGCCGATTACAACACCTACCGGACGCAACTCTCGCGCCAGATCCTGTCCACCCGAAAGCGCCTGGGACGAGCAACACCAAAACGAGAGAAATTCGCTGCGAAAGCAGTGACAGCAGAGGACGTGGGCAGCAGTCATGAGTTTGTCCATTTGCTGCTGCTGACGGCGGAGAGGGCCTGGGCACATGCTATGCACATCAAGACCTCGCACACCGAAGACGCGAGCGGGAAGGGCATAACTGGCGCAACGAGACGGCATGTCATTTCGAGATTGGCCAAGTCTGCGAAGACTGCTAGGAACCTACTGGATCTTCTCAGAGAACAAAACGTTTCCAAAGCGAGCAGTCGAGATGTGTTGGAAGGTAGGGCATACGCTGCTTCTCTTGGCGGAGCGGAGGAGTTCGAGAAGGAGTCGGGCGGCGCACAGCAGGCTGGAGAGAAGCGGTGGCATGAGTGTTTGAAGCAGTATTCGGAAGCGAGGGTGATCTATGCTGCGTTACACGAGAATGAGAAGAAGGAAGTGTTCCGGGATATCCTGGCCAACACCGTGGACCCAACGATCAGATACGCCGCCTATCAAGCTCATCTTTCTCGGACAATTGCGATACCTACTGTAGCCAAGCGTTTCTTTCCCAAGGACGACGCCCAACTTGTCAAGGCGGTTGAAACACTGGACCCGTACGCTCTGAAAGACAAGCCTATACCGAAGACGGAAGAAGAGCAGCAGGCCTCACCGCAGGCTGTACCCAATAGCGTGACTTGGAGAGGTAGAAAGGCAAACATTGTCGATGCATCTATAGGCCAAGCACTTGCTTCAGTCACCGCCGCAGAAGCTCGACTGAGATCGTACTTGTCCTCCAACCCGTCCGCTGCCAATCGAGACAAAGCAGCTGCCTACGATGAGGTTCTTGTTGCGTCTCAAGACGCTGCTGATGCCACAAAGCGTGCAATCGATGAGTTGGAGAAGGAAAGGGTCGATGAGGGCGATGCTCGGATGCAGGATCTGCGTGTCACGAGTTTATCCGTCAACTACGACCTGGTATCGTGGCGTGTCGGCAGGAACCGCGTGCTGGTGGGTGCTGAAGACGATGGCATGGCCTTTGAGCCTCAAGTACAGAAGAAACCAAAGCGATTACGCAAGGACGGCACTGAATATCCGGACAAGGAGGAGGGACGGGGCCACAAATTCAGCAGACTTCGGGAACGCATCGTGCTCTACGATGCCAGCATACAGAGCGTCGAATCTGTCAAGGAATTGAGAGGTGCCATGCGAGATCAAACGTTCGTTGACGAGCTGGAGGCGAAGACCAACTACTTCCGCGCGCTCAAATGCCTCAATATCTCATACTCGCATAGCCTCTTAAGCAACCACCTCAATGCCCTGGCCTTGCTGAAGCGTGCTCAAGATCTGCTGTCGACTCCCAGTCTCCCAGCGAAATCTTCATCTGGACAGGATGATGCACCACCGACCCTCGATCTACCGCCTTCCGCAGCACAAAAGCTACAGCAACATATCACCTCATTTCTTGCTCGCACGCATGCTCTGGTAGAGCTGCACAGCCTTGAATCAGCATCCGCCAACACCGCATCGAAGACGGCTGCTCATGCCGCACCCTTGGTCCAGAACCTCAATTCATATCCTGCTTCAGGCACGCAGGTAGACCTCACGAATCTGGTCACCTACCCACCAAAGCTGGAGCCAGTACCAGTGAAGCCTCTATTCCTGGACGTCGCTTGGAATTACATCGACTATCCGGGACGGAAAGCGAAGCCAGCAGAGGCGCAGAAGCCGGCGGTCAATGGTGTGCAGCAGACCCAGGCGGAGCCGCAGAAGAAGAAGGGGTGGTTTGGGTTTGGAAGATGAGAGGGACGCTATTGTTGGAACAACCAGCTCAGTTAAGCACGGTCGGGTGCATTTCTGAGGCTGTCGCCGACTTGCATGCAGGGATGCTCTCTCCCACCAGGGAAGAAACACGATGCCACGTTGTTTTGCGAGCCTTCGTCGGAAGTCCGCAACGGGCGCAACGGAGACATTGTCAGCGATCAGTTTTACGACCGTACTATACGCTTCAATGAGCGCAATGTGCGAGACCCACATACCTCTTCTCTGGCACCTGCATGAGTTGTGCCTGAAAATGCAACGAAAGTGGGCGTCTGTGATGCGTCTAGCGTTCGCGCTAACCTCCACTCGTATTTTGCCAGCATGAGCGGTCGAACAATGGCACCGACCACAATGAATCAGCAACAACGTATGATACAACTTCCTATCCACATTCGATCAAGCGGATTTCGGCCTTACGGATTTACGTTGTGTATCGGCGGTAAGGTGAGGTGGACAGTCCGCTCTGTAGGAAGCAGTCCAGGTATATATCTACGCATGAGCTGTCTCTTCTTCCCACTGCCTCACTACCCTCCATCTCGCACATATCAAGAACAATAAGCACACTAAGCAACCATGAGCACCTCCAACCACGTTACCAACATCGCGATCGTGGGCGCCGGAGGCAGAAGCGGTAAATTCATCGCCGAAGCTCTTATTGGCACTGGCAAGCACAAAGTCACCGCCATCAGTCGCGCCGACAGCACCAGTGCCATGCCTGATGGTCTGCACGGCGTGAAGAAAATCGACTACGACGATACCAAATCCATGGTCGAAGCGTTGAAGGGCCAAGAGGTCCTGATCGTCACAATGGGCGTCATGGCACCAAAGGACACGCAGAAGAAACTCATCGACGCTGCTGTGGAGGCAGAGGTGCCTTGGATTATGTAAATCTCGGCTCACTACACACCATCTTCTCCAACGCACGACTGACTTTTGATCACTACCAGGCCCAACGAATGGGGCGGCGACCCCAACGGCAACAGCAACCCCCAGCTCGCCACCGACACCATGATCGGCGCCGGCGTCGTCGCCATCCGCGACTACATCAAGTCCGCCGGCGGCGACAAGACGCACTACGTCTCCCTCGCGAATGGGTTCTGGTACGAGTTCTCCCTCGCCGGGACTGAAGCACGGTACGGATTCGATTTTGAAAAGAAGAGCGTGACATTTTACGACGAGGGAGAGGGCTACATCACCACTTCGACGTTCCCGCAAGTCGGACGGGCGGTGGCGAAGTTGTTGTCGTTGAAAGTGCTGCCGGAGGATGACAATGACAAGTCTGTGTGCCTGAGTCAATGGAAGAACGGGACGGTGTACGTGAAGTCGTTCCGCATCACACAGAAAGATATGCTGGCGTCCGTCTTGCGAGTGACCGGGGACAAGGAGGAAGATTGGACGATCACGCACGAGGATGTTGAGAGCAGGTATAAGCGCGGGGTGCAGATGATGCAGAAGGGTGATTTTGTCGGGTTCGGGATTCTACTGTACGCGAGGTACTTTTTCAAGGACGTCAGCGCGAGTAAGGAGAGGGAGGTTGATAATGAGAAGCTGGGCTTGCCGGAGGAGAGTCTGGATGAGGCGACCGAGGTTGCGGTGGGGATGGCGAAGAGGGGGGAGAACAATGCCATCCATTGAGCAAGGGTGGGATGGAGGCAGAGCTGTACTTGGTCAAGAATTTATCAATGTGCTTGTCGCACGGCCAACCTGCGCGCCATGAAACAATTGTGATTTTCTTAGGGGTTTTATGCTGAGCTATACCACTGCGTCACTGACATCCGGCTCGAACGCACCCTCCACAACCGACGGTACTGCGTCATGACAGCAACCAGAACACTTGTAGATAAACCACCCTAGCCCGCCCCTGCCGATCGCAAGTTTAGCAAACAATGTTTCATCAGAAGCTCATGTGATTCGCACAACGACGAGTCCGCAGCTTACAGAACCACTGCGGCAATCACCATGGTGAGCGCCATCATGCCCACGTCAAACAGCTTGGACTTGGGACTCTCCGGTTTCTCGCCGTTAAAGATCACCACCTGCCTCTTCAAAGACAAGGGAAACGCCTTCGTAGGCGCCGCCGCACTGCTGGTGGATGATGATGACGCAGCTGAGGCCGAAGCCACATCAGACTTCGCCGTCGTCTGTGGTGACGCCTTCGTCGGATTTGAGGAGGTCAGATCGGACGTGAAGGTAGCAGCTTTGGCACCGATCGTGGGCAGAGGCGCGTCACCATTCACTTCCCACATCCCAGAGGTGAAGGTCGGACACGGTGGTGGGGATGCGGAAGGCTTGTAGGCGTTCTCCGAGACGCCAGTCGGGTTGAGAGTCGCCCAGTGGTTCGAAAGGTTCTCGAAGTCAGGAGAGATGGGGGTTGGAGTTCCGGCCCGGACGAAGCCGTCGACGACATTCGAGGCGGTCGCAGTAGGGTCTTGAGGAGCGGCGTAGGAGATCAGGCCGTAGTTGTTGGCCTCTTCAATCCACTCGTAGATGATTGAGCCAGACCAAGTGTCGGCCATCTCATCACCGAAGATTGCGGTCTGGTCGTCGAATGTCCGAGGTGACGGCGTGTTGCAGCCGGTCTCGGAGAAGAAGATAGGGATGTTGTAGTCGCTGGCGTTCTCCTGGAGCATGTTATATCCTGATTCCTCGTACGTGGTCTCACCACACCATTCGTACGCCTGGTTGTGATATCAGCATGGCCGAAGATGCAGTACTAGGGAGTACCCGTGCCGAGAGCGCAGATTCTGAACAGCGGTGGGGTCAGTACTCACATTCAAGCTGTAGAAATCCAATGCCTCAGTGGAATCGGAACCACAAGCCATGTAGTTTTGCAAGTTGGGACGCAGATCAGCAATGTCGGCGGCTGAGTAGCCCACAGGAATCTCCCGATACCCCATCTTCTTCCTGTAGGCCTTCATATCCCTCGCGGCGGCCTTAACGTACGCTGCGGCAGTGCTGTCTGCGCCGACGGTGAGCATCTCGTTGCCGACAAAGAAGCCAGCAACGTTGTCGTAGGTGTGGAAGGCGTCCATGACCTTCTGGTAAGCCTTGTACATGGTCTGAGTCCAGCGAGGAGGGTTGCCGTCGAAGTAGATGTACGTGTCGAAGGTGTCCAGGTCGATCCAGGCGTAGATGCCGGCGTCCGCAAAGGCTCTCATGCACCCGTCGTGGTCGGCATTGGGCTCCACGTGATACACCCGGATGGAGTTGGCGCCCAGTTCCTGCATCAGGGCAGCGTCGAGTTTGCACTGCTCGGTGTTCACCAGTGGGTCGTCCTCAACTAATTGGTATGCGATGCCTGGACAGAGGTTAGCATAAGCTCCAGACAAGAGGGTGCGGGCTTCACCTTTGACGAAGAATTGAGAGCCTCCTTCCGTGAACAGCTTGGAGCCTTTCACGTGAATCGGTGAGATGGCCAGAGTGTGGCAGGCCAGAGCCAGGGCAGTGAACAATAAGCGTAACATTGTGGCAGTCGAAGTGGTGGCGGAACAGTTGGTTGCACGTCGCCGAGAATGCGGCCTTGCGAGGTCAAATCGAGGGAGGTGATGTGAAGTTTTGAGCAAGAAAGCGCGAAACAGCAGTCTCTCAACACTTCTGCTAGGAAGGCACGCCGGTCGTCAGCAATGCACTCGTTCGAAGGACATCATCTCAGCCATACCTTATTCACCGAAGACCCTCAAGAACCGCCCAAGCAAACGCAAAGCTCCCGCCGAGATGTTCAAACACCGCCGAAGACAGAGTCCGAGAGATTGTCACAAGCCAGCTCCAGACCGCTCGAAGCACGTGAACGCTAAAGCCTTAGATAACGAACAAGGCAGGAGCGAGTGCTGCTGATCTCGAGGAGTGAAGTCTGAACAACAAGAACCACCATGCTCTACTCCTCCAAGTCACTCAACACAAACAGCCACCATGCCCCTCCCTCCCTCGTATCTCCAACACCCTCCCGCCTGGGCTACAGTTACCTCCACCCACATGCAGAGATGCATCCAGCCCTCGCGAGTCGCAAAGCACCGCGGGCGTCATACACTAGCGCCTCCCAAGAACGCCCTGCCCTGCCGCTTTCCCTGTTTTCTTTCATCTCCGCTATCTATCTCGCATCAAGCCGAGACATTTCCAGTCCATGTAGCAACCGACAGATAAGCGAGACAGTAGAGGGGGAGGAGATTTGTGCCTGTGCTTCCATCTGGGACGTTGCACAGGGTTCACTCCGAGACGTGCGGCTTAAAAGTCTGTTTTCTGTCGCTACCCGATGAACCGTGACCGGGGGGCGACACGGGCTACGCTTGAATACGCATTCAACGTCAAGTAGAAGAGACACATCGGTCGTCGGTGAATCATTCAGTTGAACTACCTGAAGCACTATCAATCCACAATGCAAACACCTCGTGTTCGGAACAAAAGAAACATTCTCATGATTGACAGGCCCCCATTTCCATCATCCTCATCATGCAAGTATTCTCATCATCACAACCATAAGTCGAGCTTTTGTGAGTCTATCGCAGGAACGATCTATGACTTGAGCAAAGCCGAAGCAAGCGCCGTGAATGCTCGCTGAACCGTCCCCATACACCTCTCCACAGTCAGGTGCGAAACCGCTTACAACTTGTCGTAGTAGTTCTCGTAGCCTGGCACCTCGACCTTGATACCCTTCCTCTTGCGCATCTCCTCGACGACTTGACCGGGCAGGGTGGTCCTGTCGAGCGGCGAGCCACCGGGCAGGATCTGCCAGTGGTCGAACACGGACTGCGGGAAGGCCTGGCCGGACGTGTTGGAGCGGAGATCTGCGTTGAAGCCGAACGACTCCTTGACGGGCAGGTAGGCCTTGACGTTGAACAGAGGAGTGCCGGGGCGCTGGGCCTCCTCGAAGACGTGACCTCTCCGGCGGGTGAGCACACCGTAGATGCCGCCCATGGCCTGCTCGGGCACCTGGATTTCGACCAAGAAGACGGGCTCAAGGAGACCTGGGTCTGCGAGCAGGGTAGCGGCGTAGAGCACCCGGCGGGCAGTCGGGATGATCTGACCACCACCACGGTGAATGGCGTCGGCGTGGAGCGTGACATCCATGATGTTAAAGCGACAGCTGCGCATCGGCTCCTCGGCGACTGGACCTTCCTTGGTGGCCCACTGGAAACCAGAGACGACGGAGTCCTTGATTTCGTTGAGGTACTGCACGGCCTTGGTCTGGTCGACGAGCAAGTTGGCGCCGTTGGTGTCGGGACCGAAACACCAGATCTTACGTGCATCGGTGACATCCCAGCCGTGGTCGTCAGCGAGGATACGGGCGCGCGCCTTGAAGTCGTCACGTGGGCCGATCTTGCCTGCCTCGATGTCCTTGGACACCTCCTCAGCCAAAGGCGTGGCGGAGATGTACAGACGGTTGTGCTTGTTGGGCGACTTGGAGAGCGCAATGATCCGGGAGTCGCCACCGACGGTCTCACGGTACTGCACCACGGGGTCGGAGATTCTGAGTGGCACACCAGCGTGGTCCTCCTCGAGATCCTTCAAGCAGATTTCGAGATGGAGCTCACCAGCACCAGCGACAATGTGCTCGCCGGACTCGTTGATCATGGTGAGCACGCAAGGGTCGGACTTGGACAGACGCTTGAGACCTTCGACGAGCTTGGGAAGATCGTTGGCGTTCTTGACTTCGACGGACCGCTGCACGACAGGAGAGACGGAGAACTTCATCACCTTCAGGTTGTGCGAAGTTTCGGAAGTGGTGAGGGTACCAGACTTGAGCAAGAACTGGTCGATGCCGACAAGACCAAGAATGTTGCCAGCTGGGACGTCCTCGATGGGCTCGGTGTACTTGCCCATCATGAGAATGGTACGCTGGATAGACTTGACGAACAGGTCCTCCTTCTTGCCCGGGATGTAGTTGGGGCCCTGAATGCGGACCTTGAGACCAGAGCGAGCGGTACCGGAGAACACACGACCGAAGGCGTAGAAGCGGCCCTTGTCGGAAGTCGGGACCATCTTCGAGACGTAAAGCATGAGCGGGCCCTTGGGGTCGCAGTCCCGGATACCGATGGCAGACTCGTCGTCGTGAGGTCCTTCGTAGAGTGTCTCCATACGGTACTTCTGGGCGGTGGCTGGGGATGGCAAATGCAGAATCATCATCTCCATGAGCGCGTCAGCGGCCGGCAGGAACTTGCGCATGACCACCTTGAGCAGTGGCTTGCCCTCAAGCTCCTTCTCGTCCGTGGCCAGCTTGATCTCAAGCTTCTCGAGGAGAGTTGGGATCTCCTTCTTCTTGTCGTTCATGATCGTGTCGAAGATCCTGAAGATGGGGTCCAAGCAGAACTGGTTGAAGGCACGCTCCAGGGTCTGGCCCTCGTGTGTGCCCACCTTGGTCCACTTCTTGGTCTTTGGGTTGAAGAAGCTGTCACCCTGTTGAAAAGGTTAGTACTGGTTTGCGATCACTTGCGGTATGTACTCACCCAAAGCCTCTCCATCATCTTGTTCTTGTCCACACCAAACTTCTTCGAGTACTTGGCGGCGAATTGGCGGACAGTGAAAGCCCAGCCGTGGAGACCGGAGCCGAAAGCGATGGTGCCCTTGTCGGGCTGCACCTGGACATCTCCGAGTGCCTTGTCGTAGTAGGTGGCGATGACGACGTTGACGGACTCGATGACACGAGAGAAGTTCTGGAACAGATCTTCCTTCGAGAGCTGGAGTTCGAGGAGCGCACGGTCGACCTTGTTGATGACGACGACTGGCTTGATGCGCTCACCGAGAGCCTGACGGAGCACAGTCTCGGTCTGCACGCACACACCTTCGATGGTGTCGACAACGACGAGCGCACCGTCGGTGACACGGAGGGCAGCGGTGACCTCGGAGGAGAAGTCAACGTGGCCGGGCGAGTCGATCAAGTTCACCAGGAAGTCGTTCTTCTCGGTCTTGACTGGGATGTCCTTCAAGTCCTCAGGATCAAAGAGCGAGCCGTACAGCGAGATGGCCGTCGACTTGATGGTCACACCTCGTTCCTGCTCGTCTGCGCGGGTGTCCGTGAATCGAGCTGTACCGGCGTTCTTGGCGGAAATGATACCGGCGCGCTGCACGAGGGAATCGGTGAGGGTGGACTTGCCGTGGTCGACGTGAGCGATCACGGACATGTTCCGAATGTTCTTCGGGTTGTCCATGAGGTCACGGAGCTCCTCGACCGTGAATCTGTTGAGCGCATCGCATCAGCCTCTTGTCTCGATACAATGTTGTCGTCGACTCTATCCGTTCGAGACAGACTATCCACTGCTCTTCTCTTGCTCTTGTGGGATGACTTACTGCACCATCTTGGCGGTATTTGATGCTTATGTCCTTGGAGAAAGTTTTTTTGCTTCGTCTGTCTTGTTGGGTGCCCCGCTTCAGGTGCTCGGTGGCACTCGATGACCTGTTGTGCTTGTCTGCCTGTCGTGTGTGTGAGTAGTCTTCCTTGTCTGCTCGCTTGCGTGCTTCACTAACCTGTCGAAGGCTTGTAAGTTGTCGGAGCGGTGAAGAAGGAAGGGTGTGGATGCGGCACTCGAAGAAAATCACACCTGCCCGGTGGTGGGGGAAGTGGCGGTCCGTGCGAGCCGCTAGCACGTTTCCGCTTAAATTCGACGGCGGCAGCACATGCAGACACCGGGTCTACTCCCTACCAGAGTCACGTATGACTCCAACACAGATTGGACTGTTGAACACCTTGTGTCTGCGACCGATACCCCCGGCACTGTTCTATCAAAATTGGATATGTTGGTTTGGTGTCACTTCCTCGCCTCCAACATCATCGACACCATACGGAGATAACGGGCATATCTGAATTGATTACAACCTGTACGATATCTACACCCCCCAATCAAACGCCATGCTAGAACGCTATCAACAGACCCCAATAGAACACCATAGACGTCCCTCACGACGACCCCAAAATCCTCTCATAAGCATCCTCAACCTCCTTCGCCACCTCCAACAAGCTGACAATAATGATCTGATGAGTCACATTCGGCAGTCTGTCCCTGTTCAAACCAATCCATTCGAGCGGCGGTGTCGCTTCCCCCATATCCCGCAGCTGCGGTGTCTCAATGATAGCCGGCTCGAGCGCGTGGTACTCGTACTTCGACATGGGCAGGTTGACCTCGGCCGTGATCTTCTCCTGGGCGGCGGCTGTGTCGCCGGACTTTTGTTTGTCGCCTTCTTCGACCGGGCCGGCGGTGATCTTGACGGCAGACTCTGGCAGAGCTTTACCCAGGCGAGCAGCCAGGGAGCGAGAGTGGGCCACCCACATGTTCTTGATAAAGTCGATGCGTGACAGGTTCCAGCCGACGTCGATCTTGCCCTCGAATAGACTCTTGAAGATGTAGTCGACGTTGTTGCTGTTGGTGTCTTGCCAGGTCTGCATCGATGCGACGACCTTGGGTACTCTCAGGATCGTGCCTCCCTTCGCATTTACAGCACTGCTGACAACGTCATCGACCGAGATGTCCAGCGCTCGTGGAACTGCCGAAGGGCGTTTGACGGAGGCGAGCGCGACCTGTAGTTGCCCGAGAGTCATTCCAAGACCGCCCTGGATCTTGCCCTTCTCCACGCCCACGGCGAAGCGAGCCTGGATGTTGTTGGCTTCGAGCTTGAGTATCTGGCTGTCGAAAAAGGTGCTTGGGAAGACGCCGAAGCTGATGGTGCCCATAGTCAAGACCACATCTGTATGGAGGGCGATGGCATCTTTCTTGTCTCGCCGGATAATGGGTGAATCAGGTATCCGTGGTCCGAACCTGGTTGGCACAATGGTGCTCTCACGGCGCAGGTGCTTCTCAATGTCCTTCAAAGACTGAACAAAGGCTTGCTGCTTCTCCTGTATGAGCCGATCGAAAGCCTGATATAACCCCAGGGCTTGTGCTGGACTGGTTGAGGTACAGAAGACGTATGCCTTTTCGCAGTCAAGGACTGCAACAAGCCTGTCCTTTGCTTCACCATGGGTCTGGTGCACATTGTACATCAAGAAGTCGAAGCCTTCAATGTCGCCAAACGCGAAAGCCTGATAGTCAAACGCAGCCTTTGCGCGAAGTCGCTGGAACCCAGCCGATGCTTGGATAAGCGGAGTACGGCGATGCTGTTGCGCAACATCCTGGGGCCATTTGATCGTGGTGCGTATTCCGAGCTTGTTGAGACGTATGAAGCCGCTCATCCTGCCGGAGCCGTTCATTGCCATCTCCTCCATGCCAATGCAGAGGTTTTGCTCCCAATTGGACGACTTCGCCTGGGAAGCCCAAAGGTCGGTGATGGTGAAAGACTGCTTGCCGATGCTCTGGCCGAGATCAAGGTTGACTGCAAGCTCTGCAATAGAGACTGTGGCATTCCACGGGAAAGCAGCAGCAGCAGCGACACTCTGGTACTTCTGCGCGAAGAAGTCTTCTTGTCGGCCAGGAGACTGTTGTGGCGGCGGAGACGAGGACTGCGCTGCCCGAATCTCAGGCGGTAGCCAAATCTCACGGAACAGCAGGAGATCCTGTAGTTGCTTCCCGTTGATGAAAGTGCTGGTTGGGTTGATCTTCAGGATGGCCGAAATGCCACTTGTTCCGCTGAGGTGCTTGCTGTTGAGGACTGACAAGTTGATTGCGTCCATGTCGAAGCTGAAAGTCGGCTCCCGAGAGTACACATGCTTGACTTGAGTGCTTAGCTTTGTGACCACTGCCGAGATTGCGAAGAAGCGACCGTGCTCATCCGAGTCGATAGTATTCATCGTGATGTAGAGGTCTTCCATTTGTGCCTTGGCATCGACTCGTGCGATAGGCTGGCAAGTGAGCCCAAACTCTTGTCGACAAATGCGAAGTCCAATATCGACCTTGGTCTTCCCGAAGATGGCCGCAGGATCGGCGGTGACGATGGACTCGTCCTCGAAGAAATGCTGGGAAGCTTTGTGATCTGCTGCAGGCTCTTGCTTGGGTGTAGCTGCACCATCCTGCGTCTGCATGACTTCTTTCACGCCGTTCGATATCTCGAGTATCAGCGGGACGACGTTTGGCAGCAGCATGTTGTTCGATGCCTCGATCTGTATCTCACCATTGACGGTAGGCTGTTGTCCTTCGATCTTTGCGTGGTATTCGAGCTTCATAGCAATGCCAGGAGCTTTGAGTGTCGTCTGCATCTGAGCTCCATCTGCCGCAAACTGTCCGTAGCGTCCATGATGAGACCCTTGTTGCTGGGACGAAGCTGCGAGAAGAGAGAGACTTCTGTCACGAGGACCAGTACCTTGAACGTACACAATAGCGCCCGCAAAATCAGCCTCCATCAGAAGAGAGGACAGAAGTTTCGTGTCGAACATCTCTGCCCGTGGCTTTCCAATCGAGGCGGCCCGGGTCTTCCATGTCGCGGTACCCAGCTTGAACTTCTCAACAGCATCGTGGATCGACTTTTGAACAGCATCGGCTTCCACAATGAACTTCGATTCTAATCGGATCTCGAGCGGTTTGCCTGCAGCTTTGAAGGCTATGCTTCGGTTCTTGCCAACTGACCAGTAAGCCACACTAAAGCTGACTTCGGATAGCAGGGCAGAGTTCCAAGAACGCCTCACCAAGGCGGCATCTTTCTTTGCAAGCTGGAGCTGCATATCCTGGATGGACAGCTTGGCTTCGTGGCCGCCGCGAGTGGTGAACTCAATGCGTTCGAGGCTTAGGACTAGATCGGAGACTTGCCGCTGTCCTCCACCAGCATATGCTGTAGGAACAATCCATGCGACACGTATACCCGTAAGCTCGACGGATGTAGACACCGAGAGCAAGTCGGTTGCAGAGAAAGCGGCCTCCTCTTCGCTGGTGGATTCCTCCTTGTTGCTCATCTTCTGGATGACAGTATGTCGCCTTGAGTCGCGAATGCGACGTAAGTAGTCCATCTCATGGGAAAGGTCTAGGTCCTTGATCTTGTCTTGAAGGTGGTTGATCACATCTACAGCTGTGGAAGCAGTGTCCGGATACACGTTGACCTCGAAGCCACGGCTCTGTATCTTTAGTTCTCTCGCCACCTTGTCGTCTGCATCAAGGTGAGAAGTGAAATGAAGGGTGATGCCGAATTCCAGATTGCCGCACGATTGCTGTCTGCCGTCGACGTACTTGTGCAGCTTTGCTCCAATGTCACGAATCTGCGCACGAACCTCTGGCAGCAGGGACTGGTTTTGATCGAAGTTGTCCCGATTCGAAGCGCTGACGTAGACGGGACCAATGCCGAGCTCTATTCCGGCGGAGGCGGTGTTGTGGCCTTGCGGTGTTTTGGTTGCCACCCTTACACCAAGGAGAGCAAAGCGAACATCGAAAGCAACCAGTGGGCGGCCACGAGTGACTTGAGACTCAACAGGCGGAGACTGAGGCTTCAACTTTTCCACGTCTCTTTGGATGTCTCCAATGCTGTGTCTGATACCTGCAACCACATCCTGGACCTCTGGCCTGTTCATGACCGCAACCACACCTTGAATAGCAGAAGCGTCGATCTCCACCCTGTCCATGCTTGTTGCAACCGACAACGAGGTCACCGCTGGCTCCAATTCTAGCCCGACGTGGCCATTAATCGGTGGGATGTCCAGAATGTTCTGCTCATGAGTCTCGTTCGAGCTTGAGTTGATGAAGCAATGCGTCTGTCTGCCGACATCGTAATCGATCGCCCATGCTCTGTCTCGGTCCAGGTTTGGGGCAACCCGGACACTGGCTGCGGTACCTTGAAGTTGGTAACTTAGTACTTGGAGCAAGGAGAGTTGAAGCCGCAGCTGTCCCGCGAGAAGAGCGAAGTGGATCTTGGGAGGAGCTTTTGAACGCGCCTTAGATGGTGGCGTCTTCTCCTGCGGGACAGTTGACGACTGTGCGCTATCCACCAGCTTCATGATTTTCGAAGCCTCATCTTTGATGACGGAGCCGACAATGTGTAGGAGACCAGGTATCGGCTCCTGTACAGCCAGATCCAGAGTACTGTAGCTGATGGCAACGGTCACAGAGGGCGGGACTGAGGCATCAGCTCGCGGTTGCAGGTGGTCAAGGTAGATGCTCGGGGACTCCAGATTCGTGTGCCACAAGCGACGCTTAGGCCCACGAAGTTCAGTGATTGCAGCTTCGGCGTGAATGAGTGCACTAGCACATGGTCCATAGGGCTCTTCTGCTTCGGTTGTCCCGATCACTGACAACTTCATTCGGTCGGCTCGAGAAAGGTGGCGCAGATTGATCGTCTCTAGGACAATGCTGCCGTTATCTGTCGACACGACAACATGGAAGACATGTCGAGTGAGGCCATACTCCAAGTGGCCATCCGGAGGCGAACGCTTTGGCTTGGACAATCGATGCGATAGTGCTTGCAGCTTTTCCACAAGAGGCAATATTCGTTCGACGATGTTGAACACACTCCAATTGGCCGAGAGCGCAATGGAGCCTGTGTGCAATTGAAGCTCGGTCTTCGTCCTTGTATTCTCGTCCAGGAGCATCAGTCCAGTAGGCGCTGTCGGCGGAATCTGACTTAGTCCCAGAGTGGTCTCCTCCAACACAATCTCGTTGGAGAACTTCTCGGCCGTGACAGCAATTCGAAGGTGTTCAGACCTCACAGCTAGGATGAGAGGCTTGCTTTCCGCAGGCTGCGTACTCATGGCATCGCCAGTCTCGAGCAACTGTTGGAACGCAACTGTCTGGTGAACGTTGGGTACATCCCAGTTCCGCCAAGATGCCCATTCTTCCAGCTCCTTGACAGGTGCATCGAAGTTTTGCTCTGGCACTAGAGAGGTGCTCCTCTCTATCAGACTCTTTCGCACTTCAGGAGGCAGATTGTGCAAGATGTTCCTGAGTCTCATCATAATCTTCCAGGAATCCTGGTTGCGGAAGTGCTCCTGAAAAGCTCGCAGTATGTAAGTCATCCGCGACATGAACGGTGGGTCTCCACTTTCCTCGCTGTGCTCGATCAACGTCCGTATGAGCAGAAGCAGGCGCTGGCGACCAATCTCCAATGGTTCCAGCACCTTCGGCTGAAGCTCCTCTATGACTGGCAGCAGTCGAAGCACAAAGTCTGTCAAGTACGCCGCTTGCTCGCCAGAAATTCTTAGTGCAGTCTCACTGACAGATGCATTGATGGACTGCGATGATCCGATAGCCAACCAAACCAGAGCGTCGCTGATGCTAAATGCTGCAGGAGCATTGTCGGCAGCGAGTTGTGTTTTCGTACCGAGTGTGGCATCGACGTTGCCCATTGTGGAGTGAACAGCAATTGTCTCGTTAGGACCGCTCCCGTTGGGGAGGTCCCTTGTTCGAACAAGGACATCCACTGACCGAATGGACAGGTCGAGACGGTCATCTTCCGAGCCATTTGAAGCAGGGTTGGCAGCTCTCAATTGCGCTGCAGGAAGGTCAACTTTGATCTCCAAGGTCGAGTTAGAGCCGTGACGTTGCTGCTGCACTCCAGTGATAGCTGCAAGAACATCCATTTGAAAAGCATCCATAACCTCCTCAGGATGCTTTGGAAGCACCTTACGAATCAGCTTCGTGCCAGTGACCACAACTCTCGGCTCAAAATATGCTCTTATGCCGGGTGCGACTGAGATCAATACCGAAGTCTGAGCAGCATCTTCATCGAGATCAGGCTCATCGATGGTGCCGGATGATAACGATGATGCGTCAGAATCTGTTTCATCATCCCCTGCTATCGGACTGAAGTCAGGAACGTTTGCCTCGTCTGGCTGGACTAACTCGAGCGGGAAGTATGGCTCGGCAAACGAGCTGGAGAATGCCATGGTAGAACGTGCAAATGCGTTGCGAGCTTTGCCTCGATCTGCGGAAGGTCTATGGCGACCTCTGTTGGAATCTGCCGATGATGCCCGACTACTGCTTCGCACGCTTCGGAACGACGGTGTCGCAAGTAGATCGTCTTGTTCTATTTCCTGCAGCCTCGGGTTCTTGGGGACGGGTGCAGCTTTGACAGAGGCAGACAACGACGAAGACGATTGCTTTGGGTTGATCTGCTTTGCATGTTGAACCGATCGAAGAGATGCAGGCCTGGACTGCAAGCCCCCAGATTGATTGAGTGGCAATGGCAGCATAGGATACGGCATCGCAGGTGGGTAGTACTCAGGGTCTTCGTGGTCCGCATCAACGAACTGAGTTGATCGCCGCTGCAAAAACGAGGCTCGATGTGTCCTCAGATCATGCTCGCGGATATGGGCTTGTTGCTTTCTTCTCTCTTCTTCGAAGTGAAGCTTCCGCATTACAACATTAACAGCAACGCCAGTCTGTAAGAAGGCGTACGTTCGTACAGTAGCCTTGCCGCTGTGACCTGGCGTGTCGCGGGCCCGACTGCGAGCAGCACTTCTCGCGTCCACGCAAGCAAGAGTGACGTTTGGCGCCAGTACACTGACTCTTTGAGAGAATGTTTCACCAGCCCAGTCGTTCGTCACTACGTCCACCGGGTCAAGAGAAAGCAGTAATGCATCCTTGCCGATGTGGAACCATATTCGCACGATGTCTGTCCGTACTTGGACGAATGTGGAGTCAAAGAACACGCTCGGCGAAGGCAGGGGCAAAGCGTTGTCGCCATCTTGGAAGCCGTAGACGAAAGCTCTGCTCGCCATAGCCAAGTCGTGGATGAAGGAGCTTGAGAACTCGCCCGTGATGGACCCAACGTCAATGTTCCACTGATTCACGTAGGCGGGCTCGTCGGGAGGTAGCCCAAAAGCGCGGTGGCCATCTAGGTCAACATGCTTGACAAACATCTGCGTACTGGATGCAGAATCGCCGGAGGAATCGTCCTGGGACATGCTGCCCGACAAGAACGTCAAAGGTGAAAGCTGTAGGCCCATGTCGAGGTAGTAGCTGATAATCCGTAAATCGAGATTGGCCACTGGCAACTCTATCCGCACAAAGTCGTCGCAGGAGTAGATGTTGGTTGGGAAAAGCACAGTGGCATCTTCAGCGATGATGCAAAGCATGACGTCCAGTTCATTGGTTGACGTTGGTTTTGGTAGACTTGATGTCTTGAGATTGGCGACAGCAAGGTCATCATCGGCACTCTGGAACTCTTCAAGGGTCTTGAAATGCATGTAGTCGCCGAAGTAGTTCTCCTTGACATTGATGAGCTGGCGTACCAAAAATCCGTAGGCTTTAAGCGTCAGACCAGAACCAACGATGTCGAAGCGCAAGGTATCTGTCAGCCCATGCCGCTCCTCGAGATGACCACTGTACGAGCCGCTCAGAGTCAGCTTTGGCAGCTCAGCCACCACTTTGTCCTTGACGAAGGGGGCGAATGTACTTCGCGTCGGGTTGATCATCCTCATGCGCATATCTGTGGCAAGGACGTCGAATGTGATCATGTTGCGGACCGGACGATACTTGTCCATGCTGATGTCCAGCGTGGATTCTAAGCGGCCCTCCAGCGTCAAGAAATCGTTCTTGTCTAGGTCTGCAGAGTCGTTGACGATGTTCGAGTCGTTGACGTTGAGGTAGATGATGAAGTTACGGAACAGCATCCGGAGACTGTAGATGTACGGCACGAATGTAAAGAAGTCACCTGGCGGCCCAGACGACCAGTCGTTGACAAGGTCGATGATCAAAAACATATGATCACGGAGAATGAACAGCTCCATGTCATCGATGGTGATGTCGAACGGCCACTTTCGTAACGAATTCCACGAAGTCGGCTGTGACAGATCGGCGCCCAAGGAGACAGCTCCAGTCCGCCAAAGCAGACCATGGTTGACGCTGGACGTGATCTCAGTGCCTTTAATGTCGCAATTGAGCTTGTTGACATAGCCAGTGGTGCGTGCAAACATGTCCATTGTGTAATTGATGGTGGAGTCCGTTTTGACTGTTATGTCAAGCCAGGCATATGGTCTCGCATCACTCCCAGCTGTACCTTGCTTGCCTTTGCGCCGCCGTGCGTGCCGGTGTGGCCGACCGTGTCTGCCTTTCCGCTTTGTGGTGCCTCCATCCTGCCCGTCAGCGTGTTTACTTTTAGCCGCACGGCCTTGCCATTTTGTATCTTTGGATGACTCTCTGGATGGGATGCGCAGGGTGACGTCTTTTTCCACCAGGACAAAGATCTTGAAGAGTGACCAATTCCGCGTCTCGCCGGGCTTCAAAGTTTCAGTCGGCGTGGAGTCGACGTACGAAGCAGGAAAGAAGATCTGCTGCAGATTCAACCTTTGGCGGTCAGTCCATGGACCGTATGTGACAACGCCACCATGGACGAGAAAATCCATGCCGTAGTCTGGTGGTTTGGAGCCGTTCATGTCGTCGAGATAGGCCGAGCTACTACCATCAGTAACGTTGTTTTGGACCTGACCAGGCATATCGAAGTAGAAGCGAAAGTTGAGCTTTTCGATGTCTGCCAATGTTGATGCTTTGCCATATTCAACGTCTTTCCACTCGTCGTGTTCATCTTGTTTCTCGTCCTCCAGGTAGCGAGCCAAGCCATGCCATTCCGTTTGCCCAGGAAGCTCATCCCGTAGCGTGTTAGTGCCGTCGACTTTAGAAACCATGGATGCTGCGCGCAAGGAGCCGTTGACGCTATTGCTGTTCGGGAAAACGTTGGTCAGAGTATGCCACCTCTTCCGGAGCGAACGTAAGAACAAAGCGTGGCTGGATTCGTTGGGCGTGGGATCGGCCTCTTTGTCGCTCAGGATCCGCCTGGCAGCATCGCGTTGCAACTGTTTGAAGTCGCGATTTGGCTTCATCGTCGCGTTGATGTTCTCAAGATCAAAGTTGAAAAGCAGCTTGTAGAGGTCGAGCGGGCCAGCGTGGCCAGCGTCGATTGTCCCTACGGCTTTATCGAGTTTCGCGACGACTATACTGGTAGTGTGTTCGTTCCCCACGGCGGCTGCAGCCTTTCTACACTCGATCTTGATCGGGAACATGCGCAAGAAAGCCGGTAGCTCTGGCATCTTCTGATTCGATTGGCTATATGTCTGCTCGACAGAGGCCATGCCAGTGGTGTCCTGTGTGTTCGTCTTCTCTGGACCAAACCCAAACGACGCAGTCTGGCCCTTCCGACTGTCTCCGGAGGATGAAGAAGTGTTGTGTCCAGCTCGCTTTTCGTCGCTCCCTGAAGAGCTTGGTGGTTGAGGAGCCTTCTTTCGAGTCTGCTCCACTATCATGTCATACAGTGGACTGCGATTGTACACGAATGCTTCCACCCCAGCTACCTTGACAGATATTCGGCAGGGCAATTCCTTTTTCATTTTGCCACCCGCCCTTTCTTCTTTGCCCACACTTCGACTCCGCGACTTGTCCTTCTCCTTCCCGCTGCTGCTATCATCGTCCTTTTCAACAGAAGGATCCTTGGATGTCTTGCTCAGGCCCTCCGCCTCGAACGCTTCCGCCTTTTGCACCAGCCGCAACCAATATCTCCAGGTGATATGACCTTCGTAGACCAGTACCGTGACATTATGAGCATGATAGCGGATGCTCTTGAAGAAAATCCGCCCTCCAAGCAAGCTGATCTGCAGAGCGGTTATGTCGATGTAAGCCCGGTATTTGTGCCATGTCCACGCTCGAATGCAGTAGGCGATAAGAGTAGCGAACAGCCGGTTGAAGTAGAACAGGAAGAAGAGTCCCAAGATGCCGCAGACCAGTATCTCAACCAGGAAGACCCAATTGAAGGAGCCGGCCGCGACAAGAGGCTGCACGGCCAGCTGGCTCGAGTCGCCGTCCATTCTCCCTACGCCTCGAGGTGCTAGTGCCACTGCTCTTCATGTTGCTCGTCTATCATCCGCGATGCGCCTCCGCAATGTGTCCTCCAGGCTCTCGTGGAATCGTCGTTGCGAAAGGGCGACCTTGAGATGAGGTCGCCAAGGTATGGCCCGCATGGAGCTCGCCGCGGGAGAGACCGCCAAGACTTTGAGATCGCGTTCATGTGAACGTGAAGCGCGACCTCTTCTGCTGCAAACGACACACCTGACACAACCCAACTCACGACCAAGACCTGAGATAGTACACAGCACGCTGCACCGGAGACTTCCACCTAGGCTCTGGACAACCACTTCGCCGGGGGCGACAGCCCAACATGCTTCTCGACGACGCGGCCACGGAAACCCTCAAGACATGGGTGATTAAGAAGCTCGAGAACATCAGCGACGCCGATTCAGACGTGCTGGCGGATTATGTGTTGGCCTTAGTGAAGACAGACGAGCCGGAGCCGGTGGCGAGGAAGAATTGCGCTGATAACCTTAGGGATTTCCTTCTTGATGGCACGGATCCGTTCGTTCAGGAACTGTTCCACGCCATATCGACGGGATCCTACGACCCGGACCGCCCTGCACCAAACCAATCAGCACCACCTTATCAGCCTATCAAGCACACGAGCGCGGAAACAAACCGACAGTCAAACGAGTCAAGAAAGCGAACTCACAGGCCGGATGCAGATTACGACCAACAAAGCTATGCCTATGGTCCCGCGCAAGCATTTGAGAGAGGAGGGGACAGACCGTTTAAGCAGGCGAGGCGCGGTGGGAGAGGTCGAGATCAGCGTGGTGGACGACAGCTGCAATCGCAACCCCCTTCACATTCATACGGCCTGCCACAGACTATGCTGCCGCCACCGGCCATGGCCCCCGGTTTGCCACCGCTGGATCCAAACGATCCAATGGCGGCGATGTTCATGCAGCAGGCGATGAGCTTCTTCGCGGGAATTCCAAATGGTCCACTGCCTCCGAATGGCAGTCTTCCTGGAGCCCATGCCCAGAAGGTTCGCTGTTGGGATTACGACAACGTGGGCGCTTGCTCCAATGGCACGAACTGCCCTTATGAGCACGGTGAAGATCGCTTGTTCATCCCATACAACCAAGAATATGACCCGAGGCACGCTGCTATGCTGAATTCTGAGCCAACCAGGGTCGGTCAGCACGACATCACGCAAAGGGAGCATAATGCAGGTCGGGGCAGAGGTCGTGGCCGGGGCGCAAGCAATTGGAGAGGTGGCGGAAAGCGGTCGGACTTCTCCCGCCTCGGACCATCTCGCGATACGTTTGCTACCAAGCTTGTAGTGGAAGAGATACCGGACAATAAGTGTGACGAGCAGAGTGTGCGAAATTTCTTTGCGCAGTTTGGCAATATCCATGAAATCGAGATGCACTCACGCGACAAGCTCGCCATCATTAGCTTTGAGGACCATGACGAGGCTCAGGCCGCCTACAACAGCCCGAACGCGATCTTCGGCAATCGCTTCGTCAAGGTCTACTGGTACCGCCATGAGAAGCACAAGGATCTACTGAACGGGAATATGAGTGGTCATACCCTGGCTGAGGACGTGGACATGGGTCAGGATGAGCAGATCGACATTGAACAGTTTGCCAAGGCCCAAGAGGAAGCGCAGCGCAAATATGACGAGGCGAAGAAGCAAAAAGAGGAGGCAGCAAAGAAAAGAGAAGACGTGAGTACAAAGCTGGCGGAAATGGAAGCCGAGCGGAGGAAGATGGAAGCACTGCTTGCAAAGAAGGCGGGCAAGCCGACACCCGCTACGACTGGGACTGAAACAAACGAAGAAAACGCACAGGCGAAAGCGCTCAAGGCGCAACTGGCACAGCTCGAGGCGGAAGCCGAAAGCCTCGGAATCAAACCAGATCTCGCGGATTCAAATGGCTTCGGTGGCTACCCAACCGATCGCGGCAGAGGCGGATCTCGAGGCAGGGGAAGAGGTCGAGGCAGCTTCCGTGGTCATCTTGGCGGAGGTTGGTGGGCGCGTGGTGGTGCTCGCGGTGGTGCTCGAGGCGGCGGTGGAGCAGTCATGCGACTGGACAATCGGCCGAAAACTGTCGCTGTGACGTTCGCCAACGGCACTTACAGCAGTCACGAAGAGGCCATCCGTCAATACCTCTTGTTCAGCAGCCTCGATACAGCAACGCTTTCAAAGCATCCTGAGCGCGACGACACTGCTTTGGTAGCTTTCAACCAGCGCTACGAAGGTGAGACGTTCATGGATGTAGTCGCACGCTCGGGGCTACCACATCTCGGCAAAGTTGAGCTCTCATGGTACAAGCCCGAAGGCACGGCAGGTGTTGCTAACGGCAGCAACAACACAAACCACGACCATGCCATGATGTCCGGATCACCGGAGCCACCGTCGCCTGAGATACTCGGAGCGGAAGCTGCCTACGATGTCACGGAAGAGGACCTGGACCGGTATTCGTAGCATCCTGGTGTGCATGGTCCTGTCGCGGAGTACATTTCCAGAGTAACAGCCGGTTGAGGCAGGACTCAATGGCCGCGGCGGTAGAAACCTGCAGTGAATGGTTGACGGCCTCGTTGCAACAAGGTTCCAAGCCACTCTTGGCGGAATCCGTTCTAACGTACATTTTGCCATGTGCCTTCCTGTGAACCCGAAAACGAGGCTATGTTGATATGATCGCCTTCGGTGACGGCTATGGCTCTTTCTAAGTAGGTATTAAACCAGTCTGCATCCCTGCCTTTCCGTTCAATCCTCCTTTTGTTTCCTTCAACCGTTTAACAATACCACGGACAATGTCTCAGCTCCGACAAAAGCTAGGTAACTGATGTATCTCCTACTGGTCTCCGCGTCTTCACTAACCGCACGTTGGTATAGGCGAAGCGGCCGGCAGGAACCACGAACTCCTCGCGGTACTCACAGAATCCGACTACGCTGCTCCAGCTCTCAAGCAGAACACTTCCTACATATCAGATCTCAAGTCACAAATCACCGAAACCGACAAAACGATCAATCGCCTCCATGCTTCGACCGAGAAGGAGCGGAAGGAACATGTTAAGGTCAGAGACAGTGTCATGAGACGCTATGCTTCGAAGCTTCAAGGGCACAAAGGACAGGAGAAGTTCAGCGCCAAACAAGACAAGGAAGAGAGGGAGTTCTTGGAGGCCTGGCAACAAGAACGAGAGGCACAAGAGCGGCGCGAAGAGCTCGGACGTGCGCTCGAAGAGGCAGAGAAGGAGAAGAAGAGCTTGGAGTCCGACTCAGCGAAACATGACGAGGCGCAGCGCGAGCTTGACCAGCTGTATCAGAACATCTTCGGCGGACCGACACCAGAAGTACCTGGCGAAGACGAGCTAGAACAAGCGCTGTCTCGGAACCGGGACTACTACCAGCAGTGCCAGCAGCAGGCTGGGCGTGACAAGCAGGCTGCACAGACATTGGAGCAAGCGAGAGGACGTCTCGGTCAGGCGGTGAACAACATGCACGATTCGCTGCAAGCTTCGAACTTCGATCGCTTCGGAGGCGGTGCGCTGTTCGACCTCATGGAACGCGATGCGCTGTCCAAAGCGCAGATGAACTACAACTGGTGCAAACAGGCCATGGCTGATGCAGCGCGAGCCCAACCCGCCATCCCGCCGCTTGGGGAGGTGGCGATAGACCATGGACATGTGCTCGGAGACATCATGTTCGACAACATCTTCTCCGACTTTGCGCAGCATGATCGGATTCGAAACTCGGCGATGCAAATGCAGCAGGCGATGAACCATCTGCAGAGTATCATAAAGGAGCAGAAGGGGAGGGTGCAGGATGCTCAACGGCTGGAGAAGACAGCGTTGCAGCAGTTGGAGGACTCACGCATTGAGCTTCAGAAGATCCGATCGGAAGCGTTCGAACGACTGGCTGGTGAAGGCGGCCAGGGTGCTGTTGGCGGCGATGCTAAGCTGCCGGCGTATTCTGCCTGATGGTGGCGCCGTCTAGCCACGGCATTTGGTCTTTTCTATATCCTCGTATACCCATGAGCCGTTTGAACCAAGATAGTTACACAACTACACCTGTCTTCTGCGAATCTGGACAGGAAGCGATGTAGGCCTCATTAGCCAGTAAGCTATCCACTCCCAAGATGCTCCGTAATGCTCAATTTTATCCTCTTCGAGCCCGAAGTCAAAGGACCGCACCAGCTCTGGCACGAGTTTGGACATCTCCTGCGACGAGAACAGCATGTCAGCAACACTTCACAACAGCAGAGCTTCAGGAAAGAAAGAAGGGGGTTTCGAGAAGTGCTTACCAGCATCGAAACATGCTTTCCTATACACGCCCGACTTCCGAGGCCAAAGGTCATGAAGTGCCGATTCATATATGCGACTTGCTCCCTGTCTGAGTCAAGCCACCGCTCTGGCCGGAAGAGCGCAGCGTCCTCCCCGAATATGTCTGTGTTGAGGTGGAGCACCCAGGAGTTCACTCCAACTACAGTGCCAGCAGGGAATGAGTGACCAGAGATGTCCAAGCCTCCTTCAGGTACTACGCGCTGCAGAGGTAGGGCGCCCTGTGGGTAGAGGCGCTGTGACTCCTGGATGACAGCGTGTAGGTAGGGCATCTGTTGAACCTCTTTGAAAGAGGGTGGACTGGAGAGCTCGCCTTCACTGAGACGACCATCAATCTCAGAACGCAGCTTTGCCAAGACAGTACTGTGCCGGAGCAGGCAGTATAGTATCGCAGACAGAGCTGCAGCAGTCGTGTCCGCCCCTGCAATCACATTCGCCATTAGCCCGACCTGAATATCGCGCTCAGTGAACCTGCTCGGGTCTTGCTCGTTGAACTCCAGGAACTTGGACAGGAAGTCCTTCGGCGCAGCGACGCCGTCTTCATCTGTCAGCTGCGCTTGATGCTTCTCCTTTCCTTCGCGCTGCTTCCGCTTCTCTGACACCAGTCTCGTGGTGAAGCCACCGATTGACATCCTGGGAGTCTCTGGCATTACTTTCAACTTAGCAAGCCACGCCCTGATCTTGTACACAATCGGATGCAGAGCAGAGTAGACGCCCATAGTCGTGTTGTAGAACATATTGCCGCGCAGGATCTTAAAGAAGTCATCAACATCTTCGCCCCGGTCAAGAAAACCCATCCGCTTAGAATAGCTGATCATCGCTACAGTGTCTGCAGCATAGCACAGGAACCAGGTAGCCATATCTGCCTGTCCATGCGATCTTGCGACGGCATTCAACTTCTCTTTCATCAGACCGATGCAGTGGTCGGCAAATTCTTCGTACGTGACCAAGCTAGATATTGAGTACGTTGACTGAAACTTCCGTCGTAGCTGAGCATGCGCCTTTACACTAGGCTCAGTGAAGAGGCTGTTGATGCCAGGTGCGTTCCATGCCGAGTACCAGCTTGACTTATCCAGCTCTCTCCCTTTAGTTAGATAGATGGCCTTGACAGCCTCTGCCGTATTGAAGCTGTAATGTCGAGGAGCATAGCGGACGACTGCACCATACTTGCGATGCAAGGCGATATTGTCTTCATGAAATTTGCCCTGCCATACTCGATAAAAGAACCAGAGTTTGGTGAACCGGGCGGCGAAAGGTCCAGGGATCGTCCTCAGTGGTGATATGATGTGCGACACGATTGACGCCAGAATCCACAGGATGAGCAGGTAGGCAAAAGCTTGGAAGATTCTCATCGACATGGCTTCGAGTGTAGAGTCGTTTGTGTTGGTTGCCTTTTTTCAATCGAGGCAAGATATAGAGACCTGACCATCCTTCTCATACAGCAAGGCGGGGGCTGATATTAGAGTTGGGTCCGATCGCCTTTGGGCCGAAAAGGGAAGGTAGTGAAACATGGTTGCATGTGACCTTGAAGTACGCCTAGGATACGAGTATGGAAGTGAGCGAAGCCGTTCACTGCTGACGTCTTCATCGACAAACGCAAGAGGATGTTGTCCTTGTCGAGAGCGTAGTATCTTACTGTGCAATCAGACGCGATCCGACGGCAATTGAGGGGTAGTCCTGAGGCGACAGTACGCGTTTGTCGACATTCGGCGGCCATAGTCCATATATGCCATAGCTTCGCTATTGTATTTCGCCAAAGAAGTTGAAATTCTTACAATCCATATGGGAGGAGGAGGATGTGAGAGACATCTTTTGGCCGTGTCCGAATTGGGCTTAGCCCGAGAACACGAACCTCACGCGTTCAGATGCATCTCCAAGCAAGACCTCGAGACCACGATGGATCTTCTCCGATGGACGACAGGCTGGATGCTGGATACCCTTTCGAGTTGACCGATGTCTGGAAACAGTCAGGTCTCAACCCGCAAGATGATGCGAACCCCATTTTCCAGCTTCCTCTAGAGCTGAAGGCGCTTCAGTTGGAGGAGGATACGAACAATATCTTCAACGATGAGCTCGACCTGCCGGACCTGCTCGATGCAAATCCTGTCGATGGCGAGGATGCCGAGGACATTGAACAAGAATGGCCGAGCTTATCGTTGGAGCCATCTGGAGTAGCACAGTCCGACGAATACGACATATGGGCATTTGATAGTCTCGAAGACATCCCTGAACCACGGCAGGTGTACTCATGGGAAGCCTTCGAAAAGAAGACGAACACGACTCAAGGCCAACGACATCTCTCCGAAGCTGGACCGCTCGCCTACAACTTGGCTATTCGACAGTCCAAGAATGGTTCCAGCTCCCAAGGCGTCCTGCCCCGTGATGTCGTGCTGCGAGCGCTCTGCAATCTGGTGTTGGGCAGATCGTCCATCTTCTTCACCTGGAACATAGAGAAGCAGTCATTCACTACTAGCTTGCCCGATGTCCCGATCGCTGGATTAAGCCAACAGACCTCAGCAAGCCTGATCGCGAGATTGTCAACCTTTGGCGCTATGTACCGGACATTGGAGGGATTTGCTACTACTCGAGGATACAAGAGTACTTCTGCTGCCGCTCTTGTTGCTTTGAAAGGATGCCTCACGGACATACTCGCCACCGTGGAGGAGAACATGCTGGCAGCACGCTGGGGACTCTGCTCGATCTTGCAATTGCAAAGCCTGGTCGAGGGTTCATATCGTTTGCTGGACACGCTGATCAAGCTGAAAGACTCTGTCCAGGATTGCAAGAGTGACGAAGATGTCATCTCAGCTGTTTCGGACAATGTTCACGAAGCTGTGACTGCTGACGGCAAGACTGCACCGGTGCTGCGCCATGTCCTTGTTCGGACCAGTGCACCATGGCTGGAATTGTTACGCGGTGAACTTGGTCTTGACGGGGGACAACAACTCGTCGTACAACCCGAGGGTCCGGAGGCTGACCAATATGTTGACATGGTTAACACAGTACCGTCCTGTATCTTGGAAAGTGACCGTGCTCTGATCAAGGGCACCAAAGCTGGCGTTGAGGGGCTCCGCCTTCATATGCCTGGTTACGACATCCACGCTACGGGTGCGGTTACCTCTTCGCGAGCTACTTGGGATGCACGTGGGCCTGACGTCTCGTTCGTGAACGGAGGGGAAGGAAATCTGGACCACTCCGCAGGGCAGTACGAGAGCCTCGCTTGGGAGGATGAGGAGAAGCAGCAGCACTTCTTAGCATCACTAGATACGCGCATTTCCAGGCCATTGACGCTTGCGGAAGATGAGGCCAATGGAAAGCGGAATGCAGTTTCCCGGTGTATTGACCATGATGTGGGTGTCGGCAACCAAGCTGGATCAGTGATGCTTGATGTCGAGATTGATCTGTTGGACAAGATCCGACCAGCAATAATCGCACACCAAAAGCTGATGAATCAAACTCTGCTCAATCATACTTTCAAGACTTTGGAACTCCGCAATCACCTGGAGCTGCAGCGTCAATACCACATGCTAGGCAACGGCGACTTTGTTGCTCGCTTCGCGAAAGCACTTTTCAGCACCGATACTCAGTCGGCTGAGCGGAGGCGCGGCACTATACCCACCGCAGAGATTATGGGTCTTCGTCTGGGCGGCAGAGGAGGTAGACGCTGGCCACCGGCGAGCTCTGAACTTCGACTCAGTCTGATGGGAGTCTTGACCGAAACCTACTCGCCGGGAGTGCTGCCACGTACGCCTGGCAGAATCAACGAGCTGCCGGGCGGTCTGAGTTTCTCAGTTCGAGAGCTACCAGATGCAGAGATCGAGAAAGTGATGGATGCGGAGTCTATCCATGCCTTGGACTTCCTCCGCTTGCAATACGCGCCACCGTCGTGTCTGGACGCAATTCTCACTCCCACCGCGATGCAAGCGTACGACAGTATCTTCCGGCTTCTCCTACGACTACTTCGCGTACTTTATGTGACCACAAAGCTGCGCGAGAGGCTGGTGATAGGTGCGGGCGCTCGTAATCAAGCAAAAGAGAAGCCTGCTCTAGCCGACAGCTCGAGAATCAGATTTGTGTACGAGGCGCACCACCTGATGGCCGTGCTGATGTCACACCTTATGGACGTCGGCATCGAGACACCTTGGCGAGCATTCATCCGGTCTCTGAGAGACATCGAGCAGGCCCTCGATGCAAAGAGCGGCCAGAGTAGCACCTTGGTCGGCCTTGACGACATTCGGCAGCTGCATGAACAGTGTCTTGAACGCATCAGAGGTAGGCTGTTCTTGCGGAGAAAGCAGGAGAAGATCCGTATTGCTATAGAAGCCGTCCTGTCGAGCATCCTGGCCTGCGCGTCTGCTTTTGAGAGCGCACGAGACGGTGCTGAACCCGACACGAGCACTTTCCAGCAGTCGCAGGCAAGATTCCAGGACATCCTTCGTGAGAACGTAGAGAAGCCTTGGAAAGGCTTCACCAACACCGACGTTGACGAGGACGACGCTGAAGCCACGAAGATCCTGATGATGAGGTTACGCTTCAACGACAGCTCTACATAGCATCACTCAATCTCTACCCTCTCAATCCAGCTCCAACTTATCCTGACCCTCTCCATCCCCCGCCATATTTGGCCTCACCCAATCTTTATCAATCGACTCCACCTCCGCATGCGCCTCCAGCGCCTTGTTCAACCCTTGTCTCTGCAAGCACTTATCAAAGTGGAAACTCCTGGCACACTCCTCCAAATCCTCCATACTCATGCCTTTGAACTGCTCCGCGAACTCATCGCTCAGACACTTCGATACCCACAGCTGATTGACTATCCGTGTGAGCTGGCGCTCTGTCGCCCATGGGGTTGGGTACTGGTCTTTAGACGTCGGAGCGCTCTTATCGATCCATTCGACCAGTGGGTCGATTAGGTCTTCGACTTGCTTGGAAGGATACCGGCCCCAGGCGTCCAGCTGCAGTGCGCGCTTCTTTTCGAGGAACGGGGCGATGGTCTTCATGTACTTGCTATCAGGGTCCAAGTGCACCATTCCTTGGACGCCGACATCTTTGTACAACCAGATGGACCAGTGGATCTTATATTTGTCGTAGATTCGCAATTGCTCGTCAAGACATTTATACCTCGCCGCATTAATCTCCTCATGATCAGCGTCGAGACGCGGGTTAGCGTACACAGGCCCGAATTCGCCGTTCCAGATAGGTGTCTTGTGCTGATTCATGAACTCCGCTTTCCGTAGAAACTGCCTTTCGAGTTTAGACTTCTGCTCCTCGGTGCCTCTAAACGTGTCGCCCTTTGGAAAGCCCATCATAGTGTAATCGTGCAGGGCGTAGACGCAGTTGGGCAGGATGTGGTCAAAGTAGCGCCATTCCATGGAGAATGTATTTCCGTCCAGCCAGAGGATGTGATCCGGGTCGATTTTGCGTATCTCCTTTTCGATGCGGTCATAGTAGGCTGGAAGCCGGTAGTGAACGGGGTCGCAGGGCTCGTTGATGGGGTTGTAGCCGGCTACCCAGGCGTTGTCTTTGTAGCGTTTGGCAAGTTCCTGCCAGAGCCAGATGACGCGGTCTTGGAAGTCTTTGTGGTCCCAGAAGGCTGGGTGGTTAGTGGTGTTGTCCGAGTGCCAGTCGGGGTTCTGGCCACCGGGGAGCGCGTGCAGGTCAAGGATGGTGTAGATTTTGTGCTTGGCGCAAAGGTCGACGACGCGGTCGACGTGCTTGAAGCAGTTAGGCTTAAGCACGCGTGGGTTCATGTCGTCCTCGAAGTGGCGGTAGTTCATGGGTAGGCGGAGGCAGTTCAGGCCATTGGAAGCGAAGAACTCAGCGTCCTGGTCCGTGAAGAAGTACTCCAGGAATTTGTCGAAGAAATGGTCTGCTTTGTCCTGGCCGAGCACTTTGGCCATTGACGCTCGATGCTCAGACTCGTGGCCGGGGTAGCCAGTGATGAAGCTGACGGAGCCATCGTCAGTCGTGTTGCCGTCCATACCGAGGGGTGAGGGTCATACTTCTCCATATTCATCCTGCGATATGTTAGCAGGTGCTGCTTAGTTTTGATACGAGACTACTGACCATCCTCCCAAGGCCGAACCACGCAATATGATGGGCTTGCCATCGTTGCCGACGACCTTGTCGCCTTCGACCTTCAGTATTCCTGTTGCCATGTTCGGGTTATCACAAAGATCCCAATCAACATGGGAGAATCTGATTGAATTTAGAAGTAGACGAAGAAATTGTGCGTATACTTATCAGCAGGCCGGCAGATGAACTACCTGTCAATGGCTATCCTCCTCCATAGCGGGCTCCACTACAAGTTCGTCTGACGAAGGAGTAGCCAGCATTTAGCCTAATGGTCGAGTTTTGACTGCATACCATCTCCGTTCGGCGACGAAACTAACCATCACTGACGATGTCTGTTCACCATTCGTGACGTTATAGAAGATTGCTATGGAGAATACATGTAGGTCGGTAGGATCCGTTGGAGTATAGCAGGCAGGAAAGGAGGAGGTTGAAATAGGCGCAACTGCCACGCCCTCGACGTCAGCCGTTGAGTTTGGCTTTGGTGCACGTGTTAATCCTGATCTCTCTCCACCAAACTCTACTGTAACTCTAAGTACACTGTCGTACCAAAGTCAGGACGAACACACCGACGCACTCGAGAGCGTTGCATGTCTTTGACTGTGATCGACACCTCTTCTAGCTGAAACGCGTCGGCGCATACCATCTCCGCATAACATGCATCTGGGGGTGCCATGAGTCGCCTCCCACCAGACTCGTACACTGCTCGCCGGCTCGAGCATGCGACCCCAGAGCACCTGCACCTCACCACACGCCGAACCTTCATCGGACCCATACCGGAAGGATGGCTGAACAGCCACCGGAAGCAATGGTACAGATACTACGTCAAGCAAGGCGGCAACCGGGCGCCGACCTTCACAGCAGCGCCGACTGTAGACGCAGGCGATGACACGACTGGACATGCTGACGAGGTACTGCACGAAGAGGTACCAAGGCCCTCGAGTCAGAGTACCGACACCCACCAGACACAGCAGACCGACACTGGAACGGGTCCAGCAACGACGAGCAGCACGAGTCTGCTACGGAGTCAGCGCAACAGCGCGCTGGATACCGCCAGCGAGCGCTACCAGGATGCGCCCACAACCCAGAGCACATCCTTCGCGGAAGAGCACGAGGCTAGCGTCGAGTCGGTACAACGAGATGGAGGCATGCAGCAGCGGCCAAGCGATTTTCTGAATCCGAGAAGGGTGTCCAGCAAGGTACAAGCGCCGAAGGTGCGCTTCAGTGAGGCCTCGAAGTTACAGCTGCGGAGCCGAGCGCAACGAATCGCCGCAAAGGGCAACTTCAGAATGAGCAAGATCAAGCCGGGCGAGCTGATGAAGATGGACAAGATGCTTGTGAGGATCGACATCACGCAACAGACAATCAGAGAGGACTACGACGAGAGGGTCAGTCTGGGAGTGGAAACAAAGTCGATGGACAAGTGGCGAGAATTCATGGTGACTTGTCGAAAGCATGAGCAGGGTGCTGTGCTGCAGCTCTACCAAACACGCGTGATCGCGTCGACTGCGGACAAGACGAAGCAGAAGCCAAAAGCCCAGATCATCATGAGCCAATACCGAGCCAAAGTCAACATGTTTTCGAGCCTTGACAAGACGCTCTGTATCTGGACTCAGGAGAAGAATCGGACCTACATCTACTTCTTGCGGCCTCAATCTGGGGCGGCGGCAGTCGAGTGGTATACATTCCTGCGATCTGTGCTTGGACTAGGACGGCCGAGGTCACTGCAGGTCAACGTTCCTGATCTGGGTGTGAGCTTGCGTCTTGATGACCCTTTCAAGACATTGGAGACTTCAGAAGTGCTCAAGGAGGCCGCTGCAGGAAACGAGGAAGCCATCGCGAAGGCCGTGTCGGATGAGCAAGGAGCCGCGGGTGCCATTGTAGCGCGCTGTATTGATATGCTCAGGCAGTCGCAGCAATGGACAGACGTTATCGAATCATGGACGAAGAACGACCGCATTGGCTTGGCCTGGAAGCGGTACGATCGTCTGGAGTGGATTCACGGTGCAGTCGAGCAGAAGATGTATGGTACGATCGCCATGCAACGAACTCACGACTTGGAGCTGCGCCCGAAAGACCACTATCCGCTTCAAGCCAAGACGAAGAAGGGCAACACTGTTGAGGAGCCAACACCCGTTGAAGGCTTCTTGGTCCGTTTGACCTCGCAGCAGGGGCACGCAAAGCGCATGGGCAGAATGCAATTCAAGCGACTCTACTTCACCACGCAGAACCAGTATATGGTCTTCCTGCGACCGGCGCGAGCGAAGCCGCCTCCACCTCCTAGAATGAGGCCGAGGGATGGTGGCAATGCGCCATCGAAGCAGCAGCTCATCAACGACACGCCACTCTACTACGACGTCGAGCCATTTCCGCTTGACGACGAAGGACGAGTGGCTTGGCTCGACACAGAAGGCATAAAGTCTACCGCTCAGCTGGCGACTCACGATCAAGAAGCCGCTATCGAAGCCGATCGGAACACTGATATGCTGATGGCCTGCGACGGCTTCATCGACATGGTCGACATCAAACGCGTACGCAAGTTCCACAAAGGCGCCACCCCTCTCGATGAAAACCTCGATTCGGGCTCCGACGTCGACTTCCAAGACGCCACCTCCAATCGCACCGCTAACGATGGCAGCACAAGCGAATTAGATGAAGACCGCACGTTCGAGCTACTGCTCACAAACGGGCTCGTCATCCGCCTGCAGGCCTACAATCAGCAGTCCAGCATCGTTTGGATGTCCCGGCTGCGCAAATTAGTCAAGTACTGGCATCACCGCGCGAAGGAGGACATGGACCTCTACAAATCCGTCCGTGAGCAGAACCTGCAAGCCCTCCAGATCGATGAGCGCGCCGAGGCGCAAGTCGGCAGCTTCGCGTACAAATGGGAAGTCAGCCAATCCTACGCTTCACCCATTATGTACAACCTCTGCGGCATCTCCTCCTGCCGCTCCATCCACATGAGCGGTCTGCTCTTCCGCAAACCCCGCCGGCACGCTACGTTCACACGATGCTACGTCATCCTCTCCGCCGGCCACCTGCTCATCTTCCAAGACACACTCCGTAAAAGCGGCACCGGGCAGAAACTCGTGCAAATCCACCACGAGCGCCTCGGCAGCGTGGACCTCAAAGGCTGCTACCTCTACTCCGGCCTCTTGACAGAAAACGACCTGCTCTACCAAAATCAGACCTTCGACTCCAACGCCCCCGGCCACCACGCCTTACCACGCATCTACCTCGAGGACGGCTGGACGAGCACGGACGAGGACGCAATGACGTGTTTTGTCCTCTGGCATGCTAAGAGCAAGTCCTGGTTCCGCAGCTCTCATCTCGTCGACGATGTGCGTTCGAATGAGCGCAAGCGGGGTCTTAACCCCGAAGATGGGCAGGCGGGAGGTGGGACGAGGGCGCAGACGAAGACGAAGATGACAAGGGTGAGTCAGTTGGGGGTGACGGGGCGGAGTGTGGTGTTTAAGGCGAGGAGTCGGGCGGAGAGGGATCGGTGGGTGTTGGCGATTCAGGTGGAGATTGAGCGGTTGGCGGCGCAGGGGGAGGAGGTGAGGTTGGATGAGTGAACGGGGAAGTGTAAGTACAAAAACTAATGAGCGAGGGTTGGGGTGGGTTTTGCGGTTCAGAGGAGGGTCTTTGGGTTGAACATTTGGCTTACGAGCGAGCGTGGGCGTTGAGAGGGCAGCACAAGAGATACCCGGCATTGGCTCATCCTTAAGCAGTGAGCATGGGTATCGGGTGGGCATTGCATATGTGATATAATTTATTCTTATTGCATACTTGGATCGACGGCATACATAGCAAATACCGAAACAGCGCTGTAGCAACAGTTTGGCATTCGCCATAGCATGGTCGTTCACAGTCATGCATCTATCATCAACATCAACTCCAAGCCACTTCCATCTTCTACTTCTTTCCAGTATCCTCCTTCAAGCTCACGATCCTGTTAATCACAACCTTCTCGCCCTCGCTATCCGTATCCAGCGCAAAGAATGCAGTGCGCAGCCCCTGAAACCTCACACAACTCGGGTGTCCCGCGCCATCCTTCTTCGCCTCCCCTTCCTCCTTCGGCCAAGGAGCATTCTTGCGCACGTACTCAAAGCCGCACTCGATCATCGCATCTGAGTATATGATCTCAGACTCGGGATTCACGTTGTCGTAGTATCCGCCGTTCTTCCAGTCTAGTTCATTAGGCTTGGAAGTCTTGAAGAGCGGGTTGAAGATCCGTGCTTCAGCGCGTACAGGGCTGTGGTGGGCGGGTGATTCGGCAACCCAGTGGATGCGGGCGCGGCCGGCGGGGACGTGGGAGCCGTATTCGGCGTCTATGGAGGTGACTTTGCCGGTGGAGGAATCTTTGTGGAAGGTTGTGCAGGAGATCGGGTGCTCAGCATGCAGTAAGCCGACGCTCTGGCCGGGTGAGAGGCGGAAGAAATCAGGATCGTCGGAGTCGCGGAAGTCGGAGCGGTCGATGTAGATTGTTTTGGTGAAGGGGATGGTGTGGGTGCCCTTTTCAGGGTCTTTCGGGTCGAAGGGAACGGAGCGCTCTTCGAGATAGTCGTCCGGCAGGTTGGTGAAAGTGACTTGGATGGGGTCGAGCACAAGCATAAGCCGTGGAACGGTGCGTTCGAGGTACGTCCTGATGCAGGCGTCCAGAGTATGGATGGCGGTGTTGGAGATGGCTTTTGTGACGCCGAGATCAAGGACGAATTTCTTGAGTGCACCAGGAGGTACGCCTCGCCGTCGGAGGGCTACGAGGGTGAAGAGTCGGGGGTCGTCCCATGCGCGTACGACAGGTGGGATCTTTCTGCCGGTCGAGGTACCGTTGGCAACGGCTTTTGTTGCTTCAGCTGGTGTTTCAGTGTCCTCGTCGCCTTCTTCTTCAAGCTTGATCTCATCTATGCCATCTGCTGCCTCATCTGCAGGATCTGAAGGGGCAGTCTCGGCTCCGACCGTAGTGCCACCCACCAGCATGGCGATTCTTCGCTTTGACAGGATTGTGCCCTCCACATTTAGTCGTCCATACTCTCGCTGCATGGGCCCCTTTTCATCTGAAGCCGGCAGCTTGATATCGAGCGCCTCCAGCAGCCAGTTGTATGCTGGTCGTAATGTCTCGAACTCCACTGTGCACAGTGAATGCGAAATTTCCTCAAAGGAGTCGCACAAGCAGTGGGTGAACTCGTAGGTCGGGTATATTCTCCACTTGTCACCTGTCCTGTGGTGGTAGTTCTCATTCTTCACTCTGTATGCGGCCACGTCCCACAATGCCGGATTCTCAGCCAGGGATTTTATTCTCGCCTTCTCCTTCTTGACCTCTGCTGCATCCTCCTCTTGGACCTCATAATCTTCCGGCTTCGTACCCAGGTACTGCTTCATTCTTAGATGCGCCTCTCCAGCTTTGTACTTCCCATCCCTCATCGCTCTGAAGTCCTCCAGATTGTCCTCCACACTCCTGCTCCAGTGCTCGCAGACGCTTCTTGGCCCATGCTCTGCGCCGCCTCTTCTGCTCTTCACCTCTGCAGCCGAACAGCGGCACACATAAGCCTTTCCTCTCCGTGTCAGCTCCTCTGCCAGCTCGTACAAGCGATCGAAGTCGTCACTGGAATAAGTGATCTTCGCCGGTCCAAAGCCAAGCCATTCCACCATGTCCCGGATGCTGGTGAAGAACTGTTCTTCTTCCTTTGCCGGATTGGTGTCATCGTACCTCAAGTTGCAGAGACCTCCATATGACCGAGCGAAGCCGAAGTTGACGGTGATCGCCTTCGCGTGACCGATATGGAGGTAGCCATTGGGTTCTGGGGGAAATCGGGTCTGCACTTTCTGGACCGGCTTCTCGTTGTAGACACCCTTGAGCCAGCCCTGCTTGAATGGGTCGGCGGGTTCGCGCTGGGTTGGAGCGGGTGCTGAGGCGGCGGACGATTTGGAGGCTTCTTTCTTCGCCTTTGCAGCGGCCTTTTTGGCTTCCTTCTCCGCAGCGCGCTTGGAGATCTTGGGTGTGCCGTCTGGGTTGGTAGTTTCGGAATCTGCCATGTTGCAAGATAGTTGTCGTGGTGCTGGGGTGATCGTCCGTCGCTTTGTGTTTGACCAGGCCAGGTGTCGGTGCGTTTGACTCATTCGAACATTGGATGTCGTCGAAAAGCGCCTCGGCTAACCTTCTTCTCTTGGACACCCCACGTGGGCCCCGCGCTAGCGGCCCGTTTCAGCCCTGCAGATAAGCTTAAAGCTCTAGATCTCTGTCGCCTTGCCTGATCTACGCCTCCATTCACGTATCTACCAGCCTTTTCAATCTTGAGAGCGGAGACGGTCGACATAAGAAGGCCGCATGCCCCTTCTCGCTCGCCTCTTCGCCAGACCTTTCTCCGCCAGCAAGCGCACAATCATGGCGACAACACCGCTCTCCCAGATCCCAACCCTCACAGAGCTCTATCGAGACAACCACCTCCACCCCACCGATCAGCCGCTGTTCGAAAAGGCTACCAGCAAATTCAACGACCGCATCGCTCTGATACGGACCGATATCACCAAGCTCGAAACAGACGCCATCGTGAATGCAGCAAACGAATCCCTCCTCGGCGGCGGAGGCGTAGATGGGGTGGGTACTTACTATTGGCGTGGCTGCATATACCGCCTTACTGACGAGAGTCCCCAGGCTATCCACCGCGCTGCCGGTTCTCAGCTCCTTGACGAATGTGCGAAACTTGATGGGTGTGATACTGGCTCCGCTAAGATCACGAACGCCTACCGCCTGCCCTGCAAAAAGGTGATTCATGCGGTTGGACCGGTCTATTCGCGGGCGAAGCGGGAAGAGATGCATACGAAGTTATTGCAGGGATGCTACACCACGTCACTAGATCTGGCGGCTGAGAATCATTGCAAGAGTCTGGCGTTCAGTGCGTTGAGCACGGGCATCTATGGCTACCCAAGTCAAGAAGCGGCAGAGGCGGCGATTGGAGCGGTGAAAGGGTGGTTGGAGGCGGACGATGAGAAGGCAAGAAATATCGAGAAGGTGGTGTTTTGTTCGTTTATGGAGAAGGACCAGAAGGCCTACGAGGAGCTGTTACCGTGAGTTGTCTCCCAAGACGTCACAAGCCAGATTGATGCTAACAGAAACACAGGAGGTTCTTCCCAACCGCTGCCGAGGGGAAGGATAATGCCGCCCCAGCAGCCGGTGAGACCAAGGAAGCAGTCGCGAGCAGCAAGAAGGCCGACGGTGAGAGCGAAAAGCTGCCAGATCTACCGGATGTGCCCACGCAAGAACCAGCAACGGCCGGGCAGCCGGAAGCGAAGAAGGTGAAGCTCGATCACGATGTGACCGACGACAGCAAGGGTACATGACCGGAGGTCAAGCACAGCACACGATCGCGATGTTGGTGATTTGCTTGGGTAGCGCAGGAGTTCAGGCGTTCATGAGACGATGGGAAGGTGCAGGGGAAGCATTTTTTAGTGGGCATTTGCACTGCATGATACCCACTCGATGCATTTTTACGATGAGAAGCGAAAAAGACACTTCACTGGATATCTACCACGCTCGCCTGCGCCTGCGGTAGTGCTAGCTTGACTGAGGCTTGGCGTGCATTTCACCTCACCCGTGCTCTTCAACTTCAACTGACCGAATTCTCCTCATTCTACGTACCTTAGCATGCTCCAAACAGGATGGCCCATTTCCCAAAGCCTTCTTCTTATTGCGCTATAGAGCTGTACCTCGAAAACACAATGGCGCTCGCAGCGCACATCAACGGCTGCTGATAGGCGCCACCTCAGCCTGATCCGACAACAGTAGGTACATGTACGTTGCTACACCTGCTCAGCCTTGCTCGACCTTTCCGCATCTTCATTTCCCATTTTCTTTCTGCGACTGCCTACGTCTATCCCAATCCAGCTCTACCTCTCCTCTCCGCGTACTCCAACTTGATGCCACGACGATCAACATGGCTTCTACTACAACATCCCCTCGATCAGAGCACAGGACTGCCGGCGACGACCATAGCTCAACTGAGGAAGAAGAAGGGCCACTGCCGCCATTGCTGACCGAAGAGCAGCGGGCGATCCAGGCTCAGAAGATCTACTCCAAAATCGCAGATTGGGAAACTCGCATCCTCTTCCTGTTGCCGGGCGAGGACGAGCCTTTGCGAGCGACCCAGCGTCCTGCTGCACTAACCTATAAGGGAGGCGTTGGCGTATAAGGTGTACATGGTCCCACTAGCTATGAGGCGCTCTCCTACGCCTTGGGTGTGCCGGAATACACACGTGCTATTACCGTCAACGATGTTCCGTTTACTATCACGGAGAGCCTGCACGGAGCACTTTCCCATCTTCGCTCCAACACAGAAAAGCGCCTGATTTGGCCAGATGGTTTGTGTGTGAACCAGCTCGATCCAGAGGAAAAGTTTATCCAAGTTGGTCACATGTACAAAATATATTGCTCGGCGAAAGAGGTCATTGTCTGGCTTGGCTGTGCGGGCCCGTACACGCACTCAGCATACCACCTTCTTTGGGACCTCTCCTATGCTGTTAGTCTTACGACTGTGCGGTTCTCGGGTCATTCAGTGATTCAAGATTACCTCGCGGAGCATCCCGAATATGACATACTGGAGAATGTCCTCGGAATCCAAGACCTGCTTCTCAGACCATGGCATCGACGGATCTGGGTTATGCAAGAGGTTCACGCGGCAGTTTCGGTCAGCGTTCATATCGGAGATGATGTTTTGGGCTAGGACCAATTACATATGCTGTCTCCTTGCTGGCATGCTCTGTCCTCGCTCCATCTTCGGGCCGTTTCGTATGCCTCCAGCGTTTCGTTGCAGCCTCCAGCATTAGCTTCCGCCCGCCTGGCCCTTCAGACTCTATACGATGTCAAAAAAAGGCCGCTTTCTCCGAAATGGCAACATTTCGGCCAAGGGTCGCACATGTTGTCTTTAATAAGCGAAAGCTACTACTCCAGTGCCTCGGATCCGAGAGACAAGGTATATGCTCTGTTGGGAACCCTTGGTGAGTCTTTGTGCTCCAGTCTTTGTGCTCCAGTCTCGACTTCTCGTTTCAGTTTATCGAGATCTAACTTGATTGCACCCTAGGACAGAAAGAATCCACCGCAATTGCAGACGATGTTCGATACACCATGGACGTACACGTTGACTACAAGTCCTCAGTATCCAAGATATACAGTGCCATAATCCTGTTAATCATGAATGAACGGCAGAACTTCACGCTACTAGCAGAGTTCAAAGAACCAGCTATTGGTATCGGACGTGAGGCCAGCGATATTACTGACGAGCTTCCTTCCTTCGTGCCGGATCTCCGTCGAATTGACGGCCAGTCAGATTCTAGCATTGCATTTCAAGATGGCTCACCTTGGTGGCGCATGAAACCGCCCAGATACGAAAAAATCGGGTGTTTGCCACCATCGCGTTGGTCTTATCAAGCAGGACGGACTCTGAAAATGGGCGCCGTGCGCATGGCAAATGTCAACGCTGTCCTGAGCGTAACGAGGGGGACAGAATGGATTCCCGCGCTCTTCTCCGCCACCTTTGCTCTGCATGCTGACTGTACCTTCCACCCCGCATTACTAGACTGTTTGAAAAGGGCGGCGTCCCCAAACTCTGGAGACGAATTCATGATTCTGGACGGGCGGAAGGAACGCCCGTTACATCTCGACACCACGGATGACAGTGACAAGTCGTCATCGACTCTAATCACGAGAGAATCACCCTTCAAGCAGGAGGCGTCTCAGCTTTTTGACAGCGATCTCCTGCCGAGTTGGCTATGTGAAGAGATCGAGTGGCGTGTCCCAAAGTCGACAAGGTCAGGTGATGTACTCGTCGCCTGCGGGCCAGGGATGCTTTTGGTTTTGCGTCCAAGACTTACTGGCGGATGGTACTTCGTTGGCGCTTGCGAGGTGGTGTTTGTAGGCACGCCTGAGACACAACAGAAATATGCGTTCGGGGAACGGAGTGCTGAGCATGGCTTTTTGGGATTGACGCCCTTGCTCACTGACCTCTACACATATGTGAGGGATGATGAGATTGAGGAGTTCGAGATCTTCTAGCTCGTAATAGTCAATGCTATGGAGAATATTGGAACACCTTGCCTGCTACTCAAAAATTCTTGGCCAACTTCCGCCAATACGGTATTCCCTTCTCATTCTCACCACTCTCCTCCATCGCCCTCCTATCCTCCGGCACCATGCCCGTACTGTCCAAATCCGTTCGCCTGCCGTAGTCCAAATCAATCTCGTAGCTCCGCATATAGCGCGTCTTCTTCACGAATTTGAAGACAAAGTATATGATCGGAAACAGTGCCAGTAGAATGTATGCGTCCACGAACGTCCCGGCGTCGAAGGGTGAGAGCGTCGTCCAGCCTTGCACGAGCGCGAGGAAGCAGTTAGCAAAGACGCCGAAGTAGGCATTCCAAGGATACCAGAGGGACTTGAACGGCAGCTCCTCCCTCGTGCGTCCCTGCGTCTTCCACGCAGATCTGAAGCGTATGTGGATGAAGGATATACTCGCCCAGACGAGGAAAGTGCTGACACCAGACAGGTTGACGATGTAGCTGTACGCTTTGCTCGCACCGGTGGAGACGTTCATCATGCTCAGGGCGCCGACGGCGTTGGTGAGCAAGATCGCCCAGATAGGAACACCACGTTTGTCGGTCTTGCCCAGGAAGCGAGGCGCTTGGCCGTTCTGCGCCATGTACAGAACCGTGCGGCTGCCAATGTAGATACTGGAGTTGCAGGCACTTAGGCAGGTAAGGAAGATGAAGACGTTGATCAGATCGCTTCCGTGGCGGAAACCGGCGTTTTGTATGGCGACCGTCATTGGGCTTTGGAGGACCTTCGTTGTGCCGTTGATGAGATTCGGGGCGTCTGCTGGGCATGTCAGGCCAAAGAAGAAGGCGGATCCCATATAGATGAAGATGATGCGCCAGAAGACTTGCTTGATGGCTTGAGGAACAGCTTTTCCTGGGTTCCGAGTCTCGGTGGCAGCGATCGCAACGGATTCGACACCGGCGTAGAAGGTGCTGCAGAAAACGAAAACTGTGGCTACGCCCCTGAAGCCGTTCCCATTGAAAGCGCCCGGGTTGCGCCAGTAGGTGAAACCGAGCGCTTGGTCCTGGCCGATGATGCCGCCGGCCGCATACACGATGGCGAAGATGAAGAAAGCTGTAAGGCCGATCAGCTTCAACAGAGCCAGCCAGAATTCTGCTTCACCAAAAGCCGTTACGCCCAGTAGTTGGAAGGCTAAGAAGGCGGTCCAGAAGATCAGGAAGTAGCCCCATAGTGGCACTGTGTCGCTCCAGACCTGAAAGATGGAGCAAATGACGTTGTATTCGTTCGCGAGGACGAAGACCCAGATAAGGAAGTAGTTCCATCCGACCTGGAAGCAATTTGTTAGCATGGTTACCATCATTGATAGCGTAAGTCATGAGTATATACGCACCGCCACCGCAAACGCCTTATCAACCATCCTCTCGGCCAACGAAATGAAACTGCCGCCTCCAGGATACAGCGTAGTCATCTCGCCCAAGCTCTGCATAATACTGAACGCAATGATCCCAATGACCCCAAAGCCGATAAGTAACGAAGCCGGACCGCCATTACTGAGCGCGCCTCCCGAACCAACGAGCAGACCCGGTCCGATGATCCCAGCCAAAGCCATCATGGAAAGATGTCGATTCTTGAGCCCTCGTTTGACACCGCTGTCAGGATCGATGACGGTATTGTCGCCGACCGCAACATCTGCGGTGGGAGGTGGTGGCGAGGCATCTTCTTCGATGGTATCTGGGCTTTTGGCCTTGCGGGGGGAGAGGCCTAGCATCTTTCGTGTATGTTGAAGAGGAGGTAGAAGAGAAAATGGAGCTGAAGTACCTACATGATGATGGCGTTGAGGTCCAGACGATCCACTTTATCTTTTCCGCGTGGTAGTCGTTAGACTAAGTTCTGCAGAGTTTGTCGATCCGGAGCACGTTATCACCACGCGCACTTGGCATTGCTGCCGCAGTCTGATAATAATGCAGCTAACAGAGACGGTGCTACGGCGCATGATCAGGACAGGCGTGGAGGAGACGGGACAGCAAGCCGCGAAGCATTCCTGGGGCTGGAGAAGGATTCGCAGAAGATAAGGAAGCAGAAGCTCACGAGCCGCGCGGGGCTAAGGGCTGCAGGCACTTGGGATTCTACGACAATGGGGTATTCCATAGCTAGGTGGGAAGTGACTCGCTATAGCTATTACTCGCACACTGCACACTCCAACAAGCATGCTCATATCAGATCTGCAGCCTTCGTCCTGACCTTCTTCGCCTTCACCGGCTTCACCACCCCATTCGCCTCTGCCTTCTTCGTAGCAATGCCATCCGCGTCCTTCAGCGCCGCTTTAGCAGCGACCTTCTGCTTCTGCAGTGCTTCCTTCCTCGCAGCCTTCTCTGCTCGCTCTGCGGCCTTCGCAACCTCATCCTCATCTTGCGCCTTCGCCTTAACCTTCTTCGCCGCTTTGACAGGAGGCTCGATCTGCTTGACTGAAGACTTTTCTATGCGCCTCATTTTACCGTCCGGCCCGGGCACTTCGATCACCTCAAGATTTGCCTCCGTGCCATTCGCAGCCTCCGCCAGAGCACTCGCCTTCCTCTTCTTACTCTTCTTGCCAGGATTCGCCGCAGGCGCCTCCTCGAGGACGTCTTTCTCATCCTCCCAGAGCTGGTCTGCCAGATAGAGAGGTAGTGCTGCAGTGTCAGGACCTTTCATATGAACCGCTCGTACATTGCGCCATTTCTGAGGCACGTACTTCTCCACCATCGCTTCCGTGACGGCTGTCACGTTTGCCTGAAGCTGCTCCGGCTCCATGCTCGACTTGCCCACTTTGACGGACGTAGTCGTACTTGGCGCTAGATGCACAAGCGTGGATGAAAGTGTCTTCTCAACCTCCTTGGCCACAGCCGCAGGCGTGACCTCCTCTTTTACTACCTTCGTCCCACCCTCGGCCAACTTTCGTCGCTTGTTACCCTGCTCGTCGAAGTTCTGCCTTTTGCCTTCCATCGTGATTGGAATAGGGCGCTTGCTACCGCCTCTGTAAAACACCTTGCCGAGCACCGTCGGCAAGAATGTCACGATCCGATCATCTGCCAGGAAGACATCGTACTCCCCCAACAGCTGCCTCCGCGATTCGTTTGACTTGTACTTCGCCTTCAGCTTCTCGAGTCCGATCACCCGTTTGATTCTCGTCGGGAGCTCAAGAGGGAAAGAAGGGTGCGCAATCAAGTCCTTGAATTTGCGCTGCGGGTCCGCGGTGATAAGACATATTCTTAACGTGGCATCTGAGGTGTCGAGGTATGGGTATGGGAGCGCGATTTTGCCCGGCTTCAAGCGCACCTTGTCGATGATGTGCTTCTTGGTGGTCAGAACTAGCCAAACTGGTATATCGTCTGCCGCTTCATTTTCATCGGCATCGGCGAGTAGGCTGGGCTTCTCTGCTGTTACGGTTTTGGTTGCTTGGTCTGATTGGATCTTTTTCAGAAGAGCGGTAGAGGCGCGGAGAGTCTGAGAGGGGTCGAGCTGTTGTGCGATGCCTGTCGAGGAGCGTGTTGTGAGGGCCATGACTGCGGTGTGGTGTTGTCGCAGCGGTCGAAGCTCCCAGTCGAACTTTTCCTCGAAAACTAGCACAAGCTTTCGGAGCTTCGGCGCCGGTTCAGCTAGCTTCGGCGCTAATGCAAGCTCTTCCGACGCGTCTCGCGAAGCAAGAACGCGTGCCCCTCTTGTCCAATATCCTCTTTAGATTCTCGCTTTACGTTCATACAACGACCACAAGCATTTCCACCCAATCTGTACCGCACTGAGAGTCTAAGTCGTCCACCATGTCCGGTCTCGACGACCGCCAACTGCGTGATGAGGCGGTACGGGACCGCATTCGAGCGGCAGAGGAGTTCTTAGATCCAAGTATGTATGATCAGGTCTTCGTACTATATCGTTTTAACATATCATAGACGACCCTCGAGCACGGAGCTACCGCGCCGATATCCTGCTCATGCTCAATCGCGGCTTCCGACGCCTCACAGTCAGCATAGACGAGATCAGATCGCATAGCAGAGAATTGGCAGATGGCCTACTGAACACCCCCTTCGACTACTCGCAAGCCTTCGACCGCGCGCTCAAGAACATTGTCAATACCCTGGGAAACCGACCTGCGCACGAGACAGCAGAGGAGACACTGTACTACTGCGCATACGTCGGCAGCTTCGGCCAGTATGCCTGCAATCCGCGGACGCTTTCGTCCCATCTCCTCAACCACATGGTCTCGCTGGAGGGCATTGTGACGAAATGCTCTCTTGTGCGACCAAAGGTGGTAAAGAGCGTGCATTGGAATGAGGCGAAGCATACTTTCCACTTCAGAGAGTACCGAGATCAGACTATGACGGCAAACGGAGCAGCGAGCACGAGTGTCTACCCGACAGTGGATGATGAGAACAACCCTTTGGTGACGGAATACGGATACTGCACGTACCGAGATCACCAGACAATCTCGATACAAGAAATGCCGGAGCGCGCACCAGCTGGACAGCTTCCCAGAGGAGTGGATGTGATAATGGACGATGACATGGTGGACAGAGTCAAACCTGGAGACCGGATACAGCTGGTTGGTATCTACAGATCTCTCGGCAACCGCAACGCTGGAACGGGCAGCGCCACGTTCAAGACGCTGATCCTTGCGAACAATGTCATACTCATGTCTTCTAAGTCGGGAGGCGGAATCGCTCAGGCGACCATCACAGACACCGACATTCGGAACATCAACAAGCTATCGAAGCAGCGGCGGATATTCGATCTGCTGTCACAGTCGCTTGCACCCAGTATCTACGGCCACAACTACATCAAGAAGGCGATCTTGCTCATGCTGCTGGGCGGTGTGGAGAAGAATCTTGACAACGGCACGCATCTTCGTGGTGACATCAATATTCTGATGGTTGGTGATCCTTCTACAGCAAAGTCGCAACTTCTGCGCTTCGTGCTGAATACTGCTCCTCTGGCCATCGCAACGACTGGCCGCGGATCTTCTGGCGTTGGTCTGACAGCAGCCGTTACCTCCGACAAAGAGACAGGCGAACGAAGACTGGAAGCCGGTGCTATGGTGCTTGCCGATAGAGGCGTGGTGTGCATTGATGAGTTCGACAAGATGTCCGACATTGATCGAGTGGCCATCCACGAAGTCATGGAGCAGCAGACCGTCACCATTGCAAAAGCCGGCATTCACACCTCGCTGAATGCCCGCTGTTCGGTCGTTGCGGCAGCAAATCCAATTTACGGCCAGTACGACACGCACAAAGATCCGCACAAGAACATCGCTCTTCCCGACTCGCTTCTCTCCCGTTTTGATCTGCTGTTCGTGGTAACAGACGACATTGAGGACGTACGAGACCGACACGTCTCCGAGCACGTCCTGCGAATGCACCGCTACCGCCAGCCAGGCACTGAAGAAGGCGCACCTGTTCGAGAGCAGCTCAATCAAACCCTCGGTGTCGGCCTTGAAGATGAAGCCAACGCCAATAAGCCAAGCGAAGTCTACGAGAAGTTCAACGAGATGCTGCACTCCGGTGTCACCATCACAGTCGGCCGTGGCGCCTCGAAACGAGTGGAAGTTCTCAGCATACCGTTCATCAAGAAGTACATCCAATACGCGAAGTCACGGATCAAGCCCGTCCTCACCAAGGGCGCCTCCGACCATATTGTTGCGGCTTACAGCGCGCTTCGAAACGACGAGATGGAAGGCAACCAGCGCAAGACTAGCCCCATGACCGCTCGTACGCTCGAGACGCTTATTCGTCTGGCTTCTGCGCACGCCAAAGCCCGCCTCTCGAACCGCGTGGAGGAGAAGGACGCCGAAGTTGCTGAAGGCGTCCTCCGCTTTGCTCTTTTCAAGGAAGTCGTCGAGGACGAACGGAAGCGGAAGAGAGCCAAGCGGACACCAAACCCTGACGCTATATCCTCAGACTCCGAATCCGACTCTGACGATGAAGATGGTGGAGGTGGAGCGTACAGGCCTGATGCTGGTAGACGGAGCTCGCAACGAACGCCTGGCCGGAGCACACGAGGCGCAGCCACCAACGGCGTCAATGGCAACGTTGCCGCAGGCGCCACCAACGGTGTCGAGGAGGAAGGAGACGATGAGCTTTACACCTCCACTCCCGCCCGGGCACCGCGCAGCAGCCAAGCCAACGGCACAGCCTCTCAACCCCCCGACCTCAGCCAGCTCTCCCTCGCCTCCTCGCAACCCGCTTCACAACTTCTCGGGTCCACGCAAACAGACACCCAGGACGCAGACGGCGAAGCCGACGCAGAAGGCGAAGAAGCAGAACCAGCTTCCCAATTCGGCACCATCTCCGCGGCGCGCCTGCAGACTTTCCAAACCGCCCTGGGCCAGATCATCAACGGCCCGCTGTTCCAGAACGACGTCGCGGACGTGGAGCCCTGTATCGCAGCGGTGAATTCGAGATTGAGGGGCGGGGAGGCGCGGTTTGAGGATCGCGAAGGCAGGGCGGCGTTGACGGAGTTGGATAAGAGGAATAAGATTATGTTTGCGGGGGGGATATTGTATAGGTTGTAGGTGCCAGGCGAAGGTCATGGCGCTGAGATGCGTGGCGTTTAGGAGAGAAGCTGGGTTGGGTATGGGATGAGGGTGATGTATTATGTAAGGATGCCGGGATATGCCATATTATGTTGATTGAGAAATGCTGTTTTGTGCACGTGCATGTCTTTCGACCATTGAGCGTCCCGGGTGTCTGTGTTGCAAAGTAGAGTCGGTTGTTGTGAAGCTACAGTAGTCCAGTACAGTATATCTACAGCATTTTCAGCAGCCATGTCACTCGACGCCGAGCCCCAATGCTTTGTCACCTTCCATGCTATGCACAACCCATATACGTACACGAAGCCATCCTCTTCCGATAGTAACACATCGCCTCTTAGAAATTGCACTTCTTAGCCTACGTGATCACTTCCCCAATGTCAACTATCTGACTCTTCCATTTCTTCCCCTCCCCTGCCTTGCCTTCGACCTCACTCGGCCGCATGATCTCCTCGGCCGGCGGGCTGTAGAGGTACCACGCCCTTAATGCAGCAGCCGCCGCTCTTACTCTGCCCTCGTTCAAGGACGCACCTGCGCCTTCGCCCAACTTATCATTCCCACTGAACACACCAACCACAAACACCGGCGTTCTGCTAAGTCGTCCAGTTTCGGAGATCAGGCGCGCGACTGGCGGTTCAAAACCTTCTCTTGCGCATAACCGGCTGAGATCTCGGGTGGGATGGGCGAAATTGAAAAGCGTGTGCAGTGGCAAGTGCCGGGATAGGACGTGTTCGGTGTGGAAGTGTTTGGCTGCCGGTGTGCCGGCGTGCAAGTACAGAGCGCCCGCAAGAGCACGCACGAAGGTTGCCGAGGCGGCTTCGAGGGTTGTTGCGGTGGGATCTTCGTAGGTCGGTTGGGCAGGGAGGTACCAGTCTGAAGGCGGAGGTCGGTGCTCAGAGCTGGTGTCTTGTGAGAAGAAGGGAGTCGTTTCGTCGGGACGGGAGATTGGGGCGCTGGGATAGGGTGATGTGTCATCGGAGGTGGAGACTGGGAGGGTGGTTTGCAGGTCGCCGAACTGGTCGTCGTAGACTATGCGGCTGCTCATCCCACGGCGGTAGTTGTGCTCTTCGTTGCGGCGGCCGGAGCCAACACGGCGGGCTTGCGGCATGTGTTTGATGCGCATTTGCTCGCCTTCAGCCATGGCATTGCCAGGTATTTGGCGCTTGAGCTGTAGTAGGCCAGGGTCGACCTCGGGGCCTGGTGCTGCTACGGCTTCAACGCCCCATTCGGCGCGCATGGCGGAGAGGGCTGAACTGCCCACGTAGGCGTACTGGGCCGCGAAAAGGATGGGCATTGGAAGTCGCGGGTATTTAGTCATGAGCCATTCTGCTGTGTAGTAGCCGAGTAGCTCTTGTCCAAGGATGGAGAGGGGCTCGTTGTTGTAGCCCGGTCGAGGGTCGACTGAGGGATCTACCAGACATCGAGCCAGCGTCTGCAAGGGCAGTTTAATGGGTAGTTGGAGGCGAGCGTGGAGCGCGGAGAGTTTGGCAGAGCGCAATGCCTCGCGATGTGATGGCGCATTGAGGTTTCCCGTGAATGGCTGATAGCTGTCGTCCTGTACTGTCTCCTCCACCGGTCGTGGCGCTGCCGCACTCGACGCTTCTCTTCTACTCGCGACGCATCTTCTTTGCCCTCTCCACTGATATTCAACGTGATAACTCCTCTCCTGCAAATGCCGTCGTGGATCTCGTCTCGTGTCATGCGAAAGGGGACAGCGTTGGGACCAGCATAACCGCGGTTCTCGAGGCGGGTGCAATTGGGAAGCCCATCGATCCAAGCGTATTCTCTTCATCGACCGGGAGGCTGTACACGCAGCGTGATGATGTTTCTCCTGGCTGCTCCGAAATTATGGATGTCGTCAAGAATTGCACGCGAGCAAGAACAACCCTAACTCTAAAACCCCCGAGAGCTCCGCTAGCACCTACCTCACCTCTTGCGCCGGCAGCGACAACAACTCCCCTCAAGCTCAGCGGCAAAGATGAGGATAACACAGGCACTGTGGAGTGGTGGCGGGAAGATTGCGTGAGTTTACAGTGGCTGGTACTTACTCTAAGGCGCAATGACTGATTCTCGTCTCTTGCAGGTATCCCAAACGTAAGGACCTCAAACCTACATACCACAGTGTCCGGCACGCTAATGTCACCCTCGAACAGACGTCTGGTCGCCAGCAGGAGGATGGTACTCGCAACCCGCAAACTGGAAGCAAAACACCGCAATCATGAGCGGAGTCATAGCAGGGATAGTTGCGATGGTGTGGAGTGTGAGCGCGGACAGGGAGCACAGGGACCATATGCCACCAGTACGGACAACCAGCACAAGTCGCGGAGGCGTGAGACTAACGTGTGTTGCAGCCCGACCGATTCTTCCCATCGCGATACTGGAGCCGAGAGATTAGGGAGCATGACAAGGCGCAAAGAGCACAGGCAGCGGAGAGCTCGTCATAATGCACGATATAGAGGTGTTGCGGTCCGCAATGGACAAATCGGACGAGGAGATTCTGTACACGTAAAAGATACCTGCTACTGCGCCGTTCAATCTCGCGAGGGCCTTTGAAGTCTGTCCTTTACCCTGCCAACCTACCATTCATGACTTCTCTCGACCCACGTCCAAGCAGAGGCTTAGTGTTGCAAGCAACCATATTCTTCGCCTGTGTTGAGTATTGCTCCATTGCATATACAGATGTGCTATACTACGGCGTTTACACAGTTTCCCCCGCATCCATCAGTGGCCGAGGTCGGTCGGACGCAGAAAGATTCAATGGCCCAGTCGCTTGTTTAATCTTTGTTGACTTCTTCACAACAGTGCATCATACAGACCATGCCACAGCCATACCTTCTGCATGTACACTCCCAGCCGACAACTATCGCACCTCAAGTCTACCACCAATGGTATCTCGAAGAACACATTCGCGATATGGTATACTTCAAAGTTATGAAGAACAGTGCGATATATCAGAGCACTAGCGACGCCTTACTGTCCAGTAACTCGAATGCCCAAAAGACCGACTCCATGCCATTTCTTGCTCTGTACCAGACTGCTCGAAGCAATTGTCTCGAGTCTGCAGAGTTCAAAAACAATGTGCGGGTAAGAAGCAGGCTGTGGGACCCAGACTTGAAGAAGCATCTGAGCGAGGTATGCGAGCACTCAACCCAGCAGTTAAAATTGGTCGAAGTGCTGGGCAGCTATGAATTCAACGAAGGTAATAAGCTTGATTGAATCTTCTGCCATTCGTTGCTGATCAATATGCTACAGACGTCGCCCCTCACGTAGTCCACATGCACTACTCCGGCCCCGACGTCGAAGGCAAGATCCAATTCGAGCACGTCAACGCTGTGTCGATTCTCGACGGCTATCGGAGAACGTTGCTCTACCGGCCAGCTGAGCAACCAGTGGAGGGTATGCAGGAAGTCTTCTTGGTCCACGAGTTTGAGACACTTGACCCAAGCAGTCTTCTGTACGTCAGACAGGCGATGGAGACGATCGAGCCGACGAATGACTGCCCATTCACGCTTCGCTCGTACACTCTTCTCGGTTGTGAAGGCTTCGGAGGTCAGTGCCGGGCGCCGGAACGACTGGAGCGCTGAGAGACTACTACCATCTCGACTATTGCCCTTTGATCTCTTTCAAACCCATCTTCACCCAGTCCCGGTAGTCCAGCGCCTTCCGACCAAGCAACATCTCAAGCACGTTAGGATTGCCGATGATCCCACGGCCGTTGTAATACATGAACATCCTGGCTGGCCCTTGCTTCATCAGGAAGTCCGCAGTTTCCGGCTTGCCACTGGTCATCATGGAATTGAAAGCCTTCACCCCGTCGTCGATCGGCTTCTGCTCAATGGAGAAGGGTTTGCCAATCTCTTCTGACACAATGGCGGCGATTTGAGTGTATGAGATCGGAGCTCGAGTCCCGACAAGCTGATAGGTGGCTGAGAAGTGCCTTTCCCGCTCGGCCAGGATCTTCGCTGCCGCTTCACCAACATCCCGCGTTGACACCGAGGTCGAGGGCACACTCGGATCCCAGAATAGTGGATGGCTCGCTTTCCCGTCCTTCTCCGCTTCCTCAACAATCTTAGCCAACGGCAACGTCTCCATAAGATGCGTCGGCTGAATGATCGTATGCGGCACGCCAGACTCGACCAGATACTCCTCGATATACCGCTTGGCATCATGGTTCATCATCTTCCTGAGAATCGGATGAATCACACTCGAATGCAGCAGATGTGTGAATGGTCCTCCATACTGCATGCTAGAGCGTGCGGCGTTGATCACGTTGATGCCGCATTGGGTCTCTTGGGGATGGAAGGCCGGTGTGACGAGGAAGCAGGCTGTGACACCTTGGAGCATAGTGTCGCAGGCATGTGGATCTGAGATGTCGTGTTGAGTCACGTCGGCACCTGGATATTGCTGCTTCAAGCGGTCTGCTGAGGCTTGGGACGCAACGTTTAAGCGGAGGTGTTTCCAAGTCCCAGTCAGATGGGGGAGCAGGCCGCGGGCTTGTTTGCCGGAGGCGGCGGTGATGAGGATAAGATCATTGTTGGTGTCGACGGACATGTTGATGACTTTGTAGAAAAGATGTGTGAAAGAGGCAAAGAGAACGTCCTTACGGTTTGATATATGATGATATGTGCCGTGACGTTCCGACTTCGTCAGGCCTGGTCTTTAAGCTGCTGCTGCGACAACGCGATTCAGTGCACTCCCTTGCAACGAGGATATCCAGAGTAAGCTCAGCAAGTCAATGACGAGTCCTGCTGTTATCGCTCCTGATACTGAAGCTGTTTGTAGAGTAAAACCGACATGAAGTGCTTGAAAGCGGTGGCCCGAGCGAGCCGAGCTGCACGTTTAGACTTCAGAGCAGTTTCCCTTTGAGCCGGACATCAACACATTGAACCTTCCATACATCAAAAGTCAACCCATCTCCTCTCTCGGTCTCTTCTCATACAACTCATCACAGTCGCCGCCATGTTCGCGACTCGCCACGTCACCCGCTCGGTCTTCGGCGCCGCCCAGCGCAGAGCGTTCTCCGCGACCGCTGCCAATGTGAGCTCCTTGAAACTTTCTAGCTATACCATTGACAATGAAGCATCTCCTGACAAGAACATCTACCTAGGCCACCAAAGTCGCCGTGCTCGGTTCTACCGGTGGTATTGGTCAACCACTCTCCCTCCTCCTGAAGCTCAACCCTAGAGTCAGCGAGCTCGCCCTGTACGACATTGTCGGTGGACCGGGTGTTGCAGCGGACATCTCTCACATCAACACCAAGAGCAATGTGAGTGGAGAAGAAGGCCTGGGTAATGGATGATGGCTGATGGACGTAACAGGTCAAAGGTTACGCCCCCGACGCGGCGGGCATCAAGGAGTGCTTGACTGGCGCCGAGATCGTGCTCATCCCAGCTGGTGTGCCACGAAAGCCTGGCATGACCCGTGATGGTAAGACGATATCAGTGTCAGGGAGAAGAGCTGCGCGTTGCTAATCCTGAATGTAGACCTCTTCAACACCAACGCCTCCATCGTCCGCGACCTCGCCAAGCACGCCGCTGAGAACTGCCCCGACGCCGCCATTCTCATCATCTCCAACCCAGTCAACAGCACCGTCCCCATCACTCGCGAGGTCTTCAAGAGCAAGGGTGTCTACAACCCCAAGAAGCTCTTCGGTGTCACCACCCTCGATGTCGTTCGCGCCTCGCGCTTCATCTCCCAGCTCAAGAACACCGACCCAGCGAACGAGAACATTGTTGTTGTCGGAGGCCACTCCGGTGCTACCATCGTCCCGCTCCTGAGCCAGTCCGGATACAGCTTGGAGGGCAAGCAGCTCGACGACTACGTGCACCGCGTGCAGTTCGGTGGTGACGAGGTCGTGCAGGCGAAGGACGGCAAGGGCTCTGCCACGCTCTCCATGGCCATGGCTGGCGCGCGCTTCGCCGAGTCGCTGCTCAAGGCCGCGCAGGGCCAGAAGGGCGTCATTGAGCCCACGTTCGTGGAGTCGGACCTCTTCAAGGACCAGGGCTGCGACTTCTTCGCGTCGAACGTCACGCTCGGCCCGAACGGTGTTGAGGAGATCCACCCGGTTGGCAAGATCACCGAGTTCGAGCAAGGCTTGCTCGATAAGTGTGTGTCGGACCTGAAGGGCAACATCTCCAAAGGTGTTGAGTGGGCCAAGGCCAACCCGTAAGATGGGGCATGAGAGTGAGGGAGAGGAGAGTGTAGTGTAACATGAGCTAGAGGAGCGATGGCTGGGCTGGGTATGTGGTTGTGTAGAATAGTACCAAATACATTCGAGCTCTGGCAATACTTTCACACATCCAGTATTGTTCGTGGGATGTCTCAACCATTATTTCCAGTGGAGACGCTGACCTCTCCTGACCGTGACAGATTACTGACCTACGTGTCAAAGCCTGACCTGCAGTCTTGCGATGCTTGTAATAAAGTCACAAGCCTAAGGTAACATTCAGGTGCTGTGCTGTTCGGTCGACGTTGCTTGCCAGCAGTGATCAGCACGTGCGGCTGAAAATTCCCGTCTGGGGAAGTGAATGCAGGGCAAAATTTCACTTTCGACTTCATCTCGTCTCACGAAAACCATTCCAGTCCGCTCTTGACGGCATACTCCTCGAACGGAGGACGAAGACTGTGAAAGGGTGCGGCCGTTGGCATGCGCCATACGCCCATGCATTTCTCCCGGATGTTGTGGCCCTTGAGCGGATGAAAAACACTTCTCCAAACGACTGGATAGTCTCGCGGTCCACTGGACACAATAAGGCCAATATCCAAGGCATCTCACCTACAGAACCCCACTGTGAGCTGGCGAGTGATGACCAGCATGAGGTTGTACTGGCTTTCCAGACCATCGAACTGACCAGGAGCGGCCGTGGGCTTTCCAGCTGCGGCTCAGGACAAGCAGCTGTTGACCGTGAAACATTGTTGGAGCAGGCCTCGTGCACCTACTGGAGTACTCGATGACTGGAGTTCATTTCATGTCCTTCGGGCTGTGACAAAGTGCTGGTACTAGGATGCCGGACGAGGTATCATTTGGTACGACCGGAAAGCTCTAGCCCTTGGACCCAGGAGTAATCGGCCCTTCGTTCTGTAACGAGCAACGCTGCCACTTAAGATGGTCGTCTTAACCAAGACCACGACGGTGATGCTGGAGGCGCCTCTTTCCTGGATGCCGCGCGCGAGACCACGTCCCGGCCGTCGAGAAGACCCAGCAACAGGTTATGCGGGCGGTATGCGGCATATCGAAAGCAAAAGCTATCTGTCGCCGGACGCTGATGACCCCTGGTGTTGATGCCGAGCTCATCCTACCCTGCTGGTCACCGATGTGTGTCGGAACATGATAAGAAGCGAAGAGGAGACCACCAGAAGAAGTGATGTCGCCAGAGCGATCCCCCTCCACCGGCTCAAACTCGGCGGTGCGAAGCACAATATAAATGTATTTCACAAAGTGTTTTGTCATCAGCAGGGTCACAGGCCGGGCGTTGCTATTCAATAGCTTCTTGTCAATGGTGAACCCTTCCCCGTGGACCGCCGAACCGAACGATCGACCGAATCTCAATCAAATTTCGACTGAGGTGAGGCCGGGCGTTGCTTACCCGTTAAGCTTCTGGTCAATGGTAACCTCCCGACTTCAATCAAATCTTCGACTGAGGTGAGGCCGGGCGTTGCTTGTCCATCGAGCTTCTGGTCAATGGTAGCCTCCCGACTCATTAACGAACCGATTCGATTCCCGCACTCGAAACGGAAGAACCCACCGATTCGAGTGTTTCGACAACAACGATCGACAGAGATGTAGCCTGCCCGGGGGTGAACTCTTTTGATGTTCTGCTGTATTATTTTTCATTGTTTTTCGGCAACGGAGTAGTATACCCGACTTCCAACAGTCGAGTTTCTCTTTTGTCTTTTCCCCCCCTCTAATCTGGACATCGGGAGGTTGGATCGATACCACTCCGCTCCGACAGCGGATGTAGCCAATCGTGACGAACGGTAAGCTCTTTTGGTGCTCTACTGATCTGGAGGGTGTGATGATAGAATTGGGTGTTCGACAAGGAGCGCCGTCTTTCCAGTACGACTTCACGGTGAGTACATTTTTGCCATTCAAGCGCTGCTTGCCTTCCTCAAAAGCTACATCTTCCACGGCCATAGCAACTGACAACTGTTGGTCTGTTCGCAAAAACTGGCATGTACGGTGCTGCGAGCGTGACAGGCGGCACAACGTCCTTGACAAGCTTGAGCTGAATCGAGTTTGTCAAAATCCACAGATTGGGAGGCTCTCGCTGTCACTGGCGGTGCATAAGCAGATTCCACCGTCAACTGTATACAATAGTTCCCCGCCGGGCATCACAAAGCAGTCGCAGTGTTCACGCTCCCTAGTTCGCCACTCGAGAAGGTATCTCTTCAAGTAAACACGACGGGGCGAATGCGAATTGCAACAATACACGGAAATCAATCAAGAGAGTAATGGTAAGTGAGATACCCCATTTGCTTGTAATTCTGCACACCTCTGCGTCGGTCAAATGAGTCCATTCTTGAATGTCTAGACGTCGTCTTCTACTTCTTCTTTGTTGCCAAAACCATTTGTAGTTCATCGACAATGTTGCGGGAGGATCTAGAGATCCTTGAGGAAGCCATTCTGTATATAGGCACCAACGACATCCATCTGAGCCGCCTTTTTCTGCGAAACCAACATTATGGTGAGACGGCCAACGACTGCATGCATGTTTATATCGTTCGTTGCGAGTATGAGATCAGCTGAGCGAGATTTGATGATAAGATACCGACAGTAGAAGACGTTATAATGCTGGCCACTCTGAATGATCGGCAGACGAGCACCGTTACTCTCCTCTTGCAACAGATGGACGCTCATCCTGGGCATGTTAGCATGTTGTAGAACGATGGATGTGTGACTATCCGTAGATCATAATCCCCACACTTGTTTCACAGCATTTGACCCGATGTGGCACTGTGAGACAGCACGCTCCCACCGTGCCAATGCCAGCTCGTCGGATCAACATTGTAGCTCCATGTGCGTGCCAGGTGCCTGATAATATTTTCCCAGGTGAAACGTAGTGGTTGTGGTTGTTGTTCATGTTCCTGGCATCGGAAAATATACTTTACGATATACTTTCCACCCCGTGTCGAGGGCGCTAGGAACTAGCCGAGACGCATCGTTTCAGTCCCCTGCTTTGCGACTGGCACCCGTGCTCTTTGCCCGCATCGCCTAACCTATACCTTCTCGCCGTGCCGCTCTGCCTCGTCTCCGCCGTGATGGACGTCGTGTGGAGGTGGCAGCAGGATTAGCGGTCGCCGGCGGTGTGAGAAGCACATTATACCACGCACGTTGTACACGACCCATTGCCCCGTCGACCAACCCAAGGCTTTGTGGAGAGCCGGCCACGAGTCCACGTACGACCATCATATTTCCCGGCGGAGAATCCTCATCAGCGCTTCGTGTCGACAAGGCGCAAGATGGCCGAAGTCGAGACGCCGTATTACGATCCGGCCGACACGGATGAAGCGATGTATGTTGGATGAGGACCTCCTGCGGATCGCATCACTAATATCACTCCAGATATCCGTGCAAAGGATGCAACGAGATCCTGGAAGAGGGCAAGGCGTTCGTGAGTACAAGCTGTAGGGAGGTATACGACTGGACGTGGACTAAGGAGAATTACAGGAGCTGGCAGGATCTCGTTGGCACATCGATTGTTTCCGCTGTAATACGTGCGGTAGGGATGACATGATCGCGTGATGGCGACGAGTACTGACAGGATCCAGGGACACTACTCGACTCCGACGCAAACCTCTTACTACTAGGCGATGGCTCTCTCATTTGCAACAATTGCACCTACAGCTGCAACGCATGCGGCAACAAAATCGAAGACCTCGCCATCCTCACCGGAGACCAAGCGTTCTGCAGCGCCTGCTTTCGATGTCGCAATTGCAAGAAGAAGATTGAGAACCTGCGTTATGCGCGCACGTCGCAAGGCATATTTTGTATGAGCTGTCATGAAGCGCTTATGGCGAGGAGACGAAAAAGGACAAAAACAAGCTCAAAGGCAGCTACAAACAGCACGGCGCAAGTCAAAGAGAAAGCTCTGCCTTCTCTGCCTCCTGGCGCTGTGCCACCCGCCGCTTTCACGCCAGACGCAGAGACGCCGCCCTTGGATTCGCAGACAAGCACGCCAGGTGTACGCTCGCCACCAGAGAGGATGCAAAGTCGAAGAGATGCGCCATCAAACAACCTGAAGCGGGATGTGTCACCTCTGTCAGACGACGCGCGCAGAGGTGGGTTCACATGCGCCCCATGGCTGAAACAATTGACAGTTGCTGACGTGACGATAGACGGACCTACTCTACCTGCGAGCACGTACAAAAGTACCAGACAATCGAATCTATCACGAGAATCCTTCGATGACGACGAGCAAGGCTTTCTTACAATGGCTTTCGATCCGAGCCCCATCCCTGGGCCGCCACCGACGATTGCGAGGAAGGAGGTCCCGCGACCACAGGACCCATCGCCGCCTGCGCAGCTCGACGCGCGTTCTCGAGATTACTTCGGTAGCATGGGTAGCAAGCCGAGCGGGAGAGAAATGCTGAAGGAAGACGTGCGCCCGGGCTCATCACGGTCGGTGTCCACTGAGCGAGAAAGAGATCGGAATAGCGCACAAGCAAAAGCGAGCCCGCATATACTCTCGCAGGCGAAGGGGGCACCTAGGAGACGAGAAGTGTCTGGGAGCAATACCCCAGCATCTGGATCTGCGGTCGTTTCACCATTGCTTGCTCAAGACCGCGACGACCGCCTCAAAGCCCAATCTGCCGAATCGAGTAGCCTCGCCGTGAATCACAACAATGGCTTCAAGCTGCAGGAGGCTCCAAAGACAAGGAGGACAGGATCGAGAACTAGCTCTCAAGTCGACGGCAGATCACCGGCACTCAGCTCAGAAAGATACTCGCCAGCATCATTCTCGCCTAGGGGAGTCGATGAGAACGACAGAGTTATATCGCAATCACCCGCATCGCAGGACTCAGGCGTCAACCCCTTCGATGATCCAAAGCGGAAAGAGACTGGTGGCTCCAGCACCTCTTCTGCACCTTCCAAGCAGCCACCTCTTCCAGTCCGTGGGGACTCGCTCGTTCCCGGAGGTCGTAGAAGCAAGCCAATGAGTCCAGAGACCAATGCGCCAACGTTCAGCTCCGCACCTTCGCAGACATCGCATGAGAGGACGGCCTCTCTCTCTTCCGCGCACTCTGTGTTCGCAGATGCCCAAAGCACGTTTTCTGGTGCAGACAGCCGCAGCAAGCCCGCTGACTCGCCATCGGCGCGTACTAGCTTTGACGCGCCGCCACCGCGAGCATCGAGTCGAACTGCACCTGTCATGGCCGCCCCGACTGAAGAGTCCTTCACGGCGCCACGGCCGCCTCCCCCTGCCCCTGCAGCACCATTGCACCGGACGACTGAGTCTATCGGTACGATGCACAGCAGTGAGATTGCCCAGGATGTACCCATATCGCCATCATTGCGGAGTGCTGGTCTGCCGAAGCAGAGCCTGGATAAGCCGTTCTCCATGGAAGAAGACATGGCACGCATTTTACGTGGCGACGCGCGCCGAAGCAACGAGCCATCAGCGTCAGTCCTCCGCAAAGTTTCGAATGCTGTGAAGCACGGAAGGAGCTTCAGCGACAGAGGTTTGCATTCTGCTGGAAAGTCTTCATCGACTGGAAATGTTGAGATCAGCTCTCCAATGACGATAAGCAGTCCTATGCTGTCATCGCCCCGGAGTAAAGACAGCAACGATCAGCTGGCAGCACAGTTGCGACGCGCACAGCAAAAGATCGTGGAGCTAGAATCGGAAGTCAATCGCCTGGAAAGCCAAGTGAACAGCTCAGCTGATATCAAAGCCGCGGACAATGAGATTAAAGAGAAGCGAGGCACTATGATCTTCTTGGACAGTCAACGAGAGATGGTGGTTCGCGAGCTGGAGGTCATGACCGAGCATCTCGCTCGCGCTAAGGCCAACAACAAACCTCTAGACCTGAATTCCCTGCAGAGCGAGGTGCTCCAAGACTTTGCCGAATCTCTTCACAAGCTCAAAGACCAGATGAGCCAACAGATCGAGGAGCTCATGAGCCGGCGCAACGAGCTCACAGACGAGATTGGCAACCTCATTCAGATGAAGGACAAGGGCTTCCAGGAGTACGAGATCCTGAGCAGCAAGAACGCACAGCTGGCCGAGATGAACAACAAGATCCTGCAGAACATCCAAGACATGTATAAATCGAATCGTGGAGCCAACGGAACTGCCCCGATGCCGAACGGACTTGGAATATACCATCCGGACGCCAGACCGAGTATCTCAGCCCCCTCAGAGGTTCGGCAGCTCAATATGACGACGACAGACTCTTCAATGCCGAATCTGCTACAGGAGAACGAGGCCGAACCAGCTACCATTTTGACCGCGCCGCAAGTCGTTAACATCCGCAAGGGACAGCCCAAAAAGTTCAACTGGCGCAAGGGAGGCGAGCGAGTGGCGAAGAATGTAACAAAAGGCATCAAGGGCGCCTTTGTGAGCGAGCGCAAAGAAGGTGATCCTCCGTACAACATTGGCATGCCCTACAATCAGACGCAGCAGCCTGTTGGTGGCAGTGACCAGAACAGCTTGAATTCTCGGCAGGGCCTTGATGGTAGGCCTGCGCAGGGATTTGGGTTCTTCGGACAGAAGAATCCTGGGTTGAAGCCTGGTGGGATTGGGAACATGAAGAACAACAGCAGCACTAATCTGGCCGCTGATGCTTCTGGTGAGTCTTCCCAGCAAGCAGTACCAACCTTCATTGCTAACTGTTCCTCAGTCCTCTTTGGCTCCGAACTCGAGGCCCGCTGCGAGTACGAGAAACGCGTCATCCCGCACATTGTCAGCCGCTGCATCGACGAGGTCGAAGCGCGCGGCATGGACATGGAAGGCATCTACCGCAAATCCGGCGGCTCCGGGCAGGTGAAACTGATCCAGCAGGGCTTCGAAAAGGACACCAACTTCGACATCACCGACGAAGATCTCGACATTCACGCCGTTACGAGCGCGTTGAAACAGTATTTCCGCAAACTTCCCACACCCTTGATCACGTACGACGCCTACGACTCCTTGCTCGAAGCCGGACGCGTGCAGGAGAAGGAGAAACAGGCGATTGCTTTGCGAGGGGCGGTGATGGAGTTGCCGGAACATCATCGGGATTGTCTGGAGTTCTTGGTCTTGCATCTTGTGAGGGTGATGGCGGCGGAGAGCAGTAATTTGATGACACCACTGAATCTGGCGGTCGTGTTTGCGCCCACGATCATGCGGCCGGCGACGATTGAGCGAGAGATGTCGGACATGCAGGCGCAGCGGCAGGCGGTGCAGGCGCTTTTGGAGCTGAATCGGGTCGTTTTTCCGGACGAGTAAGACGGAGAGGAATTTAGGGGTGGGAGTTGCTTTGCTGTTCAGCGGTTTGGGTATTGGGATTGGCTTGGAGAGACTGATGCTGGGCGTATTGGCGTTGCATAGCGCTGGGTTTCTTCGAGGCCGACGCAGTCGCGACTGGACGGGAGGTCTGTTTGAGCGGCTTCACTTCGACAAGCAAGAAGATTGACGAGTATCGGTCAAAGATGGACGTGGAGGATATACCACTGGGTTTGAGGACCAGGCCCTTGTTTCTGCTGCGCTATTTAGCTTGCGCGTGTCCTTTTGATGAGAAGAGGTCTTGGACACTGTACTACTGAGATGATACGATGAGTGGAAAGCAAGGAGTTGTAATATTTTTCTTGGTTGGCTTTGATCGAGGTTCTATGTACAGCTCAAGTAGCGCACCAAATTGCAGCTCCGCGAGGGATCAGATATAGTTTGCTCCGGAACAGCCCCAGGCCAGCCAGTCCAACAGTGATACGGATTCGCAAAACAGATGTTGAAGCGGCACCGCGTGAGCGTGAGCATTCTAAAGCTTCGCCTTGGTCTCCAACGTGGGCATCATGATGTCCCGGATGTCGCCCGCCGCCTCGTTGAGGAAGAAGGCCATGCGCTCGGCGCCGAGATTCTTACTGACGATGTTGAATTGGATGCTGTTCTCGTTGATCATGTATGCCATGCTGGTAGACCGTTAGCGATCGTCTTCTAAGTGAGTCAAAGGTGCGTGTTACTCACCCCCAGCCCTCATCAATGACCTGCGACCACCCGTACCCGTTGTAGTATTCCGAGCTCAGCTGGGAAGAGCTGATGTACCAGGTGCTGCTGTACGTGTACGCCGGGTCCTTGTACAGCTCTGGGACTTCCTCGCCTTCCTTTATGAGCTTCTTCAAGCCGAACAGGTGCCTATCAATGCCCTTGCCGTCACTAGCATCGGTGATGTAGGTGACGTGGGCATTAATAGCCTTCTTGAACAGCTCTTGGCACTCTTCTTTGGTCGACAGCGGGTGCGACATGGCCTGGCAGAAGGCGACGCTCTCGTCTGAGACAGATCGGCAGGTTTCTGTCCTGCCCTCCTGGAAACGACGAGTAGCTGCTGATTCGTAGGTTGGTCGGCTCTTGCCGTAGAATTTGTAGTATGCCAGCTGAATGAGCAATTGGACGTAAGCATCTGGCGAGCATTTGAGCTTCTTCATCAGCCCCTTTCCGTAGCCCTGGTACGCTTCTACGCGGAGCTCCTGCTGGCTCATGCGACCGACGTGGTGGGTGGTGGCCAGAGCGATATCTGCCATGTTTTCACCGTTCAGCTGGAACTTGAGAGGTGTCGGGTCCGGGATGTCTGAGCGCTTCTCGGGATTGTCGAAGTCTAGCTTTTCATTGAAGATCCAGCTCATCGCGGTGTCATTCAGTCTGTGGGTTGGAGTGCCGTCCATCATGCTGTGTTCGCCCATGAAGCCAGAAGTGCCGTTGTCGTTGATGATGAATTGGAGGGGCTTGTCGAAGAACCTGTTCATGCCATCACCGACCCAGTACTGGTATGATCGCTCGTGCAGCGTGACGGGTGTAGCATCATCGAGGCAGACGACGAAGGACGCGGATTCGATGGCTTCAAGGACGGCCTTGTTACCGGCGTTGCCGTTAATCAGCCGTTCGCGCATGCCAGTCCAGTTGTCGCGGTTCTCCGTAGTCATGATCCCAACACCTGGCTGTTTCTCTGCAAACTGGTACACTTTGTTGAATTGTGACTCCAGCTCGCTCGTGTTCAGCACCTGTCCATTGTGCTCGTGAGGAACTTTGAAGTAGTGATTCTTACGAACGACGATAATGTGCTTGTTCTCGCTCGCGGGATACTTCACGGGGTGATCGTCTGGCTTGGCTGGGATTCTGCAGGCATTGAACATCCATTCGTACGAGCTCATGGCCATCGGAAGCTTCTTCATGTACTCAGGCTCGAGACTGCCATCGTCTACCTGCCTCTTGAACTCCAGCACAGCAGTCGAGATGGCAGCCGCGCGCTTGGCGGGGTCTCTTCGCTTCCGGTCATCCCGGTGACTGTAGAAGTAGGAGACGAAAGGCGCGACCGGGTCACGGTATCCCAGGTAGGCAGCTTGGTTCCACCATTCAGATAGCCAGCTCTTCCTTGTAGGGTCGTCACGTCGCTCCTGAAGTCGTTTCTGGAGTGTGTGGCCAAGACTGCCCGGCGCGATGAAGTCCTTGACAGCCTTTTCCGTGCGCTCATACTCGGATTGGGAGACTAGAGGATGGACAGACTTGAGGTAGCGCTTTGCCGTCTCTTCAAGGGTCGGTACAGGTAGGCGTGGCAGTGAGTCTTCGAACCGTAGCATGGCCCCTTTCGAATGGTCTTCCGAGTAGCCTACAGCGTGGTCAGTAAGCTTGCGAGGCATTGCGATGCATGCGAGATGGTGTATGGCTATGCATACCTTCAGGAAGGTTACTCTGTTTCCTTCTTTGAGGAGCCATGATCGGCACCGCGCGAGAAGAATGCTGTGTCTACAGAGTGTTGTCAGCGACGGTCAGACGTGCTTGGTGGGATATGCATACAGGTAGGATGCCTCTTCGACTGCCACTGCCGGCCGCGCGAGCAGTAGCCCGGAATACGTTCATAGACGCTTGAGTCTACAGGAGGAAAGAAAAAGATGAGAGGTGATGCGCGATCCCCAATGACGGTCTATCGAGGCGTCCGGGAGTTGTCACGAAAGCTCATGCGGGTCCGCTGAGCCGAGGCTGGCGCTCAAGTCTGCGAGTCTGCGTCGTGTCGCCGAGACTTGTTGTTTTCCGAGGCCCGTCGGCGGGATGGAGGAGGCTGACTCGTGCTCAGATATCGCACGACGACAGTTCAGTGTTCGCACGCCAGAAGATTGCGAGAGCAGCGTCGCCAATGTCAGACCATCACTCTCGCTGACCTCTCACCCTCGAGACTCGCACGCGTCAAACGGTGCCGGAAGCTTCATGGCGGATCGGATCAGAGGTGGTTCCCCAAGACTCCAAGTCCTATGACCGAGGTGTGAAGTAGAATAAGATGCTACCTTGCCCTTTTTTTGGGGGGGACCACCGATATCAAAGGATTGAGAGCGCGGCCTGCTGAGCGATGCTTGTGGTCAATTGCGAAGCAGGCGGGCAAGGCACGTCCGTTCACCAGAGTGAGCCTCGTCAATGCATACGAGTGGTGGAGGCCTAGAACGCTTCTCGAAGTAGGGATGAAATGCAAATACACATTGTGAACAGTAACTGAACGATGGTAAAGAATCGTTTTGAAGAGTTGACGTTGGATTAAGCACGCGACGTGGTTGCTCCTGCCTGCTGAAGCTCGCCAACGCATGCTCGATATACCGATAGCACATCACACCCAAAAACATGTACCCAAGCCCACTGCAACCCGCCCAACGCCGACGCTTCCCCATTTTCAAATCACACCGGGTCCCAACCAACGTCCCCTTTCCCTCCGACTCAACCTCCTACGCTCTGCCCCTCCCTCTTCTCGCAATGTAATAAGTCAACAGCCCCAACCTCCCCTCATCCGTCCCCTTGAACTCCGCCCAAAACTCCCCCTTACTACTCCCAAACAGCTCAAACAACTCGCTCGCCAGTTCCACATCCGCCTTCCGCACCTCCGCGTCCGCATCGTCCAAATGCTTCGCCGTCGTCTGCACCAAGCTGATCTTCCGCTCAGAGCCGAGGTCGACGTTGCGGGCTTTGGCGCTGTCGAGGAGTTGGCGGAGAAGAGTGAGGGCGAAGGAAGTCGAGCGACTGGAAGAAGGATTAGGAGATAAGGTGGGGAGGTAGGAGAGGATGGCGTCAATGCAGGGAGCCGGGGCGGCGGATTTGAGGATCTCGTCGGCGGTGCGGTCGAGGTCGGTGAGGGCGTGGCTGCTTGCGTCGATGCTCTTCCGGCAGGCGAGGACGCCGACGAGAGTTTTGGCGTGCCACACGGCTGCGCTTTTCTTGTGAAGGTACAGTAGCGCTCGCACCAAGCCGAGAGCCTGCGATTTCAGACCTGCCGCCTTGTGAGGCGCTTGTTGGGTGAGTTTCGGCTCTTGGTCGAAGGTTGTGAGGTACTCCAGGAGCACTGCCATCAGCTCATCGTACTTCTTCCCGCCTTCCCAGATGTCGAGGTTGCTCTTCGCAAGATCCTGTACTCGCCGGAACCCATGCGCGTCCAGATTCTTAGTCCGGATGCGATCGATGCCCGAGCCGAGCAGTCGCTTGTTGCGAACAACCTCTGCGCGATCCTGTGTGGTCGGAATGGAAGGTGAAGAAGGAGCGGGAATCTGACGAGGGCTGCCGGCTGGGCTGTTGCTCGAGCCGTTGCTCTGGGTGGGACTCTGCATCCGCACGTTCTCGTTCACTGGAAGCTCGCCTAGGACCTGCCTTTCGCCTGCGGATGGCGCTTCGGCGGAGTCTCCTGTGAATGGATCTTCGTAGATGTGAACCTCTTCTGGCGGCGCTTGCTTGGCTGGACTGGCGCTTCTTGGGGTGGCAGGCTTTTCTGCAGGCGTCGGCCCAGCACCCTGTTGCCCCTGCTTCGGCGACATGCCCTCCACCTTCTCGCGCGCCTCTTCGAACATCGCCTTGAGCGGACTCCGGTATGCCAAAGGTGACTTGGCTCGCTGGAGGTTGGGTATAACCATCGTGAATCCTTCATCCTCCCCCATGTGCTGCATCCCTGCATCGACAGACATCGTCTGGCCTAAAGCTGGTCGCTTGTGGCCGTGCGCGAAAGGAGGCTTGTTCAGACTCGCTGCGCTCTTAGGCATCACCATGGTGAGATCATCTTCTCTGAAATCGACTTCACTGCCTTTGCTCGCAGGTCTGGATTCTGGCGCAACGTGGCCTGGCTTTGGACTGCGCTTAGCAGAGCTTGCAGATGGACTCCCAGCACCAGTGCCAGCTGTTTTGGCCCGATTCCTGGCCGCGCTCGACGAAGGGATAGACGTCTTGGAACCGGCAGTTCCTTTTGGTGGGCTGTTGGAAGGACTGGCGGTCGCTGGCGTCTCAGGTCGCAGCAATCGCTTTGATGCATACGGATCTGCTGTTTGCGGCCTCTGCAATTCTGGTCTTCGCGGCCGCCGAACAGGACCTGACATGAGAGAGCTACCCTTCTTCTGTGTGGCATCTGGACCAGACGGCGTGCTTGAGGCTGTGGAAGCGGTGGACGCCACTCTAGTCTCAGCTCTTGTAGATCCGGAGAGGTTAGATGGCCCTCGAGTGGTCGTGGTAGTCGACCTAGGCTTGGCTGGCGACAGCTGCGCCATGGCAGAGACTGGTCGATCTGGAAGCTTGCCGGCTGCTTTGGCCTTCCGCTGCTCTGCCATCATTTCTCTAAGTGCGTTCCTGCTCGCTGCTCCTGTGGTACGGGCGGCCGGTGCTGCTTTCGCTGTTTGCGAGGTATGTAAGGCAGCGTTCGGATTGTTGGAATCCTTATCGAGAGCCGTCTTCGACTTCGCATCCAGGGTAGACGAGATGGCATTGGCCTTCTCTGGCCAAGTCTTTGCAAACGTCCAGTATGTGGCTCTCGTGTTCTCCTTGACCTTCGGATTCGCATCATCGAGTCCCTTTTTGATGCACTTCTCAGCAAGCTCGAGACCACCGGATGTGTCGAAGTGATGCTTGTAACCGGCCTGCCGTCTAAGAACTGTCTTCAACCAAGTAGATGAACACTGCCGGACCTGCGCGTTCTTGTCCTGAGCCGCGTTCCAGATGTGCTCCATCATTCGCCTGTGATAGGAGCAGTGCTCGAAGATGGCATCAGAGGTCGTCTTGCCATTTTCAGAGGCGATGTGCTTGGTCGCTGCAGTCATTTTGATGAACGACTGAAGGAGCACTTCAACATGTGGATCTAGAGCCGGCCCAAGCGTACGCGCGAGTTCTTGTACCAGTAGACACCCATTGGAGGACATGGTAGTCCGTAGCGAGTTTGCCACTTTCAGGATGCCGTCCACCATGCTTTTGATGCCAGCCATGTAGACCTGATGGAACTCGCTAGGCGCGTTGCCCTTCGTCATGCGCCGGAGCTTGAGCACCGACTTGTCGCGAGGCGTCCAGTTCTGCTCAGTCTCTTTGCCTTCGAAGTAGGGCAGCATGTTCCGGAACGTCTCATCTAATTCGGATTTTGATTGAACATAGATCGGATCCATTGGGACCGTTTCAGGAGGAGGGGGCTTGGCTTCCTCGCTGTTGATAGTCTCGGCGAAGTGAGCGACGTGGTCTAGCGTGGGTAGCGATCGCGTAGAGGCGGTCATGTCTGCTTCCGCTTGTTGCCCAGCTGTCTGAGGTCGCGACGAAGCGTTCGAGCTTCCTCCAGGGCCAATGTGTGCGAGGACTTGGCTCTCGATAGAATGTCGGACGGAGAACGCCTTCATCTGCTTCCTCAGATCGGCTTTGGCTCCGTCAGGCGCATTGGTGAATAGCTCGATGATTGTTTGCTTTGCGGTTTCCCTAACATTGCCGTCCGCGTCTTCCAATCTCGCGACCATTGCTTGAGTATAGCTCTTGAATGGCATCGACTCTTCCCTGTGCATCCTAAGCACCCACTGCAGGCCCGCCTGCTTCGCGCGCGCATTCGACCCAGCGATGGCTTCCTCCCGGACAATGTGTTCCACGTCACTCGTGCAGAAAGGGTAGAGCTCCGTCAATGCTTGTGAAGCGGCGTTTCGGACCGGTTCGCGCATATCACCCAGTCGGTCGTGCAACGCTGGGAACAATCGAGGCGCAAGCTGTGTGATGGAGTGTCCGGAGGCATCTTGGATCTTCAGGCGCTTGATCAAGTGGCTAAGCGCAGAGAAGGCTGAGCTGGCGAGGGTGGAAGAGGCTTGCTGGGTGATCGCGATCTTGAGGCATTCGAAGATGGTGGCCTGCCCGTTCTCTGGTACTCGGTAGTGTTTGATCGCAGACTTGAGTTCATTGAGCGCAGCGAGCTTGGTCTCTGAGCTTGCTGCCGGTCGCTTCAGCGTGCTCAGTAGGGTGGCCGCCTGAACCTCCATGGTGGATAGGTGGTGATGTTCGAGGGTTGACAATGTTTGGTGGAGGTGTTGTTCGTTGCGCGGGTCGCGTTTTGGTTAGCCCGTTGCCCTGGCGCGCTTGCAGGCCTGATCCCTGTCAGCAACCGGTTCCTCGGAACGTCACCGCAGTCGACCTCACGGAATATCAATCACATCCGATCGCTATCAACGACATCTGAACCTGACCAGGAACAACTCGCTGGGAATTTGTTATGTTGAAGGTGCGTTGCGCGTGCTGTTGAAAGCAGCATCTGGGGTGTCATTCGGCGTCGGATCTGGGATTTATCGTGCTGCCTTACCACTCCTGGCGTTTGGAGACCAGTCTACCCACGTCAGACCTTTCGAGGATGCCTGTTGTCCCGACATACTTTCAGAAAGAAATGCCTGCCGTGTCTCTCCTAAGCGAGGCGCCCACTGCGACGTTGCCGATACGAAAGCACAAGTTCCCGTCGCCTACACTCCGCCTGTTCTTACATGACATTGCTCATGAAGGAAGCGTATGTCGTCCTCCCTTGGCTTGTAGTCCTTGGAAAAGCGCCGCTGATGTACCGTCTGAGGTTCTATAGTCCATCTTCCTGTCAAACATCAAAGGCAATGAGGACGTCGAAGCCCAGGTCCAGAATGTCCTGAATCTATTGTACTCCTCAGAATGTGAAAGGTAAGCGATCCATTCCTCTCAAGGATGCGTACCGATTCCAAGGTTCTTGAAAACCATGCGCGGATGTACAGAAATGTATACGCACGCCAGGCCTTAGTGTTGACCAGAGTGTTCTGCCAGACCCGGCACCCGCTCAGTAACCATCGTCCTCCGCTCAATGAACGGCGTCGCCTACACCACGGGAATCGACCTCGACCACGATCACAAGGAGCTCCACATCAACCTCGACTACATCGCCAAGACAGGCTCTCCCAAGCGTCATGAAGTCCTTGGAGTTATTTGCCACGAGCTTGTACACTGCTTTCAGTGGGCCGCCAACGGGACATGCCCGGGAGGTCTGATTGAAGGGATCGCTGACTGGGTACGGTTACGAGCTGGCCTGGCTGCGAAGCACTGGAAGCAGGAGGCGGAGGGGAAGTGGGATGGTGGGTATCAGCATACTGGGTACTTCCTTGAGTGAGGAGATCTACTACCAAATTGTAGAGACATGGAGTATTGACCAGTCCCTGCAGGTATCTCGAGCAGCGATTCGGAGAGGGCACAGTCCGAAGGATCAACGGGTGTCTACGAGGCAAAGACTACGACGAGAAGAGGCTGTTCGGCGACTGCTGCGGCGGGCACAAGGTCGAAGATCTTTGGTATGTTTCATCGAGTCCATTACGCCCGTGAAATGCTGACCTCAAATAGGAAGGAGTACGGCGAAGAGCTTAAAGAGAAAGAGAGGACGAAAGCAGATGATGGGGAGGCGCCGGAGCCTATACCGACACATGCTGCTCAACCGTGAATCTTTGATAGTTTGCCATGATCTATCCAACTCTATTGTCGTTTCGTTAGTCCATTCCTGTAGCTTCCAAGGTCTAGGGTCTACTGTAAAGCATGTAACCCAAGTCTACTTCTATCTTTTACATACTCGTGCAGTCGTTGTTCACCTCACCTCATCGATCATGACTTGAACAGTTCGGAGAAGACTGTCCTTAGCTCCTCGAGGCTCTGGATCTGGTGGTCTCCCACTTGCTCAGGCGGCGGATTCGATATGGGCTCCACCAAATGCGCAGTCTTCCATCCGTACGCTTTTGCTCCAGCAGCGTTAAGACCTGAGTCATCTAGCCTTTGTCAGCTTTCTGGCACATGGTGGAGCGTAAGATGCCGCCACTCACCAACAAAATAACACTCCTCAGGATCCGTCACCCCGGCCTCCCTCATCGCCTTCGCATACATCTCAGGAGTAGGCTTGCAAAGTAACTTCTCCGCCCCATAATCACAGTAAGTGATCCCATCAAACAAATCCTCCACCCCCAACAGCTTCACCACCCGCCTGCCGTGCGTGACATACGCATTAGTAAACAGCCACAACTTTACCTTCTCCCGATCAACATCCTCCAGCAATTTGCGGAGCTTCGTATCCGGTTTGATGATGTCGTCCAAAGGCAATGCGTCATCGACTTTGGTGTTGTACTCGAGCGGATCGATTTTGTGATGGCGCACGAGACCTTCGATGGCGAGGCCGTAGTCTTTGTAGTAGCGTTGGTGGAGGTGGGCGGCGTCTTCGCGGGAAAGGGAGAGGTGGTGGACGAAGAAGTCGTCAATGAGGGTGCCCATGTGGTCGTGGATGCGGAGGTCTCTGCTGTAGAGGCCTGTGGAAAAGTCAGTCTTGCGTTGGGTATTGGTAATGAGATATCGGTGCCGTACAGTTGTCTATGTCAAAGAAAAACGTCTTCATCTTGTCGGCTGCTTTATGGCTGAGGGATGAGTATGGATGTTTTCTTGAGACTCCTTGGTGTATCAAAATTGGTCGACTTGATGAAGGCGCCGAGGTTCATCGTACACCAAACTGACGGACCACAATGCTTTGCCTCGTTATGTTCTGGAGTGACATTCTTGGTATCATCTTGACTTAACGTTGTTGTAAAACATTGGGTGGAAGAGAGTGAAAAGGTGGCGTCTTGCCAAGGCCTCGAATGAGCAGACGGCACGAAAAGCCTCCTGCATATGGACTTCTTTCTTTACGTACAGTCCCTATACAGTTCATGGCCCTCGTTGAACGATGAAGGCCTCGCCGTGGCCATCTGCAGCAGACCAGGCTAAGGGGACCGTCGAATCAACCACAGCACACTCACAAAATGGCTTGCAATCACGGCCCTCTCCCCTGAGCGCAACGTATGGAAGCCATGCACTGGGGCTAGCGATGTCTACAGCATGGCGAGTGTCGTTGTTCGCAGAGGCAGTGAGGACTATGCGAGACTACAAGTATAAATTTCTTATATCTAAAACCTCTTGATATGAGCCACTGGCCCAACATACTTCCTTCTGCCGCGCACGAGGTAGTCCAAGCTTGCGATCGCGAACACGCCGCCGAACATAACCTTGAATACGATGTTAGCAACGGCGCAAAGGAAAGGAATGTGTTCATCACTCACCACGCCCCAGTTCATCGTCGAGGGTTCTACCTCTGCTGTCACTGGGAAAAAGCTTATGATTCCTAAAACGCAAAGATGCTAAAGTCAATTGACAGCCCAAATCGAAGGGTCTGATCTCCAGCACTCACCTGAAAAGATGACGAAGAGGAAAGAGATAACATTCAGTGGCAGTCCGAACTTTCCAAGAGACCACCGTGCATCTGGGATGGACTGCCCACGGACACGCCTCAGCAATATGCAACCAACGCTCAATGCGTAGGAGAACGAGCACGCGCTGTTGAGGAGCGCGACGATGCTGTTGAATGCTGTCGAGCTGCCCAGGTTTATCAATGCAAGAATTACCAGAATGGTGAGCGAGAATAAGATGGCGTTGAGTGGGATCGGCGTGCCGATCGTCACAACCTGTCATACAATCAGCATCGTCCTACTGCGTGGCCTCTGATAACTGTACCTTCCGAAACCAGCCGGAGAAGGGCAAGCCACCGTCCCGCGCCAGGGACCAAGCCTGACGAGACGCCGCTGCCATGGCGTTCAGAGCAGTACAGCAGGTAAGGAGGAGCGGTATGCAGGCCATCACGGTAGCGCCAGCCTTGCTTCCGGTGGCCGCGTAGAAGACATCGACGAACAAGAACGGTGACTCCGAACTAATGACCGCCGTGATGTCCGTAATGCAGAAGCAGAATGTGATGATCATAACGAACCCCATCGCACCGTTTAGCAGAATGGTTCCCAGCATCATCTGATACAATGTCAGTTCATCAAAAGACTTTGCTTTTCACAGATGGTTCATTGCGATCGTTGGGCAATCTGCTTACCCGTGGTACAGCAAGCGAGGCGTTGTTGACTTCTTCGGACAGATGCACAGGAGCATCACTCCCTGGATACGGACAATGTTAGTCTTGGACCACAGTGACAACAAATTGGGCCCGGCTCTACGCAGCATACTCACCGACGAAAGCACCCGTTGCCGCAATTTGACCGACAATGCATGCCACACCAATCGATGGCCAACCTCCAAAGTTGGAGAAGCTTCCGAAGACGTCGCTTACCGGAGCCTTTGGAGCCATTGCCCACCTGAGTCTCGTTAGTCGGCTCCGCTTCCTGCGAAGTACTGCTTCATCCGGCCTTTGTACTAACAATGGAATGATAATGGCAAAGAATCCAAAGATATGAAGGCACAATATGAGGCCTTCCAACAGTGGCAACTTTCTCGCGCCGAACGTGTTAACAAGGGTACCGAACACACCGACGCCTATCATCAGGAGCGTGACATGCCAGGGCTTGTACACGAAGCCATCATGGTTGAGTGCTGCCAGTTGGAAGATCAGCGTGGCGCTGGTATAGGAGCCACCTGCGATGATCGCCTGCCATCCGAGCGCTGATAGCCAGCCGACGACGTAGCTCAAGAATCGTTGCTGGCTGGGAGGAGCCATTTCGGACACCCAGTCTGAGATCTTTCTTAGTGATTGCCAACAGGAAGGGAATAGCAGGCTTACGATACTGGCCTCCGCTTGTCGGTGACATGCTTGCCATTTCTGCCAGCGATAGGACGAGCGAGATGGTGAATATCCAGGTGGCTAAATACACCCAAATGGTACCGGCCAACCCTCCATTGATCAAGCTGAAGATTGAAGCCTGCAGTATCGCAATCCAGGTCGCCATGGTCACCGCAGCCATACCCAGGATCGAGAAGGACTTGAAGTTTCGCCGCAACTCCTGCGTTCTCCCCAGCCGCAACATGTCCAACGCATCCTCTCTGGTGCCGGTTGCGACGCCGGAAGCGTCGGTTTGACGGAGCTCATCGTCCCATTGATTGTCGACAGCTCGATGTTGCAGCTCGTAGATGTCGGCCTTACTTGGCTGAGACATCGAATTGGAGAAAGAATGGCCATGTACTTAGCAAAGTGAGGGGGAGGAAGACGCTGGGTTCTTCAAGTCGAGCAAGCCATGCCACCGACCTCTACGACAAACAAACGAATCAGCACCCTACGCCTTTAGCGGTCCTGCATCAACTGGGATCAAGCGACCTAGAGAGCCTCCGCGAAGTAGTGCCACTCACTGACTAGGTAACGCTTTACTCACTGTTCGCTTCCGCAAGAGCTCCTCAGCACGTTCAAGGCTTCGGCATCGGCATACGTTCTTTCTCTCTTTCTCTGAGACCCAGTCAGAGATCTCGACCCCAAGTTTGGGGCCCAAGTCTGGGGCATTGATATTGGCAGAAAGTGAAATGCATGGACAGTGAGGGGTTTGTCCGACCTTCAAGACAGTTTGGGACAGAGCAGTTTGCCTGATCTTGAATCAGCGTTTCCATTTGGAGACCACCATACCGGAAGAGTACAGACATGCTTGAGAGCTTCCACCTACCACGGCCGACCTCATCACGTTAAGCGATTGCATCAAGCTTATTAGACCACCTACCGGGAGCCACAGCCTATCGTCAAAGACCAGTATTCGCCCAATAGCTGTCCCTGCCGTCACCCTCGAGGTCCGATCCCGCCGGGACGCGACACAGAACAGCGCTAATGTGACTCTCATGCACGGCGGAAGAGCGCCCCGATCCTTGCTGGTTGTGATCGGCTGTGCGCTAGCGGCTGGCAGATTTGAATGCAGCTGTGCCTCCGACACCATCTTCCAACCCGTCGCCAAGAACAGTATCGATCCTCCGAAGGTGCCATATCGACGGGTCACTCCAACAGCGCTGCGACCGTCGCTTTCGCAGCGGAATATAGACGGATGTATCTGTGCCTACGAAAAGGTAGGTTGTCGAACAACACCAACCTCCATCAATTCATGGCCTGCTGCTGTCAGCCAACCGTATGTACTACGGAGTCTAAATCCACTCAATCCACGCAGCCTGCGCTCCCTCAGGTATCATGTCTGCTTCTGAGGGGCCTTCCGCAGTGCCGACATTGACACCCAGCACTGCAGTGAACAACAACGACCGTGGAGTTCAGGTACTGGTAGTCGCGCTGCTTTGTCTGACCTTCAGCACCCTCTTCTCACTCACCCGTCTTTGGATCCGATGGCCCTGGGTATCACTCGTTGGCAGAGACGACTCTTTGGCGGCGGTGGCATTCGTGAGTTCTCTCAGCTGTCTTCGCTTTAGGAGAGTTTGCTGAAGCCGTCCAGATTCTGAGCGTCGTTCAAACTGGCTTAATACTGAGGGCAGAAGAGGATGGCTTGGGTGAGAAGCTCGACAGGCTGCAACAATTCCGAGTGCAAAGTATCAATAAGGTCAGTCCAGCTGTCCACGAATTTTTAACGCGCTGACCTCGCCAGTTTGTCTATGCCCGTGACGTTCTGTTCATCCTGGCACTCGCTTTCTCGAAAGCCTCAGTGTGTCTCCTACTCCAGCGTTTCTCATCACATGGCACCCAGGCGAAGGCTGCCATGGCCATGATGGTCTTGTGTGTAGTATACAGCGTAGCGGGTGTATTGCTCGTGGCACTGCGAAACGATCTCAGCCATCCTTGGATGCCAGAGTCGTCCTTGCAGCATGCTATACTCGCTCAATGGGCGACCTGCAGCGTTCTCGGAAGCCTAATCGACATCAGCACCATGGTATTTCCAATATTTCTGGTTTGGGACCTGCAGATGGCCAAGGAGTCTAAGAGGAGAGTAGTAATGGGCTTTTTCATGCGCATGCCTGTCGTTGCTCTCTCCGTCGCTAGAGTGGTCGCTGTCTCGCGCCTCGATTATGCGGACTTCACCTTCTCGTATACGGTCGTCGAGATCTACACACAGCTGGAGCTTCACTATTGCGTGGCATCAGCCACCACGCCATGCTTGCATGTCTTCCTCAAAGGCTGGAACACCGGATATCTTGGGACGGCACTGGAAGAGGTCGATCAGCAAGCTTATGAGGAATGGGCCGACGCAAAAAGCGATGGAGCCTCATATCACATGACACCACTCCACACGAGCAAAGAGCACGAAAAGCAGACTTCAAGCACCCAAGGCACATCATTGCAGGGCGGGCATGGCATATCGCAGGCCGCTGCGCAACACAGTAAAGCTGGGCAGAAAGATGCGGCGAGGGATAGCTCACAACAAGTTATTGTGGTCAGAACAACAGTCGATGTCGACATAGAATGAATGATACCCAGCGCCTAGTGTTGCAAATACATCTGAGCCATGCGAATAGCCGTCAGCATTGGATCACATCTCCGTTCTCTGGCTTTCGCTTGCGAACTGCATTCGCTTTCGGCTCACGCCTCATTGCAGTGCCTTTGACTTCTCCGTCATGGACGATCTCGCTATGCACGTAGAAGTCGAAACGCTTGTAGAGCAAGTTCCCTAGGCATGTTCAGCAGGACTACTAAACTGCTGGGTTTTGGTGAGGTTGATCACCTTCAGGGCTCGCCTCTATCCAACCTGGAAGAGAAAGTAGATCGGCCAGATCGCAGCCCCATTGCATCATCATACTGGCCACTCCTCGACGTCTGTATTCGGCAGCACTGAAACAGATGTGTAAATCTGAGTCTAAATGTCAGTGTGCGCCGCAACTATTGTGAACAGTTACTTGCGTATGAACGGTCCGACGTTCTCCTTGAGCCTCAGCTCATTCATGGGCTCCAGTATCGTTCGAGTGAGTTCTTTGGCTTCCTCATCCTCGATCCAAGTCGGGACTTTGTCCGTACCATGTGGAAGTGCGCTGGTCGAATACAGCTTCCAGTTCGAGGCAGCGACAATCTTACCGCTCTCAACATCATTGACCTTGATCCAAATGTCGCTCGGGTCGGTGCGCATCTCTTCCATGTAGTAAGCCGCCACTTTTGCGATGTCGTCTCGCGAGTAGCACCCCATGAAGGCCCGACGTGCAAAGTCCGGGAAGGCATCGTACTGCAGCTCAACCACTTCGGGGATATCTTCAACCTTGGCTCTCGAGAGCACGAACGAAGAGGCGTCTGCGCACATCTTCGAAAGCTGCTGATAGGTGCCAGGGTATCGAGGTGTAAGTTGCCGTTTTTTAAAAGCGCATGCCTGGAAGAAGTACTTCTGGGATCTTCACCATTTGCTGGAGCAGCAGCTGCAGGAGTTTCTCGCGGCCAGGCAGGCTAGTGTGGAAGCGCCAGACCAATATGCATACTACTGTACCGTACCGTCTTGATGTGCTCTCGGCTATAAACTGTCGACGATACTGCTTCGTCCGAGGGTTAATCTTGCAATGGTCCTTTCACTACTCATACCGCCGCCTAGCCGGCTACCTGTAGCCGTCGATTGCGTGCAGCGCCTTTGGATCATGCCAGCGGTGTTGGAGTCGAGATGGACTGGAAGGACCTCGCTAGACTAAACGCCAAGGCGGGCCGAAGTCGACTTGAATCTCCTTTGCGCCTGCACTTCTTCATCGCTCTCTGCAGCAACACAACCGTCCACCATGCGATGATACCGCGCATGGCTGTACACGAGGGCATGAATGGCACTGTGCCATTGTCTGCTGATGATGATCAGCTTCTCACTGAGCTGAACCGCCTGAAAGACGCGGTACTCGAAGGCCACAGTACCCTCGCACTACCCTCTGCTGCTATTGAGCGGCTCAGGGCGGCGTTGCTTGCGCCAGACGCACCTTCGAACGGGTTCTCAGCGCCACAGACAAACGCACTCGCCAATGGTTCGGCGTATGCCACTAACCAGACGCAGCCTCAGAAGCCTTCATCATTTTCACTGTCTCATTCTTTGCCTGGGCTGCAAAAAGCAGCTGCCCCATCTGCAAGCGATGCTTCTCAGGTATACGGCACGAAGCCGTCCTCGGCTGCAGGACTAGATCCTATCTTCCTGGAAAAGTCAGACAGTCTTGTAAGAGCAGAAGGACAACTCAAGCGCCAGCGGCTCGATCGCGAACTGCAGAATCAGGTGGACCACGGCAAGCAGAACTCGCGTGACAGGGAGCATGGCGTAGAAGCATCTTCGTCGATTGATGTCGACGCTGTGCTCGCCAGCGCGTTGAGACGCGTCAAGCCTGTGTCAGGACTGGAAGCGAATGATGCCGCGAGTAGTTCCTTCGATGAGAACGATTACTACTCCAGTCAAGTTCAAAGTGACTGGTCCTCTGAAGCTAGCTCCAAGAACGGCTCTGACAGAGCTGCAGATTCCTTCACTGCCGACTTCGAGCGTCTTGATGGCGCGCCGCAACCCTCATCTTCTCGACCCAAGCAGACAGCTAGCTCTTCTGCCCGGCCTGCACCTCACTCCGCGCACAATGTCCCCCGTGCTGAAGCGGATGATGACATGTATGATCCTGAAGACGGCGAGTATGATGACGATGTCTACACGCCGCCAGACCCGCCAGCTATCGGTCACTCTCAAGCGTACGAAGCACCCGTGGCTAGTCAGCAGCGTTTCCCCGTAGAGCGCGAAGACTCCGATTACGAGCCTGGAGAGATCACAGCCGGCACCGAGCCCGAAAAGATCACAGCCGACAACGTCATTTCCACCCAGCTTCGGTCTCAGAAGCCAGCCCCGGCGCCCAGGCAAGTGCCTATCATCCGCAACCATCTCACGCACATTGCAGCACCTCAGCCGAACCGTGTGTCGCCACTCGCGACGGCTAAAGCTTCCAACTATGAACTCGAATTGGTCAATGGCTCTCCTCAAGTCGTTCAGAAGCCGCAGCAATACCCAAAGTATGTCCCTGCGCGACAGTCATCAGCTTCTCCCCCGGTCCCAGCCAACATTAGCAACGGCAAGAAAAAGAAGGCCAAGAAACGGAAACGTGAACCTGAACCCGCCGGCCGCAGCAAAAAGCGAAATCGGCAGAATGCACCAGAGTCTGCAGCAAGGCCAACTCAACAACAGGAGCCTTACATCAAGGACGAACCGGTGTCACCGCCCCCGTTCAATGGGATGGTAACCCATCCCGGCTATGGCCAACCGCCTACCTATCAAAGGCCTCCAGAACTCGACTTGGTCACACCGAGACAGGCTCCTCTGTCACAATATAGCTACGAACCTCCTCGTTCTGGCTTGAGGTATGAGTATGGCCAGCCGGCCGGCTCAGCGGTGGTGCGCGTTGGATCTCCAGCTCTCCACCGCCCTGTGCAGAGGGATACACAAGATCTTCGCAGAGTTGCCAGCATGCACTATGCGCAACGACCGGCTTCTCCTCCAGCAGCAGCATATTCGCCTGTGGGACCATATCAGCGTCGGACTTCTTCGATGACATACGGTGATTCACGCGTGCCTCACGCTGGGCAGTACCACGAATCTGTTGTCCCGTCAACTTTTGCAGAGCAACCAAATGCAGCGCCAGTGTACTACGAGAGTTCGGACCGCTCGCGCTCCCCGCCTCGATACCCAGAGTACCAAGACCCGTACGCTCAGTCAGAGCCAAGCACAAACATGATGCCTCCACCTGACGCAGCTCCGAAACGCATCATTGTCGACCAGTATGGCAATAGGTATATGGAGGCTGGTCCGGCGCCAGCTCAACCGCAGCCGCAGCCGGCACGCTATGCACCGTCCCGGGCCTCAATGGCGCCTATCGAGACTCGACCATACCCGGAGATGACCGTTGAGCGTGCACCAAGTCGAGCATCAGTTGCGTACGCTCCGCAGCCACCGCAGACTGTTTACTATCAACCAGCAGATCGTGGCATGCCACCGCCTCCATCCAGACGACAGCCAGAATCGCAATACGCTTACGTCGATTCCAACGGGGTCAGCGTTCGAGAGTATCTCAACCGCCCTGCAGCAGAGCCTCCGCAGTACGCACCACAGCCGACATCTCCTGTGTATCAGCAAGTTCGAGCATACGACCAGATGCCACCACCACCGGCGCCACCAGCGAGAAATGACACTGCGCCCGCCTACGCACCAAGCAGGAGTTACAGTGTTGTTCCGGAGGAGCCACAGTATCTGCCAGCATCATACGTTCGACAAAGCAGTGTAGCACCAATACAATATGTCCGTCAGGAGCCAGCGCCGGCTCCACCTCGCGCAGTCAGTGTCATGCCGCCGCCTGACTACCGCATGTCAGCCCAACCAGCGCCCCAGCGCACCTACAGCCAGGCTCCTCCGCAAAGTGTACGATATGTGGACCAGTATGGGAAGGAAGTGTATCCGCAGCAGGTCAGTCAGGTGCACTATCAGTGATGGAGGACTTGCTGGGTTTTTCGCACTGTCAGCTACGCCTGTACAGCGAGGAAACACATCTGCCGTGATTAACAGGCTCTAGTGGCATGTTATCGGGAGCGTGTACAAAGTCAGTGTAGCATTGCGCTTCGACCTGAGGCGTGTATAATAATTGTTTCGAGCTTGGCGCACGCTTCAGCCTGTATCACGTTCTCCAGGTTTTGAAACAATTGCAGTTGCTTTAAAGAACCAACCACGCATCAAAGGCGTGCAGCCGTGATAAGGAAAGCAAAACATGTGCCCTGACAAAATGCTCTTGGCCATCGACCACCTCAGATTAGCGAGCTATCTTACTGTGGGCCCAATACCCGAATGTCGAGGACATGAGCCGCCTTGTCAGCCGCCTGGCCGTCGACCTTATCTCGGGCAAGGTACATCGTCAGCGGACCGATGGACCTTGCGCAAGTCTCTGCGACCTTATCTGCCATTTTCATCAATCTACGCCCAATCCACGTTCACCCTTCGACACGCCTGGCGGTTCATCGTGGACTGCCATGTCGCCTGAACTCCACAATGACCTGCTCTTTCGAGCAAGGCCTGCGCTCGGCGGCGTTGTGGCTTACTGCTTACTAGGAAGGTGACCAGCCGCCAGGGTGATACTGGGAGAATACGATGAAGAACCCTCGCCAGTATAAAACAATGGAGCAGTCCGCCGGCAATGATCGGCGCTCTGCCTTCAGCTTTGAGTGCCTCTCTACTCAGCCATGCCAGGAGATATGGGCCGCTTGATCACCTTTCTCACCTTGGCGGTTGCGCCTCGCATTTGGGCGGCCACAGTACAACTCACCGGACAGACCGTTTACCTGGCTGGAGTGGCCTACTACCTCCCGCCGACCCCTGTGACTACGATACAAGGCAATACGGCGCTCGGGCAGAAAGCGCTAAAGGAAGGATTGCTCCCTATCGCAGTTGTTACAGATGACTCGGAAGATAGCCACTTCGATTGCCAGAGCGCCGTCTCAAAGTTCAGTGCTGTGGACGATGTCTTCACGGAAGCCTTCGCGGGCAGCATATACGTACAGGCCACGGGGAGCACCGCATCCAACGCCACAAACAGTACGATATATTCTGTCAATGTAGCGGCGAATGCTGCAATACCCGAAGGACCCTACTTCCTGTCATCCAGCGGAGAAGTCTACGAGGCGTGGCGACTGTATACCGACTTTGCCGGTGCATTCACCGAGACGTTAGTCGGGGCCAACGGCGACACGTTCGGTGTGCTTCCAGCAAACATTGCAGGCCAGCAGCTAGCCGTGGCCGTACCCTCGAGACTCTACTATACGAAAACGGCCGAGAAGCCGCTTGCGGGAGTACGTCTTGGCATCAAGGACATTTATGATGTTGCAGGAGTTCGCACCAGCAACGGCAATCGAGCCTGGTACCATCTCTACCCTCCAGCCACTGCAAATGCACTTCCTGTGCAACGTCTGGTCGACGCAGGTGCTATCATTGTCGGAAAGATGAAGACCTCGCAGTTTGCGAACGGTGAACAGGCCACTGCGGACTGGTAAGGAGTCAACGGGTAAAACCTTTGCATGTCGTGGACGCTGGCTAACCCGTTATCTGTACGTAGGGTCGACTACCACAGCCCGTTCAACCCAAGAGGGGACGGATACCAGGATCCCAGCTCCTCCTCATCCGGCCCGGGCGCCGCAGCTGGAAGTTACCCGTGGCTCGACCTTACGCTGGGCAGCGACACAGGAGGGTCGATTCGTGGACCTTCTGAGGTACAGGGACTGTACGGTAACCGACCTAGCCATGACTTGGTAGCTCTGGACGGCACGATGCCTTTGTCTCCGCCTCTCGATACTGCTGGATTCTTAACCCGGGATCCCCTGTTGTGGGCTGAAGCAGCGAAGGCCCTTTACTTGTACAATGTCACCATCTCCCACTCATATCCCAAGCAAATCAAGCTGTATGGCTTTCCGAAGAAAGTGTCCGAGCCTGGAGACGATCTTCTGCTTGACTTTGTCTCGAAGATTACAGCGTATTTGGGTGCAAATACGACAAACTACGACGTGGAGAGAAGCTGGAGGAGAACTCACCCGGCGAACACAAACCCTAGCATCTCTGACTATCTGTAAGCTTACGACTGAGGCTTTCCCAGCGTCAGCAGGATACTGCTGACTGTTGTCAGGAACCTAATATACCCGATTCTTATCTCTAAAAACCAAGTCGATCTCGTCCGCGAGCCATTCTACGAGGATTATGCCGCAGCTCATGATGGCCGCAAACCTTTCGTCGACCCCGTATCGCTCGCTCGCTGGGCCTTTGGAGATTCATTCCCTGAGTCTGCGGTCGCTAAACAGAATGCGAGGCGGGAAATCTTTGCAGATTGGTTCGCCGAGCACGGCCTCGCGCCTGACCCAGATACCTGCAGCGATAGCATCTTGCTCTACGTTGGATCGCAAGCCAGCATAAACTACCGCAATCAGTACATCAGTGCTCCTGTTGCGCCGTATGGATTTGGGATTAGTAGAGTATCGCCGTTTTGGGGTGGTCCGGACTTTGTGCTGCCGAGTAAGCAACCTTATTCTCTATCATTTCGAGGCGATGCTAATGGGTGTACTGCGGCGTAGTTGGGCAAGCATCCTATCGCTCCGAAATTACAAAGCACAAGGAGTTCCTCCCGGTTACCGTCGATATTATGGCTGCGCGAGGGTGCGATGGGATGATATTTGGCCTTGTCCAGGTACGTCGTTGATGGGTACAGCCATGATTTCGTTCGTGATACCAAGCCTTTTGCTAACCCATTCGATCTTCTCTCCTGCAGGACTTGGTAGAACAAGGCATCCTCGAGCCTTCTGTTGCAGGACAGAGTAATGTTGGTGGCGGTGAAGTGCTATTCAAGCGTGCAAGCCAGTAGTCACTACTGTCATAGAGCTACTCACCGGACTTATTGTCTACATATTCCATATCCCCTGGCTCAACAAAGCCGCTATTCCTGCTTGACAGACAACACGTCTATCTGCTTCCATTGCCGTATCTCACCAGTCTCGACAGTATCTTCGATATCTCAATACCAACTTCCGTGGAAGACCTTCCAGGTTCTCGTTTTTTGTGGCTTGACGTCACGTGCTCTGAGCTTAAGTTATCCAAACCTCACCTGCTGGCTCGCTCGGATTACCTCTACACAACCACACTGTACACCCACCATCGTTTTTCTACCCACCATGCCCCGGCATTTCGAGGAGGGCGCTTAGATTTCATGCCTTCACGCGTCGACTGATCTTCCTTGCGCCAGACGTCTTTCTTTCCATGCTCTTCTGTTCCACGCAAGCAAAACCGTCCGCTTCCAGCACCGGGCGAGAGTGTCCTCGAGGCCGCGATGCATCGCATCACTTCCAACCGACTCACCGCCTCGATCGGCTTCTCCAGAGGACCCCATGATGGCAGACAACTTCCGCATGATCTGTCCATCGCGCCGCCACCTCCCGCGAAGCGCGGTCTGGCCGGCAACGCAATGTCTCCCAACCCAGCAGTGGCCGGGCACAACGTCAACCTGTCCTTCAACGTTCCATTCAACTCGAACCTGCCAGGGCCGGACAAGGAGGACATTCTGTACAGCAGCATGAACGCGGAGAAGAAGTGGACGCATCCGGAGGGGGCGGCAGAAGATACGCCCAACCATGCCCTGCCGGTACACACGAGGAATGTAGAGGCGTTAAGGAGCTTGTGCAGGCAGATGAGTGAGAGCAGTGGGGAGACAGTGCAAGCCACGGTGACATCCTCGAAGCCGAAGCCTATACCCGGCATGCAGCGGGGACCGCTCACTGCGTTGGTCACCAACGTGTGTATCTCTGGTGATGCGGAGGTGGTGCACAAGATGCGTGCGAAGATTCTGATGGAGACGCCAATAACATTGGTAAGAGACCGAGGGCTGGAATCATCCCGAGTTCTGTAGCTGACATGGTGATAGCGGTGTGAGAGCTTCGACATTGAACGAGAGATCATCTTTCCGAAAGACCAGGAGGGCCCAAGAGAAGCAATACTTCAACATATGGACGAAACTGCACAGTTGACAAAGGCCGACATCTTCCTGCTCGAGCCGAAGTCAAGGCGGAAGGACTCGGACTCGATCAGCTTTAACAACGCTCTCGACAAGAGTATGGACAACAAGCTGCGGATACAGGTCTATGGCGATATGGAGGGCGCGGAGAACGCAAAGACTCGACTGCTCATCATGATTGACAAGCTTCTGAACCGACATGTGGACTCGATGCGATTGGAGTTGACTCTCCACAATCTTCTCGCCGGCCGCCACAGGAGGAATATCAAGATGATCGAACATGCCACTGGATCCGCCATCTACTTCCCGCCTCTATTTCCGACCGTCTTTGGTAATGGCACGTTTGGCGCAGTTCGCATTCGGGAGAGAGACGAGATCATTATCACGGGCGAGACCATGGATCAGATCATGCAGGCCAAGCAGAGGCTGCATGATCTTGTCCTCCACACGAAGAACTTCATAAAAGACGTGCAGATCACCACCAGCAAGGTCGACTACATCCTGCTTGAGAGACTGGACAAGATCCGAAAGATCATTGAGGCCAACGGCTCCTACGTCTTGTTCCCGCCTCTCGGAAATCACAGCGGGCTACTGCGGGTGCAGGCAACAGATATATTGAATGTTGAGAGGACCGTTCGAGAGATCATGGGACTGGCTGGGCAGTTCTACAGTGCCTCGTGGTGGTTGACCTCCCCGGACCAGGCGCAGCGTCAACCGACGTCCTCGGACATTCGGTCTATGTTGCCAGACATTTGTATCAATTCGGGCGCCGAAATCACCTTCGAGAAGCTTAACTTCCACATCAACGGGAGCGACGACTCTGTCAAAGCTGCGATGGCTATCATCAATACGCTGCCATTTGTCAAGAAGGCGCAATCAACTCTCCGGGTCAAGGTTGAGCTTGCGAACGAGCACAAGGAGTTCGTGAGCGGCAAGAAGAACGGCAAGATCAACAAAATCATGAGCCAAAGCAATGTTCAGATCGTTTTCGACGGCTTCAACGAGTACAACTTCTACATTGATGTGCGAGGCGCACAATACGAAGCGACGAAGAATGGCCTGGATCTCGTGGAGCTTGAGATGCCGGCTTCGATCTCGTTCCATGTCCCGGATCAATACCACAAGAGAATCATTGGCATTGGAGGTCAGCACATCCAGCGCATCATGAAGAAGTACTCTGTCTTTGTTAAGTTCTCGAATGCAATGGACCGCGGTGGCATTGGCAAGGACGACGATGATATAAAGGTCGACAATGTCATTTGCCGCACCCCTGCTCGCAATGCAAACAGTCTTGAGCAGGTCAAGCAAGAGATCATGGACATGGTCGAGAAGGTCGATGCGGAGTTCGTCTCTGAGCACGTGCCTGTCGATCGGCTCTACCATCGCGAGCTGATTTCTCGGATGCCGGAGATTGAGGATCTTGAGAAGAAGTGGAACTGCAAGGTGACGTTTCCTGGCGCTGAGCAGGCGAGCGACATCATCACAGTTTCTGGGCCTGAGTATCAAGTCCCACAGGCGGTGGATGAGTTCTTGGTGAGTCCTGTATGGAACAATGTATGCTACAGTAGATGCTAACGACTGAGCAGGGCATGGTTCCAGAAACTCATGAGATCGAGTTCCCGACCTCCGACGAGCTGCGCAATTATCTCTCATCTGACGAGTTCAGCAAAGATACTGCACAGAAGCTGAAGGACCAGTATGTCGTCGAGGTCGAAGTCCATGAGCCACGAAAGGAGAAGCAAGGTGACGTGGAAGTCACGGTCGAGAAGATGGTCCTCAGCTACACCCGCAACAACGCAGGTGGTCTCAAGGATGCCATCGACTTCTTGCTTCTCCCACTTATTGGCCGTGGGCTGGACTCCAACACCGTCAAGGGTGCCATTCCGCGACCAAAGTCGGATTCCTTCGAGGACAACATGCCGTTCTTCGAGTCGAAGCTGTTGCAGCGTGCTGAGCCGGCAATCTCGACTGAGTCTCCTACCCGTGGCAGCTTCGCAGATGACAGCAACAGCCGCTCTCTCTTCGACAAGCTTCGCAAACCTGGCAGCATGTCGTCTTTCAGCTCTTTCATCGAACGTCGACGCAAGAACGGCACCAACTCGCCAAGCTCCTCGCTGTTCATGCATGCGTCCAACAATGCCTCGAAAGCCTCCCTTGTCAGCATGGAGTCGCGCGACTCTGGCTATCGCAACCCCTGGAACGATTCCGGCATCGATCTCGAGCACGACTCCAACCACAGCAACCACGGCAACGGCTGGGGCTCCTTTGGCACCTCCGGAACCCGCCCAAGCACCTCCTCCAACTCACTCTCCGGCGCCTTCGAGAGCAAGTTCCCGTTCGGCGTCAACGGCAACGCATCCTCCAGCTCTCTCAACACGCCGATGATCCCCGGCCTCGGCATGATCAACACCAACGGCGGCGATGTCACTCCAAGATACGACACTCCGCCACGCTCCGCCAACGGCCTCGCGAAAGAACCCTCAACAACCGGCGGCGCCGAGGACCCCTCTGCAGGCCAACCCGCTGCATCTACCAGCCGCCCCTCTTCCTCCTCCAAGGCGGCAACGAACGCTACGACTTCCACTCCTTCTTCGTCAGGATACCCGGCCCCTATTGGGCCTCCGCGTTAAAAAAATGGCGTTTTTGTGAACTTCTGATTTTTGATGTGCTGGTGTAAACGGAAATACCCACGTGCAAGGATGCTGTTTGAAACAAACTTGATAAACGGAAAAAAGCGAGCTCTCCTGTTGTCTGTTGTACTGCAGATATGGATCTTTTTTGATGAACTACGGGTGTGTACGGTGTGTGCTCGGCAAAGGGAAAAATGGAGAATCGGGAATATACCACTTTGCGATGCCCATGTTCTTGGGCGGGATTTGGGCAATGGGTGGTGTTTTTTGATTTTGAGTGGGTTTCTTTCGACTTGCGGGTTGTCCGCTGGGGTGAGAGCTCAGCGGTAGATAACGCTTACTTGGAACTGCTTTGTATGAGAAGGACGTGTTCCACAACCATTTTATCTGTCTCATTCCTATCGACAGTGAAAGCGGCCCGCCAGGGACCTGTGAGCCATGTAAAGGACCTTCTCACAGACAACGACAGCCCACTGATGAGAGTGTTGTGGCATTTTTGGCCGCAACCTCGTGTCGGGGAAGACTGCCATGTGCCCGGTCGGCCGCTGCCACTGTCTTTGGCTTGCCTATGTGAAAACGATACCGCCATCCACCAACTGCGTCTGCCCCGTCACGAAATTGCTGTCCTGACTCGCCAGGAAAGAGACCAGCTTCGCCACGTCCTCTGGCTCTGAAGGCCGTCCGAGAGCAGTGAGCTCCTTCACGTAGTGGTTCATGACCTCGCCTTCTCCTTTGCCTGACTTCTTGCCGATTTCGCTGTCGATCTAAGGTGAAAGACGTCAGCTTTCTCTCGTTTCTGTACCAAGGGAGGCTGGTGCAGTGCCGCTACTACATCTTGACAAGCGAGGCAGAGTGAAAGCGGCCCAGCTGGCATATTCGGCTGTCTTCTCCGGGGTCCAAATGAGATTGGAGAGGCCACATCACTCCTGTGGGCAGGCCCTCTTGTCTGTGAGAAGATCCTTCACACCTCTCGCTCTCTCTGTCCCCGGGTCAAGCCGCCGACAGCAAAAGGGGCCAACTAGGTCAGAGTGAGCTGTGTGAAGTCAGCTGTTTGAAATGGATCCTCTCACAGACCAGGACAGCTTGTCGGTGATAGTGATGTGGCCTTTTCAAGAACATTTGGATCTCGGAGAAGACTGCCAGGTGTGCGGTGGGTCTCTTTCACTGTGCCTCGCTTGCCTAGACCGATTCGATGGCTTGGAGAGGTCACGTGACCATTTCAGCCACCAGGCTCTCGAAGTCTCCCGGGTCTAGGACATAGCAGCGACCCATTCCACCTAGATTGACGCACCAATTTCCACATGGGCGTGTCCACGATCCCGGGGGCGTAGGTGTTGCACTGGTAATGGAGAAGAGTGGTTAACGATTGGTTGCGAAGCAGGTAAAAGAGCGTCTTACGGTGATGTTGTGCTCCGCAAGCTCCATAGCGTAGGCTTGATTCATACCTCGGACTGCCCACTTAGTAGCAGAGTAGTGGCCAAGGAGTGCGAAGGCTTTGAAGCCGACGATGCTGGATGCCTGTACCATGTTGTCAGTCGAAGTTTACTCAACGCCAAGACTTCGTCCGACGTACCGCAATCAGCTTCCCAGGAGCGTCCTTCTTACAGTTACCCTGCTTGATCATCTGTTTCGCTGCAGTCGAATAGCAGTTGTGTACACCCGTAATGTTGACCGACATCATCTTGGAAAAGTCGTCTTCCGTGAGATCGAGCATGCCCTTGACCTGGGCAATGCCTGCGTTGGCGACCCTGCCACCACCTATCAATATAGCTCACTGCCATCTGCTTGTAGTTTTGTCTTCGTACATGGTGTTCAGCGGGCCAAGCTTATCCACGCTGGTCTGCACGATCGACTGCACATCGCTGATCTTTGAGACGTCTCCCAGAGCAATGCATGCTTTGCGGCCCTTGCCTTCGATCTCTTTTGCGACTGCTTGGGCGACCTCTTCTTGACCTGGAATGTCGTTCACGCAGACATCGTAGCCGTCGTCCGCGAGGCGGAGGGCTATCGCACGTCCGATGCCACGGCCTGAGCCAGTTACGATGGCTGTCTTGCTGTGTTGCTGTTGTTAGGGACGTCTTTAGAAGAGCATTTGGCTGGATGTAGGATTGTTCTTGCTGGTGGCCGGAGAAACGTACCCCATTGTGCTCGAAGACGCTGCGGGAAATTTACGAGAAGGAAAGGGTGTTATGAAAGAACTTGAAGACTGGTAGGACGCAAAGGAAAGGTATGTACAGCAGGAAGACGGCAGGAAGGAGACCCTTATACTTGACCGGGCTCTTGGTGGTTCTTAAGGGAGCTAATGGACTAGACAATGTGCACCGAGGAGTACGCTTCGGCCTATGATTGTCTGCATTCGCCCGCATCGCTGGCACTCGGCTGAGCGGCCGTCGCGGGGTGCTTAGGAACAGGTGGAGTAATCGTGGTGAATCGTCCGGTGGAGAGCTCCAGTTCAAGACCGAGTCAAGAGGAGTTGGAGCTGTGGGAGCCCCAGGGCGTGACGTCGAGCGGAACGTTCCGCTTCGAGATGGCTTTATGAGTGCGACGCGACGGGACGCGACCTGATGTACATATCAAAGTAAAGATAAAGATGTCACGACAAGGAGCCTCTCGAGATGTGGAAGAACTCGAGAAAATCGAGCAACAAATCACCCTTACACTTCAAGAAATCGACAGCAACTTCAGCAAAGCGCATCGCATCGTCACCAGCAGCATACTACCCATCGTCGAGCAGTATGCGAAGCACAGCAGCAATGTCTGGGAGGGCTCCAAGTTCTGGAAGCAGTTCTTCGAGGCTTCGGCCAATGTGTCGCTGTCAGGCTACGAGGAGGCTCCGGAGGAAGATGTAACACACACCGAAACGACTTCGACGAATCTGGAGACGCCAACGGATCACGGAGAATATATGCAGGCCGGCGCGCAGGAGCAGGAGGATGACGAGGATGAGTTCTCGGTGGACTCGCCTACGCAAGTCACGGGAGTACAGTCGACACCCAAGATTGGGTCTAGCAGGAAGACGAACAGCAAGGCGGCCGCTTTCAGGTCCCCCTCTCCGCGCAAATACACCGGGAAGAACCCTCTCGCTACGGGTAGTTCAGAAGGTCCGAGTACACCTCGTCCGCGCACTGGTGTTGGTGCCCAGTCATCGCCTTTCGAGCCAGAGTCGGCAGCATACGTACCTTCGACCCAACAACGAGGCAACAATGACCCTCTGATGCACCGCATCCTGGACAAGAACTACCGCATCCAAGCCACGCCCCACACCCAGCGCCGCCAAAGACCTCAGCCGACTCAAAAGCAAACGCCTGCAACAGCCACAAAACGCATGCCATGGGACGATTCGCCTCAATCATCTCCAGACCTCCCCGCCCCTCAACTCCGCAGCGATCTCTTCTCACCGGCCAAAGCCGCCGCAGCGCCTCGGACCCCAGGCGTCTCAATCCTGACTCCAGCGCGCAAGACCGGCCACGCAGCTCCAACCACCTCCACCGGACGCCAGCTCTTCTCACCGCAGGACAAAGCCTACAGCACCACCAAGACCCACACGAGCCATAACATTTTCTCCAGCGACGACTCAGACGATGATGATGATGGCTACGGCGACATGAGCCCGCCGAAAACGATGCAATTCCACGTCCCGCAGAGTCGGCTCATGCAAACGCCAGCGCGGGAGGCGAGCAAGCGGATTGTGGATGATCTACTGTTGACTGCTGGCGCGGACGATACGGACGATATTGAGGGGATTGATGATCCGAGTGTGGTTGATGAGCCGAGTCCGAGTGTGGTGAGGAGGGCTTATGAGGACGATACGTTTTAGAGTATGTAGTACGACAAGGATCTAATGTGTCTCCATGAACGTATTGATCATCATAAGCCAGATCAGTCCCACGGAAATACCATCGCGGCTACCAATTCAAATGCAGACTTGGATGATCGTGAAAATTGAGTGAAGGAAGAGGACGTAAAGTTGTAATGTAAGTGTCAGTAGAATGAAGTGAACTAAATGCAGTATGTGCAAGTGCGCTGGGTATCTTATCATACAACCATCCCTCCTTCTCTGCTTCGCCTCAACACCATGAACGAGCGAGCCATCAGCGTCAATTAATAGTCTGTCCTGTCGAACCAGCTCCCATCAAAATAATTTTCCCTCAAGCAACAACACGCAAGAAGCTCAGCAAACAGGACGGAGACACTCTCAAAACGTCCAAATGATCATAATCATACAGCGGCATGCACTTCCAGCCGTCAACTCCCCGTCCCAAACGAGAAACTCCGACGCAAATGAACAAGTGATGCAATTAATGCAAGTTGGTTGGGGGTATCAAGCGTTGGTCGCGCGCTTGCCGCGCAATCGATGTTGTTGGTGGTCCCGTGAAGGCAATGAGGCTCTAGTTCGCATCCAAGGAAAATGGAAAAGGTCGCAGCATGACAATGCATAGTCGTGCTGAATGTGGTGTGTGAGTGGGTATCAATGCTGTTGTGTAAATCAAGGAAAAGGTGCAAGTGTATGACGGCGTGTGCCTCCAGATCCAGCGCGGCCAGTCGGAAACGTTGTCGAGACAAGACGCCAGATTCTGGCGAAAACGGGTGGATCGATCATCTGCAAGGAAAAGAGAGGTACAGGCGTTCATGCTGTGCAACCAGCACGCGGAGCCGATTGCACAGCAGCTGCAGCTGCAAGGTCGTGTGGGGTTGATTGATTGATGGAGAGGTGTGGCAGCTTTTCGTGCAGCCTGGATTTGCTCGGCCCAATGAGCTGCGAGCTCGACAAACGTCGGTGGCACACCACTATTGTCTGGCTCTCTCTTATCGTTTTATCAGCCAGTCGGTGTCGGGTGACCTTGCTGCTGCTGGTGGTCCTCGTATTGCTGTAATGGCACGAAGCGTGCGGTGTCAGCTATACCAGGGTGGGCCGAGAGCGACGGGATGCGGTTGGCGAATTGATACGACTGGGCGGAACTCGGCAGGCCGGTTGCAGGCGAGGCGCTGAGGTAGGTGTGCGGATAGTCCCATGATCCGCGAGTGGCAGAGAGGTCGGAGGAGTAGTGCGCCGAAGGCTGGTGCCATGATGTCGTCTCGTGAGTGGCCGACGTGGGCACAGTCAAACGCAGATCTGATGGTGGACCTGCTGACGGCCCGATGCCGAGTCCTGTAGGTCCCATGGCAGGCAGTGCATATGCGCTAGTGGCCATGTTGGCTGCGTACGCGTTGCCGTGGGATGTCGCAGAGCTGGACGTCGAATGTGGTGATGCAATTGGCCGTGAGTGAGGGTGCTCCAGACCGATCTCTGAGGCTCTCGACGCAGAGTAGCTCGAGGAGCTTGCGCCTGCGCCGGGAGTGTGCAGTGCGCCGGCGGTGGACGAGTAGCTTGCGGACTAGCGGCACGATCAGCATGCATGCAAACTTGGATGCACATCATCCATGACTTACATATTTGCCAATGATCTTCTTCAGCGCTCCAGCCAGGATGCGCCACGGAAAGACCTTAACGTCCTTCTCGATATTCCTTGGTTTGGGGTTTGGGAACCCCATGATCAGCTTGAAGAATCCCTCACTGTCAGGCTTGGTCTTCGAGACAGTCGCCGGCCGGAAGCCCTCCAAATTGCGACGGATCCGGTTCTTCTCCTCCACCGTGAAGCGGACTGCGACAAGGGACTCCAGCAGTGAGATGGTGTCCACGCTGGTGACGTAACACTCATGCCTCTCCTCCCACCAGATACAGCTGACACAGATGCTGTTCGGAATCCGGTCTTCGAGAGTGACCGGCTCGAAGTTCGCCGTGATGACACTGCCCTCTTGCTTGCGACGGAACTGAACGAGTCGGCGTCCGGTCTCATGCTCGGTAGGTGTCCATTTGTCTGCCATCGAGTTGAGGTCACCTTCGATCTTGAGCACCGCCTTTGTGTTTGCCAGGTACATAGCATGCGGGTTGAACTGTGAAGCCGAAGTTGTGCTTGCTGGCGTTGTTGGTGATTGCTGCAACGTTGATGTCCTGATAAGAGGTGGATTGATGGTCGGTGAGGCCTGAGCCAGACTCCTAGTACCAGCCGCCATCGTCGCTGTCGATGGGCTGCGCGTCACGGACTGCATGTGCGGCATGTAATTCCATGATGGGCTTTGGGTGCTGTGGTAGGACGGAGCAGGCTGTGGAGCGTAGTACTGCTGAGCCGAAACACGCGGGAGTGCATAGCTCTGTTGCACCTCTGGAACGCTTAATCGACGTCCTGAAGAGTACAGATCTGGAACGCTTGGTCGTCGAAAAGGCGAGGCCGAATGAGCAGCGCTTGATGGCCCGGCAAGATGTTGGAGAGACTGCTTCTTCGTTGGTGAGCGGCGAGGAGATGCTTCAGGCGAGAGTTTGCGCTTCTTCTGCTGAGCTGGAGGGGACAAGACCGGATACAGAGGCTGTTGATCCAGGTATGTGAAGCTGCCAAACTCGAAAGACGTAGGCGACCAGGTAACAGGGCTCTCGTCGAAGGTCAGAGTCAACGGGACTTGCGGAGATGGTGAGGCCGTGGGAGTGAGAGGAGGTGCGTCCACGGTGAGTGCATAATGGTACGGTTGGCCATGCTGCGTCGTCTTCGTCAAAACACTCTGGCTTTCGCACCGCCTTGGCCCGAACATAATCATCGGTGTAACTTGCGGCAGATCCAAGTCGTAGACAGATCGCAGGTAGACGGTAACTCGCGTACCTCGTTGTCCTTGATTCGGTGAGTAGGATGTTATTTCCGGCAGTGGACGGGAGGCAGTCTCAAGATATGCAGGGTAATGGACCTGCTGGTTGTGGTAGTAGGCTGTGTCATGTGAGGCATACGTTTGGGCCGCGGGATGTCGATTGTATGCGGCCACGGAGTGTGGCAGCCCAGATGGAACCTCCGCCTGAGTCGTTACATAGTCGTTCGTATAGGTCGGATGGGCAGCGAAAGCGGAATAGCCTTGCCCGTGTTCGGGTCTTGTGCTCGTTGGATACTCTGCATGCGTCACCGACGTTAGTCATCTGCCATGTTGCCTGCTTTCACATGTCCAAGTGTCGTCGATTGGTGTGGGAGCCGCCTCGGAGGTGGCACGGCCGACCTCAGGCAGCACTCGACTTGGTCGCAAGGCAGGAGTGAGGGGCGGTTTTTCGACTCACCATACACATCGTCGTAATGCTGCTTGTTGTCGTAGTCCGACATGGACAACAGCACGCTCCTTGGATCTGGATGGGCCAAGGGCCCGGCGTCGCTGCAAGCCTGATAGCTTTCAACGAGTGATACTGGAATGCCGCAGTCTTCATCAACGACCACAAACGTCTTGCTGTCCCTTCGCGCTCCCTGCCCAACCTGAGTCAGCGAAATCGTGGCTGAGCTCGAAGGCAACAGTTGTGATCGTTCCCGGTGACCTCGTAAAGGCCGAGTATTGCAAAACGTGAGAAACGACGCACCTGGTGACGCATACGCCTGGAGTCTGCCAGCTTGACGAAGGATGACTTCGGTCAAACAGTGAAGCGGAAGACGGAGGCAGTCTCCTGCAACTTGTACGACGCAGATATGATCAGGCGTAGTTGCTGAAGCAATGCAAGGTTAGACAGGGGTGCTGATTTCGAACGAACGCTTGATCCGTGCAGTCAGGCGGCTACCCGTACGAGACATGCAGAAGACAAAGAATCGCTTTGATGTGAGTGTCAGATTTCCTGCTTCCTGGTGGTCCAGATGCACGATTGCGATTTAGCTGCGCTCGCAGTCGTTCGCAGCAGATTGCAGGGTTCTTTCCGCTGCTCGACCCAGTGCACCGGCGGCCTCGCTACTGCGCGTCTCCGAGGCCAATCTCCAACCCGGTGTCAACCCAACACCTCTGTAGCGACGGTATTTTGGGCGAGACGAAACCAATTCCTGATCGATATCAGCTGATGATACAACAGGTAAGAAGTGCTGTGACCCCAAACTGCTAAAACTGGATCCGACGTCAACAGACAAAGGGATGTTGACTGATTCGACATTGCAGTGGCTGAATCTGCCGCGCTCCAAATCGTTTCCATAACATCGGTGGTTTCTCGCTTGGCATTGGCACAGCGCGATTTCAAATGCCTCAATCAAGCAAGCATGCAAGGAAATTCGATAAGGGAGCACTCACAGGTGGATCGATCGGTCAACAGACGATGAGTTCAGGCTCAGCCGTCGGTCCTCTGACTTCTGCTTGCTGAGTGCGTTGATAGTACAAGTCACGAGTCCGGGCAGTCGACCTTCGGGATGCCGTCTCGTGGACACCGCCGCCGAAACGCCTTTGACAGACCCGACCGCTTCCGAGATCGTGGCCGTCGACAGCAGTCACCTTTGACTATGGCCTGCTCAACAATGGCTTTTGTCTGGCGGCAACGATCGTTTGCCTTGCAGATCCGGATCGAAGCGCCAGGCGAGGTGTGTGTCGTAACCGGGCGGTGGGGTTGTATACCTGAATGCACCCAATGTGTCGGTGTTCGTGGAGTCAAAACTGGAGTTGTCTCAGAATGTCTCGTAAATCCTTCGACGAACGTTTCAAGGTGACCGCAAGGTCAAATGGGCGTGGGCTGTCGACAGTAGAGTTGAAATATGTCGACCTCAAGGACGGTAGGAGGGCGGTCCAGACGGTTATCAGGTGCGTGATAAACAAGATGCCGATCTATGCAATGTGAGAACGAAGTGCTTGGAGAAGAGGCCATCCACACAGAGAGAGAACCGGATCCAGCTGCTGTGACTGGCCAAATGACGCAAACTTAGAACGACGCCTTATAGCGGCGACGAGGGTCTAGGGAGTGGGAGGCACATCCCCAGAGCAGCCATATCGGTGGAGCGAACCCATCTGTCTGTTTTTAGGGCCGGGACAGACAGGCGCCACCCTTGTCGGATGTACCCATTAGGAAGCTTATGAGCTAGAGGCTGCTATCAGATGCATTCAATACGTGGCCTGTCCGTTGCGCCTGGTCGTCCATTGTGGAGGACCAACCGCCCCAGCGGACGTTCTCGGGCAGCATTGGGGCGTTCCACTCAGGGGAGCTGTTGGCTAGCCATGGTGATGCGTGAGAGGATACACAAGGTAGCTGAACAGCCATCCCTTGCTGCTGCAGAAGAGTCAAAAGAGACGAACGACGTCGCCGCGGTCATTGGCGCGCTTGCCACGGTCGGGTCAGGTACCGACAGAAGCACTGAGCTACCGGGCCCGCGTACGCCTCTCCCATGTCAACAGAAAGCACACAACAGCGAAGCGATGCGATGAAGTCACGCTTGACGGTGCGCTGCTATTCTGAGCGCGCTGGGATTGGCGGACGTGGCGGCGGCGGTGCAAGCTCGAGCCCGAAAACTGTAGCCAACGGCGCACCAAAGACACGGAAATGAATCGTCTCTCTCCTTTCGGCGACGAATGTCACAATTAATTATCGCTTTAGGCAAGCGCCTTGACGCAAACAGACTCCCTGATCTTCAGGTACGATCTCTTGTGCCTTCTCCGCCCTCTCGTTCGTCAATGTGCGATCTTTAGTCACTGCTTTATTGTCCTGTTTTCTTCCGACCGCACGTCTTCTCAGCGAGGCGAACTCTGCACAATGACATGGCCGTCTTTTCAAGGCCAGCTTGAATCTTGCTGCAAGACTCGCGACGGCAAGAGAACAGTCCGTTCGTATACAACAACACTGCGAACGCAAGTAGGTCCGTCCCCCGGCAGTCGTGAAATTGCGAACGCCATGACAGCCGACTCCGTCGATAGACCGTTCTTGGCCTACGCCTGATCCTGGTGTCGCTCAAAGCTTAGCATCCCTGTATTCGACCTCCCGTCGCTCGCAGGTACGCAATTCGTTTGTGTGTAATCCATTCTACCTGTCCAGCGGGCTGGAGCTGTCCGGATCGCACGAAGCCTTTCAACACGGCTTGAGAAACACTCTTCAGGCGCAGTTTGAAGACGCGAATTTCACTTCAGAACGCCCAAGAATGATGTCGGCGCAACGTCCTCCTGCCCAGTCGAATATACCCGGCGCTGACTCGCGCTCCATCATTGACAGCCTTAGCGCAACATCCCCAAGAAGTGCCGGTAAGATTTGAGCGTTCGATAGTCGACAATGTTTCTCCTTATGACATGCACCCCGTCAATAGCGTTCCTGCTTGATATGGATCGCCAGCTAACCCCACGGCGGGGACCTTAGCACATCACGAGTGTACAAGGGTCGGTGTAATCTTCCTTCAAATGATCTGCGGGATGGCTTTCAGGCTTGACCTGCCTCTCTCGGTGACGACGTATATCATGACTTCCTATTCGGACGACATTCATTACGTGCGTGTGGACTGGACACGTCGGCCTCGATGACATTTGCTGACGCGCATCATGGACTCACGTAGCCTCGCTCCTTCGAAGGCGCTCCTCGACCTTCTGCAGCCGCCTCTCAACCAAGAACACCGCCTGAACCATGCCCTCTAGCGACACACAAGCCAATTTCGCAGCCTCTTCGTACAACACCTTCGACGTATCGGACAAGTCTTCCAGCTTTCTGAAGCGCCGGTAGGACTCGCCAACTTCCGCCATCGTTCGTGGAGCATCTTCATCTGTCAAACGAGCCTCTGTCGAAAGACCGCCAATTGGAGGAGTGCTCGGAGGCGCCGGAATCTCAGTGGCACTGCTGTTGCGTTTACCTGGTAATGGGAACATCTCAAACAGCGCCCTTCGGAAGACAGCATCTCTCCCAGCCCGCCCATGCTCGCGAATGTCCTCGCTGGCGATGTTCTCTTCGCACCAGTCGAGGTAGGCGTCCAGCTTGTCCTCAGAGGAGTTCAAGCAGTCGTCCTCGTCGAACTCGAAGGCTTCTGCATATGTGAGATTGTCTTTTCTGTCGACCTCCTTCTTCCGCTCTTCTTGCAGCTTGAGCCATGAGTCCCAGTCAAAGACCACCGCGGACAGATCGGTAGCTGCGCGAGTCTTGAATGGCTTTGTGCCAGTGGGAAACAGCAGCTTGGTAGCGACCACTATCAGCGCCATGAGCTGTACCTCCGGGTACCGCAAAAGAGCTCGACTGCTGATCTTGGATAGATCGAACTTGATTTCTAACTCCAGCAGTGAGGTCAGCCGCTGCGTGCCAGCAAACACCTCCAACGGCAGGAGCATATCCTTCATCCAACGGTACACCACCAGAGGGACATTGATCGAAGGCACTGCCATCCCGAAATCTTTGTTGAGGAATGAAAGCGTCTCGAGCACGGCCTCATGCAACGGTTCTGGCTTGATCAGATCCGCCGGCTCGAGCAGCCTCTGGTACTGCGGTGGCAGACGTTCTCGTAACCCAAAAGGCACTTCGCGCGCAGCTCGATAGTACAACAATTCGCCATTGTTGACCCATTTCAGGATATCAGCAGCTGTGATAGGACTGCGCAGCAGCAGCACGCCTGTATAGCAGAGCGAGAGCAGCTCCAGTAGATTTGGCGTTCCCTCCTTGGGCTTCATTCGACGTTGGCGACTTCTTCTTGTAGACTGGCTGTCCCTCTCCGACTGTGAGCTGAAGACTTGAGTGGTTGGAGCATCTGTTTCGGTATCCGAGTCGTAGGAGATTCGAAACTGTAACTTCTGCAGGCGTAGAGCCCATAGGTCCTTTACGAGTACCTGTCATTGTGTCAATATGTGCTTCATTAGCCTGACGGTGTAAGCTTCTAAGCCCACCTCAAGTTCCTCCGGCAGCTTCTGCGCGTCAATGAGCCATCGCAACTGCTTCCTCAACACAAGCTGTACGCAGAGCAAGTAGTGCTCGAGTGCTTCGGCGCCAGTGAAGCCAGCAGCTGTACACGATCAGTTGGGCACAAGAGGGCAGATAGCTGTCGCGCTTCTTACACGTCCCTCGCGTTCTTGAAGACTCAGCATCAGAGTCCTTCCTTCTCACCGAGCGTCCCACAGGCACAAACTCTCCAGTGTCCTCCGCGATCACTGTGCCGCGCTATGGTGATGTCAGTGACGTTGGTGTGGCAAGGGTAGGCCATGTTCTCACCTCGCGCTGCTGGTGACCGCGGTCGCAGTAGGTATAGCCATCATCGCCGGTGTAGTAGCGCCGTGATCCACAGCTCTCGTATGGACATGGCTCTCCTTTTATACGAGGGGCGGAGGACATGATAGCGTTGCTCTACTACTTTGAAAATACTCTGTGGACGTTGAAGGCTCGAAAATTCGAATAGACGTTCGTCTTCGCCATCGTCCTTGTATGGGGCGAAGTTTGGCGTGAGCCGCTTATCGAGGTAAGTTTCGAGTTGGTTACTACTTCCCGTGCAGGAAGTTGTGGGCGGGAAAAGAAGACGATGTTATTGAAGGTGAGGTGAGGTGTACGATTAGGGTCGAGTTTAAAGGGATTCAGGCTCTCTAATATTCGATAGACATGCAACGGACACAGCACTGATTTCGCGATTGACAGAGATAAGGCTGCGAAGAGAATTTCGACCATAGTCCAGTTAATACATCTACTCGACATGGTACTGTCCTGCACCGCTGAAAGATCACAACCATATCCATAAGCAGCAAGGCTTGCCATGGTTTTGCAAACACCGCCAATGCCACCCAGGCACGATATTCGTTGTCCCATGCCTTCGTGAGTATCTAGCACCTCCTCGTCATCCCCTCTCGCTCTCAAGAACATCTAGCCCTTTGGAGCCTCCTTGGCGTCGATGGCAGCCTCCTCGCCCATGGCAGTGAGAACGATGACGTCTGGAAACAATGTCAGTAGGCTGTAGAGTGAGATATACATGAGGGCTTCCTCACTGGTGTCCTTGCCCTCATCATTGAAGAGCTTGTTGATCTTGTCACCGGGGTCGCCCTCTGGGACCTTGACGTCGTCCTTGGTGGAGCCATCGTCAGACATAAGGGACAAGAAGCCGTCGTCGGTGATGTCGAGCTGCGTGTATATCGTTAGTATTTAGTTGCGGTAAGATAGCTTTTCTTCCAACTCACAAGCTGGTACTCGCGGCGGGAGACGTTTGGGACATCCATGTTGTGGGTGGACGGGGACAGGTCTTCCAACTTCTTGCCGGTGAAGATGTCGATGGCGACCATGTGGACCTTGGCGTGACCGTGCTTGCCCGTCTTGGAGGTGGACATTTCCACGATCTTGCACGGGCGGCCCTTGATGACGACGTGTCCGTTCTTCCTCAAGGCCGAGCACTGCATCGGGAAGGTGGTGGAGGCACCGGCGTCGGCGCTCTCGAAGGTGTGCTCATGCTGCAGTAAATGATGTGTTAGCTATGGTTCTCTCAACTGCTGTGGCCGGCGCAAGATCTCGACATGGTGCTGTGGTCGACCCCGCTGCCGCACGACTCCCTCGAGATCTGCCGGGCGGAGGTGCTGCTCACCTGCGCATCGTTGGGTTCCGCCATGATGGATGACGGGTGTAGATATAGGGGGTGTGGGGGTGGTGTATGAAGTCGAGGATGAATGCAGCAAGGGAGGTTGAGTTTTCGAGGTCTGGCGCACTTGGTCGGATAAAGATCGAAAAATCGCGAGCGACTTGTGGTGGAGGAAGGTGGGGCAGTGCGGGAGGGCCCTTTAGCAGGCAGTTGGCTCGAAGGGGCGTAGTAAGCACTGAAAGCACGTGAGCTCCGACATGGAGAGCCTCACATTTCAGCTTGCGCGGGAGGACAACATTGGACCACGCGATCAAACGATGATTCTACGACGATAACACCACATGCGCCCGTGGCATGTGGCTAGAACGCTTCTCCGGCCAGTCGAGCCAGTCGACGCCTACCACGAATACCCCTAATCGAGCGAACTCGCCAGCGCCTCGAAGGTCTGTACAGCTAGGGCCGAGTACCCTCCCTCGACGACCTGGTCTCAGTCCGAGAACCTCGTCGCTCTCGGCTAACTCCTTGTATGGCTCAACCGATAGTCTGCCAGCGGCAGCGCGGATACCGAATGGATCGAGCTTGAAGAACGAGCTGGGAGGCTCACCTGCGCCCGATGTCCCTGATCCGGTCGACGTCTTGCAACGTATTCTTGGAACCGCCGACAGCAATGGCGGGAGTAAGACGAATGGCTATACGCAAGCCGGTGACAGGCCAGAAGAGCTGGCGGAGGACATCGACTTTGGCAACTTAAGCCTGGAGGAATTTGCGAGCAAAGCACCAACTCTCCAACTCCAGACCAGCGACGCCAACGAGACAAACGTCGCCCCGATCGTAGAGGACTTTGAAAAGGAAAAAGACAAGTTCGTGGACCTGCACAAGTCCATAGTGGCTTGCGATGAGGTCCTGAAGTCTGTCGAGACATACCTTACAAGCTTTAGAGCAGACCTGGCGAACGTCTCGGCGGAAATAGAGAGCTTGCAAAACCGGTCTACCTCGCTGAACAACAAGTTGGACAACCGAAGGTCTGTCGAGAAGGTGCTGGGACCTGAGGTCGAAGCCATCACCGTTCCTCCTGCTGTGGTAAGGAAAATCACGGAAGGAGTGGTGGACGATTCTTGGGTTCGAGCTCTGCAGGAATTGGAGAAGAGATCGAGAGCTATCGATGGGAAGCTGAAGGAAGGCAAAGATATCAAGGCATTGCAGGATATTCGGCCGTTCATCGACAATGTCTCTAACAAGGCTGTCGAGCGCATTCGGGACTATGTCGTTGCACAGATCAAGGCGCTCCGGTCACCAAGTATTAATGCGCAGGTCATTCAGCACAACAGCTTCTTGAGATACAAGGATGTGTTCGCGTTCCTGGCGAAGCGGCAGCCTGGATTAGGGGAGGAGATCTCGCAAGCCTACATCAATACAATGCGGTGGTACTACTCGAGCCATTTTACCCGGTACAAGGCCGCGTTAGAGAAGCTCAGCACACATGCAATCGACCAGAACGATGCTATTGCCAGTGAAAGCTCAACAACTAGAGGCAGCAAAGGTGGTACTTACGACGCTTTCTCGATCGGCCGAAGGATGGACATACTACGGACATCGAACGACACTGCGATGCCATCGTACGCTGCTGAAGAAGATAAGGCCTCCCATTACCTTGAGCTACTCTTCCGTGCCTTCAACCTGGCGCTCGTCGACAACGCTTGCGCCGAGTACTCTTTCCTGACCGAGTTCTTCGCCAAACAGCCTTTCCAGGCCACCCTTCGAAAGTTCAACGAGGTCTTCCAGCCTGTATTCGATCTTGGACAGACCCTCACGAAGCAGCTGACAGAACACAGCTATGATGCTCTTGGTATCCTGGCGTGCGTCCGGTTAAATCAGCATTTCGCTTTCGAGCTGCAACGGCGGAAGGTCCCTGCTGGCGAAAGCTACATCAACAGCACGAACATGCTGTTGTGGCCGCGCTTTCAGATCGTCATTGACAGCCATTGCGACTCGATTCGGAAGGCCACAACATCACTCACTGGCAAACCGTCGGGCTCTGCTTTGAGCTTGACAAGCTCTCCATCAGCTTCCACTACCGCCCCTCATCCGCTCACCCAGAGATACGCGAATTTCGTGCAAGGTATCCTGGCATTGAGCAGTGAAGCTGGGGATGATGAGCCGGTCTCGAACAGTGTTGGCAGGTTGAGGAATGATTTTGAAGGCTTCTTGACGAAGCTGAGCAAGGCGATAGCAGAGCCTAGGAAGCGGCAGAGGTTCTTGTATAACAACTACTCGCTCATCTGTACGATTATTGCGGAGACGGAGGGAAAGCTTGCAGACGAGCTGAAGAGTTATTATCTGGAGAAGAGGGAGAGTCAGGGTATAGATTCGTAGAGACGTCGATTGCTAGTTCGACAGTCTGCTTCTGAAGTCATATTTGTTCATCACGTGAGCCAGCCGGCCGGGCTTGGCAGCCCACCACCGAAACTTCGATTGAAGCGCTCCAACCTCATCAACGACCACGACATCACCACATCCGTATCGAAGGTCGCAAACAGTAAGTCGCTTACCACAGAAGCCGTAGAATACTCACCGTCAATACTAACAAATCCCACAGTGCAGATGTACGCTCCCAAACCTCCCCCCGCCACCACCACATTTCCCCCACTAACCATCACCCAGCTTCGTCAAGACCCTCACGGGCAAGACCATCACCCTCGAGGTCGAGAGCTCCGATACCATCGACAACGTCAAGAGCAAGATCCAGGACAAGGAGGGCATTCCTCCGGACCAGCAGCGCTTGATCTTCGCCGGCAAGCAGCTCGAAGACGGCCGCACCCTCTCCGACTACAATATCCAGAAGGAGAGCACGCTGCATTTGGTCCTGCGTCTGCGTGGAGGGATCATCGAGCCGAGTTTGAAGGCGTTGGCGAGCAAGTACAACTGCGAGAAGATGATTTGCCGGAAGTGTTACGTGAGTGAGAAAAAAACAAAAGCCGACGGAGGCGAAGGGCGGCAGGACAATGTGCTAATGGAATACGGACAGGCCCGTCTCCCGCCGCGTGCGACCAACTGCAGGAAGAAGAAGTGCGGACACAGCAACCAGCTGCGCCCGAAGAAGAAGATCAAGTAGTGGCTATGCGGGCAGAGGAGTGCTACGAGGCGAAGGTGCTTTTGTTGAGGTGCTAGGATTGCGGAGGGAGGGCAAGACACACTTGCGGTAGCCTGAAGCATCAATGAACATCTACATCAACACTCTGCGCTCTTGCGGCTTTGCGAAATTTGCATGCTGTTCTCTACAACCTTGCTCAGAAGATTTTTCCGGCTGTCTACAGTGCCGATCTATCGCCAACCTTCGTCTGCTCACCACCATCCACGGTGGTGAATCGGGGAGAGCGTGAGCGTGTACCGATGCATCTAAACCATTGGGGTCCGAGCTCACTACATCCTGCGATGCCGATGCGCAACAGAGTCCATGACTGTAGGAACACGAATCAGTCGCCTGCCAACAGCGCGGTGAAAACGGTCATACCTTCGTTATCAAATGACTGCCCGCAAGTCTCTCAAGCGTGCCATGCTGGGAACAACCATTTGCCGCAGACAATCCCAAATCCATCCCCTCAGCACACAGGACGTGCCGACCTTCGACACTGTCTTCCATCCCGCCATCCTCACTCCACCCGCCCAACCCCCCTCAAGCTCAAATAAACATCAGTCCCCCACCCCCACAGACTCTGCACCGCAATCCCACCTCCAAAGTACTCCGCATAAGCCCTTCCCAGCGGCAGTCCATACCCCAAACCCGCTAATTCACTCCCCTGTCCCGCGCCTCCCGACAGCATGTCCAACCCCGCCATGCCTCCGCCTCCAGACCCGGAAGTCTTGTCGTGGATCTCGTCCTCGTTGAAAGTCGTGAAGCCGTATTCCCACAGCTTGGCCAAGTTGGACGGGTCGATGCCGCCGCCGCGGTCGCGGATGCGGATGGTGACGCCGGGTGTGGCGTGGGATAACGGGCGGATGTTGGGGGAGGTGGAGGCGGTTGGTTTGGGGGACGAGGAGGCGGCGTCTACGGCGCCTTGGTCGTGGGTGGTTATTGCTGCTGGCGTGTTGGTCGCTGGATCTATAGGGAGATCTTCAGGAGAAGTCGAGGGTTTGCCAGCGGGTTCCGGTGGTGGGGGAGAGGGCGCGATGGTGATTTCGATCGCTTCTTTCTCCATGCCCGCTTCAATGGTGGCGCGGAAGGAGTTCTTGAGGAGCTCGGTGAGGACGTATTCGATGTGCATTGGTATGTGGGCGATCGTAGCGTCTGGGCTGCCGACGATTTGTACAGTAGGCCGGACGCCGTACTTGAGCTCGCAGATCTCGCCGACAGTATTCTCGCATGCCCTCACCAGCGCAGCAGGCTTGAGCTCCGTATCGATCACGCCGATGAACGAGCTGTCCTCATCCTCCTTGTGCTGATCCTGGTCCGAGAGATCATTGTGCGGCTTACTGCTCATGTGAAGCGCGATATGCTGTTCCGCAATCAACCTCGTGCCTATCCTCGCCCTCAGATGTTCGTCCAGAAACTTCGTAACCTCATCTTTCGAAATGTACTTCCTCGCCTCCAAGAACCCCTTCGCAAGGATGGCAATGGTGTTACTATGCGTCTGCACCAAATCCGCCATGGCCTCCGTGAACTTGATCTCCTCCTCCAGCGTCTCAATCTTGCGCTCCGCATACGGCAGCAGCGTCGAGAGCGAATGCACATAGTTGTTGTGGATCTTGTTCACATTCGGGTTTGCGACCACGATATACGGCAAACTCCTCAGACTCTGGATGCGGTGCGCCAGCCTCGAGGGCAGGATGGAGAGGGTGAAATTGGCATTGCTAAGCAGCGACTGCTTCGACAGCGGCGGGCGGCCATTCTTGCAGAGGTCCGCGAGGGTCAGTGGGTGGAGCGGTTTGGCTGCCAGGCGGGCAATGTCGGCGTCCTTCACCGTGGCTGTTTGGATGGGTCGTGTGCCCGATGGAAGTCGGCGGTGGAGGGGAAGATTGTGGACGGGAAGATCGGGGCGGAGAGCGACGCCATGGTGCCTTGCTGCAGTGCGCAGACTGAGCATTACCGGCACCCTCAACTCGAGTCGAACGCTACCGCTCGCGCATCGGTGATGGTCGAGGAAGATGAGTCGAAGACGCAGAAGCAAGTCAAGAGTTGTGGGGTGAGGTCAAGCTTCTCCCACAGCGCTCAAGCACCATCTCCTTGTTGCAGTCCAGACCAGACGGCGGCACGCCAACGCAGCGTGGTGTCACAAGAAAATGGAAAAAACAGTCTGCATCCACACCCATTGATACACTCGCTACCCTATATAGCAACAGAGGAGAACACCGCAGCAGCACCGGCTCAGACTAGTTAGAAAACACACAAGAATGAAGTCGCTGTGGTATCACAACACCCCCGTCCACTCTCCTCTCACCCTCAACAAAAACATTCTCTTCTTCTCTGGTCAAGCCCAGCCTGACCCCGTCCGCCGCCCCGCTGATTGCTTGCTTCCTCGGTGAAGAGAGGTAGCAATGAGGATATCGATTAGTATCATTAGAGGTTACACCCGCCCGTCTTCTCTCTGCCCGTTGCACCGCCCGATCATCATCCAGATGCAGATGGTGGAGTGATGAGGCCTCACCGTCTGTTTGTGTTGTTGTGCCCCCGCTCACTCCACCCTAACCCCTCAGCGAGAAGCCACCCTTCTTCCTCCCCTTCTCCTCGACTGGCCGCCCGCTCTCAATCCGTGACTTCTTCTCCTCGAGCTCCTGTCGCTGGCGATCGAGCTGCTCCTTCATCTCACGATGCCTGGCGTACAGCTCTTCTTCCGACTGCTTGAGCTTGCTCTCCTTCTCCTGCACCTTCTGCTGGAACACCATCTTCATCTCGAGCTCCATCTTTGCCAGCTTCTGCTCGTGCAGGCTGCGCTCCTCTTCTTGCTTCACCGCTGGGTTGACCTCCTTGAACACGCTAGGATCTTGTGCCACGCCCATGTTGGTAAGCTTGTCGCTGCGGTAGTTCTCGTAGAGGAAGTTGTTGGTGTGCTCCTTGAGCTCCTCCATGTGCGTTCGGATGAGCATTTGGCGCAGCTTGACGAAGTCGCAGTGGTCCTCATTGTCAACTTCGATCACACCCCACGGGTAGCGACGGCCGCGGACCTTGCGACCTTCTGGTGTGGAGACCTCACTATTCGCGCCCACGACTGCGAATGGGACCTTGGACATGATCTCGTTGTTCTCGGCGATCGTCTCCTCGTCGTCGAGCTCGTATCGCGGGCCCTCGAAGATGTGAATGCTGTGGTGGTGGATATCTGCGAGGATCTAAAGCACACAAGTCAGCTGCAATTCTCGGAGTCGAGATTATGAATACTCACACGCTGCTTGAAGTTCGCAATCTCCTCATCGGTAAGAGTATCAGCCTTGGCAATGACGGGAATGAGGTTGACCTTGGTATGAAGTCGCCGCATCACCTCGACATCGAGAGGCTTGAGAGAGTGCCCAGTCGGCTGCACGAAGTAGACGCAAGCATGCACGCGGTTGTCGACGATGTTCATGCGGTTCACCTTGTTCTCCGCGTCCAGGTAGGCGTCGAATCGCTGCTCAATGTTCTCGACAATCGGCCGCCACGAATCGTCGTTGTTTACGAAGTCACCGAAGCCAGGAGTATCGACCACAGTCAAACGAAGACGGACGCCGTTCTCCTCAATGTCGGCGCTGATGGATTGTATGCTGACGGTCTTGGGTGCGAAGTCGAGGGAGGGCTGCTTGCGTTCTTTCGGCGGGTAGAGGGAGGTGTTGAACAACGTGTTCACAAGAGTAGACTTGCCAAGGCCAGACTCGCCTGTAGCAAAGGTGATCAGCATGCTGTCGATTGCCGAGCAATGATATATCACTTACCAACGACCATAACGTTGAAGTTGAAGCCCTTGCGTACACTCTTGCGGTGCCACTGGTTCGGCAGGTTTGCGAAGCCGACGTAACCAGTGAGCTTCCTGCGCACAATGTTCCTCATATCACTCGCTGCCTGAGCTGCCGCTTTCGGGTCTTTCGAGGTCACGGTCTGAGGGGCTGGAGTGCCGCCGTTAGGCATGGCGTTGCTTGTCGCAACCAAAGGAGACGCGGGCTTGCCATTGGGAACGCTGGCCTGGTTTGGCACAGGAGAGGCGCGGTTGGGAGGCGAGGTGGTACCCCCGTTGGCGGATGCTAGAAGTTTTGCGTCAGCACTTGTTGTGTGGATGTCGACCTTGGTCACGGTGATGTCGGTCCTAGTGGGCGAGACGACGCGGCCGGGTCTGGCGGCTTGGATGCAAGGAGCGCTGCTGCCCGTGACCTTGCTGTCGATCGTGGACTTGGAGGACACCGACATGGCGTGCTGAAGTATGCCCGTCCGCGCAGCCACGTGCTATGTCGTTGAGGGTAGGCGGCAGGCGGTGTTGTCGTGCGCGGACGATGGAGGTTGTGATGGGGGAGGAGAGGGAGGGAAAGGAAGAGGCTTACCCATGGCGAGTGCGGTCGAGGAGTGTTGTTGCTGGAGAACGTGGCGTAGTTTCCCAAGGTGTCTGAAGAAAGAGCCATCGTCAGTACTGCTGCTCTATTCGGTATTCGCGGAATGCCGAAGCAGTTGCGCCTCGTGGAGCGCCATGCAGGTGCCTTACAAGAAATTCTTCCGCCTTCAATCCCGCGGATGCAGCGTTTCAATCGCGCCCTGCCGCTGCGCTCGGGTGATGCTGGGTATGGCGATGGAGGAGGGAGCGAGGAGGAGGATGAAGATATCGGCGAGTCGGTGATGGGTGCCGTGCGGAAAGAGTGGATTGTTGGAAAAGCTGGAGTTGCAAGCACGCCGTGTCAGGTGTCAGTGGAAAGGGGATCGCAGGGGTCTGCTGGCCACGTCCGTGCTCGGCCCAATGCCCGTTACGCAGCACGCTTCGACTTCTTGTTCCGACGACCTTCTGCCAAGCGCCGCAATGCAAGCACCGAAGTCTATTAATTCTCCGGCGGCACTCAACGAAGATTCAAGCAGATGTTTCGTGATGCTACACAACATGTCGACAAGCCATTGTCTCGGTACTTGTCAAAGTCTATCATGCATGTGACCCGATGCGGGACAGCTCTCAGTCTCCTCAGTCCGCGCAAGCATCATGCAAGATGGAGCTTGCTGCAGCAGAGATCTGGCAGAAGCAAACCTCACGTGTCCCTCCATCTCGTCCCTCCAACTCGTATTCCCGAAGACGCCTCGCTCGCTAAATCGCTCCAAACATTCAATGCTCCTTCGGAGAGCCTCGCTTTTCACTCAGTCCCACAGATGTCCCCCAACTCCATGCTTACGCCAACGAAGCAAGAATACTACTCAACTGCCCCTTATCATACTTGACATACTTGCCCTTCCCCTTGTCAACCTCGTGATACCGCTCCCAAAACCGCGTATACAACGGCTCGATGAAATTCTGCACCTCCCGACCCAGCATCCTCCGCACCTCCGGCTCCATCTTGTAGCTCTTGTGCTTGGCCACCAGCTCGTCGAACGAGACGTTGAAGTTGCGGAACTTCTCCTTGATGGCGTCTTTCTCTTTGCTGTTGAGCGCTTTGAGCACGTCGGCGGAGTTGACACCTTGGCCCATGGAAGGTGGCCGGGCGTTTTTGGTGTTGATCACGTCGAGTAAGAGGGTGGAGGTCTCTTTCCAGGCGTCGGTGTAGAGTTGGGAGGACTTCTTGCGCCAGGCTTCGAGTTTGGGCGTCGAGCCGAGTAGGGGCTGTAGTTCGGAAGAGCGGATCATGCGTTCGATGAGCGCGATGTTGTTGGCGAGGAAAACGCCTTGCACACTCTTGCCGCGGAGTAGTGATTTGGCGCGGGACTCGAGGTTGGAGAGCAGGGTCTCGATGGTGTCGGTGCTGTAGTGGGAGAAGAGTTGTTTGCCGTCTGCGCCGACGTCGAACGATTTGATGGTTGGGATGGAAGAGGTCGAGGTGCTGTTGTTCGGTGCAGACCAGCCTCCGTCGCCGAGGCTACGCATGATAGACGTGAGCGGTGGCAAGTAAGAGGTCATGGTCTGCAGCCGTTGCATGACTTCTGATGTGATGGGGACGGCGGAGCCATCGATGGGTAGAGATGAGATCTGCTGGATTCGTGACCGTATGTCGGAGAGCAGGCTCGACAAGGATGACTTGGCGGTCTCTCTCACAGGTCTTAGAGCTTCAGACATGGCTTGTTTGAGCTCTCCGGTCCTGTCCTCGAGACGGAAAGAAGTATTGGACACCACTTCGATGATCTCGTACGCTAGATAGCAGTCGGTGATTAGGTTCGACTTGATATGTGCATCCAGATCGCGTAAGGTATTGCCAAATACTGCCAGAGAGCCCTGGCATGTTGTGATCAGAACCTGGCCCCATTCTTCACGGCTGAAGATTTGGCAGATGTTGTCGTACTCGGCAGTATACATTCCTTGCATCCCACCAGCATAGGTGCCGATACCATTGCTACCTTGCTTGTAGATTGCATTGGTGTCCTGTCCAGCGACCTTTCGCGCAGTGGACAGCGAAGCTTGCGCCAGGTTGCTCAGTGACAAAGTGATGTGCTGGCCGCGCTCCTGAGCGTAGACCTTCGCGGAAGGCGCAAGCTCGCCAGGCGACACTTGAGAGGTATAGTTGTGTATTTGCGCATTGATGGTCCGAAGCTGTGCCGTCTTCTGCTGCGCCAATCTCGGAAACTCTGCGCTCTTCATGATGTACCCCAAGGGCTCGATAGGTTGGGAGTCTCGCCTGCAGAGGTCGCGAAACACATCTTCGAGGCTTTGTGTTCCGACCGATAGCAGACTGCTCAGCTCCGAAATGGCTTGTTGATTGGACCGCAGGTTTGTAGCCTTGAGCTCTCGTAGCGCTTGGTTCGTCCTGTCTATGCTAGACATGTAGTCTGCCAGTCCCACCCTCTCCGGTCGACTTCTCAATATACGCTCCTCCCGCTTCGTCATATCCAGAGGCTCCCTCGCTCTCTCTATTGCTTCCAGCACTCGGTCGACATTCGTGTTCATGACTTGAAGGCGCTGCGTGTTGCCATACACGGGACCAATCGCATCCTGGACTGTCCGGCCGCTGACTTCGAGTCGAGACATGGAGCCCTGGATCTTCTTGGACAGCGACTTCAACTTCTCGAGGTTCGCGTAGAGCACTTCGACCTCTGCGGCCTCCTCCGCCAGCGCTCCTCTTCGTGGGACTGGCATTGTGGTGGATGCTGTACTGATAGTGGTGGTGTTGTGGATATCGCAGGACGTCACTAGGGTCACCGGGAACGAATAGGGTGGGCCATCACCAAGGGCTGTCAATCAGTAGCGATTGGTAGGGCTGATCGTAAAGGTAGACTTCAATCATGCACAACGTTCGAGCTGCAGTGAGGTTCGTGGCATCGTGGCGCAACTGTGGCTTCGTGTGGGGGCGGAGAGGGCCGCTGCTTTTTGGAGAGCACAAACCACAGCACCACCAACATCAGGCCATGCAACACACTCACCTTCAAGTCCTCAACCACATTCCTCGCAGCTCAATGACTTCTGGAAAACGCTAGATCGAATCGAAATGGCCTACTGGACACCCGCTCAACCCAAGACCAAGAAAACAACTTGAAGGGAAGCTCAGTTTGAGCATCATCCCAGGCTTCTCACTGTTGCATCCACGACAGGCTACGACTTGCGCAACGGCGAACGTCGGCACAAGAACCGCTTTCAAAGTGCAGCAATCTCCTCCCGAATGTCGAATAGTGTCGCCGCGGGTCCAAGGGCATCATCGCACTTATACCAGACTCTGGAGAGCTTTCAGCCCTTCGAGCTCAGCCTCCACCTCAGGCCTGGCACCACCTTGTTGCCTGATCGAATGACCGAACCTTCGACTTCACTCTTCCTTTCTCAGCAGTTTGCGCACGCTATGGGTGTGGCTACTGTTTTTTCGATGATTGTCCATTGACTTGGCGTGTTGGTTCCTGCTCTGCGCCACCCCTACTCGAGCTCCAGCCTTAGGCTGAGGAGACATCTGCTCAGGCTTCTACACCCCCTCGTGACCATTATGACTGTTGAATACCTCAACCAGATGGCCGCAGCCTGACACACCAGAAGAAAAAGGTCACTAATGCTGTTGAGGTGCTCCGATGCTGGCCGCGTGTGTAGGCTCAGCAGTTCAGCTTTGGTGTGCAGGTGTGCAGAGAAGGTAAGAGAATGTCTCTTGGTTGCGTGTCGTGTGCCATTGTTGGAGTATAAAGTCTCTCATCTCTCCTTCGTGGTTTCGTGTCTCACCGAAGCAAAAGATCTCAGACATTTCACGCACGAACTCAATCGCAGAGACTCTCACTCCTCCATACATACAACCACCCTCCTACATCACTCTTTCATTGCTATCTCCAAGACATGGTCAGCCCTTCCTCACAGCTTGCTACGGCCGCTCAGCAAGTGACAACCTTCAACGGCGTTTTGGACGAGGTTTGCGAGGACTTATCAACCATCCCACGAGCAAGAGGTCATGGCACGAAGCTGTCGGCGGCGAAGTCGAATGCCCGCCTGGATCGACTACCCGACAAGCTAAAGAACATCGTCCTCAACGTAATGCAACTGGAGCGAGAGTGCGAAACTTCAAGAGCGGATCTCGAAGATGTCAACTACGAGCTTCAGGATGTGAAGAGGGAGCGAGATCGTCTCCGGACTGAGAATGCTACGCGCAGGGCTGGGACGGACGGTACACCTGGAAGGCTCCAGGAATCAAGGCGAGAGGTCGAACGGCTTCAGACAGAGAAGCGCGACTTGGCTCAACAACTACAAGACGCAACTTCGAACGAACCCAAGCTACGGAGCCTGAAGACCGAAAACGCAAAGTTGAAGCGCGATGTCGACACCCTCAAGATCGAGAAGTCCGACCTGGTCCAACAACTCCGAGACGCAGACTCGAATGGCAGCACTGTACGGAAACTAAAGATGGAGAACGCCAATCTCAAGAGCAATGTCGAAACTCTGAAGACCGAGAAGTCCGATCTCCTCCGCCAAATTCGCGCTTCCGACTCCAACGGCAGCAGCGTGCGGCGACTCAAAGTCGAGAATGCCAACCTCAAAGACGAGGTCGATACGCTGAAGATCGACAAAGCGGACCTGAGGAGAGAGCGCGACGACCTGAAGAAGGAACGAGATGGATTGACCAGCAGGAAGGAGGAGCTGAAGAGAGAGACGGCTGGTCTCAAGCTGAGGAACCAGGCGCTGGAGAAGCAGGTGCAGGATATGCTGGAGGTGAAGTGTATCAGCTGTCGGAAGAGAGTGAAGCATTGGTGTACGCTGCGTGGTGGGTACGTGCGGTTCAACTCGTGAGGTGTTTTGTGTTTGAGCTTGGGATACGATCGCGATGGTGTTTGAGCGGGTATGGCTGTCTTGTGTGAGCGAAGGCGTTGGAGGGAATGATTGATTGTTCGACTGTATCGTTAGCTTAAAACCATGTATGTACCATAGACGCAACACCCTGTTATACAGTTGTTCATGGTCGTCGCCGGTGCTCCTCTTTCTGGGCTTTACTGCACAACCATGGTGAAGCCGAGAGCCTGGTTACACCACGTGCGGGTACCTGTCGATCATCGCGGCAACGAACTCTAAAGTGACGCGATTTGCACGTAACTCTCGCCCAGCAGCCAACTTTCCACACGGCTCCGGCCTTTCAGCGCCCAGCGCCACGTTTTCAGTTTCGTTACGCCACTCCTTTCGCATTCATGTTCCATGGACTTCTCTTCTGGCGATTGTAGTATCTTCAACTCGCAATCACTCTCCTCTCCCTCTTCGCCTGTCGCTCCTTGATGCTCGGGATCTCCTTCGAATAGCACCAGCCTCGGTCTGGGTCGCAACCCCCTAAACAACTTCCCGAATTACTAGCACATGAGTGCCTCCCTGGAAATCCTTCTTTGCGATGCATCGAGCGTTCAGATGGCAATACTACTCCGCCCGACGGCGTGAGCTTGCGCTTGGAATCGCCTTCGGATCTTTTGCCATTGTTGGATTCGGAGCATTGGGCGGCCCCAAGCTGCAACGCGCCGACGGCGCCAACTTCACGGAGTCCTCACCATGGCGCAACAAACCGACCGTCGTCTCCCACAACGCTTCGCCCTCCGAGAGAGCTGGAGAGACGGGGAAGCCGTCACCGTATCCTCCAGACAGCGCAGAGGGCGCACAACCACCACCGCCGCAAACGAAAGGTCATTCCACGATTGATGCAGAGGCCGACTCGTCCGTCGAGACTGTTTCAGCTTGGCAGAATGCCACCGGTAAGGTTGCTGCCGTTCGCGACTCCTTTACGGGATGGGACTTCAGCGCGCTCAAAGTCAAAGTCACGGGTGCCCTGCCTCCCTGGATTCGCACGCTGCCAGGCTATATGGACAAGCTCAACAACGAGCTGTCTGGTGCTCCATGGTCGCTGAGTTGGGAGATATGGGAGGATGCTCACGACCCTGAGATCAACCCTGAGATCATCTGGGACGCTGACGTCCGGATCTCTAAAGACTTGTGTCCAGCCGAGCAGGCGTTTCTTAGCGCTCGGCAAAGACACACGACCAAAGCGTTGGCGAAGTATCTTGGAGTGCCCGAGGCTGAAGTGCACCCGGAGGATGTACCAAAGATTGCAATGTGTGGCTCCGGCGGTGGCCTGCGTGCTCTTGTTGCGGGAGCATCTTCCTCCCTCTGCGCGCAAGAATCCGGTCTCTTCGATTGCGTGACCTACACAGCTGGCGTCTCGGGGAGCTGCTGGATGCAGACCCTCTACAACTCTTCTATCGGACGGCAGGACTACCAGAACATCATCAATCATCTGAAGCAGCGTATCGGTGTGCATATCGCGTATCCTCCGGCTGCACTTGGCCTGCTGGCCACAGCGCCTACGAGCAAATTCTTGCTCAGTGGGTTCGTGGAGAAGCTACGCGGCGTGCCAGACGCGGATCTTGGGGTCGTCGACGTTTACGGGCTGTTGCTGGCTGCACGATTACTGGTTCCCAAAGGAGAGTTGCGTGTTGACGACAGCGACCTCAAGATCTCAAAGCAGAGCTCTTACGTCGAAAACGGCGCTGCGCCTTTGCCAATTTACACAGCAGTCCGGCACGAGATACCAGGCAGTATGAAAGGCGACGGTGAACCTTCGAAGTACGCCTGGCACAACGACATCAACCAGGACTGGTTTCAGTGGTTCGAATGGACGCCTTATGAGTTCTTCTGTGAGGAACTCGAATGCGGCATTCCAACGTGGGCTGTTGGGAGGAGTTTCAATGCTGGTCAGACGGAATGGCGAGACAATGGCTTAGCTCTCCCGGAGCTACGAACTCCTCTGATGATGGGTATCTGGGGTAGCGCCTTTTGCGCGACCCTATCCCACTACTACAAAGAGATAAAGCCTATTCTGATGGCCGCTGGGTTGTCTAAGCTGGACGTCCTGCTGCAGGGGAGACAAGACGAGCTGGGCAAAGTCCACCCGCTGGATCCTGCGATGATACCCAATTATGCTAAAGGCCTTCGTAGCCGTCTCCCGGAGAGTTGTCCTGAGAGTATCGAAGAGACTTCTCATCTTCAGCTGATGGACGCTGGAATGAGCAACAACCTACCTATATATCCTCTGCTTCGACCAGGCAGAGATGTGGATGTCATCATCGCCTTTGACGCCTCCGCAGATGTCAAGTCAGACAACTGGGTCAAAGTCGTCGACAGCTACGCCCGACAACGAGGGATCCGCGGCTGGCCGATGGGTGCTGGGTGGCCGCCAAAGACGAACGAGCAGCAACAGACCACAAAGGAACTTGGAGAGGCGCAGCAAGCCGTGTCAGGGCAGATGAACGACGTTCTCGAAAGCACTCAACAGATCGATGAGCAGGAAGACCTCGGGTATTGCAACGTCTGGGTTGGTTCGATAGAGGAGCAGCACGAGGACGCAGGCCTTCCCCCTTCTCGCAGAGTGAAGTTCGACGGCGACGCTGAGCATCTGTCTTCGCCCGACGCTGGCCTGGCGCTGATCTACTTCCCATTCCTCGCCAACGACAAAGTACCAGGTGTTGACCCAATGACCTCAGATTTCATGTCAACCTGGAATTTCGTCTACGAGCCAGAGGAAATCGACAAGGTCGTTGCTTTGGCCAGAGCAAACTTCAACGAGGGAAGGGAGCAGACTCGACGGACAATTCGAGCTGTGTGGGAGAGGAAGAGGAAGTTGCGCCTGCAGCGGGAGGAAGAGGAGCGCGACATTCAGCGGCGGTATCGACTTCGTCACTTCGAGCACAACGACGATGGTAGCCAGGCAGATCATTTCAGCGGAAACTGACAAGTCGCATATCTCTCTCATGCAGCTAGGATGATGCAGCTTTGGCGCTGACCGCAAAGTTGAACTGTGTCCAGCTATTGCTTTGGTCTTTCCACGACCTCCACCGCATTCGGGGACGGGTCTTTGATTGGTATCGCCGAAGGTTGTTCATATCAAAGAGCGATATCGGAGCAAGGCAAGCAATTCGAAGCCTTCTTTCAGCGCTAGCGGCGTTGAAGCTCCGATGCCTTGCGGTTGTGTCGGCATCTCGGCGTAGAAAAGGCCCAATCTTACCAGGATCCTGGCCAGTTCAACGTCATTTTTGCTGCATTTGCGACAACGCTCAACGAAGATACAGGTGCAGGGGTATCGATATACTAATAAGCCAACCGCCACAATGTTTAATGCCGAGAACGCTTTTCGCCAGACGAGTGGTCGTTTTCTGACACCATTCCTCCTTCTTGACAACAATGTCTTCCCAAGCGCATCCTCCAGACCTTGAGAAGGGCCAGAGTTCATCGAGCAATGATTATGAGGATGCCGAGAAGGCACACAATGGACACGAAGGTACTTCACAAGATGCGAGCGACACGTCCAGCGTCTTCTCAGAACAACAAATGGAAGGCCCACCTAGCATACGGAGCCGGAACAGCACTCTATCACGTACGCCTTCGCGGCGGATAGAACGAGTCAACACCACCGCCTCGACCGCACTCTCGAAGATCAGATCACGAAATCCTCGCGGGCCTTTTACCCACCCTTTGACACACGAGAAGACGAAACCAGACCACATCGTCGATTTCGATGGACCAGATGATCCATACAGACCGATGAACTGGCCGTTCCGAAAGAAGGCCATCACCACGGTGGTATACGGCCTGACAACGATGGGCGCCACGCTCGCATCCAGCATCTTCTCACCCGCGCAACAGCAAATTGCCGAGCATTTTGGTGTTGGTGAGGAAGTAGCAGTTCTTGGAACAGCGCTGTTCTTGTTTGGGCTTGGTCTTGGGCCTCTGTTATGGGGCCCGCTGTCAGAACTGTATGGGCGAAAACCGGCGGTGCTCATTCCAGCTTTCATTGGAGGAGTGTTCGCTTTCGGCGTGGGAGCCGGAAAGGATATTCAGACTGTGATCATCTGCAGATTCATGCAAGGGGTCTTCTCATCGGCCCCAGTAACCAATACCGGCGGCGTACTCGGCGATATCTGGAGTGCAGAGCAGCGTGCTGCAGCAATTGTGGGCTATGCCATTGCGGTGGTAGGCGGGCCGACTCTGGGACCCTTGATCGGAAGCGCTATTGTCACCAGTTCTCTCCGCTGGAGGTGGACACAGTACGTCTCTGGCATCTTCATCATGGTCATCCTGGCTCTTGGGGTAATTGTCCTGGATGAATCCTACCCACCGGCTCTTCTGGTCCGCAAGGCCCAGCGTCTCCGTCATGAAAGCGGCAACTGGGCTCTCCATGCTAAGCATGAAGAGTGGGATGTTGGGATCCAGGAAATGATCAATAAGTACGGCGTCCGTCCGTTCAAGGTTTTGACGTCGCCTATTGGGTTCTGTGTGGCGCTCTACGCCTCCTTCACGTATGGCATTCTGTACGCTACGCTTGGCGCATACCCGGTCGAATTCGAGGAAGTACGAGGCTGGAGTCCAGTCGTTGGCTCTCTCGCCTTTCTTGGTACATTAATTGGTGTCTTCTTCGGCTCAGCGGTCAACCTCCTCAACCAACGCTTCTACATCAAGAAGCTACGAGCGAACAACGGCAATCCTGTCCCCGAAGCCAGACTCCCGCCCATGATGTTCGGCAGTATCTGCTTCACCGGTGGTCTCTTCATCTTCGCCTGGACGTCCGACCCTTCCATCCACTGGATCGGCCCAATGATTGGGGTCGTCGTCAGCGGCACCGGATTCTTCACCATCTTCCAGGCCGCCCTAAACTATTTGATCGATACGTTCCAGCGGTACGCTGCGTCAGCTATCGCGGCGAATACGTTCTTGCGGAGTGCGTTTGCTGGAGCTTTTCCGTTGTTCATTACGCAGATGCTGCACGCGTTGGGAGTCGATTGGGGCATCAGCGTGTTTGCATTTTTCAGTTGTTTGCTGATACCCATTCCTTATTTGTTCTACGTCTTTGGGTACAGGATCAGGGCGAGAGGGAAGTGGTCGAGGGAGAGCACACTGTGAGCATGAGAGGGGATTCAAGGGGCAGCAGTGGACTCTCATCTGGCTTTGACCCAGTCTTGAGGATCGTGTGGCGCTTGAGATCACAGAGCGGTGCATGTGGTGGAGCTTTGGGTTGTTCAGAGACTGGTTGTTGTTCAGCGAGGCGTTGGCCGGATTAGAATAACACTTTTGTATACCCAACATTTCGTTCGATTCGGAACCCGTTCCATTCTACAGTCTCCGTGCCACAGTACCTCTGTCCGCCATCCTGCTTTCTTGTATCCGTATTCAGCGTGTTTCAACAACCAGACGACCGAGTCATGCAAGACATCTGCACCCCACAAAACCTGGATGCAAGCCACATGGCAGGGCGTCCATGATCAGCCGCCAGGATCCGTGAGCACCGTAATATTCGCAACCTGCCACCGCATCGCACATCTCCCAGGAGCATGCCATTGCCACGGTAGCCTCGTGTGCTACCCCAACGCGCCATGCCGGAGATGCAACAGCGCTCCCGGCACCTCTCCGCCTCGACCGCGCAGTCCTCGTCCGCCACACAACGCGATCCCCACCAAACCTCCTCGATACCGCCCTGGGTGCACGTTAACGACGGCAACGAAGACCCAGATCAGTTATTACTACCCGCCGAGGCACGTCCGAATACTCGCCACTACAAACCTCCCCCTTCCCATTACAAGCCGGGGCGGAAATGGGACCATCTGCGGTCAGCGGAGCCGCCTTTACTGAGCGCGCCGATCAACGATCATCAGCTGCGATGGACGCCGTTCATGCAGTCGGGACCGAATCCGCAGTCGCGGGAAGGGAGGGTGGTGGATGCGGCGTGGATGGAGGAGAACATGCCGTATATGAATCCGGATTGGCATCCAGAGGATGAGGGGGAGCCGGGGCCGGGGCTGTTGACGGCGAGAGGGATGATGTATAGGGGGAAGTGGCTTATTAGTCCTGAGCGCCAGGAGAAGACTGTGCGGTTCTTTTGGGTGAGTGAGGATATTTCGTTCTGTTCTGCGGTCGTAATGGTGGTGCAGGGGGTGGTGGTATGACTCCAACACTTGGGTCACGCTATGGCTACATGTTGCATTTTTGAGAAAGAGTGAGCACCAATGGGCTCATTGGTGGAGCGGTTACCACGTCTGGCCGCAATGGTGCAACCAGAAGGTCGCTTGTTCGATTCAGGCATGGGCTTTTCTTTTTGCCTGTGTTCGAAGCAACATTGTGGGTTCAATGCGGTCTTTTGCCATGTGGCCTCAACATTTCTGACAACAAGTCGGCCTACCTTCAGAAACACAAGCTAACATCATCCTCCAGCGACTACTCCTAAAGAACCCCTTCGTACCCCTGGTCTTCCGAATAACAGTCCTCGCCTTCTCAGCAGCCGCACTCGGCATCGGCGCCTCCATGTTCGTTAACATCGAACGCGCAAACCGCGACGCCGACCCTAACAACCAATGCGCCACACGAGCGTCAACCTACATGGCCATTATCGTAGGCACAGTCGCCCTACCATACCTAGGCTACGTAACCTGGGACGAATACATGAGTAAACCGTACGTCTCACCCTCATCCGCCCTCCCCATCACCTCAGCTGACACCTCACTCCAGCCTCGGCCTCCGCTCCGTCGCGGCCAAAATCCTCCTCCTCCTCTGCGACCTCTACTTCGTCGTCTTCTCCTCCTCCAACCTCAGCCTCGCCATGGACGCCCTCTGGGACCACCGCTGGGCTTGCTACGACGAGCACTTCGCCATCATCGGCGGGGAAGGTAGGGCCGTCTCAGCCACGTGCCCGAACAATCCGAGCGTGTGCTACAAGCAGCGCGCGCTGAGCGCCGTGCTGTGTGTGGGCTTGATTGCGTGGTGCGTGACTTTTAGCATTAGTGTGTTGAGGGTGGTGGAGAAGTTACGGCCGGATTAGGGATTGGGCTGGGATTGGGATTTGGAGAGGGTTTCTTGGGTTTAGCGATGCGTTATGAGATTTGTATACACCTGCCAGGCTTTGGCCGTTTTCTCCGTGCTCGAAAAGTCACTCTGACCGGCTTGGTATATTCTTGCTAGTGAACATCGGGCTTCACCAGGGCGTCACGTACCGGGGGTAATGTGGATAGGTCAAGTCTACGTGTTGAGCTTTGTAGAAATGCTCGCAAGGGTTTTGAATGATATCCGAACTACGGAGAAGCCATCTGGCTGGTATCCAAGAATTTTGTGATGCCCAAATTATCTGTTGACCCCACCGCTCACCCAAAGGTCAAAACGTATCCTCACTGGCCTCCGCCTGAAGCGCAAACTCCTTAAGCCGCCGCGACAGCAGAGACTCACTCCGACCTCCCTGCGGACGCTCCCTGCTGTGGTCGCGCTCGAAGTTGAACGGATTTTCCAGCCTCTTGATGGGCGAGAGCGCACTGCTGCTTGGAGTTGTCGAAGACGAATGAGGCTTGTCGTACGGCTGCTCTCTGGCGTCAACGTCCATGGCTTCGCCCCATTGCCGACTGGGCGGCCTTGACTCGAGCGTGGGGAGTGTGCTGACGTGCGAGGGGAAGCTGAAGTGTGGGTTGTACTCGGTCGAAGGCAGAGACTGAGCCGTAAGCTGGCGATTGTGGGTCCAGGCGGAGGTATTTGGATCTGGCGACATGATTGACGGATCGATAGCACTCCTTCTTCGAGCATTGTCCTTTGGCGTCGCCATTAGCCCGGCCTTCGATTCTCGACCAGGTTTGTACGCGCTGTATCTCGGCTCAGGAAGCTGAATCTCGTTGCGTAGCTTCTCCTTCCCGTCAGGAACTCGATTGGCAAACACGACCCGTACAGACTTGTACAAGAAGTAGCGTCCTTTGGAAGGACAGCATATGTGCAGATGAATGAGGTAGCGCAGCATGGGCCGGTCATTTGGATCATCACTCGTATTCAACGAAGCTTCTGGCCGATCTGTGCCGAAATTCTTTCTCGAAGTGAGTGGCATGTCGATAATCGGTCCAGCCGAATAGCTGCGCTGTCGTAGGAAGGTTTTCTGTCCCGGCTCCATATCCGAAAGGTCGTAAGGTACTAGGAATAGCTTAACAGCAGTTTTGTTGGGGTTCTTGATCACGATCTGCAGCTGGCCCTGCTGTGGGATGCGGTAGCTGCCACCAGGAGGTGCCTTTGGTGATCTTGAGCGGCGCTTCTGCTTCTGTCGTCTTCGCAGCTTGGCTTGTGCATCTGAGGCCGAGTTCTCCTCTCGTGTCCGAGAGTTGGCACGGCTGCCCTCGCTGCTACGTGTGCCTTGCAGTCCTTGTCTTCGCTTGTCAGGCGAGCTCGTAATAGCAGATAGATTGTTCTCCAGGTCCACCAAGCCGACGTATGGGCTTGGCTGGTCCGCGGTGCTGGTGGCACCCGAGCTGTAGCTGTAGAATACAGCCGGGAAAGGTACGGTAACGTGAGGCGGACACCGCAAGTTAGGCTTGCAGTCGCCCTTCCCGAGCACACCAATCTGGGCCACAAAGTTGAGCGGCTTAGATGGCGTGGTAGACATCCGACCCCTCAGAATAGACTCCTCGTACGACCCGACCATAGCCGCATGTTGGAGTGGCGAATCTGAAAACGAAGGTCTCCGTGATCCAGGGCCTGGCGTTGGGGGAAGAGTTTGGAAGGAATTGAGAGATCTTCTGGGTTGGTGTGCTTGGTACGGAAACGTCCTTTCGGCGCGTAGAGGGGGCTGTCTGCTACCGCCACTTCGAGCTGTGGCGGGGTATTCGAGAGCCGATTGGAATCGCTGGAAAGATTGAGGCGAAAAAGTGTGCCGTCGAGACTTGTCAGGGCTGCGAGAACTGCGTCGCTCTGGCGGCTCGGGGGTGTCAGGTCTTGAAGCTTGCACAAGCGGACTCGTGGGAGGCTTGTAAATGAAGCTCGATGCGAGAGATGCGTTCGAGATTGCTCTAGTTCTCGCTGGCCGAACAGGTGGACGATCAGGAGGCGACTGTAGCGGTCGTGTAGCATGTCGAAAGGCAGCAGATGGAAAATCCGGCCGCCAAGGAGCTCCTGGTGATGTCGATAGTGAAGGAGCCGGCTCATCTCTGGCTGCATCACCGGATCGCTCGAATGCTGTGACGGACTGCTGCTTCTCCCTGAAGTCACCACGATGTAACGCAGACCTTGGTCTCTCGATCTGTTGGCCAATTGCGTGGTTGTCTTGTGCTTGAGAATCTGGAGTTTTCGGCCGTGATACCAAAGTATTACCGGCATCCTGTTCCGGGGACTCTGACTTCCGCTTCTTGAGCGAAGTACGAGAAGCTGGTCTCTCCAGCTCCGGAGACGTCGGCCTTGACTCTCGGCTCTTTATCCTCCTGATGATCTCCTGCCTGTCTATAGGCGCATGACTGCTTCCGTTGGCCGGCGTGCGTGGTCTGCCCGTATAGTAAGGATTCACTATGGTACTTGCAGTGGTCTGTGGAGCTGGCCCGCTCATCCCAGCTCTTGAGTCCCCATTGCTTTCTAGCTTGCCACTCTCGTCGTTCCCCACTGCAGTATACGATGACTGGCACTCGGGACAGCCATTGTGCTTTGCCATCTACCCGCTCGAAGCCTCACCGCCGGCTCCGAGCTGCTAACAAAAGGTGCAAAGCGATGCTCGCGGACTGGAGCTCAACAGTAGACAGTGCTTTACAGCACGTCTCTCGCGTACAGTTCTGCTGCTTCCTGGTGAAGATGTCGCAGGTCAAGCAAGGACGAAGGCTGCCAGCAATGACTGGTTTCAGAGTTCCTTGGTAATCCCGCGATGTCCTGGTTGGTCGCCGGTACTCGGTCGCGGAACAAAGGCTTTCAGGACTACCCGATCCCCGTGGCCCAGGGCGTGTGATAGCAGGAGATGGTGGTGGGAGGTGTTGATTGTGGTGGTGAGAGTCGACTCCGCACACGAAGAGTCATCTGACGTTGCCGCATGGTCACGGCCGTTGTGGCTAATGGCTATCGCATCGGTGCAGTGACCAACCTGGAAAGCTTGCTTCGTTATCCACACCTTGTCCCGGATCGTCCCTCCTTCGCGGGATCAGCCGTAGCGCCATTTTCTTCGACCTCAGAAATCATCCTTCACAGTACCAGATTCACTTCACGAGACAGCACGATGTCGGAGAAAAGAAAACGCACAGCAGAGAGCTTCCACCGAGGCCGTGATGAGCCAGATAAGAAGAAACGCAAAAGAGGCTTCGTGGTCGGCCCCGACAACCTCCCAGATGGCACCTACAAGCGCAAAGGCACGCATTCCTTGAACCAATTGAGAAATCTCAAGATTGAAAGCTAACAAACATGTAGCCGACAAGATCAAGCGGTCTTTGATTGAGCGTGCCCAAATCAAGAAGGAATACGCCAAGCTCAAGCGCCAGGGCAAGATCCCAGAGGAACGAGAGGAGCTTCCTGTCCCGGCATCTGCAGTTCTGGATCGCGCGAGGAAGGGCTTAGACGAGGATGGAAGCAGCGACGAGGACGACAAGACCGAGGATGACCACGCAGAGCCCACTACAGCACCCCATCCAGAACGCCAGACCATGATAGAGAAGGCCGACGACCCGCCACAGGAAGTAGCAGAGCCACCGGTCGCACGAAAAGACAAAATCCAACGCAAACCCAAGCCAGCCCCTTTCCAGCGCGAATACGATCAAGCCCAGCAGCGCAAAGCTGAAGCAGAGGAACGACGCCGCGCCCGCGAAGAGGCTGAGCGGCAGCGGCAGAGTAAGCTGGAGGAGCGGGAGCGGTTTCGGCGGGCGATGGCGAAGGCGAGATCTGGCGGACCGAATGGGCAGCGGAAGCTGGGGAGGGAGAGTAAGGTGCTGTTGGAGAGGGTGAAGCGGATGGTTGGGGATGGAGGTTGATACAAGTACTACGAGTAAGCCAGAGTAACTTGTACCACAGTCAGAACGACAACCCCGTATACGTTTATATTCGTGGAAAAACAAAATCCAGAGCCAACTCATCAAAACTATCACTTCATCCACCACAACAAAACCTGAGAACACCAAAAAGAGAAGAAGAAAAAACATAGCGCCCATGGTCCCCAACCACTCCCTCCCTCTGGCGAAAGTGTTGAGAATGCCGGGAAACCATTAACCCAACTCCCCAGACATCCGCACAACGGTTGATCAGGCCGCGGACGGAAGCGTGGTTCATCATATGGATCAACTCGCTATCCCAGGTGGCTCGTCCTAGCGAAAGGATGACAGAGCTGGTTAGAACTGTAGCTGAGATTTCTGGCGGGCCCGCGAAGCCAATTGCTAGTCGCGAGGACGAGCGATTGGTTCTTGCCATGAGAGCTAAAGTTCTCAAGAACAATTAACTAGGTGCGACCGGGCTTCCGCGGTTCTGCCGGGGACGGGGAGATGAGGTGAGGTCGTGGGAGGGGTGGGAGGGAAGGGCGGGTTCAGCCGCGTGCGGATATGAGCTGCTAGGCGATGTACGGGCGGAGGGAGAAGGGGCCATGGTTCGCTCACCTTCACTTCAGATATGAGTAACGAGGCAGCGCTCTTGTTCGGACTCTGACATTCATGGTCATTCGTTTTGGTTCGTGTCAGTCATTATGCAGTAAGAGGAGTTGCCACTTTTCCCACCCGTGAACAACCAGCGCCTCGCCAAAAACTAACATCAAATCCAGAACATGGCCGCGCAAGCTTCAACCCCTCCACAAAGGACTGAGCTCGCAAAAAATCACCGCATGACAGGAGGCATAGCTGTCCTCTGCCATTGCCCTCAATCGATTGGTGGGCATCTGCATTAGTCGTATAGAGACAGGGATCTAAGTATCCGTCACGGCTGCTGTCATCGCAGGAGCGGTCTCGCTGGTAAACGTCGCTGGTGGACTCTCCAGAGGTGAATGCTGTGAAGGACTGTGCAGTTCGCCACCTGAAGCACCTACGGTGACTGGTGGAGAAGTAGTCAGGGTCGAGATTTGGCGTTCTGCAAGACATTTTCATCAGCGAAAACTCAGATGCATAACCGTAGGACGTTGGCTTACCAAGCTCGCGTATCCTCAGCTTCAGGAGCTGGTTCTCCCTCGTCAAGCTCTGCGTCTCTGCCTGGTAGAACGCACTTTCGTCCCTTGTTCCACCCAGCAGAAAGTCCTCCGTCAAAGGACCAAGACTACCAGAAGCCGGCCGCAGGGCAGGAGAGTTGCCACGGCTGTTGGTCCCTGCGTTTGATCTGATAGTCGATGACTGCCTTGATAATGAGTGCGGGCGGTTGAAGTGGCTGTGCGCATGCGGCGAGGCTCCTGAGATCGACGCCGAAGGAGGGGAAGACTGCTCCGTGGCGTTTGTACCCGGAGTGAGCAAGGTAGATGGAGGGGTAGGAAAGCGTGTTTGGTCGGTTGATGTAGGCGACGGGTCCTGTGGGTTCTGTGAGGACCGCTGAATCTGCGCAATCTCGTTCTGCTGGATTCGTATCATCTGCAGTAGCCTGTTGACCTGCGCCTCCTGCTCGTTCTCCAGTTCCTGATGCAGCTCGCCAAGACTGGGTTGTCTCTGGTGATGCGGATCCGCCGTGTTGAATGCGAGAGATCGCCTGTCAGTTCTCGGACTCCCGCTGCTGCTTCCGCGCGATTCCTGCAGCTCGCCGGGTGCGGGGGCTGTGGGGTCGTTGAGGGTGAGGTTGTTCATGAGGCTTGATCGTCTGCGCTCCAGACCTTGGCTATTGCGGGCGGGTGACGCGCCGCTCGGAGACCGGTGGAGGCCAGCGTTGATTGTCGCGGCAGCCTGCAGCGAGGAGAGGGTTGGGGAGCGCGGGGATGGTGGGCTGTTTCTGAACACGTCTGCGCTCGTGATTGATATCCTGCGCGGGCGGGAGGACTGCGGGGAGCTCGAAGCGGAGGGTGGCAGCGAATTCAGATCGGGCGGCATGTCGTATGGCTGTGCTACGGCTGCGTTTGTGGGAAGAGGAGGGTTGCGCGGATCACGAGAAGAGGTAGACAGTTTGGGTAGGACAAAGAGAAGAGGTGGTGGTGAAAGAGGAAGTGAGCTCGACCAACCAATCATCAAAGGCCCGTGTTCGTGAGCAGATGCACAATGGCTCGTCTCGTCCCGCAGCGGGCATGTGAACAGCGCAACGTTCTTGCTGGCGTCTCGTCGTGGGAGCAAACGACGAACATTTTCTGTCGTCGTCTTACACATCTCATAATGAATGTCGTCCGGCGGGAAGAGAAGAAGTCGCAAGCCGGGAGATCCCGCTGCCCGATGTCGCCCCGCAAACACCCATGCCCAATGGCTGCTGACACGCTCGCACGCCCCTATCCAACGCTCGTGCTCCTTTTTCGAAACAGCCCGTGGCCAACGCCTCCTTCGCTTCGCATCCCACCATCCCACCGACGCGGGCGGACAGGGGGGCTGACACGCCCACCAAGGAGGGGCAATCTCTTCGGTCGCAGCGACTCGCTGTTTGAACGAGCGAGACGAGATGGGAGGGCAAATTCAGCTGCCACAAGACGGAAACGATGGTAGGCTAGCTGCTGAAAGAGGGCAATCAATCTATTGCCCATCAATTGCTCGTTCAACTTCCAGGGGTCTGTTTTCTAGGTCTCTTGTCTAGCCTTGCAGGTGCATCAATAGACGATCAAAATAACAAGGCCGTTCCCGACCAACGGCCTCCCTGCAGCAGAACTTTACCCATAACATCGGGTTAGGCGAACTAGTCAGCAGCAACCTGCATCTCTGGGGAGACCCGGGTGGACTCGGTAGTCGAATCTAATCTGCGAACTACGGCGACCGTTTGCTGTAATGACCGTCCAAGCTTTAGCATGAAGAAGGAAATGGTGGATGAATCGGAGATCAATGGACCATCCACCATCACGCGATCGTACCTTCGACTCCAATTCTCAATTCCTCGTCTGATCAAGTCCTCGCTGGATATCCACGCCGGTCAAGAGACGTGCCGGAAGACCAACCTCGAGTCCACGAGCCCAATGTCGCCTTCTCCAGACTAGGAAGCAGCCACAGAACGCCACCGCGTACTTTAATCTGGCGCACATCGCGGACCGGCCGCGTGCAGGGAAGACACGAAACGCGAACTGCACCCTCCTGCGGGACTCGAGTACGCTGCCGTGGCCCCAAATCGACCCGGTCAGGGCCCGCCGTGGTCTTTCCTTTAGATGGAATCGCAGGTCATCGACCTTGATTCTTCCGCAAGCAAACGACTTTCACCCCAGGATACCGTGGACTGGCCCTTGAACTCTCCCGCCTCATCAGCTACAGAATCCACCCGCAAGAAGCGACAAAGCCTTCGCCTGCGGCCGTCGCAATATTTCGAGAATGCAGAGCCGCCATCGCCTTTGAGAGACACGTCTCTTCGATCCGAGTCCAGACCGAAAGCGCCCAAGATGTCGCTGTTCAACCTCTTCAGCCGACCCAAAGTCGAAAGGCAGCGCGGTTATGCTGAGCGCGGGCTTGATGTACCCCAACCACAGCCCGCGAAGGACTTGAGGAAGACTGCTTCGACCCCAAACCTGTTTGCGAACGTCCAACAAGACAACGAGGCTTTGACGCAACATTCAGCACCGTCACCCGCAGCGACTGCGCCTCCTCGATCGAAGTCAAGGCTCAAGTTTGCCGAAGCGACTAAACCAAGCTTCCGAGAAGGCAAGACAGGACCATTCGAGCCACCCCCGCTCTTTCAAGCATACCCTCAGTCGATGAAAGATGGCTGTCTTGGAGTCTCGACGATGTCGGTGGAGACGGCCATGCACAAGTCGAAAGGCAGGAAAGTGGAGAAGACGGACGAGAATTCCAGCATTGATACCAGGCGGTCCCGAGCTACTCTAAGACATGGCAAAGACGACCTGGAGCTGCCGCGCAAGATCTTTGTCCTTGTCACTTCTGGGTACTTGCTACAATACGCCGAAACTGGCCCATCCAACAGGCTACCAGAGAAGATACTGCATCTCAGTAAAGACTCGGCTGCCTTCGCCTCGGATTTGGTGCCTGGAAAGCACTATGTGCTCCAAGTCTCTCAGGCAGTGGACCAACAGGGTGCTATGGTTGCGAACTCCGGATCGATCTTCTCGAAACTTGGTCTTCGAAGCGCAGCCGCACGGCGGATGACCTCGGGATTTCTGCTCGTCCTCCCCAGCGCCAAAGAGATGGAGTCCTGGATGACTGCGATCAAGCGAGAGATTGTCGACCTCGGTGGACAGGACACAGACCCTGATGCTGCAAAACCGATCACTCGCGCTCCAGAGGCTGCAGACGCGCTCAAGAAGACGCCGAGCCATCGATATCAGGTCAAGCGAAATCCGAGCAAGGTCGACAGGCTGACTTCGCCTACCAAGGAACCAGATCTAAGCCTCCCGGAGTTGGAAGATGATATCGATTCGGACACTGACACTGCGACCATCGATGGCATTGAAATCGAGGCGTCGAAGCTGGACGATGACAGCAAGGAGGTAGCTCCCCGCAAGCGCGCAGTGTCTGACGTTCCGTCGATCTCGTCGTCTGCTGCGCATTCTGTGGATCAGACACAACTCAACAACATCCGGAATAGCGAAAGCAACAGCGCTCGTACTTCACATACTTCCCAGGCGGGCACGTTTTCATCGCCAGTAGCCACATCTCAGCCCAGTTCAATCGCTGGATCACCACCGGCGGAGAAGCCGCTCGCAGTGGCAGACACGGGCGAGCAGCCGTCACCACAGAAGAGCAGTGGCAGGTCACTAGCTTCGTATAGCATGAACTGGAGACGATCAGGCGTTCCTTTGGCCATGCACAAATCTGGCACTCTTCCTCCTGTGCTTAACGTCTCTCCCGGCAAGCCCAAGTTCGCTGTTATCGAGGAGTCACCGATAACAGGGAAGAACCCTCCGCTTCCAATCAATTCTTCAATCAAGGTTCCTTCACCCAAGAAGAACCTAACAGCAGCGCGCAGCGAGCCGAATCTTCATGTTGCTTCGCAATTCAACAACAAAGGCAACTCGGAGGTACCTCCACCGCCTCCTGTGCCATCCGCCCCACCAGTTGCAGGGGCAGGTCCTCCTCCGCAACCTGAGACAGCCAAAGCCGTGGATCAACCTGCTGAATCTACGCAGTCACAGAGCAACGTACCTCAGCGACGAATGTCGCTTCAGCCCCTGGCCACACAGCACTCAGTTACACGACCACCTACATCAAGGCCCATAGATCCGAACAGAGGCAAACGAATATCATTCAGCATGCCCTTAAAGATCAATCCATCTGGCATCCACTCTCAGCCCGACTCGACTGGCAACAACAGGCGTGCGTCACAACTCCACGACCCCGACACTGCCGGCGAAAGCCCAATCGTGCATACCCTGACTGCGAAGGTCGACGGCTCTCAACCATCGGCATTCTCAAACTGGCCGTCACCGCCTCCCTCGACAGCACTGCCTAACACACCGACACCAAGATCAAGATACTCTCTGGTTCCAGCCCCGACGACACTACCAGCCATACCAGTGCGACCAGCACCATTCCCAACCGGCCTTCAAACCCACAGCGCACCCGCCCAACCCCACTCGAACACCAACACCCTCCGCCGCCCGGCAAGCCTCCAAGTCCGCTCCGACTTCGCCCCCTTCCTCTCCTCCGTCCGCAACGCCCAAACCGGCCAGATCGACGCCCGCGCCATCCCGATCCGCGGCATGAAACCCTCGCGCTCCGCAAGCAACGTCGCTCAACTCGCCACCCACTCCCGGGGCTTACGATCCACCACCCCGACCGTCCCCGAGGAAGCAGACCAAGCCATGCCCCTGCCCGACCGAGCCCTCTCACCCAACCTCCCCCGTCCGGGGTCCAGGACAGGTAGTCGACGAGGGCTCAAAACGCGCTCATCGCTGCCGGAGCTGGACTTTGGCCTTCCGGTCGTCGGGCTGGGTCCTCCCGCTCCTCCGCCTAATGCGCCCTTACCTCCGCCTCCACCGGGCTCGAGGCCGACGAGTCCGAGTCAACACGGGCAGGTGACGAATGGGATTGAGGCGGTGGCGGGGTTGGGGATACGAGTTTCATGAAATCTTGCCGAGCGAAGGGATAAGGATTGTATTCTTATGCGATGTCGGGATGTTGGGGTGTTGGGATATGCATGATGGAATCGACATGGGATGAGCGACATTTTTGTGTTTTGGAGAAATGATACCCTGTGAACATGTAATGTCTTGAGTAGCAATCGGTGCAAATGTATCGCTTACCATGTCGCTCTCTTTCTCCCCTCTTCGCTGGACGGGCCATTCCAAAGCTCGGACGTCACATCGATATGTACAGTACATGGCGGTGGCTGACACCATGATCATGCAGGAAAACCCCACCTTGCCGGGAAGACGTTGTCAACAGAGTTGCAGAGCCCATTACCCCTTCCCCTACGCAAACGGCTTCGTCTCCTTCTCACACCACTCCAAAAACTCTTTCTGCGCCGAGCTGTTCCTCACATCATCCCTCAGCTTCACCTGCCTCCCCCACGGTCCATAATACGCCCCCTTCCCCTCCTCCTTCCCCGCCTCCTCCGCCCATCCAGCGTACAACTCGGTGTACGCACCATACACCGGTTGATACAACATGAAGCCCATGAGCATCGTGCCCACCGAAGGGACATGGCGCTGCAGTTCGCTCTTCAAGTTGCCCGGGTTCCAGGAGTTGCTGACGATACCGTCCTTGCTGTGCTCCGCTTGATACCCTTTCGCGAGCAGCACGTTACCGGCTTTCGACTGCGCGTAGTTGACGCCGTTCTGGCCGTGGACTTTAGGGCCGGCGGACTCCATCACCACGCCGTTGGTTGGTGAGAACAGCGTAGCCATTGACGCGGCCCACGTCACGCGGACGGAGCCTGGCGGGCTGGAGGAAGCGGTCTTCTGGAGCAAAGGCGTGAGGAGCTTGGTGAAGAGGTAAGGGCCGAGGCAGTTGGTGCCCATTTGCAGTTCGTGGCCTTGCGAGGCTTTGGATCCGTCTGGCGGGACCATGACGCCGGCGTTGTTGGTGAGGACGTCGAGGCGTTGTTCCTTTTGCATGAAGGAGTCGACGGAAGGTTTGATGGAGGCCTGGGGATGGTGTCAGTACTGTGGCGAGAGGGAAAGGTGGTCTGCTTACCAGATCTGCCAGGTCAACCTGCAGGAACTCGAGACGTCCGTCAGAAGATGGGTGGGCTTGCTTGATCTCCTCGATGGCCTTGTCTGCCTTGTCCTTCGATCGACCAGCGAGGTATACTGTTCCGTTCTTGGAGTAGACGATCTTTGAGAGCTCTTTGCCACCTGCCATTATCGCACGATTAGCAATAAGAAGACACGATCTGAGACTCCAACAACCCACATCCTGCGTATCCTCCCGTGATGATGAACACTCGTCCGGCTTGGTTGGGAAGATTCTTCTCGGTCAGAGATGGTGTTGGAATGAAGAAGCATTGCCAGAAGGCGTCGGTGTAGTCTGCGATGGTCATGATGCCGGTGACTCGATTCTGATGGATCCTAAGTAGCTATCGTCGATGGTGTGTCGTTTGAACACTTGCGGTCGTAGACGTACTCGCAGTACTTATCTGGCCCAAGAAGTCTCAATCCGCACTAAGGTACACAGGGTTGGGACGATTGCAAAGCTGGGCTGGTGGCAAGTCGAGCAAGTCTGCACAAGTCGGCGTCTCGCATCCGGCACCCTCTTTATGATATGACTTCCTTCAATCTATCTTTTCCCAATTGCAACACGGAGGCAATGGTAGTCCTATCGCCGTGTCACACATGTAACCTGCATCTGCTCAGCGCTAAAGACGAGATGGCTAAGATCACTGACTTCCCATTTCGTGATGCGGGGCACCACTTCCCGACCAATGGCTGCAAACCATCCCACCTCCAGCACGTGACCAAGTGAGATGCGAACCACAAGGATTAGACGTCCATACTGATTCTTCAACAATGGAATCTTCTGTGTCATCTCCTCACCCTCAATCGATTCTGCGGTGTGTAGAACATTCAGTACATGTGTAATGACACGCTGCTGCATGAAGAGCGCGCGGTGTTGCTTGCCGAAATCTTAACGCGCTACGAGGTGCTTTGACCTTCCAGCCGCGACCCAAGTTCCTTTCCTTTGCGGCCTCCAGACGTGACCGACCTTCTCATTGACACTCCTACACCATGTCTCGAGTGACCTTATGATCATCGACCACCAGCTCCTCCTTTAACGCACCTCCCTGCACCTCTACACGCCAATATCAGACCGTCGACGCGGGCAGGCGAGAAGCAGGTCTCCGGCCTACCACCGCGTCTTCGACGTGCAGAACGCACTGCACCGCCTAGCTACAGCTCACAGCAGGCATGGCAGACTCAGAGCTGCCAGGAACCAGTGCAGTGCAAACGGCAGAAGCTGACAATGCAGCACCGCGTCGACCCTCGCTGCTGCCCGCATGGGAGCCCTTCTCATCCTCACCGGGCCTGCCACGAGCGGCCAAGCGGAAATTCGACGATATCCTAGACGATAGAAAGTACTACCCTACTCCCGTACCGACCTCCTCGACCGGCATCCTGCCCTCCTCACCTCCACCTCCACCGCCAGCGCGTCGGACGCGTCCTGGACTCCAACGCACGGTGTCCGCCCTCTCCGAACGCGCTCCTCTGGGCGACGTGCCTTCTCTCGACCTTCCTGCCAATGGCGAGCCATTGCTCATGGGACGTTCGAGCAACTCTTCCGACTACCAACTCTCCGCCAACCGCAACATTTCACGCGTCCATGTACGCGCCTCATATCACGCACCGGACCTCGAACATCCGGCTGGCAGGGTGGAAGTGGAGTGTCTGGGGTGGAACGGCGCGAAGGTACATTGCAAGGGGAAGATCGTGGAGTTGCCAAAGGGCGAGATCTTCGAATCAGACAGGCCGTTGGCGCAGATCATTGTCGACGTGCAGGATACGCGTGTGATGCTGCGGTGGCCGAAGGAGCCGTCACGCGAGCCGCCTTCGCTCGAGTCGAGATCGCCATGGGCGCTGGAGTCTCCTACGAAGCGCAGAACCATCTCGGCACCGCAGTTCGCGTCCAGCCCGCCTGCCATGCTGCCGCCGCCACGTCTTCAGTCGCCCATCTCGCCCTCGCCCTTGCACGCCACCTTCACGTCAACGTTCCGCGCCGATCAGGAAGAGGTCCAGGTGTATGAAGATCATGATTCCGAGGAGGACGCACCGCACGATCCAACACCTGAGCTGCCTCCTCCAAGCTCCCCACCGGTCCCGCTGACCACATCCGAGAGCAACCTGGCCAAAGCTTCTCTATCATCCGATTCCGAGGAACTTTCAGAACACGACGAAGAGAACGACCCGATCGTGCACTCCTTCGGACCGTTCGGTGAGAACATCCTCTCACGATTCCAGTCGTTCCAACCAGGCTCGCCGGAGAAGAAGCGTAAGCCGCTGAAGGCGTCCACCAACTCGCCAGTCCGTAGCACATCCTACCCGAGGCCAAGCTCCAGCCCGATCAAGAACCACGTCATCAACCAGCTGGCCTACTCTCGGATCCACGCACTACCTCTTTCCACCATCCACAGCAACCTGCCAGCCGAGCTTCGTGGCGCAAAGGCCAAGCCGTCGGACACTGAGAACCGCAGTGTGCTTGCCGCATCGGACCTCAAGACCATCCTTGACGGCATTCCATGCGTTGGTGAGATCAGCCGTGAGGGCAAGGACGCCGCTGGCAAGCTGCTGGAAAGCGAGTTCTACTACGTCCCGGAGATGGATCCTGATGAGATGCGTCGTGTGACGGTGACCCAGAGTCTCGGCAAGACCTCCATTCGTGCTGCGAGGAAGCAGCATAAGGTATGTCATCTCATCTCGTCCTCTTCGGGTATGTCATGCTAATACAGACCCCAGCAATACTACTGGAAGCGTCCGCGTGTATGAGCTTGCTCGCTGTCCGTCCCAACAATGTACCGCATAACGATCGCGACCCGCGATGTATGCACTGCATCTCTGCAACTGTTTCCCTTTGGTTATCACGGCCGGCTTCTCTTCACGCGTTCAAGCGATCGCAGGCGTTCTGGGTGTGCTCATGGGAGCGCATGGCGACTGTCTGTCGCTTACGGTCGAGCGCTACGGCTGGCGGGGTTCTGCTCTGCGCTTACTCGGCGCTTTTGCTACTTGTGTACTTGCTTTTGTTCGGCGATGGCGTTGTATTGGGTAAGCTGCGACGATGGCATGGCGGGCGAGGGTAGAAAAGTTGCTGCTGTTGTCGTCGGGTAGTTGAGAAATGTCACTTCAAACTCACTCTCACTTCGAAGATGCAGGTGACGTTGACTTCTACCCCACGTTTCTTGGCGCGGCTATAACGGCCATAATATTATAGCTCGAGCGGAAGTCGTCCGATGCAAGCATCACCACTGTTGCCTTCCTCGAGGACTTCAACAAAACCTCTCTCTCCTTTCCTTAACGCTGCCGGCAGCATTGTATCAACACTTTAATAATGCATCTCCTCAACCTCCCCCCTCTCCTCTCCCTCCTCGCCCTCACCTCCGCCCTCCCTCGTCCCACACCCGCTCCCACACCCCTCCCCCTCATCATCTGGCACGGCCTCGGCGACCGCTACGACGCAGACGGCCTCCACTCGACCGGCGACCTCGCGAAGAAAGTCCACCCGGGCACATACGTCTACTACATCCGCACCGACGACGACGGCAACACGGACCGCAGCAATACATTCTTCGGCAACCTGACCACCCAACTCGACGACGTCTGCGAAGCGCTCAAACTCGACGCTAAACTCCTCGACCCTTCGGATCCGGATGGCGGGATCCGAGTGGATGCGCTGGGGTTCAGTCAGGGCGGACAGTTCCTGCGCGGATTGTTGGAGAGATGTGATGGTTTGAGCATGCGGTCTCTGGTCACGTTCGGGAGCCAGCACAACGGCATCGCGGAGTTCCAGACCTGCGGGCGGTTTGACTTCGTGTGCAAAGGCGCCACGGCGCTGGTGAAGGGGAACGCGTGGACGGAGTATGTGCAGAATAAAGTCGTGCCGGCGCAGTATTATCGGCCGTTGAACGCGACGACGGGGATGCCGAAGGAGGAGTATTTGGAGGGGAGCAATTTTCTCGCGGATGTGAATAATGAGCGGGTGAATAAGAGTGAGGGGTATAAGAGGAAGATTGCTTCGCTGGAGAGGTTTGTGATGGCGGTGTTTGAGGAGGATGTCACGGTCGTGCCGAGGGAGAGTGGGTGGTTTGCGGAGGTTAACGCGACGAGTGGGGAGGTCACGCCGCTGAGGGAGAGGCAGATGTATAAGGAGGATTGGCTGGGGTTGAGGGAGTTGGATGAAAAGGGTGGGTTGTTCTTCGAGACGGCGCCGGGGAAGCATATGGAGTTGTCGGATGAGGTGCTGCGGAGTGCTTTTAAGACGTATTTTGGGGCCGAAGGGGAGGCGTCGTCTGGTGGTCTATTGGACGGGACGATTGCGGGCGGCAGGTTGAACAACGACCAGCAGATGTTAATGCAGGATGATCATGTGTTTGGCTGTGGCGCGGACGAAGCTCAGGCATGGTGGGACTCGTTGACCTGGCTTGAACGTCGCCAGTTCGAGTGGGAGGCAGTCTGGAAGCCTTGGTTGAGAGGGGAGCTGGCGCCCTTGAGGGTGTATGACAAGGATCACAAGAAGGTCGATCTGCTGTAATATAGGTATATACTTCATGTCACCAGTATTTGAAGCAACATGGCAAGAAGTGCTATGAATTCTGCGCACAATACTGTGGAACACTACGAATGTGTGTGAGATTGATAATGTGACGGATCACATTCACCCGGCGACACACGCGTGGATACCGCGTGCGCTTTTCATGATCGGCAAGGCGGGGCTGGGAGTGGCAGTAGCGATGGGTGCCCTGGGTGTTTCGAGCACGCACACCATTCATACCGCGACCGTTATCGTCGGTCCCGTTGGTGGACGATTACCTCCAGTGCGCACAGTATTGCTATCCATTCAGACAGTACACTCATTGTCCGTATTTTACTGCCTCCTTCCCTCATTCACGCGTGAGATCGGAAGAGAACCGCGTCAAGCGTGATCGATAGACCGCTACCACCCGTTGTCGCAAGAACGACGTCCTCCACGTCCACCACACAGTATATCTTACAGGATCGCAGACTCGGCCCAGGAGAAGCATGGAGACATATTCATCAGTCTACCCGACGACACCACAGACGCAGACGTCGCATATGCGCAGTTCGCAGTACTCCAACCCCGCCAAAGCCGCGACGCGTGCGCTGCAGCAGCAATCCGAATCGCAGCAGAACCATCTCTCCGCCCCGACGTCCCAGGAGTCAATTGCCAGCTACCAGAGTGCGGCGAGCAGTACGCAACCGAGACTGCAGACGAGCAGCAGCAATGCTTCGCAATTGACCGGCTATACCGATGTTACCTCGCCTATAACTTCGCTGCCTGAGCAGGGTGATGGAGGGCGGTTTGGTGCGTCGAAGCCGCTGGATCGACGCATGCGGACGCCCGAGGAGAGCAATATGAATGGCATGACGGGGGATAGCTACGCAGTGACCAGCCCGATGAGCGTAGCATCACCGCCGTCCGTCAACGGCACGAAGAGAACAGCGAGTGGACATGTCAAGAACGCGCCGAGTCTGCCCAGCACACCACTCACAACCGGCCGACCACGAGGCGAGTCAACATCGTCGACGAGCAGCAGGGCAGGCGAGCTGGCCAGAGACCTGAAGACGCGTCTCGGCTACGCCATGGCCAAAGTACAGAACGGATGGGAGCACAGGAACATCCACGAGGTCGAGCAACTGGCCGCACACAAAGTCTACTCCACCCACCGCCACAGCATGTCCCACTCCGACTCCAGCCGCCGCCCCATAAGCGCCGGCCTAACCAACGGCACCGCCAACCTCTCCATGAACGGCTACATCCAAAACAGCGCCGACCACCCCTCCAAACGCCACTCAGGCCACTACACAACCCACCTGCCCTCCTCCAGCCAACCAACCCCCCGCCTCCAACCTGCTCCCGACATTCGTCCCACCGCCCAGCACTCCCTCTCCCAACCCCTGCCCTACGCAAACCCCACCCACACCTCCGCAATGTCCCCTCCCCGCACCCCCACAACAACAACCACCAGCCAAACCCGCCCTCGCCCCGCAACCCTACGCACAGAAACCCAAACCGCCGAGGCCGAGCGCGACGCCCTACAAGCCCTGTTCCAGCTCGGCTCGCCGCACGCCTCGCAGCAGGCCTTCTCTGGCGCTGTGCGGAGCCACTCGTACCAGAATGGCAACGGTAGTGGGCATGGATACAGTCAGAGCCAGGCGAGTTCGAGTCAGGCGAGTCCGTTGCGGAGCGAGTTCGGGTTTGTGGCGGGGACGCCGGCGACGCCCAGACGGGTCACGTTTGCGAGGAGTGAGAGTGATGTTTCTTCGTCTTCTGCGCAGATGGAGGGAAAGGGGGAGGGGGAGCAGGTAGAGGTGCGGTGATGACTTACCTTCCTTCCTTCCACAGAGGCTTGACCGGGGCATGGACGTGGACGTGCGTGTGGAGGCTTTGGTGGGCTTACGGCGCGGATTGTACATACATGTATCCGCTGACGAACGACGAAATGGATGATACCCATTGACGCGAGCACTACAGGAGACCATAGTCAAATACTGCTCTATCTCCTCTACCGCACTTCCGCAACAACCCTAAGTCTTCCTCCTCTTCCCACCCCCCTCACCCTCCCCATCAGCCCACCCCTTCCTCTTCCTCCCCTCCTTCGCCCAAAACCGATCCCGCTCCTTCTTCTCCCTTTCCTTCTTCTTCTCCTCATTCTCCCGCACCTTCTCCCTGTACCCCACCTTCCGCTCCTCCTGCTTCTTCGCCCTCTTCTCCACCTTCTCCTTTCGCAGCGTCATGACCTGCTGCATCAGCCTCCTCGCCACCTTCTCCTCTCCTCCCAACACCACCGCGCGTTTCTGGGCGTACGATTGCTTGTTCTGCGGTTTCATCTGCGTGATCTGCGATTTATACGGCAGGTCGGCGCGGAGTTTGCGCGGCACGCGTAAGGGGTTGAAGTGCCTTTCCGCGCGTTCGACGGGGCGGTAGAGAGAGTTTTGGTCTTTCGGGGTGGGGAGGTTCTGTTCGGCCCGGATCTGGCCGGTGAGGCGCATGCCGGACCAGGCGTCGGCGGTGCCGCCGGCGGTGGTGTCCAGGAGGTTGGTGACGGGGTTGTAGAAGCGGCGGGGCCGGATGGGGTACCAGGCGCGGAGGAAGATGATGTCGCTCATTAGCACTTTGTCCTCGAAGGTTGCGCGAAAGTGACCTTCGGGTTTGCTGAGAGCTTTCTTGATCTGTCCGCGGACACCAGAGACGGTGCGGATGGCTGCGCCTTCGAACTTGGCGATTTCGAGGGCGGAGGAGAACATGTCTTTGATGAAAGCGGTGTTCTTGAAGATCTTGTAAGGGTGGCCTTTGAGCTTCAACTTCTTGACGATCTCGGTGCCTTCGTCAACGTTCAACACGACTCCTGTAGCGGCGATGCGGAAGCCGGGGTTCTTGTTGCTGAAGCTCTGCACGCAGCAGAAGCCGGTGTTGGGTGTGGCCAGCGGGGCATAGATAGTGGCGAAGCAGTGCATGTGCTCCGGTGTGTACTTAAGCATGCGATTACGCGTGCGGTTGTCGGAGGTGCTGTAAATGGGAATTGATTGGAAGCGACGCCAGCCGAGGGAGAAGATGAGCGGGTCGTTGGTCTTGAGGATCTTCTTGTGCCAGCGATGGCGCTTGATGCGGACTTGGACATAGCCCACGCGCTCTTCTGTCGGTTGCAGGCCGCCGAGGAGGAGAGGGAAGCGAGGGTTGTAGTTCGCGACGAACTCATACGGCACGTTCGTCAAGGTCAGTCTGGCGTAGGTTCCAGCTTTATAGCCTTCCGCTCGCACCCGTGAGATGTCGTCGAGGCTCTCGAACTCCTTGCGGTTGATGTCCTGCTGCTTCTGCAACAATGCCTTTTGCGCGTCGTACCACTCGTCTTCGCCATATTCGTGCTGTTCGTCTGCACCGGAGGCTTGACGATTAGTGTTCTTCGGGTTGAGGAAGCCTTCTCGGTCTTCTTCTTCGAACCGTAGCTTCAGCTCTTCTTTTCGCTTTGCGTTCTTCTCTCGTTCAGCTTCTAATGAGTCCGGCTCCTCACCAGCCGCATCTGTTTCAGCCTCCAAATCCTCGAAAGCGCCGTCACCTTCGTCATCATCGCCATCGGCATCAAGATCGTCATCGTCCTCCTCAAGCGCTTCAGCGTTGGCGCCAGTCACTCTCGTAGAAGCGAACCGATGGCGCAGAGCTTCGACATTGTCGTCATTCGTCCACTTGTCTTCAAGGGCTTCATAGTCAAGCATTGGGATCATGCGATCTTCGTCCAAATTGGCCGTGTCCTCTCGTCGCTTGAAGAAGCCGTCATCTTGCTCGCCGTCCTTCTCCAACGCTTCACCTTGGTCCTCTCCACGCCACTTCTTGATGACTTCAGCAGTAGATAGCATATCATCGTACATCATCTTCGCCAGCTCCGCTACCCGATACGGGCGTCTTCGTCCATGAAGTTCTTGCGCGCGCTCTGCAAGCTGCGATTTCCATCTCAACTCGCCTTCATCGTCTTCGTCAAAGTCCTCTCCATCAACGATTTCTCCATCACCGTCTTCTTCGAAACCATCAGCATCGCCGTCCGCATCGTCTGCGTCCTCCTCGCCAGAGATGGAACCCAAATCACTGTCTGAATCTGCAAAAGCAACGTCACCATCGACCTGCTTGTCTTTCCGTGCCCTGCCGATCTTCTCAGGCGCCTGTTGTAGCGCCTCCAAGTCCGCATCGTCGTCGCTCTCGCCACTTTCAAACCCTTCGTCGACCTCATTCTCCGCCTCTTCACCGTCCTCATCTTGATCGAGAGCGGCTGGTTGCCGTCGGTTCTTCCGGCCAGTGTTGTCAACATCATCGTCCTGGACCTCTTTCAGTCGCTCGCCGCTGTTGAAAAGGCTGATGCCTCGATCATCTTCACCGAGCATTCTGCGTCCACCTTGCAGACCCACCACCATTTGTTCGCCCAGACCTCTTTCAGCATCCTCATCCTCCAAGTCAAATGTGTTGCTTTTGATGTCAATGAACACAGCGTCCTTGTCAACCAGCACGCCACCTATATCGCTCATCGGAGCGTAGATGACCTTCTGCTTCTCGCCTAAACGCCGTCTCTTCTTGGACCCATCAGCTCTTTCCTTGGCTTGCTGGAAGTGAGGTGTCGGACAAGGATCAGGCAAGGCCTCAATCTCCCCAACTGAGAGATCTCCAACACCAGGCACATGGACCCTAGCATCGTGACTTGGAAAATTCGTTCCTCGTAGGTATCCATAGAGAGCGACCGTCCGATCACATTTCGGATTCTCTTCCATCTGTGTAGGTGGCGTGATGTCCAGCATTCGATCTGCGACAGCATAGGGGTGCGAATTGCGCCAGACCAGCGGTCGAGGGTTCTTCATAACCGAGAGAAAGCGAGACAAGTTCAGCACCTCGCGATCAGGATATCTTCCATTGATGATACCACTGAGGTAGAACAGCTTGGCACCTTGGTACAACTCACTCCAAAATCGATGCTTCAGCCTTTTCTTTTGCGCCTTCAGAGTGTCCTGTTTCCTGAACAGATCCAGATGTGTGAGGATGCCGAAGACGTTGCCAGGCATACCGGTGCTCGAGAGTACCGACAAGAACTCCATCGTCTCCATCTCGAAGCCATAGTTGCCATCGATCATGAGTAACACGATGTCCACGACTTTCGCCACATCTATGCCACTCGCCAGACTGTCGCTCGGACACTCAATAAATGTAAGTCGTCTCCTCTTGCTCGTGACAATTGTGATCGGTCCTCGAGGGTCGGAGATCGTCTGCTTCGTATATCTTCGCACCAGGCTCTTGATCAACGTGGTCTTGCCCACACCTGGCGGACCTACTACTCCTACGACCAGAGGTGGCGCCTCTTCCGGTAGTCTGTCGACCAGCGGGACGTGTAGTCTCTTCTCGCGCACATCGTGGCTTCGCGCTGCTTGCTTGGCTAGTCGTCCTGGAGCTGAGAAGGCGAAGGCTTTCGGATTCGGCTGGCTGGTGTCGTGCTTCTTCTTCGGCTTCGAAGGGCGATGCGCCCGGTGTAATTGGTCTTCACCCGCCATGTTGGGCCTTGCGATGTTCACCAAGAGACCTTGATCTTCAAAAGCTCGAACTCTCAAAAAGTTCGACGATCGATAAGATGCAACCCGCTGTTCGGATCTACCCTAGCGCCGATCATATGCATGGTGACGCGCAGGTCAGCGGCAAGACCAGGCTTCCATTCATCAAAGACATTTGCTTCTTCCTTCTACAACACAACACAAGCCACGGTGTATCAACTATCCAGACGATCAATCCGCAGCATAACAACCAAGATGCCTTCTATCAACGTAAGTATTCCACCGAGTTTATTTCAACAGTCCTAACGTGTCCTAGGTGTCTCTGAAGGAGGGTGCTGGTGCAGATAAGCTCGAAGAGTATGTAAAGAGTATCCTCAGATGGTGCAACTAAAAGCTGACCAGACATGACAGAGCAAAGAAGAACGTTACCGATCAAGGTGGCAAGATTACGCACGAGTTCAAGCTTGTCAAGGGTTTCACGTACGCTGCTCTATCAGCGGCAAATATAACACTGTACTGACATGTCATCACAGCGCCGATATACCAGACGACAAGGTCTCGACGCTCCAGTCCAACGAGCACGTCAACTACGAGCAAGACTCCAAAGTCACGACCCAGTGATCAACCACAACCAACGACGACACGAGCATTGGGATCGTATCGTTCGGTAGAATATGTATGAATCTAATCAAGTCTCATGACGGCACTCCCTCATAGTCCCATCCATCATCGCCTTTCCTTCTCCTTCTCGCCCTCTGCCGGTTCGCAGCACACTTGACGAACACGGTCAAAGTCGCCAGCACAAACACTATGATACTAGCGACCACCGGCACCACCACAAACCGCCCATTGTCGTCCTGCTGCAGATATGGACACGAAGCGTTCTGGCCCACAACCCAACACGCTTTGGCATCCAGGTCGTTGAAGTTGATCCACAGCAAGCTGTTATCATCGAGGTCATTATTGTCGATCCTCTCCCGCCACGCGTCGAGCAGATACCGGTTCTCGAGCGCTGTGCGCGGCGTGTCGAATGTCGTGCCATCTTCACACGTCATCCCGGCTTCAACGTAGTTGGTGTCGGAGTCGCTGATGGACCATCGGTATGGCTGTCCGGAGGTGAGACAGGCGCTGTAGTGTCTGTTCTCACAATTCTCGACCTCCCAGTGCCCGGACTCTCCGTTCAGGACTGCGCAGCGGTTTGAGCTATCTGGATCATCAGCATCGTGGTCTGTATTGTTGCGTGGCTGTCCTTCCGCCCAAGACCAGATGGTGCTCTGCACGAAGGCTCCGTAGGGCTGGAAGTTCTCGTCTGCCGTACTTCCACCGAGGGTTCTGTTGAGTATTGGCGAGATGCCGCATCTTGTCAGGTCGGTCACGATGTCAAGGTTGGAAGCCAGCCCAGACACAGTGCTACTGTTCAACGCAACAGTCGCCCAAGAGTTGTTGCCCCTGCTGACAGCAGTCACATCGTCATCGAAGAAGCACCCGCTTTCCACTTCATCTGAGTCAAACTCCACCGAAACTGGTTCACTGAGATAACCAGGGCTGAAGACGGTCGACGAGTTGGCTTCCAGATTGTAGCCCTCAAGCTCTGAGTCAATCGAACCAATGCCGACAAGAAGTCGCTTCGCCTGCGTAAACTCGACAAAGCTCTCACCCGGCCAGCCATTCGGCGTGAAATAGTCGCTGGTGCTCTTGTCGACATCAAAGTAGGAGGATTCTGTTTCTCTCGAAGGATTAACGCCGAACCAGCTGAAACTGGCATTGAGATCCGCTCGTTGGTCCGCTAGACCGCCCGGGCTGTATAAGTACTCAGAGATGTTGGTCGTCGGACCAAGCAAAATGGTGCCCAGGCTGTTGTTGCCGTGCGGTAGACTGTCGCTGATGTCCGGGAGTTCCCCGTCTGCTCTAGCAGCCTCATGTAGGTTGAAGATGAGGTAGCTCACGGTGGAGTTAACGTTCGTTTGTGTCGAGTCGAGATGGGACGAGACTACTTTCAGCAGCAGTTCCAAGTTGGTCGACGCAGTGCATGAGTAGTCTCCCAAATCAATGGCTGTACCAGACCCAGCTGCGGCGGTGGGGCTTGCAGACCCAGCTGTTGAGCTGATGGTGACTGTCGTCGAGGGCGGTGGTTCGGTCTGAGTACTCACTTGCGTGGCGGTAGACGTGAGTGTGAGCGATCTGGCGGAAGCGTCTTGTCTCGCGAAGACATTTACCGGTCCCTCCCGGACATCACCTGGCCGGTCCAACGTCCCACGAGGAGCTGATCTCCGTGAAGTGACTGCACCGAGCTGGACAGGACATAGGCTCCATAACTGCCGGCTAGCGTCCCAGTAGATGTCTACCTCGAACCTCTGGAAGCCGACGGCAAGTAGATTTGAGATACACCTGACCGCCGAAGCCTCTTCATAGCGTTGGTTCGCGAAACAAGCACTGCACAGAATAGGAACGTTAGGGGAAGTCGGTAGTCTTGATATACGGACTTACGATGTAAGTACTACGCCGGGGACCGTGACATAATTTATGGGCACCTGGAGGGAGAGATCTCGTTGTGACTATGTCAGATGTCAGCTCTACGTACTCGCAGTCGCAGCACGGTATTCTTCGTACCAACTGCCGGGTAAAGGCCGTTCCAAAGGGGATCGCGTTGTCGTCTGGAGAGTATGACATGGAAGGATGGCGAAGTGGGCGCGTGTTTGTCGGGATCAAGGAGCGATCATCGTTGATCAAACGCGCATCATAGCAGTGATCAGACGAGAGTAGAAGCTCCAGTTACTAGACGATGATACTTCTCGAGATGGATTGATGGTGTGAGATGCCTTACACCAGGCTGATCTCGCAAGACGTGCTTGACGTTAGACCCCTGTCGACTTTCCAAGATGGATGCAACCAATCACGAAGCTAGCATTCCGACGTCCACCTTTGAGACGAACAACACAGGAATCCCAGAATTCGATCGAGGATGGACATGGATCATCTTTTTGCATCTCACAGAGCTGAAGCGATGTACCCAGCTTGACTGATAATCTCAGTCAGGACCGTCAGTTTCTAGCAAGGGAGTACCCTTTGGAGCCACTCCATCCACAGTCATGTTTACTCTGCACTCTGGAGCATGTCTCCCAATCCCTCAGGAAGACGGCATCAGCAACCTGAATCTTACGCCCGTATGGGACATCACAGCCACCCACCCTCCCCTACCAACAAAGCGCCCCAGTCCAACGCCATCCGTGTCTCCCTCCTGCCATGTGCCCAGGCTCGGGCCCAGCGCCACAAGTGGGAGCAAAGCACAGAGCACGGGGACAGGAAAACCGCGGCCGCGCCGTGGCACATGGCACACCCACCATTGAAAGCTACACCATCGAACGCCCGCCCGCCCAAACGTTCGTGCCCACGTGAATACATAGATAGACGTTCCATCGTTTTTCTGAACGTCTGCCGGTTGGGGAGGCTGGCGCAGAGCCGATGTGGCGACTCCTCGCTTGTTTGGGTAATGGGTCATTTCCGGTGATTTGCCGAGGAGTCCTGGATTGGGGTGTTGGGACGTCATGTCGAGGAGTGAGATGGTGGGATGGTTGGGTGAAGGGGAGGGTGTTGGTCTGGGCTTGGGTGATGGAAAAGAAGTCGCTGTCTAATGCATCAGGAGGTCAATGGAGAAGATGCGGATCGAGAAATGGGTAGATGAGCTGTAGGCTCATGATTAATGGTACTATTCATTGACAGCTCTTGACTATGTCCTTCTTGCTGTATGTAGAAGGTTCCTCCTCTGTCCATTGATGACGCTGAAACGCTAAGATGCAAGCAAAACTCGAGGCCAGCGGCCTCTTCCTCCTCCGGCGGATGGGTATCGTGATGAACAAGGAAAAGCTATTTGTACAGAAGCGGTACTCTTGTATTCTCCGCAGTGACAAGACAATCAGTGTGTCAGGTTTGACAGACTCATCTTGTCCCTCGGCGAGTCCTCGGGCAGCGGCGCCGAAGGCATAGGTGTGCAGCGCATTTGGCTCAGCGATGGGTCGATGTGCGGCGCCCTTGCTTCTTGAATGTTCGAGATGCTGGGGAGTTGAACAGCGGCCGGAGATCCGTAATGCTGCATCGACGGTGCTCTCATTTGCATCGGTTGCTGGGGCGGCATCGACTGATACTGCTGTAGATTGCTGTTCACCTGGAGCGGCGACGGATTGCGAGGCTGTGATGGTAGATATTGACTCGGATGTGGGAATGACTGTGCCGGCATGAAAGGCTCCTGCAGCATACGAGCTGGCTGCTTCTCCATCCCGTAGTGTCGTTGCATCGGCATCGCCGGCATCTGGAAGTCGTGTTCGTGTGCGAATGAGCCAGGAACGCCAAGTTGTAGCATCGGCGCAGATGAGTGACGTCGTTCGGTGCGGTCGCCTGACAGCGGTGGAAGCTCGATCGGCGAGGCGTTGTTGTGAGGAGAGCGGGTGGAGAGGGATGATGTGTCCGACATCAATGATGGTGCGCCGTCTGCCGACATCTGCGACCAGCCAGAGGGCGACGGCAACGGAGGCTCGACGAGTCCATGCGATCGAAGTGGAGGTCCGTTCGACGGTAAGCGCGCCAGGTGAGGCATGCCAGGCTGACCAAGATGGTACATGGGGTGCGAGTAGAAGTGTGGTTGCACATGCGTGAACCCTGTCGGTAGCGCGTGCTGCTGCGATGGTAGCGGCCTGTTTGGAACAGCACCATGGGCGCCGTCCGTAGGATGACGAGCATCGATCTCCGGCCGCCGTTGCTGATTGCTTCGTCGCCTCCGATTCATCCCGCCGTTCCACCAGTTCTTGACAGCATTGTCACTACGTCCTCGCAGGCGTCGAGCGATCTCTGCCCAACGCTTTCCCATGTCGGCCACCATCTGCTCAATCAAGACACCCTCTTCGGGGGTGATTGGGTCGTGGTTCAAGTTGGGCTTCAGGTTCTGGTGGAATCGCTCTCGGCATTGCTTGGGCGATCTCGACTGGATCGCCTGCGAGATCCTGACCCAGTTGTGCGCGCCATGAACGTTGACCAAGTTCATCAACATAGAGTCCTCTGTTTGAGACCTGCAACATGGTTAGCAATCGCGTTGGCGAAAAGCGTCCACGTTGCTGAGTTGCGACAATCGACCAGCGGTGAAGAAGACGTACCATGGGCCTCGTTTGTGTTGAGGCATATTGAAGGACTTCCTAACAGCGTGAATGGTAGTCGTCGCGCATGCACTTGGTCGAGGTGAGGTAGGAGAGGGCTGCGGTCGACGGGTGCAAACGGTCGGGCGAAGGTGAGTCGAAGTGCAGAACGTTGCTTGTGCAGCGGGTCCCAAAGGTAGAATATAACTGCCGTCGTTCAAACGGTGCGTGTCTGGATGAGGGAAAGAGCCAAGCGGTGCGGCAATTTAGATAGACTTTTAGAAGTAGCGATCCCAGCGATCCCACTCCTTTAGGTGCAGGTCCGTCACAACGGATAGCGAAACCTTAAGTTCGTCAGAGGGTGATCTTAGGGTGGTGCATGTGGAGTGATGATGAGGGGCTTACGACTCGTTATCGACCGGGTGGGTATGGATGTGGATGTGGATGCGGATGCAAGAGCAGGTTCCTGATGCATGCAAGTACGGGTGCGCCGATGCCTGGATGCAAGACGGTCAACGATCGCTGGGACGGGTGAGTCTTAGGGAAAGGAGAATTGAAGGACGAAGGTTTGCGAACGAGCGGTACAGCAGTTGTAGTACCATGGATTTTGACGTGTCCACCGGGAGACTGGAAGCCCACCGTGCGTGCGTCAGTGCGATCCAGCTTGCTGGAAGTGTGTGGCCAGCTTGCAAGGAGTCCCATGTGCGTTTTCGTCTATCATGCCTGCACTGGTGCCGCCCGGCGCTCTTTGCAAGGGAAAGAACACATGGGACGCCCTCTCCTACCCGGACAGCAGGGGGGACGAGCGGAGAAGTCTTCAACGAAACGCTGTCGCCATCACCCGTGCACATCGAGTCAGCGTTCCGAACAAGAGGAGAGACAAGACACTAATTCTGGAGGATCCTCGCGCTGACCAGGGAGCAAGCAAGCTTCATGATCACCGTGCGCCAGAGGTTTAATCTACAGAGCGATCGATCCCGTCCCGGGGCTAGTGGGCGCTGTTGGGCTGGTATGTCACAGACCGTTGAATGCGAAGGCGCAACGCTTTCCATCCTGGCGTTTGGTGGGTTGTTATTAGGTGGCCGACAGGCAAGACTGGTCGCCTGCGAAGACCGACATCTTCAAAGCATCCAATACAGTCGTCTCGCAGCCACAGACTCTGGCGAACATGCAGGAGATCATCATTTCGCCTCCCAAGCCATCACGACGTATATAGACATAGACCGGGGGAGCATCAAACGGTCGGCTGATTCTACCGAAACGGCATTCCCACGACGTCGGCTCAACCTTGGCACGACGTTCAACTCTCGAACGAGCGGATCCAGGAGCAGGCGATTGACGAAGTTGCCGCCAACAAATCGTAATTACCCTCCGGAAGAAGATCGTTGGTGGAAAGATTCTAGAGAAGGGCGTCTCATCAGATCGAAAAGCTAGATCTCCCGTTCGAAAAGAAGAAGAAGGCCAGGAAGGAGGAAGTGGGGAAGAGAGTATTTGGAATTTAAGACAACGAATCGAACGACGCCGAAAGTCGACAAGTGCAACTGCTCCATGTGGTTAAGATCGGGGGTATCCATGTGAATGTCTCACCAGTCGCTGCACGTGCGATAGGCTAACCTTGCGCTTAATTCCTGCGCACCGATTCGATATGATCATTCCTCCACCGTCCTTGAGCGCATACCAGCGTTCATTGGGCACATCCACTTCGCTCACCCCAGACTGGCCCGTGGGGCGTTCACACACTTCTGTATAGGACTGACTCGACTGCGACTGGTCTGGCAAATCATCGTGGCGAAGTTCTCACCGACTAGCTGAGACATCAAAATGCTTCAGACAAATACTTGGACCGATGGCATGTCCCGGCCGTGTGTGTGACAGCATTCCGTGACCCGGTCTCTCGTCGCCGTTCGACGACGCTCCCCTGTCTTCTATGCCGCATGGACGGGGGCAGATGGTTACAATCAGGTTGTGAAATGCCACCGCGAGTGTGGATATGGGGGAGCACAACCCATTGTCTACCACCAAGATGGATGCACAGTACCGTTGGATCATCAACCGTTGCGATCGGAAAGACGCCTCCTTGCCCTCACCCTTCTGTTCCGAGCCAACGTTTCGACGAGCCGGTCCTCTTCGGGTGATCTGCAAGATCTATCTCCCATCCCTGGTCGTCGAGCTAAACCCAACGCGAACAAAATAGACGAGTTTTCCAACTCTCCACACGGCCGGAGTCGGCCCCCAGATCTCTGAACGTCGTTCAGGGCTTGCGCTGTTTCACCGCCCTTGTGCGCGGCGAAGGAGTGAGCAACCATGCTGTCCCCACTATGCGATCGGAATGCGCGGATCCTCTTCGATCATCCCCTAACACTCCCAAGCGCAATCCTTCGCTGGCAATCAGCAACCACAGATCACCACACCCGTTGCGCCGATCTGCCCGAACCTCTCCCAGCGCAGCGTCTCCCTCCCCTCGGCCCGTCGTCACATCTACCGAGTCGTCCAACGTCGACGCATCATGCAACTTCGCGAGAGCCTGCATACAGCGGAAGCGAAAAAGATGCTCGTACAGAGCCTTTTTGGCGAAAAGTTCTCTCCATTCGTCCAATGGCACGTCCCGAATTCCCGCCAGATGCCAGATGCGGTGTAACTGGCCCAACACAACGGACTGGTAAGGATTTGTCGATCCAGATTCCGAGCCGTTTGACGACGCAGGTGTTGTGTTACTTCATGGGAGGTCCAATCGCGATTCTGCTGGCTGCCGATATTTTGCGGTATTAAGTCCGTTCGCGTTTGTGGACATACCATATGGGGTTGAATGCGATTGCCTCAACGGTCGTCCGATCAGTCAGTGAGATTTGAAATGGTGTCACGGCATTGTATTCGGGACGGTGCGACTGGGCACAATGGCCTTGTTGTTGACCCACTCGACCCTGAGGCGGTGGCTAGAACATGGTGTGGTTAGCAAGTCGTGATGCTGTGAATCGTTGGCGGGCTGCTCGACGCGCACCAGCTGCACATCGTCTTGATGGAGGCACGACTCGTGAGTGATGCTAGCACTAAAGATGCCGTGCAGAGCGTCAGATGAGAGCGTCAATGATTCCATGAATGTGTCTCCAACGCTGATGGTCTGGACCTGATGGATTTGCCGCGTCTGGATGCTGGAGGATGATCATTAGGAATGGCAATGGCAGTTCTTCAAGGTGATCATGGAGAGTGACAAATTGACTGTGTCTTCGCAAAATTGTAAACCGGAAATGATTGACATACGACGCGCTGCAGAGCCTTGCTGCAGATAGGGTATAATTGTGAAAATGAAAGCGACAGGTCGTTCCCTCGCACCCCCAGCCCAGCGTAGATTGCGCCCATAACCAGCGCCGTAAATCAAACCCGAGAGCCTTGCTCGCCATTACGCCGCATCTGAATGCTTCTGCGGCAGCCGACCAAGCCAAATATCACCTCCTTCACCCGCCACCCACCGCCTCCAGGCTTCCTCGTAAGCATCCTCGAGATCCCGCACCCATCTCTTAGTATCAAACAGCGCACTGCTCCACCGCGCAGTATACAGAATCTTTCTCAACTCCGTCACCCGACCCTGCGACATGCCGGCGCTGTTCGGCGTCGAGACGAAAGACTTGCCGAGCGCAACCGCCTTCTCCTCGTAATCATCTTCACCAGTCGCGACCAACTCTTCAGCAGCCCTCGCACTCTCCTCAGACTTCGGTAATGCGCCTTTCAGGATACTCGCGGCCATGCGGCTGCACATCTTGTACGAGTAGCGCGGCAGCGTGAGCAGCGGCGTGCCGCTCCATAGCACGTCGGCTGCTGTGGTGTGCCCGTTGCACTCGGCTGTGTCCAAGACCAGATCGCAGACACGAGCACGTGAGATGTGAAGAGCCTTGGGCGCGACGTCGGTGAAGATAACACGAGATGCGACGTCAGCGCCGGCCCACTTGCGAGCAGTCTCCAGAAGATGCGACTCGCCCAGATCCGGGAAGCGCAAGAGCCAGAGGATGGAGTTCGGAACACGGGCGAGGATGCGAAGCCATGTGCGGAAAGTCGTCGGCTCGATCTGGCAGCCATGTTAGCCCAGGATAGCATAGTGAAGGTGGACAAACATACCTTGTAGAGCTGGTTGAAGTTGCCAAAGATGATGGTGTCGTCCGAGACCTGAGGGAACAACTCCTTCCGCATCTGCCATCTCCGCTTCTGCTCCTCTTCCCAGCTCAGATGCTTGTCCTGCGCATCAGGCGCACTCTGCTTGTGGTCGCAGCAGAAGAATGTATCTCGGCAATAGATGATGTTCTCGCCGTAGACCCATTCTTCATCGCTACCATTGTTCTCGTCGACTAACTGGTCTTCCAAATCTACATTGCGTCTCCAAGGCCTTAAAGTACTGGGCGGGATAGCAGTCTCGTCTGCCAAAAGGTAGTCGCACCACTCAGCTCCCAAAGTTCCGGCGAAGCCCATAAAGGACATCTGAATCGGCGCGGAACGCGCGGCGAAGACTTCATTGCGAGCTCCGCGTGTGTACCCGTTCAGATTAACGAGGACGTGAATGCCATCTTGCACGATTTGATTGACCAGCTTCTCCGTGGTCCACGTGCTGACGTCCCGGAACTGCGGCGCCTCGTTCTCGATCTGCTGGCGATGCACTGAGTTGTCGCTCGCAGTGGTAGCATAGCAGTACGCTTCAACTCGCTTTTCGTCGTGCATACCAAAGACAGATTGCATCAGGTGAGCCAGCGGATGATTGTTGAAGTCGGACGACAGATATCCGACACGGAGTGATGGAGCAGGTGGCTTGGGCGGCGGACAGACTTGCTTCGACAACCACGGGCTGCGAAGTGTTGACACTGAGATGCGAAGGCCGTTGCGTTGCGAAATGAGTCGGACCTGCTTGGCCGACATGGGACAGGTGAAGGTGTGGAAGGGCAGCACAGTAGGCGCCGTAGGGACAGTCAACGAGGCCGGGAGCTGCGGTCGATCGTAACTTCCAGATGTCCGTCGCTTCTTCTTGATGTAGAGGTCCCGGTACCAGTGCCATCCAATGCGCCGTGTTGCACGTTCGATGAGCCGCGTAATGCGTGCTCCCTCCCAGCGGTGACCGGCCCATGCTGTCAGTGTCTTGCGCATGTTCGACTCGCGCTCTTTCAGGTTCTCGACTGATCCCTCCAGGATCGTGAGTTGCTGAACTAGGAGCTCCAAGATTGTCGGTGTCAACGTTCCTCTGCCCCAGGCCTCTCCTTCCGCCAGCTGTTTGCCAACGATATCGAGTACCCGTTTCATCCATCCCGAGCTCGAAGCACCCGGTTGCCTCGCATCAAGCAGCATACCACCAGGGTCAACATGCCATCGATCCCGCTTGCCATTGTCTTCTGCAATGCCGCCACGAGCGTTCCATGCACAGACTGAGTTCAAGGCATTCGCCAGACCACAGACAGCTTCAGCAAAGTCTGGACTGACTTCGACGGCGCGCTTGTAGTACACGATCGCATCGTTGATCCTGCCTTTATCTTTGACAGCGTTGGCGAGGTTGGCGAGAGCAATGTCAAACTTCCCATCGCAGACCACAGCACGCTCATACATCTTGATCGCCGCATCGAGCTGGCCAATGTCTTTCAGCAGACTGCCAAGATTGGTGTAGAGGTGCGCGTGGTTCTGATCGAGCTGTAGGCCATAGTTGTAGTACTGAAGAGCGAGCGCGATGCCGCTTCCAGGGACGACGCCGGGTATGTCCATCTTCTGGTGTGGTCGGACAGGTGCCACAGTCTGCTGAACACTCGCAAGCAAGATGCCGACATTGTTCGCGGTCGATGGGCTCGGTTGCAGAGACAACGACAGGTAATACAAGGCCAAGATGTCTCTCACGCCTGATGCCAGAGGAGTGACACCGGCCGCTCGACTGTTGTTGGACATGCCATCCTGGTAGATCTTTGCCAGCGATAGAAGCGAGTTGCTCGTGGTCGATACAACAGCTCTTCTTGCAAGGCTCTGAGGGCCGCCAGGCAGATACTGCAGGCCAGGTAGCTCGCCGAGATGGTTGAAGCAGAACTTTGCAGTTGCGAGAGCATATTCTGGTGTCAAGAGTATCGGCTCCGTGGACAGTGATGCAGGCGGCTGCTGGCCCAATAAGCGTTGCTGAACGCTTGCGGAGATCTCGGAAAGGATGTGCTTCACCAGTGCCTGTATGTTGCGGAACCGTCGGCCTGCAGCTATCAGTACCGCGTCCTCAAAGGCGCGAGCAGCGCCAGCATTGTCACTAAGGCTGTACAACATGTTGCCCTTGGCGTGAATCAAAGCCAGGATGCGACCGTTGTCACAGCCGGGTATCGCGAAGCCACTGGAGCCATATCCTGGTTCAGTCGAGCCAGGCGTGTCCGGCCAGTCCTGATTGAAAGCATCGCCGTCCGCGTCGAAGTCATACGCCATTCTGTCAGACATCTCAGACACACAGGGTGATCGACTTGCTGTCGAAGAAGAGCACTCGCTCTGCCGGTCGGTAGCTTTAAGCAGATCGGAAGGCTTACGTTGGCGCAGCGAGCGCTCGACGTATTCGATGATCCGGATGGCGTCTCGACTTCGTTGCTCGTTGCAGAGCATACCGATGAGATGCTCAACAGCCTCGAAGTGATTCGGCGCTGCCTTGACCACCTTCATCCAATGCTGCTCGGCTTCTTGCCGTTGTCCGAGCGCAAGCAAGGTCGCGGCAAGATTCGATGTCGCCTCAAGATGCTTCGGGTCCATGTCCAGCACTTTCGTGTACCATCTCAACGCTTTCTGGTAGTTGCCCAGACCGTAGGCTATACAGCCACCAAGATGCATGCCATCCGTCCACTGCCAATCTGTCTCCTGACATAGTCGGACCAACATCGAAAGAGCCGACTGCGCGCGCGAGACTGGTGTGTCATCCTGAGGTAGACCTGAAATAGCTGTAGAACCAGAGGAGCGGCGGAGTGTCCGGAACTTGTCTGCTTGGTGTTGTGCAGCACTAGGCCATTGATCGGATCGTGTGTACTGATCATATGACGCCCTTCGGTGGAACTCGTTGTCCTGGTTCTCCAGACCGTTTGCTAAGCGAAGCGAGTTCGACCGGGTCTTCTCAGGACCCAGCTCTTCGTCCAACCCCAAAGCTTCACCCGACTCTCGCCCAGGTGCAGAGTCAGACCTGTGCAAGGCCTCTCTCTGCAGCGCACTTGTTTCCTTCCGCCTTTTGTTGACCTGTACTGCCGAGCCAGATCTGGATGGTTTGGGTGGCTTTGGATAGAAGCTTGGCCTATGAGAAACCTGCTGCTGCCCATGCACTTGCCGGTTGTGGTGTTGTTGTCGTCTGGTCTGCTGGATGAAACCAAGCAAATCGCGATACTGCTGCAGTGCCCAAGAGAATGCCTTGTCTCTCTGCGTTCCATTTGGCGAGGATGGACCGAACTCGGCTTCGACATTGTTGTAAGACGGCACCGCGTTGTTGACTTGATAATTGTAGACGTCATGGTTGTTCTGTGGCGCCGGCGGAGGTGGATAGCTTGGTGGACCGTAGTACTGTCCACCCGGTGTCGAGGTAGGATCGCCGAACTGACCAAGAACAGGCGTGTGAGCTGGAGGAGCCCCGAAGTTGTATCCAGCAGCTTGGCCCATCAAAGGGAGCGCGCCAGCCATGGGCGGCCATTGCGCAGAGGGCGACGGGTATGGGCTAGGCTGCCATGTGCTGGACTGAAAAGTGTATTGCGCGCTCGGTAACGATTCCGGCCAGATTGCAGACTGTTGGTGGTAGAATCTTGGATCTCGTAAAGCGGCAGGTCTGTATGGCACAAAGGTACCATCGTGCCAGTACGGGCCGTAAGGTCCGGAGCCCTGCAAACCAGAAGCTGTCGGACCGACATACTGGAAGGACGGCTGTATCACGCTGGGAACAGTCTGGCCGAAGTATTGCTGGGCGTTGTAAGCGTGCACAGGAGCTTGGTTCAGCATGGAGTCCATGACCGGGAAAGCGTTCTGCGGCATGGGGTACTGCGAGCCTTGCCATATCTGGCCAGTCGGCGTGGTCCACCCACTGCTCATTCCACTGCCCATGCCATTGCTCATGCCACTGTGCTGCCGTTGTTGGTGTTGCATAAAGGTGCGCTTGGTTTGCGACGGCATTTGATTGTACAGCTGCGCATTTGTCTCGCTCATTGGCATCAACTGATGCTTCTGCGGGTTAGACTCGACTGAAGATCCATCGTACCCAGCATTCAGCGTTCCGTTCGGGGTCTTTCGTCTCAAAGTATTCTCAGCGCGTGGAGTCTGCTGGCCACTGTTCAAATTCCCATCACTGCCATCTCCTCGCAAGCTGGCATGGTTGATGGGCAGCGCATACTGCTGAGTCAAATATGGCATAGAGCCTCCGGCGTAATCGGTTCGTGAGAAGACTGTGCCAGCACTGTGGGAGCGGGGAGCGTGGACGTTGTTGTGTACCACCTCAGCGCTCATCGTGGCGCAGTCCCGAGCAGCTGCTGCTCAGGCACACGGCAGGGTCTCTGGTGCTGAGCTGGTCGAGCGCAGTCTTATCGGTGAGGATATGAGCCGACGCCGTTGCAATGCCTGTTCACATCCAACACGTATGACATCGCGCTCGCCTTCTCTCATATATGTTTACGCCTGCAATTGCCTTTGTCCCGAGACCTGCGCCCGTGTAGTTCTTCTCGTCCCGGTTCTGTCGCTTCCCGAGTCTCGTCCCTCGTGCACCTCTTGAATAGTACCAGATTCGAAACGTGATGCGTGTGCAAATATGCCTCCAGCCGCGCGAATCAGCCAAACTCGGAACAATCAGTGACCGTGGGCGTGTCTAGCCGTAGTACGAGACGGGTACTGGCAGACAGCAGTGAGTATAGCCGTCGCGAGTCTCCCGTGCCGACGTAGCAAGCAAGGGCGTAGATTTGGCCTTGCTGACAGCTGCTGAGGCCAATTGGTCTTTTGAGTGTTGGCTCAGGCGGCTGAGTGCAGCAGCACCGGACGAGACCGAATTCTACTTCCCCGTCTACCAGATTGCCTCGCAAGCTGTTGTGTGGTACACGCAGTGAGTGATTCCAGAGCCTCGGGTCTCCAAGATGCTTTGAACCGCTCACATGGGCCAGCCGTGTCGCGCAAAATGCCCGCAAACCTGGTTGTGGGCCTCAGTCTTCAGCGATATGACCAAGCTCTTCACAGCCGCCCGCTAGCTCGCCTTTCTCCAGCGGAGGAGGATGTTGGGGAGAGAGAGAGAGAGAGACGGAGATGCGACGTGCTGCACTCCCTGCGGCCTCGACGGACACTCTCGACGGTTATGGCACAGCAATGATGAGAGAACATGAGTGTAAATAACGAGATTGGCACCCGACCAGCGCCGCCAACCGCACGTGTGACAAAAGAACAGCCGCGTTAATCCTAGCTCGAGGCTGATGGTTTGAGACTAAGGCTGCAGCCACGCGAGCACAGGAAACGCAACGGCTCTCACAGGGCTCAGTAAAATTGGAGTCTAACAATACCATGCTCTTGTCATTCCTTCGGATGGTAGGATATGGTATTCGGGTCTACGGCTGTTGGTGTTACTACCATGTCATCTGCGACTTTTCCTGGCACCGCAGACACTTTGATTCCACCTCCGTTCTTCGTACTATCACTATCCCCGGCCTGATTGGCTTTCTACTCCACCTTGGCGCGGTGCTTAGCCCGGGCGATGTCTTGCTTTGGCGCTGGCTGCATGTCTGTGCGACCAGTGATGGCAGAGTCATATACGCTGTCGGACCGGTTATGCGATCCTTCTGCGGGAGAGAGGGCGGGAGGCTGCAGGGTCTATGTATTGTGTGACCACGATCGACCATGGTTCGCTGTGTCGAAGGACTCGAGGCAGCATCCACGGGAGCAAGAACGGCTTCGTGACCGTGTTGGATGCTGCTGTTCGGAAGAGAGGTGCCCACCAAAGCGTATGACCCTCTTTGCTTTTTTCTCTGCTGGGCAAAAGGGCCGAAAGGCGAGCAATGTCTTGGTTGTGAGACAATATATCCTTCCTCCTCCGCTCCTGACGGTCAGCATGTATCTTCAAGGTATGTTGACTAGAAAAGATGGACCACTCAATCCACGGCCCGAAAGGACATAGGAAGGCGCGGTGAGTAATAAGTCAAGAGATCAATCTCCTTTGCATCCAAAATAGGCCCAAATCACGGAGGTATGGATAGAGGCCAGAGTGTTGGCAAAGTGGGTAGAGAAGGGGAATGAGATGAGAGAAGGAGATCGTGGAGATGTCGTGGTCAAGTTTGTTCATTTTGGTGAACTGCTCACTGCACCTCATCAGACACGGACGCGAGATTGCAGTCTTCGCACTGCGGCGCTGTCATAGTCGTAGTCGTAGAGTACCTGGCGTTCGTGGTCTATGCTGAAAAAGAAGACTCGAATCGCAAGCATTTACTCGTCAGGAACTGAATCACCATTAGCATCTGCTTGCAAAGACCAGAATTGTCGAGCTCGCGGCTTACTCTCAATCTCCCCATTGTCGATGTCATCGTTGATGGCCTTCGGGCTCCTGCCGTCAACCTGGCAGCCCACGGAGAACGCAGTTCCGAGAATCTCCTTGACGGTACCCTTGAGCTCACGCGACATGGACTTGTACCTCATCGTGCGGGCGATCTCGATGATCTCGTCAAGGGGGATGGACTTCGTGTGCTTGATATTCTTTTCCTTCTTGCGGTCGCGCGGCGGCTCCTTCAGCGCCTTGATGACTAGCGAGCTGGCGGAGGGCACAACAGAGACGGCGGCTTGACGGTTCTTGATGGTCAGGCGCACGGTGACACGAAGACCTTTCTGCAATTCCATGCGATTAGTACTGCCATTGCGCCTCGGAGGATGAATATCAACGTACCCAGTCACCCGTTGCCTTGGCGATGTCTTCACCGACCTTCTTCGGCGACAGACCAAGCGGACCGATCTTGGGCGCGAGCGCGGACGAAGCACCAATCTCACCACCGGTGGCGCGGAGGTGGATGATTTTCTCCTCGTTGGGATCGAATTTGGGAGCTGAATAGAGGGTATTCGATCAGTTTCACGCGGTCTTGTTCAGCCGGGCATTGCACGAGGCTGCAGCCATGACTCGAGAGGGCGATACTTACCCATGGCTAGTAGGTAAGGTGGTCTGCCTGACTCGATACGTCGTTGATGGGGGAGGAGTTGGTGTCGTCGTCGTACTGGAAGGAGCTTCAAATTTGCTGGCTTGAGCCGATTCAAAGTGCGGAGCGGGAGTGCCGCCGGCTCCGGCCTTGGCGTCTTCTTAGGGCTGAGGCTAAAGATATTCTGGTAGCAGAGCAACACGTTGCCTTCTTTCTTTGATATACACTTCCTTTCAAACGCTCCTTTGCAACACCCATTCGCACTCCTTCACCACCATGGCGCAAGCACCGCCATCACCGGGCGGTGGACCGTTTCCACAGATGCAACCTGGACAACAGCCTTCCCCCGAACAAATCCGCCAGATGCAGGCCCAACTGGCCACCGAAGCACAGAAGGCGGGTATGTCAGTACCGCAGTACGTCGAGCGGTTGAAGGCGCAAGCAATGCAGCAACACCAGATGCGGCAGCAACAACAACAGCAGGCGCAGGGACAGCAGCAGCAACAGGGAGCACAGCCAGGTCAACAGGTCCCCATTCAACCGGGGCCGCCTAAACCAGAAGCCATTGCAGTCGCAAAATTCTTACAAGGCCAAGATCTGAAGAGCCGGACGTGTATTTTCCAGGAAAAGCGCAAGGACATGTTCAAGGTCAAGCGCGCCATCCGCGCCCTGCATTCGGAGGCCTACCAAAAAGCCCGGAAGAAGAACCCGCTCCTTCCAGAGGTCAAGGATCGAGTCACAGCCGAGAACACGTTCAAGCTCCTCCCACTATCACTGCTTGCACTCCGGGTCTCGAAGATCGACGAGCACGAGGGGCACAACCACGCCAAGAAGAAGCGGGTCAAGGGGCTGTGGACAGTAAAGATCGAACAACAGCAGGAGGCGAACGATACCTTTCATTACGTATGGCTATACGAAGGCGCACAGTGGAAGAACAAGCTCTATGCGGTCGGCGCTTTGTTCCTTATCCTGGCTGTCGTCTTCTTCCCGGTCTGGCCCTACCATCTCCGTCTTGGTGTTTGGTATCTCAGTATGGCGATGCTGGGTGTGTTGGGCCTTTTCTTCGCTATGGCCATCGTCCGCTTAATTCTCTACCTCATCACCATGTTTACGAATCCGCCTGGCTTCTGGCTGTATCCCAATCTGTTTGAGGATGTGGGCTTCTTCGACTCCTTCCGGCCGGTATGGGCATGGCACGAGGATGAGAAAGCGATCAAGAAGCGGAAGAAAGAAGAGCGGCTGCGTAAAAAGGAGAAGCGGGAGGCAAAGGCGAATGGCAAGGTTGCTGGAGGGACCAAGGGATCTGACGATGAGCCGAACATCTCGGAGCCGGTGACAACGAGCGCGACAGGCACGGAGAGTGCGCCTACAGATGGAAGCATCGAAACCCAGCAGAGAAACCTCAGCGCGAGGGTGGAGGAGGTTGAAGACGAGTAATTACGGGGTGGGGTCACGGCGCAGGCGTTGAGTATCGGGAGTCCAGCGTTTTGCATACATCGCCGAGCGTGCGATTGGGGATGAAGAGATCACGACCTTTGTTTGGAGTTGCAGGGCGTTGGCTTGTAGGTGTGTCTTCTGTACTTCTGATCGTTCGGCAGCTCTAGCCCCGCAAAACGCAGACCATGGCCACATAGCCGAAATCGGAAGGGACGACTTGCATTCACTTTGTCCACATCAACGCCTTTGAACTTAACGACCGTATACCTATTGCAGGCGGGATTGATCGACCGAGTCTATTGAAAAACGCCAGAGATACTCTGCCAGCTGCTCGGCCACCTCCCAAACATGTCGGAATCTCAAGACATTGAATCTGTTTGCGAGACCATCGAGAAAGACTATTCGCCGTGCGATGTAAGTAAGATGCTCTTGATACTGGTAGGATGGCGCCATTGATGAATTTGATCGCACTGTAGGTATCAGATGCCCTCCTCAAACTCGGCATACCATCAGCAGGCTACCTACGAGACATCGGTATGCCCCTTGCCAAACTCACATAAAACCCTTCACTTGTCCAAGGATCTGACCAGAGGACAGTCCCCCTCCCCACCCGTCTAGGCTCCCACACCCGCATCGTCGCCCCGATCAGCACCGTCCTCTTCGTCGACAAAACCCACAAACCCGGTTCAACATACCGTGGCCTCGACGTCCCTTCAGAGACTAACCTCCCACCCGACAAACACTTCACGGACATCGCCCCATCTGGTTCAGCAGTAATCATGCAACAGCCCTCCCACCAGACCGCCGCGCTCGTTGGAGACATCGTCGCCACGCGCTTCAAAGTCCGTGGCATCAGTTCCATCGTCATCGACGGCCGGGTTCGTGATGTGGTTGGGTGTGGCGAGCTGTGCAAGGATGATAAGCTGCAGGTCTGGTCGAAAGCTATTTCGAGTTCTGGGACGAGTCTGGAGGCGAAGCCGTGGGCGGTGGATGTGCCGCTGAGGATTGGGGAGGTTGTGGTGAAGCCGGGGGATGTGTTGGTGGCGGATGAGGGGGAGATGGTTTGTTGTGTGATTCCCAAGGAGAGATTGGGGGATGTGATGGGCCTGTTGCCAAAGCATAAGTAAGTTGGCTGAAAGTTCTGCGTGTTGTTTAAGCTGTCCGCTAACTGTTGCGGTAGGAAGGCGGACGATGGCTTGTTGCAAGATGTGCAGAATGGAATGGGCTTCAAAGAAGCCATCAAGCGGTGGCCTGGACATTATACCAATCACTGAGGCTCTGAAATAGACGGCGAGTCTAGGTAGCTCGATCTATGTCATCTATACAAGAGATCATGCACATGCTCCGCAATCGCCAGGCTGCTCGTCAGACCCGGACTCTCGATCCCTAGCAAATTCACAAACCCATCGTAACCCTCCTCCTTCTCGATGTAGAAGTCGATGAAATCTCCTTTGCCGGTGTTCTGCGCGCCACCTTTCCCAAGTTTAGGTCGAATACCACAGTAATCCAACATTACAGCGTCGCCATCCAGCCCTGGCAAGTAGGACTTGATATCCTCGATCGCAGTCCTGAACCGCTCGCCGTCCGGGTTCGGCGCGAGATCGTTCGGATTGTCCACCCACTCGACGTCTGGACCGAATCGTATCCGGCCGCCCATGTCAAGGGTCAGGTGTGTGCCGAGACCGCCATGGCCGGGTATAGGCGCAGGATATATCAAGGTGTTCGTTTTGGGGTGTGACTTCGAGTAGGAGAAGTATGAGCCCTTGGCATAGTACGGTGTCCGATGCCGTGATGGAGGGAGGATCATGTTGTTGATGCCGCATGCGTACAGGCCAGCGCTGTTGATCAGGGTCTCAGCTGTGATGAAAGTGTCGTCTTCTCCCTGTGCCGTAGTTTGATCATGCGTCTGAGGCGAAGGCGATGATGGTACGGGTTCTTCAGAGCCAGGAGAAGCCGTCCAGATCTTCCATTCGCCACTTCCGTTTGCTGGAGGAGAAATATGACTGACAGGACTCGCCAGCGCAGTCGTTCCCCCTGCCTCCTCAAAGTCACCCTGCAGGAACTGCATATACGAATGACTGTCAACGATGCCAGTCGATGGACTCTCAAGTGCACCCGCTTGCGCTCGAACGTGAGGTTCCCGCGTCTGCGCCTCTTCCTTCGAGATGAAGCGGATAGGCACATCGATACTCTTCGCGAAGTCATGAACACCCTTCAGCGCGTCGAGCTGCTCATCGTCCTGAGCTACTACCCACTTGCCGCAGTTCATGTACGGGACGCGATTCTTTTCACAAAGCTCGTACATCATCTTCTTCCCCTCCACACATAGCTTCGTCTTGAGCGTGTCATGGCCATAGTATATACCCGCATGGATCGCCTAGCCCACCAGTCAGCCGTCGCCCAGTACAAGCAAAGAAAGTAATCAAAACATACCTCAGAATTCCTCGAACTCGTCTCCGTCCCCACCATCCCATGCTTCTCAATCAACACCACCTGTGCACCATCAATCCTCTGTAGCCTTCTTGCAATCGCAAGTCCCACAGTGCCGCCGCCAATGACCGCGTGCGTGAAATCTGCTTGCCGTTTGACGGTCGAGGAAAAGCAACGGCTCGAGTGGCGGGTGCAAGTTGTGAGTGCGCGCCGGGCTAGCATGGTTCCACATGGATCTGTTTATTAGGAGCGAAGGTATTAGAGAAGGATGAAGAGGCTAGAAATACATTATCCCATACAGACAAAAGCAAAAACTGATGGAGGTGTAGGATGAAGTTGTTTGTTCCCTGACTTGGTATCAGTGATCGGCGTCAACGACTCCGAAGCCGGTATAGTGGGTCAGATATGGCCTGCAGTCACCCAACCCTGTCGGCATAATGGAGAAGCAGGAAAATAATCAATGAACATGCATAACTCGTATTCCTATTGACAATTGCAACATGCTATCCACAATCCCGTCCCATCTCGAAACGCCCAAGCGCCCGCGCACTCAGCCGACATCCCTATACTCAAGCCCAGTCCCGTTTTCCTAGCCCCAAAATGTCCACAAGCCTACCAGTCCACCTCATCAATACCCTCTCCTCTCATACCACCCCCGATCCCCCCTTCCCTCCTCCGCAACCTTCCCACTAACATCCCTCCGAACCCTCATATCCATGCTCCCATACGGCTGCTGCGCGTCCACGATATCCACTCCCGTCCTGCTCACCACCCTTCCACCAGCATCCCTCGCTCTCCTCGGCGTTCGCATCTTCTGTGGCGGCGGTGAAGGCGCGCTATACCCATACTCGCCCAGCGCCATCATTCCCATGGAGTCCATGGCTGCTGCGCCTACGGTGCCGGTCGTCTTCATCGTGTCGTTGGACTTTGCACCGCGCACACCCGCGGTGGCGGCAGCAAGATCCCCGTAGTACTTGCTTTTGGGTGTGCCTCCAGCCGCTTTGCTTGTTTTCAGAGAGGGCGATCTCTCGGAGTAGACAGAGGAGGATGTTGTGTCCGTCCTCTGAACGCCGAGGTTGCCATTGCCGTTGTCGTTTCTGGGAGTCAGCGCGGAACGGTTCATGTGCGCTCGCAGGGGCTGATCATCGTCGGGGTCGGGATACTCGTAACGCGTGTTTGGCGGTGGTGTTGGTGGATTCATGCGCAGGGGCTCTGGGTTGAAAGAGTCGTGGCGCTCAACGTAGACGTCTGGAATCTTGGTTTGCCGGCGGTCGGGAGAGTTGAGCGTGCTGTCAAGGTCGTCGTCGACTGAGATCCAGTTGTCGTTCAAGAGACCTTGCTTTTGCTGCGACTGGACCAAGGCGCTGGTGGGCGCAGCATTCGGCAGGGCCGGGGTCGAGTAGCGGGCTGAGCTGGAAAGGTTGGTGTTCGATCGATTGTCGGGGTAGGAGATCGGACGTCTGGAGTAAAAACGATCGGTCGAGAGCGGCGGTGGAGGAGGGACATCCATGTTCTCGACAAACGAACTTCGCTTGCTTGGACTTGGGCGCTGGCTGTTGACTTCTGCTCGAGAGTTCCGTGCGGAGGCCGGCTGGTTGTACATGTTGACGTCTTCGAACTGCTCGCGAGACCAGCGTGCCGTATTCGGATTATGCGGCGAGAACGTGGTTTGCGAGTCCATGCGACTATGCTGGAAGGGAACAGCGCGTGAGTTCTCGGCGTCTTTGTTCGCGGTCGATAAGCGCGAGTACTGATCGACTGAGATCGTGCTTCCAGACATATACGCCGGCTTCTTTTCGGCCACGGAACCAGTTAGCGTGGCATCGCTGTCCTTGTACTTGTGCTTGCTGGTCCTCGATGATCTGCCGGTCAGGTTGTCTTCGAGTGGATTCATGTCCGGCGGCAGCTTGGAGATCTTGCGGAAAAGGACAATCAACCAGAGGTCAAACACCGTGCTGAGCAGATGCAAGCCTCCGATGACAGCCGATCCGATGAATGTCACCAGCAACAAAGTATTGAGAGCTTCAGGCGCATCAAAGAAGCTGGTCCAACGCTCTTTGCTGTCCGGGTCGGCGGTGTAGTTGGTGTTGGCGTACATCGCAATGAAGACGTAGAACGGGATGAGACCGATGTCCATCACCAGAGCGAAGATGTGATAGCTGGCTGAGCTTCCTGGAGTCCGCGACTTGGCTGGTCGGAGGAGATGGTAGATTGCATACATGGTTGTGATGATGTCGGCCGCGGGCTATGCCAGTATAAGTCAGTATAACCCTCCTAACGGTAGAACGGGAATGACTTACCGCGAGACGCATGATCCAAACGAGGGATACATCGACCTTCTTGGTGCAAATGACACACACCAGTATCCCCAGCGCTGCAATCTCCGTGATCACTCGGAGGGCAAATTGCACCCATCGCAGCACCGTCACCTCTTTCTTCGTCCGCGCAGGCATGGGGTTGTACTTGACATTCTGGCCCGACACAATCATATAACTGTCCGGATGCGCGTTGAAGTTGATCAACGGTCCCTCTGGCTTCGGCTTGCTCCTCTGCTCATCCTCGACCTTCTTGTACTCGGCCTGCGTAACGGCTTTCGGGTTGAAGTTGGAGAAGGGATAGACGGTGCGCTGCGGCGTGTACATGTAGGGTTGGTCGCTCCCTCCCATTGCCGTGGTAGCGAATGTGGTTGAATGAATGGAGACAATGGACGCAGTACCAGGAGGACGAAGAGTAGATCTGAGGAATGTCAAGATGTCTCGCTTAGCGAATGAAGATGCCTGTATAGTGAAGTTGCAGGGAAGTGTGGTCGAGCGCTGCCCTCTCGTCAACAGAATTTAGAGTTTTGTGGTCGACAAGGCAACTATCTGATTGCCCGATAAGGCATCTCGGAGCGAGTGCCGACGGCATCATGAAGAGATCACTTTTCGACTTCATCTTGCGACATCTGTTCTCCATGAACGATGCGCCCTCTCAGTCGCCCACCATACGTCTGCAAGGCGTGTCAACACACCCTCGATGTCTCCGTCAAGAGGCGCGCAGCTCTCCATGGCTTCCAGCGCCATCAAAGCACGGCGACACCCCGAGATCGACCATTCCATCTGGCCATTATCGGCTCCGGACCAGCAGGATATTACACGGCGTATCGGTTGATGAAGAAGCTGCCGAATATCTGGGTGACAATGTTCGAGTCGCTGCCAGTGCCATACGGCCTCGTGCGATTCGGAGTCGCCCCAGACCACCCCGAGGTTAAAGTCCGCGCTCTCGCGTTCGCACGAGGCTCTGAAGCATTCACTGACCATTTTCGAAATAGTAGAAGTCGGCCGAGACGCTGGAAGATGTTGGTAAATGGCCGCAGTTCGACTTTGCTGGCAACGTGCAGATAGGAAATGGTCCGCAGGAGTTGCCACTGAGTTCCATCGCGCCGCACTACGATGCGATGCTGTTCGCATACGGCGCCTCGAAGGACCGGCGGCTCAACATCCCCGGTGAGGACTTGAAGGGTGTTGTATCAGCGCGAGCTTTCGTCGGCTGGTACAATGGTCTGCCGGAGTACGCGGACCTCAACCCTGATCTGCAATCAGGAGACACGGCTGTGGTCATTGGACAAGGAAACGTAGCTCTGGACATTGCTCGGTTCTTACTCTCGCCTGTTGACATGTTGAAGGAGACCGATGCCTCGGAGCAGGCTCTGGAGGCTCTGAGTCGAAGCAAGATTCGAGATGTCAAGATCATCGGGCGGCGTGGACCATTGCAGGCGCCATACACCATCAAGGAATTACGTGAGCTCATGAACTTGCCTGGCGTTGGCTTTGCACCACCGCCTGGAACCTGGGACGAGCTTATTCAAGTCGAGCGGAAGAAGCTTCCGCGGCAGCTGAAGCGAATAGCAGAAGTGCTGGAACGTGGCTCGAAGACGCCCATGGAGAGCGCAGTGAAAGCATGGCAGTTGGGCTACATGCGGTCACCCGTTGAGTTTCTATCATCCACCGGTGACAAGCTGGAGGCCGTTGGCTTTGAGCAGACAGAATACACAGCTTCAATTTCCTCGCTAATATCAGGCGATCCGCAGAAGGATCTTAATTCAGTCCGTAATCTGAAAGCGAAACCCACCGGAAGACGGACAATGGCGCGCGCAGACCTCGCCTTCCGATCTGTTGGCTACCAGTCCGAGCCTCTACCCGGTTTCGATGACATTGGTGTACCGTTCGACGAAAACTTCGGCATCATCCCCAACGATATGTATGGCCGCGTGATTGCACCCGACCGCGGACCAGCTGGACCTTTGACCGCCGGGCATGTACCTGGAATGTACTGCTCCGGCTGGGTGAAGCGAGGTCCCACCGGCGTGATTGCAAGCACCATGGACGATGCTTTCAACACGGCAGACATCATTGCCCGGGACTGGGAGGATGGCGCGAGGTTTAATGAGGGTGAAGGTGAACGAAAGGAGGGCTTTGCGGCGGTGGACAGGGAGATGAAGAAGCGGGGTGTCCGATCTGTGAGCTGGGCAGAGTGGCAGAAGATTGATGCTGAGGAGAGGAGGAGAGGGAAGGAGAAGGGCAAGATGAGGGAGAAGATTCGGAGTGTAGAGGAGATGATGAAGATTTTGAATGCTTAGAGCTGTACTGCAGCCGAAGATACCGCCGCAGACAACGTATCGAGCGACCCCATTGTGGCCACTTCTATGCTACCTTCTCCGATTCCACAAAACACCACCAGCCGCCTATGAGCATGCGATGTTGCTATCGGTGTGCTCGAGAAGGCGTGCCATTGCAGTCCATCTGTGCGACCTTCTCCGCGCTGCAAACGACCACCAGCTACACGTGGGCGCCAGATTCTGTCGTTCGCCTTTGGGAGAGTGCTTCAGCCGACTCCCTACACCAGCACTCGCACCATCCCCTTGATGTTCTCCTCGGACAACCTATTCGTATCGGAGACTCCGGCATTGGCGCTGTGCAGCAAGGTTTTCCAGAACGCCGCCTTCGCATACTCGGACCTAACCATGACGTCTTCTTCTCCTTCCAAAGTACTGTTCTGCTCGCCACTCGGCCCCTCGCTCCCCATGCCATCGTCCGCTTGGTCCTCACCTCCCTCCTCCCGGTCTTCGAAAGCAACCGGACCCTTCATGTTCATGTACCAGCCCCTCTGGTACTCTTCACCCCTATCCTTAGCCACCAGCGGCCCGTTGCGAGTGAAGCGACTATAGCAAGCCGGCCCAGTCAACTCATGGACGCCGGTCAAACCACACGAAGCGTTCGTCTGGTGCGTGATCTCGTCCCAGCCTAGGCCTATTGCAGTGCGAGATCAGCGGTCTTCTCCGAGACGCAGACTGTTACGACGGGGCCGTGGTCTGCGTGCTTACCTTCCTTCCGTAGCTCGTAGACGGAGATGTTGATCGGGTCGTGCGGGATACGTGATCGATGAGTGCTGCTTTTTGGAGTGGAGTTGGGGCGGGAAGAGGGAGTGGTCGAGGTGCTGGCCTTGCGCTTGGATCCGGCGAGAGGTGTGGTGGGTGCGGGCGCTGGCGCGGGCGAAGTACTTGTCGATGTTGATGATGTTGGTGCTGCACGGCGACGCTTCAGCTTGAAGTAGGGTGATGTCGTCGGTGCTGATGCTGGCGATGCCGCTGTGGAATCTTCTGGCGGCGACATGGAAGGCCTGCGCTTGCTTGCGATGCTTCTTTTCTTCTCGAAGACGGCATCCTTGTTGTTGCGATCCATCTTGGGCTGTAGTGGCACAAGGACATGTGTGGTGCGGGTAGAGAGGGGAGGAGAGGGAGAGCTCATGGACAAGAAGGTGTGTCGTGAGGATTGTGAGGTTGGAGAAGGTGAAGATGGTGAAGCGCAGCAGCAGCAGCAACGACGTCATCAAAGCAAGGCAGCAATTTGCATGTGACGAAAGAAATAATTCACCTCAGCTCACGTGATGAGGCCGGTCCAAGCTTTGCTTTTATGGTGCTTCTCATTCTTCCTGTGTTCACACTCTAGTACTCTGACAGGTTCCTCGCATCTCACAAATATGCAACCCATTATTCTCAGCCCAACGGAAACATATCGATGGTGTTTTTGTGCTGTCCTTGGCGCGTACATGGCCTTCTTGCACTTTCCAACACTCACGGCGGCCCTTGAACTCCGTGAGGTCCGCCAACTTCTTCTGCCCTGGTGCCAGCTGGGTGTCCATCGCTTCTGCAAGACTTGAAGCCTTCCTGGTGAAAACTTGCACTACTTCAGCGCCGTATAGGTCGCCAGTATCTCTGGGCTCAGCCTTCCAGCTTTCCGTTCTGGCTATCTCTCGCCGGCGGAGGGCCGGTCTGTCGGCTTCGAAGATGACTTGTCGCTCGGAGACACTTTCGACTTCAGGAGTTGTGTCGTGGAAGACTCTGTGGATGTCGAGTCTATGGATTGAGTGTCGGACGACTTCGCGTATCTGGAGTCCATTGCGAGGGAGAGCTTGTGACGATCGGAACGATCCTAGGTCGACGAGTGGATGATGTGTCTTCTTGAAGAGAGGAGATGTGTGACGCAAGAGTATGTTGCTGGAGAGTGCAGGATACGAAGGAAAGCAGGTCTCTCTTATACCTTCAGTTGAAGAGCTCGTGCGAGCCCACTCGCCAGTGGCCTGACAACCGCATTCGCCTTGCGGATTACTGACAGGCTGCAGTCACCACCGTAGCACGTATAACGCGTCTATGGACGTCGCGTTGAGTAGGACGTAGCGTAAGTAACTCCGTCGCGGCGGCATTTGAGGCTTCGGCCGGTGATAAAATGTCTCTGATGACCCAGGCTCCGAGTAGTGATTAGGAGAGCGCTTCTCATTGCTTGATGCTGCCTCCTTGGTACGCGAGAGGTCTCCATATGCGCTCGGAAGAAGCTAAAGGTCGTCCCGGAGAAAGCCTAGGACGCCCAATTCCGAACACCGCAAGCTTGGTTCTTTCTTGGAGGCGTGGGTCAGAGTGGTTGTTCACTGAACCCGCAAGACGCGGCTTCTCGTTTTATGGCCTTCTTCCGAGCAGATGGCAGGCCGGGGGCGTGGGTTGGCATCAATGGGCGGCTCCGAGGGCTCCATCTCTCGTGATGGCCAAGACCGGCGTTCGTACTCAGCTCCACGCCGCTTCGATGACTCTTCTCCTGTCGAGACGACACCAAGACTAGTTCAAGCAGCTGAAGACGATCCGACATGGCTCACGCAGGCGGAGAAGATGGACTCGAAGGTGTCGAATGAGATGATGAAGTTGAAGCACCAGCTCCTGAGGAGTTGATGGTCTGGGGCGCTCTCCACATCCCAGTCAGCAGCAACGACGCGATGTCACGATGCCACCTCGGGCCCCGCAAACTCCTCCAAGGCCATCGACGAGCACAGAGTCTTCTCGCATCGAGAAATGGAAGTGCTGCAGAATGTATTTAAACAAAATCTCTCTGCCACCATTGCAAGTATGCGAAAGCTTTTCTCGACCTCTTCGTTCCTCTTGTCTCTGCCATTGTCAGCTCATACAGCTTCGTATCATGACGACGTTGGGGTACTTCAATATGTCAACCCCAAGATTGGGACTTTGCCAACGTATGGCGATGAAGCCAACCAGCGTGGAGGGATGGTGCCCTCCGTTTCTCCTCCCTTTGGCATGACCAGATGGACGCCGCAGACCCGAGAAAACTTCATCTCGCAATGCCCGTACGACGACGCAGATGAGTACATTCACGGCTTCCAAGCGACTCATCAGCCCGCGATATGGATGGGAGAGTCTGGGCAGGTCGTTCTAGGTCCTGGCATTGGAGAAGTCAAGCCATTGTTCACAGAAAGAGCGCACCGATTCACCAAGGCCAATGAGCGGAGTACGGCCTACGTCTATCAGGTCACGATGGACGCAGAGTCAGTCGAGGCCGGCCTGAACTTGACCGAATCAATCTACTCGCCAGTACCTGGCGGAGCACAGCCAGTGCCTGCAGTCGTTAGTGAAGGTGCGAATGGTCGGACGAGGCGAGATTTGCCATCAAATCCCGAGGCGACTGCAGCTACTCTGAGAAGCAGAGCTCACGAAGGCACGATTCATGCAGACATGACGGCAACATCTCACGTAGGCCTGCTACAATTCAGCTTTCCAGTGGACGAGGAACCATACGTCTTTCTACAGGCGACTCGCCAGAATTGGACTGGTGAGGTCGAGATCGACCCAGCGAAGCGAGAGATCTGGGGGAGTAACCCGCAGAGACAGGACTACGACCTTGGCCTGCTACATGCACCTGGCTTTAATGGGTACTTCGTTTCACGCTTCTCCCAGCCGTTCTCATCCCACGGTGTGGCACACGGTAGGCAGCTGCACGATCAAGTCTCGAGCGGTCGTGGAGAACATGTCGGAGCTTACGTTACTTTCGAGAAGGGCTTGCGATCAGTTGAAGTACGAACGGGAGTGTCGTTCGTGAGCATCGAACAAGCCCGGCGGAACTTGGACCTAGAGGCACCAGACAGCGAAAGCTTCAGCGATGTTGTAGACAACTTAAAATCAGCCTGGCTGGACAAGCTGGGCCGAGTGACCATTGAAGGATACAACAAGACAGACGCCGACCACGACCCTCGGACGATCTGGTACACGAGCTTGTTCCATGCTCTTCAATACCCTTCGGACTTTTCCGAACCGCTTGATGACGACAAATACAGTGCTCGAACGTTTTACAGCGGCTACACTGATAGCGTGCACGAAGCGCACGACTCGTATTATCAGTCATGGTCGATCTGGGACACATTCAGGGCAGAGCACTCCACCCTCACCATGTTTGCTCCGGAGCGTGTCAATAGCATGATGCGCTCGCTTGTTAGGATCTTTGAGTGGTCTGGGCGGTTGCCAATGTGGGCCAATGTGGTTGAGACGAACATCATGATAGGTGAGTTGTCTTCACGGGTAGAAGTGTCTTTCAAAACAGCGTAAAGCATTACGAGACGTTCGAACACCTCGTCATCTCGATCAAGACCCTGAGAGACCTGCTGACCGTGCGAACCACCCAATTCAGGTACCCATGTCGATGCTGTGATTGCAAATGCTCTTGAAAGAGGTTTCGAGGACTTCGACGTAGCGCAAGCATGGGCTGGGGTCAAGAAGAACGCCTACGTCCCACCCCTACGAGACACCGAGCTGCTGTACTATGACCGCGAGCCAAACACTCCCGATGAAGTTCGAGCAGGTCTGACAGCGTATCTCGACAAGGGCTATGTGCCAAACGACCGATGGGCTGAGAGTGGTTCGCGCACCCTGGACTACGCCTTTGACGACTACGCCGCCTCTGTCGTAGCAGCTCATGCAGACGACATGGCGGCCTCGCACGAGCTTCTCAACCGCAGCATGAACAATTATCGTACCATCTACAACGCTGACACCGGCTTCATGGAGGCGAGAAACGACAACGGCACTTGGGCTGGTCGCGACCAGGGCTGGAGCGAAGGCGATGACTGGATCTATACGTTCGATGTTATGCACGACCCCAAGGGCCTGGCCGCACTACTCGGTGGGAAGGAGAAAATGAAAGCTAAACTTGACAAGTACTTCGAAGGCGGCCACAACCAGCATTCCAACGAACCTTCACATCACGCACCGTATATGTACGCCGCTATTGGCTATCCTGCGTGGACTCAGAACTTGACGAGGTCCATCGCATACGATAACTACAACGCCACCTCAGCTGGCCTGAGCGGCAACGAAGATCTTGGTCAGATGTCGTCGTGGTACCTGTTCTCAGCGCTCGGCTTCTACCCAGTCAACCCGTCTTCGGACGAGTACGTGGTCGGCGCTCCTTGGTTCGAGAACGTTACGATACGGTTCCCAGCTGGTGCGAGTACTGGCGGGATTGGTGGGAAGGAGCATACGCTCACTATCACGGCTCCCGGTGCTGTCACGAAGCCGTTTGTGAAGAGCTTGACAGTGGATGGGAAGGCGGTTGACAGGCCGCTGCTGCATCACAAGCAGATCGTGACGGCGAAGTGCATTGCTTTTGAGATGGCTGATACTCCTCGGTCTTGGGGATGCGAGGGCATCTAGCCTTGAAACAAACCAAGTTCTACCGTTCACCGCAAATCCCCGACGTGACCCAGCATCGTTTGGCCCATTCCGTTCAACCCAGCCCTGAGTGAAGTACACTTTCGTACTGTGGGTCTTGTTAGATATCCCCGTAAATTCGAGACGATTGACATTGAACATTCTCAAGGTTATTTCAATGCACATGGCCTGCTACTACAATCCAGCTCTGTCCTGCCTGCATCTGCCCTGCTCAGTGGTAGCGTTGTTGCACTGTACATGCTGTACACCTCTACATCCCTGCTTCGTCCGTCTGCCACGACGACATGCTTTCTGTTCGATGAATGCCCGCAAGCGCATGCTCCATGCTACATCTCTCCGCCAGAGGCAGCCGACCCTGCCTGCATAACAAAGGCACCAACATTGTCGTTGCTCCAGACAAGAATGGCAGTAGTTGCGGCAGACAGCTCGTCCCAACAACTCACTGTGCCACCGCTTAATCATACACTGCACCCATGCATGAACTCGTTCTTCGGCCATCCATACCCCGTCTGATCCCACCTCGTCAAATTCGGATTGTTGTACGCCACCGGATGCTGTCGAATATACTCCGTAGTCTGATACCCAGGCGGATCGCACGTCACACTCTTCTGCCCCGGCTTCTGATACAGCCTCACATAATCCACCCTCAAAACCGCCGGGAACCGCAGCTCATCCATCTCAACATACGTCCATGAGTTCGATATACCCAAGTTCAGGATGAGTGACATGGGCTCCTCGGAAATAAGCCGCTGGCCGATGTTGCCATTCGGTCCGATGGCGCGGGCGTCGAACTTCATCATCTCGTCGTCGCCGATCGTCCAGGCGATGAAGGAGGACTCGGTGCCGCCGGGGACGTACTCGAAGGCGAATTTCTGGTATTGGCGGCCATCGTACCAGTGGTTGTTGAGCATGCTTGTTGTGCTGACGGCTTGCTGGAAGGGCCCGCCGGTGTAGCTGTTCACCAGAGACACATGCCTGTTGGGGTTTTCCATGAAGTCGTAGTTGGGGTACCACCAGAGATCGAACGGTGCGACTTGGAAGCTTTGAGTTGCCACGCCGACTCCCATGCTGCCCCAATCGGCGGACACTTCGGCGATGTCGATTTCAGGCGCACCGCGTCCTCGGCCGGGATTCGGATGGTCTTCACCTGCGCAGGTACAAGATGCCAGCCTCTGACCTGGCAGGTAGCTCAGTCCGTCTGTCACGGATTGGTTGGGAGTAATGCCGCTGTCGCATTCGTCGTATGTGTAGGGCCAGAGACCATCGGTGGTGGCTAAATAGCCAGGCCGGCCCAGATTGCCCATCGTCCACACTCCCGGCCACAGACCGTGTTTCCCAGCAGGGCCCGGCACAGACATCGACACCTCGAACACACCTCCCTTGAAGCAGAGCTGGTTCCACGAGTTCAGCATCCCGGACCGAAAGTCCAAATTGTGGTTAATGAACTTGTCCATTTGCAACAAGAGCGTGCCGCCACCGGTGTCAATGGCGTCGGGATCATACCACTCCAAGTCCTGCGTTGCTCCATACCAGCCTTCGAAGCCAAACCAGTAGGGATCGTCTCCATGGTAAAACGTGCGATTCGGCTTGTTGAATTCATCGCTGAAGACCAACTCAAGCGTATCGCCATTGATGCCTGTCCGCCTCAAAGCATCATCCGGCGTGTCCGGATCGATCAATCCGTGCCGTACATTCTGCAGCAATGGGTACAGCCTGTCATTGACATGATTCCATGGGTCAGGCTGCGGCGGTCCAGGATCAACAACTCCAGGGTAATCTATGAGAGCGGTGCCAGTCCATGATAAAATTGGTAGCACGACGAATATGCAAAGTAGGCCGCACAGCATGAGAAACAGTCCAAAGGTACTAACAATATTTTCTCGCGTAAAGTGGTCTCTCAGTTTCGGTTTCAGCCGGATGTCGTCGTCCCACTGTGGCATGTGCATGTCATCGTCATCCTCTTTTTCGTCTGTAATGAGTGGGAAGGAGCATTCTGGAGCTCCCAGTCGGTCGTCCATGTACTGGAAGAAGGCCAGCTTTTGCGGATCTGCTGGATGAAGAAATACCGGCGTCTGGGTTCTCTGAGGCTCCGCGATTGCGACGACTGCAGGATGCATCTCGTGGATGGGACAGGTGTCTGGTCCGTGGGGTGTTGCAGGTCGCATCCGCTCCCCAACACTCTCGAATGGGTTCGAAATCCGCTTGTGATCTCCGAAGGGATCAGAAAGCCGTTTTGACAGCTCAGCGGCGTCCGCACCAGCCAAGTCTCCATCCGCTGGATGATGGATAGAGCTCCTGCGTGATAATTCGTCGTGAGAACTTTGCGGAGTGACGAAAGGGTTGTAATATCGTGTATAATCCGAGCCGAGGTCCCTCACAGACCGAGGACTCGATAGAGTCGACACGCTTGACGGCGAGCTGAGCTGCGAAAGGGGATGCGGATCGTGAGCCGGGATTACCAGTGAAGGTCGTGATGGCCGGCGTGCCAGATCGCTGCGCGATGGTACAGTCAGGTAGCGATTGTTCCGGTACTCCGGCCTTCCATTGTGTGTGAGGAGTCCCTCAGCCGAGTCAGCACTACTTCGACGGCTGTGCACTCCTTCGCTGCCCGAGCTCGGCGGTGTCGGGTTGAGAGGCGAAGAGACCGTGGGAGAATGTATGGAGACTCGTCGCGTGCCTGGTTCTGCATCTTGTCGCGGGTATGGTGATTCGGGATATGGAGTGCCGTGGGAAAGTAATTGTCGGCTCCTCTGGTGGCGAACGAATAAATCTGGTGTGCTGTTCCATGGATTCGGTTGCGAGCGGACTGAAGGTCTTGCGGCCTCTCGAAGCGACTGTGCGGACTGCTGGGCAGCGAGATGTATTGCAGAACGACCGGCTTGATGTGTTTGACGCTCCTCTGACAGTTCTGGGTCCTCCTCCGTCTTCCCTGAGGACGAACGCGATCGTTCATCACGTGAGGGCGCCATGCCACGGTGTTATGCTACCGCGTCGAGGGAGGCATGTGAGGCCGATGGGAGATTGCAATGGCAGCAAGTCGCGATGGTGATAGCGATGGGCGTCATCCAAGATGGAACCTGTGAACAGAAACCAGAAACACGTGGAGTGGAAGACGGTCTCACGTCAGTTGATGAAGTGAGGTTGTCGAAGTGAAGGGACGACCCCACTGTTGTGTGCTCGCGCCTGCGCATTGAGATCGCACGGGAGGTAATACAGCAGGCGCGACACGGCAGCATGCAAGGGGGTGGATACCGGGGATGGAGCGTTTGTACGTTACCATTGAGCACGAGCACGAGCTCGATTCTACACGGTGCCTCGTCCATGGTACCAGAATTTAGCAGCACTGGTATATCACGATATACTCGAGATTGTATGCCACGAGGAGTTGGAAGTCCCTCTTCTCACAAACTCTGATCATCTCAACAATTCTTCATCACCCGTGATTCAAGGCGCTGGCGGCCCACGGCCCACAGAGATGTCGGCCTTAAATTCAGCCCATCTTGAATCGATCCTAGGACAAAGGCACAATATCTGGGTGCAAGAGATGGAAGTGAAGTCGGAGTCGGTTGAGTGACGCCCAGAGAACGTCGCAGATCGACGGTCAGGAGTGAGAAGAAAGCTTAAAACCGTTAAGATCACGTGCCAGCAACAGTATCACCATTGCAAATCTATCGAAGGTCATTTCACCGGCACCATCTATACTAATCCCATGCTCGATATGAGCACAGCTCTGCATCCCATCCACACCATTACAATAAGCGAATGTAATTGATCGACGCCAGGTCATCCATCATGCTTTTCATCCATCCCGTGGGGTATCTTGTGCAAAACATATATACAAACTCCAAGCATCATCCATACTATCATAGTCCTACAACGCGAGGCCGACTTGGCTGGTCGGTGTCATGACCACGGGCCAATGGTCCTCCTTGCCCTTCTTGGCGTCGAGCTCTCCGTATCCGCAGAGTGTTGGCGCCGGCGAGAGCGGCGTGACGCGTGACTCGCCAGTGTGAGAGCGGCTGTGGCCCTTGGTGGTGGGAGAGGAGGCCGCGGTAAGGGAAGGCGACTCCGACTCGGTCAATGTGCAGATGGAGTTGTGGGAGACCGATCGCTGCAATGGGCGTGGGCTTGACTGGCACTTGTAGAAAGGCTCGCTGCTTGGGAGATGCGACACTGAGGCGGATGGGAAGATCCCGGACAGCCATCCTGACACTCGCGAGCTGGCTCGTAGCGTTGCGGATGCCGAGCGGCGGAGGACTGGTCGCTCGACAGCAGTGTCCGAAGCCATTGGGGTGCGGTAGTACGACTGCGCTGTGATGGGCCTCGAAAAGGCAGAGCCAATGTCGTTGAGAGTCTCTGCCCTTGCGCGAACCTGCATTCTTGGAGCAATGGCAGCTACGTGCTGATCTGGCGTGCCTGTCCTTGCAGCCTCAGCTCTGCGCTCCTCGACAATCGTATTCAGCTCCATGACTTCTTTCTCAAGCTCCTGGTCTTCGTTCCCGGACCCACCACGCCGAATTGACTGTTGAGACCGCTTCCGCTTTGGCCGCATGCGTTCGTTGGATGGCCGAGAGCTAAGGGAAGATGCGACGCTAACGTCACCACCATTTGCTCGCCGCAAGGAGCTCGACGACGACCGAGATGATAGCGAAGGCCTTGTAGCACGTTGCTCGTGGAATACCGCTGCTCGCTGCTCGGTGGCAATGGCAGCCGGCTGTGGTGGCTGCGGCAATGGCCCTACTGTGCTACTCCGCTGCTGGCATCTGGTGAATGGGCTGTCTCGGTGGGCCCGGTATGATTGGGGTCGGCCATCAACTGGCAGAAGGTCTTCCGTAGACTCAGAACGCTCATGCTTGACTGTCTTGTCCGCAGGTCTTTCAACGGGGCTGTGAAGTTCAGGTGGCACAGGAGATTCGCGAAGCACAACAGGTCCAAGCCGCAGAGGCACTAAGCTCAACCTTTGTGCTTCTGTCTGGTCGATTCGTCGGAATGCGTATGGTGAGCTGATGCTGGGACGTGCAGCGTGGCCGGGCTGGTGCTTCGGTCTATTGGCGAGAAGTGACCACCGGTTGATCAATGGCGCCTCATCAAAATCCAAAGGCTTGATCGAAGGTGGTCTTTCAGACACGTGGGATCTGTGGCGATAACCTTCGACCAGGCCTTGGGGCTCGTCACCCTTCCAGACTGGCAAAGGGTGAGGAACTGGTGTGGCGGGCAGCTCGGCGAGTGGCAATGGCTGCTCGTTGCAGACTCCGACGCGTGTAGAGGCTGTGATATTGTTAGTCTGATCAGGCATGCGAGATCGATGAGCATTCCGTACGCCTGGACCTCTCCTTCTCCATTGGACTTTCATCGTCGTTTACAGCCGCACAGCAGCATAGAAGGGCGGCCCTGTTCGGAGAACGAGTTAGTATAGAGCCACACACCCAGTCTATAGCTCGTGTACTCACAGCCACCCTCTGTAATGTTGTCCATCTTCGCTGACGAAGAGGCCCATTGACCTCAAACTCGGGATTTCATGAATCTCAACAGCTGCCACTGACTGAAGGTAGAAGGAGCGAACGTGGCAGTGATGAAGAAGAACGTAAAGGAAGAGCAGCAGATAGACTGAAAAGAGAGCAAGGCAGAAGTAGGAAGCAAGGAGAATAGAGGTAGGAAGTCAAGATGCATAACGGACGAGCTTGCAGTAATTGCTCACATTCTTCGGCAGCATTGGGCAGGTACGACGCATCGCGGCAGCGCATGAAACAATCTCGCTCGGCTTCCCTCCTCGAATCTTCTGCTGCTGGCCGAAGCAAATCAGCGTCAGCAGCGGGTGTGGGAACAATGCAAGGCTGGACCGAGTGGGTGAGCGTGGCAAGCGGTGACTGGACACGCTGCCAGAGCGAGTTGGGGAGTTTGGGGGACAGGCGAGGACGGGCTAAGCTTCGGGTGGCTGCGGTCGAGCGACTGGGAGAATAGAGTCTACACGCTGATTGGTTGGTGGCAACTACACCATATCATGCCAGCGCTTCCCTGCTCTTAGCGGGAGCATCGGACTGCCTGTTCCTGACAGGTCGCGACGGTGGACATTTGAGACTTGAGACCTTCGTCAGGCCCGCATGATGAGCCATTGGTGAAGCATTGTTGGCTGCGATTGTAGGCGAGCCATCGGCCCAAGGCTCTACTGAAGTCATCGAACGCCTAGTGAGGTCCTCCTACCCCCGACCACGGATGATTGTTCCGAGCAATCTTAATCAATGCAGGGCTGTGGTCTCGACATTTTGTCAGTATAAGATTCTCACAAGACACCTTCCGCCCCAAGCTTGCGTTCATTACGGTTCTCGAGCAGATTCAGAATTTCCTCACACGGCCAATGAGCGTTATACACGACATGAAACACGTAAGGCTGATACTGCTGTATTTCCCAGCCATGTCGAAGCGACAAAATCGTTCTCAACCAACACTCTGACGTCGCTTCTCGCCCTTGGCCAGTCTAGAATTGTCGAAAGCTCATTCCAAAGCGACAGTGGCTGGCTTTGATGGCTGATCTTCACCACCGTCATCAACAACCATCCGCTGAAGGGACATGTGGTGCTGTTTGGGCGTCTGATCAAACTGCGCTGTCTGCCAGGACTGCTCCGCCGTGTGGAAGGGTCGTGGTGGCCGGAGGTTGGTAGGTTTAATGAGAGGCGAGCCTCTTGAAATTGCCACATCGTGCAATGTGCAGCGCGTTCTGCGCCTTATGCTTCAAGGCCATTCATTCCAGCTGCAGGAGTAGGCCCACGCCAGGCGAACAACTCGCGAGTCGGTCTGTGTCGGTCTTTCTGCAATCTCTCCATCAAACAGACCTTTGCTCAGCCAGCCATGGGGTTACAGCGGCATTAGACGCAGGCGCTCTCGAAGAGTCTATGCCGAAACGCTCTACACCCTCACTTTGCACGGACGAGCAGGCATACTGAAGCGGTTAGCCCTACTGCCGCTCTCGAGCCGTCGCCTGGCAGGGTTGACGGGGAATCGTTACTCCGTGACTGACAGGCTCCGGTGAAGGCGACTGATGAGGAAGCGCTGTCGAGCGTGAGTGTGGCTCGGAGGAACATCGACTTGACAGGATCCTTGCTTATCGGTTCGTAAAGGAGTGATCAAAGATTGCCGGGCTCAGGAGTCCGGCCGTATGCGCATAGCCAGCCGGTGCATTGTCGAGAAGGTAGCAAGCTGTCGACAGTCAACGCGGCCCACGGGGGTCGGAGTGAGCCGTATGAGGGACCTTCTCACAGACAATGACCGCAACCTCGTCTCGGAGAAGACTGTCAGACGTGTCTGGATGGCCCCTTTCACTGTCTGCTGCTTGGGTAGGTGCCGAAGCTGATGCTCCTCTATCATAGCATCTTTTGCTAAGGAAACGCATCAAGGATTAGATGGAAGGAACATGCCTTGCTTTGGAGGGCGGTGGGTTCGAAAACGATGTAAATGTAGCTACCGGTAAGTTATGATGGAGACTGACACTACCTTACCTTACCGTTGCATGGAGTTGACTGACGGTTGTGTTCACCTCACATATGAACTCTGCTCGGTCGGTGAGTTTACGCGCAAACCCCCTTCCGCTGTGACAGTCCTGCGGGTGCTCCCAGAACTGCCGTCGAGATGGCCATCTGGAGGCTGTAATGAATGTTGATGGCGGAATTCTGGTGGAAGGAAGCGAAAGCGAAAGAAAGTCGGTGGTCCTGGCGGGTGGCCGAGAGCGGCGATGAAACGCAACACGCCAGAGACGCGTAAAGGGCTTGCATAACATTACAACTTGACAACATCTCGCCACAACACACGAAGACAATGGGAACCCCAAGAATTTTTCGGACGGCAAAGAGTATGGGCAACTGGCTCGTTGCGCCAAAAATGGCTGGTGAAGACTCAATCGAAAAACTCCTCCGACCCCAGCGCTCGCGCCAGCTTATACACCACCCTTTCCACCTGCTTTGCTTCACCAAGAATCCGTTTCGCGCCCGGTGTACTCTCCAGCTCAGAGAGCATATCAACCACGTCGTCGAGTTCATGCACTGCCAGCCATGTTGGCGGTGCCGGAGCCGGGGCGTCAGAAGTGGGTAGGCCCTTCAGCGCCCTCGACTGCGCGTTCGTGCGAGCATATTGCAAGTGGTACAGGGTTGACCGATTGTGGCCTTTGACTTTCGACGCTGCTGGTATGTGCTGCTCGCTGTAAGTGTCCGGATCAAGGCCAGGGCTGCAGGAGAGCACTCACCTCCTCCTTGAACCACTTCTCAACATCCTTCTCTGACGTACCATCGCCCGGCTCAACCCCAAACACCACAAGACAAGGCGCCGCATGGTCCCTCTTCTGCTTTGGCTCCGTCTTATGCACCAACCCCAAATACCGCACATCAAGATCCGCCAGGTCATAGATGATCCCGCTGCCAGGTAACATATCGCTCTTTACACGAATGTTTCGAAACTCATCTCCTTGGGTAAACGCCAGATCCTGCATCGGATAGAAGGCAAGATAGACTTTCTCTTTATTCTTGTTCTTCTCGTCGAAGTTGGCGTCGCGGTATCGGAAAGCTGACTTCATGCCCGAGGTTTGAACTATTTCATCGATGTGGTCGTCGTCGTACCATTTGAAGTATGTCTTTTCGTCCAGGAGGTCAGTGCGGTCGATCCTAGACGTAACATACAGCAGGCCTGGGCCGCGGACTTTTGGATTGGGTGATGCCATGTTGTGCTGGATCCTTGAGAGCAAACAAGGTCAGGTAGGTTGATCTTGCTTTGCAACTCCAGCAGATTTAACTTTCAGAAACTGATCGGATCCTTCTTGCCAAATGCTCCAAATGCTCCGCGAACAGAGAACTATCTAGAGTTGCCTTCGTGATTCGGGGAAGCTCAAGAAACAATCGTTCAGTGTCTGGGGAAAGCTTTCCAAGCAGACGACTGCGGGCTACCTCGTTCATCAAGACAATTGAACTACAACTCGGCTATGCACCGAATACTGGACAGCGATGTCTCTGTGAGTATCTGTTCTAGGCATGGAAAGCGGCGCAGTGGAGGTTGCCCTGTGACCGTGATGCCGAATGGACAGACACGGCTATCGTTTTCCACAGCAGACGTCCAGCCTCGATGAACAAAGTATACTGCGAATAACCGTAAGGCACAATAACAAAAACGTCCTCATGATCCACAATATTCTACCATACCCACGATGCTGCTTTTACACACTTCGTGACGTAGGTATATCAACGTCACTACCCCCTGTTCCCCATCATCTGCTCCAAACTCCAACTTAATACCTCGACAGCATTGCCCCACTGATCTCTCAAATACAATGCTTTGTCGCCATCAAACAACTCAATCGTCTCACCCACCCTCACCGCACCATCCTCAAACGCCTTCTCCGCCACAGCATCAGGATCCGGCGCCGTCACTGCAATGTGAAAATAGCCGCCACGCTGATACTGCTGCTCAATAGACCACTCCTTCTTGATTTCCTCGGCGTCCCTCACCGGTGGATCGATGAATTCAAAGATCTTAAAGCCCACGCCGTTTCCAGTGGCCAGGAAAGCAATTTTCACCTTCTGCAACTTGTCGCCGTAGACTCTGAACAAAGGAGAGTCGGAGCCATCGGTAGAGCGATCTGCTGAAGCATCGTTCGTTATCCTGCGGAATCCAAAGGGTTTGCTATGCCTGTCGGCGGCTTTATCGACGGATTTCACCGAGATGCCGATGTGGTTGAATACGAGGTTTTGGTTCTTGTACGGGTGCTACGGAGCTATGTGAGTCGAGGAGAGCTGTTCCCAAAGAGGACCAACACACACAGGTACCATGGCCGAAAATCTGAAATGATCGTTGGAAATATCTCCAGGCGAAGCGTTGTCATCAGATCGTCAGTTGTTCGACTACTGCAATTGCCACTTTTTGACTGGACGGGAGATGCGAAGCGGATGAGGGAGATGGGGGCTTTATGGCTCAGCAACTCACCCTGCTATACCCTATGCCTACCGGAAGAACGTGGGAAGGATGCTTCTTCGTTTTCGTTTCGCAAGGTGAGCACTGCACCTTACCAGAAAAATGATGGCCCCCACGCGAAGCCATGCCTGTCAGCATCCATGGGACCCAACCGAGCTGAATGCAGTTCTGCAGATATGTGTTCCGTAGAACAGAACTTGCCACTGAAGGAATAACTTAGAAGGGTTCGGTGGACCAGAGTGCGTAGCTACGAGTAGGGCTACTCCACTTCTCGGCCGTACGAACAGTCAAATCCCTCATTAGGCACCGCGCCGCTCATGGGATCAGGGAGCATTGCCTGAAAGGACACACAGCGACAAGGCAGTCCACGGAGGCCTCTCCTACCACTTCCCCAGACCTTCTCATTACCATTCAAGCACTCGACAGTGAAAGCGGCCCAGCGGACGTATTTGGCAGGCCTTCTCTCAGAAACATATAAATCTCAGAAGGCATCGCTAGCCTCAAGGGCGGGCTTTTCTTGTCTGTAAGAAGATCCACCACATGGCTCGCTCTGACCCGGTGGGCCGCTTTCAACGTCCATCGATTGCCAGTGCCCTTGCACGCTACTAATTCGCAGTTTAGACATGCTCTCGATGTGATTCCATAGCTATCGGGGCGCTCTATCACCAATCACCGTATTGTCATATCCCAGCATGATCGTGATAGGATGCTTGAGAAACTGCTTCTCATCAGGCAATATCTTGTCCAAAAAGTCCTGGTCCGCAGAGATCTCCTGCCAGGCTTCCAGATCGTCAACCCATACCTCGGCGATTCCATCGAAATCAAGAGTTGGATTCCCCCATGAGCGGGCGACCTCTTTCATCTCGGGTGTGGCATGGTGCTGAGACAGAGCATGTCAGCAGTCTGGACTCGAATGGAGCGGCCTTGAGCTTGAGATACTTGGTTGTACCGCCTGACTTTGTCCATGAATGTCTTATTGCTCAAGGCAAGGTCTGCGTGAGTTGTTCGCCAGTACTCGCTGAACTGCTCGTTTGTGAGGTCATCACGTTTTTTGAGGCAGAGTGTGACCTTGAGGTACTTCTTCTCGGTCGGGAAGGACATATTGGCTGGTCGTTCGAGGATACCGGGCATGGAGCGTGGCCTATTCCTTATCTTTGAACAGCCATCGGGAAACGTTTCGCGAGCCTGCGGGGTCGACCGTAGGCCGAACAAATGCTTCGTGAACTGTGATATCTGGTGACGTGGCCGTCCAGGAAGACGAATGGTTGCTGGCTGACGATGGCCCCCGGAACGCTACAACAAGCTACAGCTTCGCTCCAGACTTTTCGCCTCTGACGCTCTGCACCGCCGCCTCCAAGTCCGGGATGTCGTCTGCCCTCTGCGCCGGCCCTCCCCATCTCACAACTCCGTCCCCATCCACAGAATACGTCCCAGCAGTCTGCCATCGCGATCCGCTCTCCGTCGGTCGGTTCCAGACCCCCTCTGTCCGCCCGAGCTTCCAGACAGAGTACATACTGGCTGGACTCAGCGTATGAGCGAAGCTCGAGATCCCCAGACCCCAAGCAGCGTATATCTCGACTTTGTCGTCCACTACAATACGTAGGTTGGATGGTTCGCTGCCAGCTTGTGGGAGGGACCGAAGCCAGGTGGTTGTTGCCTCCTCATCGCTGTGTGAGACGGCAATGAAATCGAGGTCCTTGTTGTCTTTGGCAATTTCTCTGAAGTTGAGAAAGGTCTTCTCTGCGAATGGGCATCCGCAATGGCGAAGGAATGTCAGGATAGCAGGTCGACCGGGTTCAAGCTGCAGTTTGGGAGTGTTGAGTGCTTTGCTTCCGACCTGGGGCACTTCTGCTGTTTCTGGGGCATTTGGGGACCACCATGAGTTCAGTTCTTGCTGGAAGGTCATCTTTGTCAGTCGTTGTTGATCTGATGTCCTGGAGAATGGTGCTGTATTGATCCCGACGACGAACGAGCAGGGATTGAAAGGACCTCGGTCGTTCTTTCGCCGGTTCGAGACCCCACCCATGACGTCGATGAACAGCCACATCGACTTCCCAAACAGGAGTCTGCGGTTTCTGTGGCGCTGTACAAGCATCCAGGATCTTGTGGATTCCAGACAGTTGGTTGTGAGCGTGGGCGTGGGTGTGTTGACGTAGCAGGTATATGGTAGGTCTGTCCCACTCTGTAATCTTCCTCTTCCATTCATCTCATTCACATCCATCCAAAATCCTCTACAGGAAACAAGCAGAATTTCTCTCCCAGTTCAAAGAGCACATCGACAGGATGGTACAGGTACTCGAAAACAAAGTGGTGAAGCTGGAGGTAAGAGATGCCGCTGGGTAACATTCGAGCTTTACATGACTTCGAGTGCTGAACAGCTTGCCCGTAGGTGATGCCAGGAAAGAGTGAGGAGCAAGTCCAAGAAGAGACGAAAGATCAAGCCCAGTCAACCGCCAATACCGCTCAAGACAAAGCTCAATCTGCCTCCAAAAGCGCCCAAGATTCTGCGTCAAGCACTGCGGGTGCTGCACAGGACAAGGCTCAAGGAGCACAACAGCAAGCCTCCGAGAAAGCTCAGACATGGTCTGAGTCCGCACAACAAAAGGCGCAAGGAGCACAGGAGCAAGCTGGACAATACCAGTCCCAAGCAGGGGACTCACTCAAAGGCTACGGCGACACTGCTCAGCAGACTGGGGAGGGCTACGTGCAATCCGGTGCCGATGCCGCCAACAACGCTTCGAAGAGCTACTTGCCTGAGAGTGCTCAGTCGTATGCTGGATCTGCTGTCGGCTATACGAGCAACTTCGCTACTGGGACGGTAGGCGCTGTTGGAGGTGGTGTAAAAGATGTGGGTGATACTGTCGCCAACGCCGGTTATGAGACTGTGTCTGGCGTCGGAAAGGCTGGGTACAACGTCGGTGGGAACCTTGGGAACGCTGTGATGGGAAAGAAGAGCGAGGAGACGTCGACTGAACAGAAAGATGCGAGTGGTAGCACATCATGATGGCTCCGCTTGGAGGAAGACCTATCTAGCTCTGTGCTTAGACTGATGATTTCGACGGCCGCAGCATGAATTGAAAGCGAAGATATCAACAATGTGTTAATTTTGCAGAGCGAGACTCACCATTTGTTTGAGCGTCATCCCGTAGTACGAATTTCATTCAACGATCTTATGGACGCCTTTTAGTTAAGCAAAATTATAAGCCTTGGGACAGTCGTCTCATCGGTCCAGCGCCAAGCGTCTGATCGCGTGAACGTTCGAGAGTCCAACCACCAACAACACCATTCAAAGTACCTACCAAAAGGAAAACCACTCAATTATCCAACACGTGTTGGAGTCTGGACATATCTAGAGTGTCAGACAGGCAAAAGACAAAAAAGAAAGCCGGTTGTTCGCAAACTTGGGATTGAACCAAGGTAAGAGGTAAACTCTTGCATCTGAATATTCCCTTTAACCAATTGTTAGCACGAGATCATCATTCTTGAAGGAGGAGACTACGAACGATGCGGGGAATCGAACTGGGTTTATCGTTAGAAACGATTGGAGGAATGGCGGGCTGTAAGGTAGTCCTTACCCCCGGCCTTGTCGGCGCTGAGGCAATGGGCCATGAGAGCGACAAATCCTAGCCACTAGACCACATCGGATGACTAAGATGGAACAGAAAGCAGTCAATCTGTATATAAATGTTTATATTGTTGGATGACCGAGATCGGAAGGAGGTTTGACATGTGAAAGTAAGCTCCAAAGGTTGTTCTTGGCAGAAGCAACTCCAAGTTCACTTTGAGATACCACACGGACTTCCAGTAAGCGGATAAAGTTAGGACGAGCCGAGCTCTCTGACATCTTGAACTGTATCCGAGTCTATCTCAACCAACAAGCGTAGCCTTCCCACCCCCAAACTTCCCCTGCGGCCCATCCAGATGCGCGTCCAAAATCGCACACCTCCCCCCCTTGACCGCCTCAACAGCCTCCTTCAGCTTGCTGTCCAACTCCTCCACCGTTCCTGCATAGCCCGCCCATGCCTGTCCACCTGAAGCCGCTTTTGCGATGCCGGAATAGTCTGGTGTCGGAGCGAAGGAGATGTTGAGGGCTTTGTTATCGACTTTGGAGCCCAGACCTGTTGGGTGCACGAGTTGTAGGGACTTGCGGGGAGCGTTCCAGCCTGTGACTATTTGTTAGTCGATGGGATGAAGGAGGAGGAGAGGAAGGAGGCTTGCCTTGGTTGTTTAGCACGATCACAAGCACGGGGATGTTGTACCGCTCGGCGATCCAGTAGACTGAGCCAGGGACACTGAAGAGGTATGTTCCATCTCCTACGATCTGGCAGACGAATTTGCCTTTGTTCGTGCCGCCGTTCTCAAAGTCGGTTGCGAGTTTGATGCCCAATGCTCCGCCTCCTGACCATCCCAGACCGCCGCCGCCGCAGTTGATCCATGAGCCCGGGAAAGTAGCTTGAATTTGATCCGCAACGAATGCAGTGTTTGTTACGGCTTCGACGGCGAAGATTGCATCCTTTGGAACCGCCTTGCGTACCTGGCTTATCAGATATGAGCAGCCAAAAGTTCCATCGTCGCCTGCTTTTGCTTGGGATGAGATCGTTTCGAGACGCTGCTTGTGTTTTTGCTTAAGGTCAGACCACCGTTTTTCGAACGCTTGACCGCCTATCCGATCCTGCATGTTCGATTTGATGTGACCAGCGATCTGTCGGACGGCAGTCTCAGCATCAACGCGGTATCTGGCAATCGCATCGATATAGAAGACCGGCATCTGCTGTTTCAGCGTATCGACATCAATGTGAACGATCTTCGCCGACGACTTCGGCTTGCACTGCGTCGGGATCCAAGGCACATCACAGTCCAGCACGATAATAACATCCGCCGTCTTGATCGTCTCATCAACCCCATACCTCAGCCCCAACCACGCCGGATGATCAGCAGGAAAGCACATATCACTTCCTCCCGTATCCAGCACCCTCAACCCCTTCACCGTATCTGCCAACTCCACAAGCGCACATACAGCTTCGTGGTTCCGTCCACTATACCCCGTAACCACCAACGGCTCCTCAGCTCCCACAAGCAAATCCGCCACCATCTTGATCTGCTTGTTAGTCAACCCCCCAAGCTCCGCCGGCGTCCAGTGCGCCTGGTTGATAGCATAAGGCTCAATATCCTCCTCCATTGCCTCCCTCGACCCCAACAAATAGACCGGACCCCTCGGCTCGCTCGTCGCGAAACTCAAGGCCCGGTTCACCATCTGCTTTACATTCCTGCCCCGCTTGATCTCAGCAGAGTACCGACAATACTGCGCGACGATGGCGCGTTGGTCCGGGACGTCCTGGATCCAGTGGATGTACTCCGTTCGAGAGCCGCGGTACTCGCCTTCGATAGTGACCGGGGAGAGGCCGGCGAAGATGAGGATGGGAGCCCGGCCGCAGGATGCGTTGTGAACGGCGGCGCCGAGGCCTTGGGTGCCGACGTCGACGTGCACGATGACGGCTTGGGGTTTGTTGGTTAGGCGGGCGTAGCCATCGGCCATGGAGAGGGCGACCATTTCGTTGGGGCCTGCATTTCAATTGAGCAGCGGTGCTTGTAGGCTGTTCTGATAGCACCTACATGTGATGATACGCGGGAAGTTGCCTTCTTTCTCATTTTGGCCTTTGACGATTGCTTCGATAATGCTGGGGTGGTCGGAGCCAAGGTTGACGAAGCAGTGTGTAACGCCAGCCTGTACGACATATCAGTCAATATTTCACATAGGTACATGATTAAATCGAATACTCACATCCCACAATGCCTCGAAGAAGGCAAAACTGGCTGTGTGCCTAGTTTTCAGCCATTTATTAGTTGATTGCTTCCTCCCATTCGCGGTCATGCTCACATCTTGTCTCACTGTGCATCAGATCCAACCTGAGTACTCTTGCTTGCCGTCGCGTTAAAAGTCCGTCAAACGTATTGAAGGTCATATGGGAACCTCGAATATTTGACTGCCAGTCTGACGCGGTAGTTGCATCGGCCATGTTCTCCAGACCTTCGCTCCTCACGCCTTCCCCACACAGCGAGCGGTCCATTTCCACTGGCTCAATGCCGATACCGCTGCTCGGTCTCGGGGTTCTGCTAAGGCGGTATTACGCCGCTTTATAAAATGACAACGAGTAGAGCGTTGGCGGAATGTTAGCAAAATTGTCAAGAAATGGCATGAAGATCTATCTGTACCTTGGGTATGGCGCACAGTCAGGCTAAAAGCTCAGGCTCCCTGGCCCCTATCTTCCTCCTTCAACGGCTCCGTCCTCTCCCTTTATTTACACCGCCAGGTCAGGGTAAGCTGTGCAATGGACTTTCTCACAAACAATGACCACCCGCTGACGAGAGTGATGTGGCCTTCTAGCCGCAATCTTGTATCGGAGAAGACTGCCAGATGTCCCCTGGTGGCCCCATTCGCTATCTTTTGCTTGCAGGGGCAGCCTCGTCGACGATGTCTTGGTCGCTCTCAAATGACATCGTGCGCATTCGTAGCGAACACCAGCCAACAAACCAATCTCCTCGCCACCTCTCATTTCATTGTGCCTTGCACTTACATGATGTCTGTTGATGGGGCCACTCAAGTCCAGTAGGCTGGAATCACAGTAGTCTCTCCGAATCGCTAAAGATGAGCAGGCGGAAGTACAAGTATAGTAGATTGGGGAAGACCGTGGCCGCGTCCCTGTGAAGGCGTTCGAGCACGAGATCGCTGCTATAGAGCGCGTCGCCCGCCTTATCGGAGTCCAGATCGTTGAGCTGTGAGGCCCAGACGAGTCGGCGAATGCGCGCACCAACTGCTCGCCAGAAATCGGCAGCGTGCTCGACGTCTTTGTCTCGCATCGCTGCGTCGGCCTCGACTGGTGGTGTCCCCTGCACATTGAGGTGCAGCTCGTTGATAGAGGCAAAAACGCGACTATCGCCATTGAAGACCGAGGGAGGACGAAACATCTTGATCGGGACGCCAAAGGTATTGCTGCCGATCTGGAGGTACCCGGGAGAGAGACCTGCTGCGTCTATGCGACTGAGGATGAGGGCGATCTCGGCGGAGCAGTCAAGCTTGTCATGGTAGGTCACGAGCTTGCCATATTTCTTCTCAAGCAATCGCAGTGGCAATGCCGCGTTATCTTCAACACCGTCTATCTGTCGCGCGATCGTGAGGTCGTGTTCTTGGTCGACGATGTGGATGCTAGGGATGTCGGATCGCTGGGCGCACTTTTCAGCGTAGAGTGTGAATATTTCGTCCAAGTATGCTGCAATCGCGCCCCCGTCCCCGGCCTGGTGCTGCATATCGGTTACGAAAGCGTTGTACTCTTCGCGAAGCACCGCATCGTTCGAGCATCCCTTATCGCAATGCTGCACCTGGTCATCTTCGGCAAGAAGCAGTCGATCGACATGGATACCAACACAGTCGACCCAGGTGCTGAGTTTCTTGTGCCTGAGGATGGCGCGTAAGTTGTACAGAGAGTAAGGCATCCAGAAGGCGCCGCGTACTATAGAGTAGCAGGTCCGGAATGTCCGGTCACTGGTGCGGAAATGGATGGCTTGACTGACGAGACGAAGGGTCAGAAGATCCGGGCGGGTGAGGTAGGAGACAATGTGGTCGAGAAGGTCGTTGGGTAGGTGAAGGAGCGGACTGCCACCAGTGATCATTGGCAACGAATGGAGGGCCATGTTCAATTGCCCTGCGAGTCCAGTCCAACGACGTTGAAGCAGTATTAAATGAGTGTGTTCTCTGGTCGGCGCAGAGATGCGTGGCAAGCCGTTATATAAGCCGCCAGCCAAGGCGGTCGCGTGCTTCCAGCTGAAGAGAGATGGCGCAGTGCTTGCAAGATGGACCGAACATGAATGGATGGTGGTGAAGCAAGATAGCTCGGGTGAAATGGTGGCTAGAGATTTCGCATCAGAGGTGCTGAATCGCTATGCATCCTTATCCTTGGTACATACCCCTGCCACTCTGCGCCCGTTGGGACGCGCCCAAGGGGGCCCAAGGGGGTGCAAGAGCTACACAGTCTGCACAAGCATACACGATGCAAAAGAGATCTATACAATATACATACTCACCCCATCAAAATCAAGGCTCATGCTCCCTCCCCTCCACTTCCCTCCCATCCCTCAACTGCTCCACCCGCTCCGTCCGTATACACCACAGCGTCCACAGAATCCCCACCACCGACGCCAACAGCGTGATCCAGTACGCTGAGCTGTAGCACGCCTTGCCCGCATCACAGACCAATTCCCCAGCATGCTTGCCGTCGCCACCCCTAGCTACGCTGTTGCCGTCTAAAATGCTGCCGTAGAGCAGGTTGAAGATGTTGCCTGTAGCGACGGGAGCGAGCGTCATGGCGCCCCAGTTGATCGCCATACCGGATGTGCCGAAGGCGTCAGCGACGAGGGCGGGGAAGACGCCGAATAGAGCTCCGTAGGCTAATCCTGTCAGGCTGGAGAGCAGGAAGAGATAGTGCGGGTTTGAGAGAATCATGGCCAGAACCTGCGCAACGGTGAAGATGCTCGCAGAGGCGACGAGAGTCCAGAATCGGGAGGAGTTGTGGTGGATGAGCCAGTCGCTACCAATGCCCGAGCAAAGGCGGCCGGTAAATGAGCCAAGGGAAAGGATGCCGACGTGGATGAGTTGGCGGCCTTGGATGAAATCGTGACTCACTTTGGGGTCGAAGTGGTACCAGAGGGCGCGGGCATCGTTGCCAATGTTGTTGATTGTCATGAGGCCGACGCCGCATAGTAGCCCGAGGATGATCCATAGTTGCCAGAATTTGGGAGTTCTGAGAAGAATCCAGCCGGAGATGTCTGGTTTGCGTGGCTGAGCTTTGTGGACTTTTCCCTCTGGGATATCGCCGGGGACAGAACCATCTGAAGACACGAGAGAGGCTCGCTCGTCTTCTCTCCCAACCTCATCGCCTGTGCTTGCTTTGCTGCTGTGTCTTGAGTGGGAACTTGTCCTCCGCATGCGATTGGAGCTTCCATCATCTGTCGAGACAGCCTCGTAAGACGAACTTGGTGGCACTGTTCTCAGGAACAGCATCCCCACAAAAACCAACGTCGTCGCTCCAATGGCCAGTAGAAGTAGGTAGGCAGAGATGTTGTCCGGAAACAAAAACGACGAAAGCGTAGTCCAGAAGAACGCACTCAACCCAAACGCACTCAACGGAAACGCCGTCGCCGTCCCCCGATGCTGCGGCCAGTTGAGCGCACACACCTTCAACGCCGCGCTGAAAGCCGTACAACTCGCGATGCCCGTCATCAAGCTGAAAAAGCACAGCGCCGGCACGCTCATGCTCCCCGGTCCTTTGTCGTATGCCGTGTGTAGTGGGAAGTATCCAACTGACAACCCAATAACTCCTACAAACACACCCCATCTTGGACCCCGCGAATCGATCAGCAGGCCGCCGGGGATGCCCATCGCGTACATTCCTATGTTGCCAAAGTTGCCGATGAGGTTCGCTTGGGTAGCGGTGAGTTCGAGGCGCTCGGCGAAGGCGGGTTCCCAGGCGGAGAAGGCTATCGGATAGTCAGCATCGAGGGTCTTCTGGCGAGGCTCTTGATTACTCGCCATAATTAGTGCCTGCAAACAGAAGGGCAAAAGGGTTAGCGAATGTCTCAGATACGGTAGGGTTTTGCCCATTACCACAACTCAACGCTATCGCTGTACCAGCGACCTGTAGGAAAGTATTGTGAGTATGGATCTAGAGCGGCGCATATGTGGCAGACGTACCACCGATAGGATGCGGGTCTTGCGGTTCGTCTGCTCAAGGGGCGCGGGTCCTTTCATGTTGGCGGCGGTTGCTCGCAACGTTCAATGATCGAGGAGTCGTAGACAGCCTCGACGACCAAACGTCAGCGACTGACAGGCCGGAGGTTAATGCTCTTCCTCGACGCCCTACTCGTCACTACCAAAGGTCGAACTTGGAGCGCCGCAGTGGTATAAAGCAGATGTACTGATCAACGAGCCATCTATCCCGTCGACCAGGAAAGGGAGCGACTGGAGAGTGTGTTGGGGTGAAGGAGGAGAGCGCGCCTGATCTTTTGAGATAGGCAGTTGAGAAGGGGGCAATGGCTTGCTGGCTCGGTCCGAAGCCGGTGATAAGATGGCCGTATACGAGTAGGACAGGCGTAGGACGGTGTGCAGCACAGCGGATTGGGCGCACTCGCTCTCGCAAGCCTGTCGTTGTACCTGGTAGTAATAATGCACACGTAGTCCAAGTCTGTCCCATCGATGCTCATCAAGCACTGCCAAAGAAGCGGGTGGCGTTCGGCTCCGCAGATCACGTGGCAGATCTGGAGACTTGACGTCGTCGCCTGGCTTCCTTCACCACCACCTCCACCCACCACCACAGCAACATCATGGGCGCCCTATTGAGCCTCCCGCTTCTCGCAATCCCCTCCATTGGGACCGTCGCAACCTTTGCAGCCAGCTGTTGTGGTGCTGCCACTTGCTCGTGAGTTTCCCCCATTCCGCCTGTGACAATACCATCACGTCTATAACAACACCGAACTAACAACTTTCCAGAGCCGTATGCTCTACTTGTGGAAAATGCAATAACAGTATTGCGACGCGAATCGCCTACGCTATAATCCTGCTCTTCAACTCGCTCCTCTCCTGGCTGCTTCTGACGGACTGGGCGGTTAAGAAACTACAAAAGGTCCTGCTCGACTATGTCACGATCGACTGTGGCGGGAACAACTGCTTCGGCTTCGCTGCCGTGCATCGCGTCAACTTTGCGCTGGGATTGTTTCATGTTGTGATGGCAATGCTGTTGATTGGGGTGAACAACTCAAAGGACAAGAGGGCGCCGATTCAGAACGGATTCTGGGGACCGAAGATTTTGGTATGGTTGGCGCTGATCGTGGCGAGCTTCTTCATCCCGAATCGGTTCTTTGAAGTCTGGGGAAACTATGTCGCGTTCGTTGGCGCGATCTTGTTCTTGCTGTTGGGGTTGGTCTTGCTGGTGGATCTGGCACATACATTTGCCGAGTACTGCATTGAGAAGATCGAGGATTCCGAGTCTGGTGTCTGGAGAGGTGTGCTCATCGGCTCGACGCTAGGGATGTACCTTGGAGCGATCGCAATGACGATTGTGATGTACATCTTCTTTGCGAGGTCGGGGTGCTCTATGAACCAGGCAGCTATCACGGTAAAACTTTCCCCACAAATCAACCCAAAGTCGTACTCATTCTAACCTCCCTCTCAGATCAACCTGCTCCTCCTTCTCGGAATCAGCGCCATGTCCGTCCACCCAACCATCCAGGCCTCTAACCCCCGCGCTGGCCTTGCCCAAGCCGCCACTGTCTCCATCTACTGCACCTACCTCACCATGTCCGCCGTCGCCATGGAACCGGACGACAAACACTGTAACCCGCTCGTCCGCGCCACTGGCACCCGAACCGCTAGCATCGTCCTCGGCGCCGTCGTCACTTTCCTGACCTGCGCCTACACCACCACTCGCGCCGCCACTTACGGCCTCGCGATGGGCAGCGGCAAAGGTCCCATTGCCCTCGACACCGAAGAAGGCTCAGCCAGCCACGGCATGGTATCCACCCAACCTGAGTCCCGTCGCGAGATGCGCGCCGAAGCACTCCGCCGGGCCGTTGAGTCGGGCGCGTTGCCAGCCTCTGCTTTGGATGATTCTGATGACGAAGACGACGAGGGCCCCGCCAATAAGAACGACGACGAGAAGAGCCGTACGCAGTACAACTACGCGCTCTTCCACGTCATTTTCATGTTGGCAACAGCGTGGGTGGCGACACTCTTGACGGGCAGTATCGGCGTGGATAAGGAGATTGAGAAGGGAGATTTCGTGCCGGTGGGGAGGACGTACTGGGCGAGTTGGGTCAAGATCGTAAGTGCGTGGGTGTGTTATGGGATTTTCGGGTGGACGTTGGGGGCGCCGGTCGTGTTGCCGGACAGGTTTGATTATTCGTAGACATTTCAGTGTAGTCGTACATGTAGGCACACGATCGACAGTGGAAGCGGCCCTCTGGGCATTTATCGCGCAGTCTTCTCCCAAACCCAAATGCATCGAAAAAGGCCACGTCACTCTCGTGGGCCTGGCTGGGCGTTTCTTGTCTGTGAGAAGGCCTATCGAAGCCATCACACGGCTCGCTGACCTTTCACGCTTGGTGGGAGGCTTTCACTGTCTCGCGCTTGGTAGGGTAGCTCAGCAAATTATCCATGTCACGTGCTCGAGCCAGTCCACTTGCATACATGTAGTTCTCGAGGTCTGAAGCGAACCCTACGCTTCTGGGAATCACCATCTTCCACGTTTCGGTTCTTGCTCACTGTGGGATAGTGCTCAAGAAACATCCATCTCGTCGCCCGCCGCCCCCTTCTTCCTCTCATCGACCCTCTTCTGCGTCGCAGCCTTCGCACCATCCACCCACCCCTCAAACTCCCCCTTCTCCGCCTTTTGCTTCGCCACCCCCTTCATCATCTCCCCAATGAACCCGACAAAATTGTGCCTCCGCAGGGCATTCTCCCAACGCCACTCCCTCCGCTTCTGCTCCTCCCTCCACACGCCCTCTTCATCTCCTTCCCGTCTCGCTTTCTCGCGTAGGTCCTCACACATCGCGAGAAGATTGAAGCGGATCTCCGTTGCTGGATACCGTTCTATGCGCCTCTGCAGTACGGGGACGACTGCGTCTGCGAAGATTTCTTTTGGGCACGCTCCCTGTTGACTATGTGTTAGCATCACCTCAGGCTTTTCTCAGAGAACAGGTTTTCTACGACTTACCACGTCGCCGTGTCGTATTGGAGCGGGCTGAAGACCGTCAATTTCATATAGTGTTGAGTTGATGCTGGTGTAGGCGATGAAGTGGTAGACGTCGTCATCTTCGGTGGCGATTTTGGTCTCGTCTGAGACGAAAGGGGAGGAGCGGGCAAAGGAGTTGTGAACCTCGCGAATTGGGTCGCTGTTTGAGAGTGCTTCGCCTCGCAGATCCGCAGGGAAGGCTGATGTAAAGTCCTTGAAGTCTTTGAGCGTGGACCCGATCTCCACGCCATCTTCGGGGTTGGCCTTGTTGAGCAGGACGGACAGCAGTGCTTGGGTGCCGCAAGCATTTTGAATCGTCTGCGCCGCGAACCAAACGGGCTGTTCTGATGCCTCTACCGCCGCATAGTCGAAGTCGCCGTCTAAGGGCTTATCCTTAGGGGCCTTCTCTCCAGTTGGGTATTTGAACAGAAAGATGACGCCAATGGGGGAGAGTTGCTGGAGGGATTCCGGATCGAGTGAAATCAGTTCTTCAAACTGGACGTTGCGGACCCCAAGAGTCTCGATCAAGAAGGTGAATACTCCTACACAAAAGCATTAGTAGATGCTTTAGACATTGGAGGATTTTGCTACCAGCGTCGCTCTCTATCGTGTTCCAGCCTGTGAGGTTGTTAGCGGTATATCAAACTGTAGCATGGCGATATGCGCACCTCCTGACATTTTCCTCTCCCTTTCTGTGGTAGATGTGGTTGTCTTCACAACCAATAGACTTTTTGATATCGGAGAGGGTTTAAGATTGGCGCTAAACCAGCCACAGCGCCACACCGTACGTCAGAGCTTCAAGCAAGCTCGAGCAAGGAAGAACAACACCCCAACAACACCACCTGGCACGTCCTCTCTTTACCACACCAACAACACCACAACCATACCACCACCTCCAAAACACGATCAAGATGTCTTACGCCGACGCCGCCAAGAAAGGACCCGCACAGTCCGCCGATGAGGTTCGTATCTCCTTAGCCTCCCATCAGGTATACCATGCTAACCCCCCTCCAGAAGATGCCCGATACCGTGCCCGAAATCGCCCATTCTGACAGCGGGATCCATTCGTTGGATTCCATGTCCTCCATCTCTCAATCTAACAGCCAGCCTTCATATGCCGATCAGCAGCTCGCCCACGAACGCGCTCAGGAAGCCGAGCAGAACACCCGCGAAGCCGCCGACGAGACCGCGCAACAAGCTAAAGAGTTCGGCCAACAAGCCGACGTGGAGCTACAGCGTCTGGAGAAGGAGTCCGGGAAGCGCTTCTCCCAGTTCAGCGATGACGCCAAGGCCAGCTACGAGCAATGGAAGAAGTCGGCTTCGAAGGACTTCGAGAGGGCAAAGAAGGAGATGAAGAAGGATAGCAAGAAGGCCCAGCTCGAGGCGAAGAAGGGCGCGGAGTGGGCGGATGAGAACAAGGGAAATCCAGTGCTCATTTCAAACGCGGTTGTTCTGACGGCGGTGGCGGGACTGCTGGGAGTCGGGGCGTACAGGCTGCATGCAAGGAACGAGCTAACAATGAAAGTGGTTGGCGCGTGGGCGGGTGTCGTTGGGCTGTTCGGTGTAGCAGACTACTACGTGAGCCAGTAAGTTGTTGATATGTCTGTCTGACTGAGTGAGACGATGTACTGATGTGGATATAGGTACTTCTTCCGCACCCACTACCCGACGAAGCAGTGAGGCCGCGGACCTTTCGGGCGAAGAATGATACCATCTCGACTCTTTCATCACCTGCTTGCGATTGCTCCGGAGTCAAGCCGGGCTGGTGGTAATGTTGCGACCACTGAGACTTCAGATCTCTAGGCCGGCGCATTTAATTGTTTTCAGCTCTAGATATGTTGTGTACCACTACTTGTAAATTGATGCACTTTTCTCTCACACTGTAATAGATACCACGCGGCGTGAAGTCTTAAACACGTGCATGTGTGTTTGCCGTCTTCACCAAGACGCGTTACCTTGACAGGTACCTCCGCCCGCCTTCTTTCTTAATATCTTCCAGAGCCTCAAGTCTCGACCACCTCCTCTTTTGTGGATGTTTCAGAAAATGATGACTCCTTTGGAACCAGTCAAAACCAAATATGCTAAAGACTACCTCGAGGTTTGGAAATCTTCCAAATAGCGATACAAAGTAGCTGACTGAGATGCTTACCGCAGGCGGCAGATCTCTTCGACAAGGACGACTTCTACGGCTGTCAAGCGACTTGCAAGCATAACTTAGGCGACCCAACCTTGCCGCCATTCTGGAGGCTCAAGAACTATGCGTTGCATATCTCGGCGTCCAGCAGCTGGGACGAGGCGGAAGAGTGGTACCAGTCTGCTGAGGGCCTTTTACAGGTCAACCTTGGCGAGATGCGATCCGGAATCTGAGGGGGAACAGGTAAGCGATCATAGGTCGAAGCGGCATGTTTGAGACTTGCTGATCTTCTGTTCTTCAGAGAAAAATGCACGAGATTCCGTGAGGACCTTGATCAGATAAAGGGATGGCAGGAAGAGGACAGGCCAAGGCGCCATTCTAAAGAAGAGGAGAAAGTGTCGGAAGAGGGGGAGCTAGGGGGAGAAGAGCCGCAGAAGGCGAAGCCGGAGGAAGAGTTGCGAGCCGCAAACGAGGATGTCATGATGGAGGACAGCGAGTCCATGGACATGAAGGCTGAGGCACGGAGAGTCCAGTAGTACCAGTCTCAACCGTCGCATGTCTTTACTAACGTGGCCAGGCGTCCACCACCACGACAGATACTGCCACAACAGCAGCTCCTGGGCCGACTGCAGACCCTTATGCCAACCATGCGACCTTGCACCGCCACCCCTCTCTCGCGATCAGGAACAAGCCCTACAAAGGTATGCCTGACGTTTCCTAGCGAGCAAGTCCAGACGCATCTTTGGACGGTGCGCGTGAGGTAAGTCGCCTAGACACTGTCCGGTGACGTCCATTACTCGCGCGTGCGGATAGCATCGCGGGTTTGCGCCGTACGGTAGAAGAGCGTGCGCTTGGGGAGCGTGCTGCGTAGGAGCGTGCGGCAGGTACACCTCCGTTCGCCACTCCGTCTTACCGAAGTCCACGGAGCATCACGGATGTAGGCCAATGAGACACGCAGCGAGTAAGCGATCTTGAAGAAAGCGGCAAGCAAACCAAACGACGGAGACAAGAGTTGTTTTGGACATATCATTTGTTGCCTCATGCTCCGCAACAGAGAGAGACCATCTAGCTCTGAGTCTATGAAAACCTCGAGGGAATCATAACAGGAGACCAAGCTGCACCCATGAACCCGCCCATGCAACGCCGATCTTGAAGCAGAAACCACAATCATGCATGCCGTCTATTCATCTAACCGTCCACAAGCCTTTTGAAGAAGAAGCTTCCGACGCTCAACGCCTGCAAATGCTGCTCAAGACGCGTCATGTCGTTGCGATGCAGAACTCCCAGCCCAGCGAAAACCAGACCAGCACCAGACCACATCACCCGTGGGGGCGAGCCATCTAGTCGTCCTCATCGGAGAAGACCTCCTCGCCTGCCTTCCTGCGGGCCATGCGCGCCTGGTATAAAGTTAGCACGTGTATGTGATCAAGGAAAAGATGGAGAATGCTCACCTTCTTCTTCTTGCGCAGCTCGGCACTCGTCAGCTTCTTCGCCTTCTTCGTCGACTCGATCTTGTTGCCCATCGCGTCGAACTTCTCCTCCTCCTCCTCGTCACCCTTCAGCCTAGGCCCAGCACCTTGACCCTGCACCCAGTTGTGGCCGGAAGGCGTCATGCGACCGTCCATGACAGCCCACACTTCCTCGGTCAAGTCCTTGGTGAACTCGGCGGAATGCGTGATGATGATGACACCACCCTCGAACGACTTCAGCGCCTTGGACAGAGCACCCAGGGAGTCACGGTCGAGGTAGTTGGTCGGCTCGTCGAGCACGATCAGATGAGGACGCTGCCACGAGCAGGCGGCGAGCACGACCTTGACACGCTGGCCACCGGAGAGACCGCGCATGCGGGAGTGCGAGATGAGCTCGGCGTCGAGGCCAAAGTTGGCGCAGTGGGCCTCAATCTCCTTGCGAACGAGCGGGCGGAATTGACCGCTGGCAAGGGCCTCCTTCTGGTCGACGTCGGCCACCATCTTCTGATGCGACTGGATGAGCTCGGTACGCGGGAGGTATTGGTTCTCGTTGGTCATCATCGGGGTCCACTTCTCGTTCTTCATGCCGACGTTCTCGCCCAGCGAGAACGAACACTCGTACTCGTAAGAGTTCTTGAGCTTTCTACGCGAGTGGATGCCAATGACTTTGCGCTGCGAGCCATCAATCCTGTAGATCTTCTCTTGCGCATTCTTGTCCTCGTCAGTGACAATCTTGTTGGCACGATCCATGGTCTCACGGTCCTCGCCGGTCTGGAAGCGCCACTGGATGTACTCGGACGGAGTCTTGTCAAGGTGGTGATCGATGTGAGCGAAAGCGTGCTGCTTGATGTACGCAATACGGATGTTCTCGTGCTGGTAGACATCACCAGAAGTCGGGATGAGCTCGCCAGTCAGAACGTTGACAAGAGTCGACTTGCCGGCACCGTTGGGACCAATGACAGCGATACGCGAGCCGAGCGAACACTGGAAGGTGATGTCTTGAATCTGTGGCTTCGCGGTGCCGGGATACTGGAAGGTCATGTTCGAGACACGGATGATGGCCTTGGCTTTGGTCTTGACACCCTCGAGGAAACCGGGCTCGGGGAATCTGAACTCCATATCGGAGGCACCGAGCTCGTAGTAAGACTTGGCGGATGGCACACGCTTTACAAACTCGCTGAGCGAGCCACGGTACCGCTTGAGCTTGTAGCGCTCGTAGTGAATCACGTGCTGGACGACGTGGTCGAGGAACGTGCTGTCGTGCGAGATGATGATCGAGGTGCAGGGAGATGTGGTGAGGTAGTCCTCGAGCCACTTGACGTTCTTCACGTCCAAGTGGTTGGTCGGCTCATCCAGGAGGAGGATGTCGGGCTTCTCGAACACAGCGCGGGCGAGGGCTAACTTCATCTTCCAGCCACCGGAAAGGGAGGTGATTGGGCCCATGAGCTGCTCTTCCACGAAACCGAACTCGATGAGCGTGTTCTTGACTTCGTCGTCTGAAAGTTTCAACTCGGCCTGCTTGAGCTTCATCTGGGTCCACTGGAGCACCGTCATCTCGGTGTCCGCAGCATCCAGATCGTGCTCGACGTAGACAGTCTTGACCTCGTTCTGCTTAGGGAAGCCCTCGACCTGCTCGTTGTTGATGGCGCGCATGAGTGTCGTCTTGCCAGAGCCATTGGGGCCGAGCAGACCGTAACGCTGACCACGCTTGAGGCGCAGGTGCGTCTGGTTCAGCAGGATCTTAGCACCGTAGGCCAAGTTGAACGTGCAGTTGCACAGGTCCTCGCCCTCCTCTTCGTCTGGTTCGACCTCGTCCTCGTCGGCAGCGAGTGGGGAGGCGCGCTTGCGCAGAGTATCGACCAAGCCAGTGCCCTTCTCTTCGCCAACGATCGCGTTCATGTACTTCGAAAGAGCGAGAGTCCAGGTCGTGTTGTCGCTGTCCTTCTCGTCGATGAGCTGACCGCCGATCGCAGCCATGTAGGTAAGAATGGGCTCAAACTTGGTGGCGACATCGCCGCCCACAATATCCTTGAGCTTTGCGAACACAGTGTCGATGTCGCCAACACGCGAGACCTCTGGGATCTTGCCGTCCTTGACATCACCAACACGAGTAAGAGTCTCGAGACCCTGCTTCGTCTTCTCGCGAGCCTCGGGGTCGGCCAAGTTGCTGAAGTTGTGCTCGAGCTGCGGCATCAGGCGTGGCAAGAAAGCAGCAACAATCTGTGGGTCCTCGACCAGCTTGCACATGTTGTCGACGATCACGGCGGACTTTCGCTTGATGGCAGTCTCACGCTCCTTGAGACCACGCTCGAGAAGTGGGACCATGATGGCCAAAGTGGGCTCGTGGACGTCGGTGACGAAGGTGGTGGCGCCAAGTAAGTGAACAGTCTCTGGGACGTTCTCTGGCTTGGCGATACACTTGATGAGCTCCGGAATGAATCGGTCGATATCCTTGTTGGAGATGAGCTCGCACAGCTTCTCCATGGTGACATATGCCCTCTTCTTCACCTCGGGCTTGGTGTCCCACATCGCCTCGGAGACGACGGGAAGGAGATCTGGCACACGGAGACCGGTCTGAGCTGGGGCGCTGTCGCAGAGAGTCTCGATGCACTCCAAATCGGTCATCTTCTCGGGCCATTTCTGGGCGTTGCGGATCGAGTGGATAAAGTGAGGAATGACGACCTTCACCGCGTTGGCGTTCGCCGCCTTGGTGATTGCAATGGCTGCGCTCTGTGCTGCGATCTTGACCGGGTTCATCTTGTCGCCAACGGCTGAAAGAACGTTCGGCAGGAGTTGCACCAGGTATGGCTCGACAGTTGGCGAGATATCGGAGTGCTGCGCGACGATGGCGATGGTCTCGCAGGCCACCTGCCGGGCGTTGGCGTCCTTCTTATTGTTGAGCATCTTTCTAAGAGACTCAACCGCCTTCGTAGGAGCATCCTTCTCTTCGATGTCGCCGTTGATAAAGACGGCCAGTTCCTGCGCGGTGCCCTTCGCCTCGTCTGCGCTCTTGGACACGGACAGCTTTGACATCAGCTCCTCAAGCACCTTGACGGACTGCTTGTTCTCAGACTTGATCTGAGACTCGGAGTGAGTCGACTCCTCGAGGGAGGGAGCCATGGTGGTGTGTGAGTGAGCGGAGGAGAGGTGTGGTGAAGTTTCGAGTGGCGTGTGCCGCCTATGCGCCCTGCGGTTTGGACGCTGCTGTGTGGTGTGTAGTCGCTGTCAAGACTATGTCGAGTCTTGAGAGGTGGTCGTGAAGGGTATCACGGTGTAAGGAATGGGTGGTGTGAGAGAGGTGAGGAAGGAGGAATGTTGTCGGTGAGGGCCGGCTTTATGGGCTGGCGTCGATTGAAAAAATCGTGCTTCAGGGTCCGTTGGGCGGGCTTGGCACGCTAGACCCGGGAAGGACGATTCCAGCTTCTTTCTCCCGCGTCCACTCTTCAGTCTTCGACATTCATCCTCAACTTGTGATGGCACATGCACGTTCTTCCGCCAGACTACGATGCCAAAGCACAGTAGGAGACCTTCGGCGAGGGGGAAGACACGAACTCATCAACTCACCACGTCGGCTTACGGCAGGCGATGAGGATGGTAGTCCATATCGCCACCCGACCCAGCCGCAGACTCGTCGCGCTCAGTGCGCATCTGGGGTCTCCAGGCCGTGGCTGTCGCTCGACCCGGTCAACCTGGCACTCGTGGTCTCCCCCAAGTCTTACCAGTGCCCTCTTTCGATTCCTCGACGACTTCTATATACGACAGGATCTCCTCCATCGAATATCTACCGGCCGTTGGAAGTACGACATGACAGCTGCGGCTCAGTGTCACAGCGACCACGATTGTAAGTACTTTCGGTAAGCTGTGCGATTTTTCATGAGGCCGCGAAGTCTTCCCAATTATATCATCACGCTGGACTTGTTCGTGACCCTTTAGGTTTTACGTGCTTGTCTTTCTCGGTTCCAAAGGTTCCACCACTTCGCGCAAGTTGCTACTGTTGTCATGCTCCAGCTTTCTATCACTCTTGGAGAAGGTCATAGGCATCAGTGTCATTTCCTGTCAGTTGGATGACTGCCCACGTCTGCCCCTTTACGGCTTCGTTTCGCGCCCCTTGTATATGGACGATCGAGCTATCACGCACATTCTACTGGACGACGCCCTTAGCCAGAACACCAGGTATATCCACCGTGTTTGCTGGTTAGTGCGAGGAGGGAGAGGAGAGGTAGTGTGCATAGCACGCGATCGTGAGCGTATTTTGTCACGGCAGGGTGTGCGCCAGAGCTGGATGAAGCGGCCAAAGGCTGATGGGAGAAGCCAGAGATCCAAGAAGCGACTGCGGAAGAAAGAGGTTCCTGCATGTCGTTGGTAGACCTGGGGAGGGACCTGCGCAAGTGACGGTGAACGGGGGCTGCAGAGCAAGCTGGCAGTCTCCTCCCCGGATTGATTACATCCGAGAAGGCCACATAACTCTGTTCGGCAGGCTGTCACTGTTTGTGAGAACACAGCTCATCTGCCTCGCTGGGCCGATATCTCTGTCGGCGACTTGGGAGCCTAGGACGGGTGGTGGAGCGACGGCAAGCTGGACAGGCTCGCAGGTTGGTGAGATGGCTGGCGAGGTAAAACTCGGACGTCTTCCCTTCATTTCCACAGCGTAATACACAGGTAGAGCGGTCGGATGGTACGACTTCCAGTCTTATTGGCAGTGCGCCAAACGTCTACCCGGATTCCGTATGGGACGCCGGATCGCTGGAACCACTGGACGGTGCAGACGTTCCGGATTCGATATATCAACTCCTATGCTGTGCGCGTGTCACCATGCGTGTCGGAGACTCGGGGAGGGTGTACCTGTACAGCTTCATGGTGAGGGACATTTCAACTGCCTCATTAAAAAGGTCAAACCTCAAATAATGAAGTGAGAGACTCGCCCGGCACGCCGATCGGCACGCAAAGGAGGGATCGCGCCAAGTGAAACAACTACCTAAGGTAACCCTAAGTCAGACCTCTTCCTCTTTGACTTTGACGGCACAACTTTGGAATCAACCAGAATGCTTAAACGCGCCTTCCCCCCGGAAAAGGCTCGCCGAAACCTGCAAAGACGCGAAAAGGCCAGATGGAGAGGTAGCAAAACCACCAGCGGTTGGCGCTTCCTTGATGGCCGCCACACTAATCTGATCTTCAAGACTGTGGAATCACGAAACATTCCTTCGACCTCAAGCATTGTTTGTGCTTCTCAGTCTTCCAGTTTCGAGAGAGATGCCAAAGATGCTAATGCGAAGAAACAACAGGATGCCACAAATCGCTCAATGCTCCACCTGCCTGCTCAGCGAAGTATATCGGGGCTTGTCAGTACTGCTACTCTCAGCATGTCGGGCTCCAGAAGGCAATGTGAGCATCGATGCCTGTAACAGAGCCGCAACGAGGCTATATTTGTGTCGCCGATCATCAACTGTACCTTACGTGTCGCCCATCGCTGGGCGCCGCTCCAGGGACCAGCCCGGCCTTCCCTGTCACCCTGTCGTGAAGGATGCCGGTTTGCAACGTCATGGATCTGGAGATTCCTTTGCAATATGAGCTTTGCCACTTCGTGATCCTCCAGCGTCACTTTCCAAAGGACATGAGTTTAGACCGAAACATGGTTGGGCAAATGGAGTATAAAGGGACATGTCCAGCCCGACTACTACTCCGTCCTAGTCAAACACGGTCGCTGCAAAGCTACTCCACCATAATTTGGTCGTTGTCTTTCTTCAGCAGCGTTCTCCCGACAGCAAACTGTGACGATGCTTTTCTCAGGCCGCTTACTCGCCCTCGTTGCCGCCTTTGGCCCTGCTTTGGTGAGGACGACCCAAGGAACGACGCTGGTCTTGCACTGACCTATGCCTGTCCAGGTCAAATCAGATGACGCTACAAGCAGGCTCTCTTGCGGAATATGGGACACTGCGGACTACAATGATGCTAGGAACGCAATCTACGCATTCCATACACCTCCACTTTCGGACTCAGACCCGACAATAAAAGCGAGGTCCTGCTGGCGCGCCAGATGCGAAGTAGGAAACGCCACTTCTCTCTTCCTTACCGTGGTCTAACGGCCTTGCAGAATAACAGCGGACTCTGGGTCTGCAACGATCAAGATGCCGACATTACGGTGAATATGTATGTATGGGTCTCTTCGGTCGCGGAGACAATACTCTTGGTACGTCATTCCAACCCCTAGCAAAGTCGGTTCTCCAAGTCTGTCGACTGACATGACTCGAACGGCAGTCCTGCTCGGAAGACGAAGGCCCGGTCTCGGGAAGGCTTTACGCGGACGACCAAGGCGGCTACAACGTCAACGTCGGGTTCTGCGATGCTACGGACCCCGAAGATGTTGGTCCTTCAGCTTATGCCGACGACTGGCCAGGACCTGTCGGAACGCCAACCTTACAGTGCGACGATGGTGGTGCGGAACCCTGTGCCACCACTGTGAACCCTTGGGACGTGGAGGGTTCTGGGGCCGCTTGAGATGCCCCTTAAAAGGCCGGTGACATGGGCGAGATGCATGGATGACCGGACAAGAAGAGACTGGAAGGGACCACGTGGGCACATCTGGCATATTTTCTCTGGAACGAGGTTGCGGTCAAAAAGGCCACATGACTCTCGTTGGCAGGCGGTCATTTTCTTTGAGAAGATCTCTTAGATGGCTCAATCTGACCTAGTGAGCCGCTTGCATTGTCGAGAGCTTAGATATCAGCATGGTATAAATAAAACGGTATGCAAGAGGAGTCATGAACTACATCCCAACGTCTCGGTCGAGTACCGGGACGCTAGCCTCCACTACTCACAGAAGGTGAACATTCGTGCCACTCTACCACTCGCGAGGTCGATTAATCGATTGGAATGACGCTGTTGGCCTTGGCAAGTGAATGACAACCATGAGCCTCGGTAGTCCAGCTGGAGCTCGGTGGAGTGGGAGTCCAAAAGTGCATGCAATCGACCACAGTCCTACAGCATCCATACTCTTTCCTGCAACCACTATTCAACAACCCGTCAAGATGCCCAAAGCAATAGCCATCCGCAAGGTAGAAGGGAAACCAGGTTCGGCGCTCATACCCTACCGTATCTGATGGGACACCGGCTAACTCTTTCATCCTTCTGTTTCAAGGCAAAGTCTACTATCCTCTCGACCTCATCAACCTCCCCGATCCCGCGCCCAAAGAAAATGAAGTCGTTGTCCGCATGACCGGCGCGGCTCTCAACCACCGTGATCTCTTCCTCCGTCAGCATTTATACCCTGGCATCACGTTCGGCGTCCCATTGCTTGCAGACGGCTGCGGTGTCGTTGCTTCCGCGGGCTCGAAAGCAAAGCAATGGGTTGGAAAGAGAGTCATCCTTAACCCCGGGACAGGATGGAGAGACGATCTCGAGGGGCCTGAGTCGCCGAAAGGTTATGCGATTCTGGGAGGGACAAAGATGAACCCGCTCGGTACGCTGGGTGAGACTGTGACGATCGATGCCGCAGAGCTGGAAGAGGCGCCAACGCATTTGTCGAGTGTCGAGGCTGCGGCACTGCCATTGACCGGCTTGACGGCGTGGAGGGCGACGATGGTGAAGTCGGGGAATGCGAAGCCTGGGCGGAACATTCTGATCACTGGCATTGGTGGTGGTGTGGCTATTATGGCGCTCTTGTTTGCTGTTGCCGCAGGAGCGAATGTGTATGTTACGAGCGGCGACGCGGAGAAGATTAAGAAGGCGAAAGATCTCGGCGCGAAGGGTGGCGTGAACTACAAGGAGAAGGACTGGGACAAGCAGTTGAGGGAGATGCTGCCGAAGGACCGGAAGCAGCTGGACGCGATCATCGATGGAGCCGGGAGCGACATTGTTGATAAGGGGTCGAAAATGCTGAAGGTATGCTGCCGGTGTTTATTGTATGCTGATTTACGCGCTGACATGTTCCAGGCCGGCGGCGTGATCTCGATCTACGGCATGACCGTGTCTCCCAAGATGCCTTTCCTGATGAGTGCGGTGTTGAAGAACATCGAAGTACGAGGCTCGACCATGGGCTCGAGGAAAGAGTTTGCGGATATGGTGAAGTTCGTGGAGCAAAAGAACCTGAAGCCTGTCATCTCGCGGTCCGTGAGTGGCATTGACAACCTCGACGGCATCAATGGCTTGTTCGAGGACATGAAGAACTCGAGCCAGTTCGGAAAGCTGGTCATCGAGATTGCAAAGGATAATGATGTTAAGAGCAAGTTGTAGGATATGATGTACATGATGAGTCCAAAGAACACCCCGAGGTGCAATCCGGTATGCCAGCGAGTAATTGCAATGTCATCAGGATGAGTGGAAGAGTACAGTGTATCTATGGTACATCGTTATTACATCTGTTGTACAATGCATTTTACCTCCCATCATGCCATGACTTTGGGACGAGGTTGTCCTCCGCCTTCGACGCGTCCACATGCTGCTGAACGTCGTCCTGCGATGATGGTGGTGTAGCAGCCTGATCCTGGTGTACCTGAGGTGATGGTGTCGAACCAACTGCCTGCTGTCGCGAAGTCTCCGACTGCGATCCTCTTCCAGTAGGGCTCTCCGCGCTCTTTGCCGCACCCTCGTCCGCAGGCTTCCTCGCCTCCATCGAAGCTGGCTCTTCACCTTCTTCGGGCGGCGCCTCGTCGTCTTCCAGCTCCGCTCCATAGACATCGGGATGCTCCCTAAAGCAGTTCTGCATCCCTTTGAAATTCTCGATGCAATCCACGCCCTTCGGATCAGCGTTCGAGAAGACGAAACAGCTGAATGCGGACCGGAATTGCTCGCCGCAAGGTCCGTATGCCATGCCGCCTAGACATGGGCAGTCCCAGTTGATCTCGCCTGTCTCCTCGTTGAACGCTCCCTGCTGGCTTGCCTCCTCTTCCAGAGCTTCAGGTGAGCCCTGAGCTGTGGATTCCGCATCTGGAGCAGCTGCTACCGCTGAAGGGTGCGAATCGGGCGCGAGTGATGCTTTGGGCTGGCTTCGCCGTTGCTCTGCGACTGCCTCGACGGTCGGGTATGTCTCTCGTTCGTGCTGTGTCTCTGGTGGCGCATGGACAGCATCTGCCACTGAATCAGTCTCTCACTCCACCTGTGCTGCCCAATCGTAGCTACTTACATGCCGGCTCCTCCGCAAACACACTAGCAGTGTTATAATAGTACACCAGCGCTCCTGCAAGACCCCATCGTGTCGCCGAGCTCTTCCACGTCCGCGACTGGTGGTGTGGCGGCGCGGTGCTTACGAATCGTCGAGATGGGCGTACTTTTGGGAGTGCTCGGCCGAGTGATGGGCCTGTTGTGATGCGCGCGACTGACTTGAACATCGCGGGTTGATACGTAAAGACTGTGAAGAAAGAGACTTGTGGTTGACGAGGCTCATATGGATTGGAAATCTGAAAGTCAAAGCGCAACATTTAAGGACAATTAGGGCTGATCCGAGCCAGCCGAGTCGCGCTACTGGCGTCATCTCAGGAACACAAAGTGAAGATCATCGCAGCAACTCATACAATGTTACATGGCGATGGAGTGGAGGATGAGCTATGGCCGGCGAAGTACCTCAAGGAGCCAGACTTGAAAGCACGACGAGATCCTACTACCGGCCGCACAGCACTGGTCATCTTAAATTCGCCCATTCCCGATTACGACTACTTCTACCGACTATACAACCATGCATCTTTTTGCCTTTGCGCGGATGGCGGCGCAGACCGCTTGTACTCCCTCCTCACCAACCACAAGTCTGGACTGGACGAGATAGCAGCGCTAAAGCAGGCACTTCCAGATATCATTCATGGCGACTTGGACTCATTGAGCGATGGAACACGAAGCGTGTACGAGAGTCTCGCGGTTGAGGTCTCCCAGGATCCAGATCAGTACAGCACCGACTTCGGCAAGGCGATGAACAAAGTGATTGAACGACTTCCCGGCATCGAATCCATGCTCGTGTTGGGCAGCATCGGCGGACGTGTTGACCAAGGTGTCGGGCTGTTAGGCGAGCTGTACCGAGAGCAGACAGTCCGACATCCTGGTATACGGTTCTGGCTGTTCTCGGAGGCCAGTGTTAGTACGATCTTGCATCCAGGTTCGACAAGAATCCATACACTTTTGCAGTCGGGCCTGCTCCAGCGTAACATTGGGATCTTACCGCTTTACGGTCCGGCAGTGATCACCACAGAAGGACTTGAGTGGGACGTACAAGATTGGTCGACCGAGATGGGCGGCCAAATGAGTACGAGCAACCATATTGTCGCAGACGAAATTGGTATTTTCACCGACAACGAGGTCCTGTTCACCGTAGAACGAGCGACAGGCCGGTGAATCAGGCCGTAATGAAGAGGCATGTCATATATCCATACAGAGCCAGCAAGTAGGGCAGACCTCGTTGCAGAACCACCGCCGTTCACGTCGCGCGGCTATCGGGGGAGCGGCAAGGGTCGCACTGCTTGACATTGCAGTTGTCTAGTTCGACGATCACTGCACGATTGTACACGTGCGCTGCTTGAGGTCTTTGATGAAAAGACAACGTGAGAACGTTGTAGCAGAATGACAAGCTCGCACAGCTGATATAGTAGGGCAGCATGAATGAAAGTCACCCACTCTTTGCCGCCGTCGCAGCTTGATTGACGTTGCACAAAAGGCGCTGCCTATGAAGCGAGGATGCTGGCACAGCCTTGGTGCATGCGCTGGCGGTAGGCGACCGTTTTCGAGTGTACCTGCGTTGTGACCATTAGGCACGGCTAACGACACGTGCGAGAGGCAGCCCGCCTACGTGCTCACGCATGGCTACGGACCCCAAGACGTCACCTTCGTGAGTCCGTCCAGCCGCACAGTGTTCACGTAGGGACCGACCGCATTCCCTCTCTCACAGTCACCAGAAGCAGAGCAGTAGCCCTTTGAGGAAGTGCCCGCTACCAGGAGGACAATTAGAATTTTGCGGAGACGAGATCTGGTGTCTTGTGCGTCATCAAGCAGGTTTCACGCAATAAGAATATCAAAAGCGCTGGTCTTGAAGTGAACCATTGTCAACGCAGCTCGAGCAAGTGAGGTCGCCAGAAGCTTGGACGTCTTCTCCCACTTTGACCTCACCTGGCGCTGCGCCAGACCCTCTCGATTTTCTCTTCAGGCCTTCCAACCTTTTGTGCAACAACACACTCGACCAGCGCGACCTCGACGAAGCGAACGTGCTACTGCATCAGTGTCATATTTTACAGACTCCGCTCCGCCGAACACTGGGAAGAGTCTGCGCAAGCCGTGACACCGAGAACCTTGCAAGATATCGGTCACCCTTCGAGAGGCGAGGAATGAAGGGGTGCTAGGCTCGCAGACAGGAGGCGGACAGCAGGGGGAGGTGAGGTTGCACACCCGGGCCAGGCATATTGAACCTTCACCAAGTCAGTAGACATCACGCGGCGCACCAGCTATATCCGGCGCTTCACTGTGCTGTGGAGACGTCATAAGACAGAAAGAGCTGATAGTAGTCATGTACTTAGGTTTTGTAACTTGGAGATCCTTCCGCATACACCTTTTTCGCACCCTCCAGATACTTTCGTGATTGCGGCACGCTTCTCTTCCCACCTCCACCACGTCCTTCCCGCAGGACCAAAATGGCGTGGCAACCAGAACCAGCACAGCTCGCCGAGCTGGCTCAGTATCTTCGGAACTCTCTGAGCGGCCATGATCCCACTGCGCAGAAGAAGGCGGAGATGGTAAGTTTCCTGGCTACTGCCTCTCTTGCAAAATATTCCCAGCTAATGTAGTTTCAGATGCTGAGGCAAGCCAAGCAAGTCCCCGACTTCACGAACTATCTCACGTATCTGGCTGTGACGAGCTCGAACAACACAGGCTTATCTCAGGAGTCATGGCATTCTGCCAGGAGCGCAGCTGCCATTGTGCTGAAGAACAGTGTCAAGTCTTCCTTCAGCTCGATCAGTGGCGCCAGCAGAGAGTACATCAAATCTACAATTATGCAGGGCTTGCAAGACCCGAACACGCAAATCCGGAGCTATGTTGGCAACGTCATCACTGAGATTGTGCGGCAAGGCAAAATCACCGGATGGCCGGACGCGCTGCCGGAACTTGTCGCCATGGTTGAGAATTTGGACGGCCAGACAAGCTCAGAAGCCCAGGATGGCGCGATGGGAGCCATCTTCAAGATCTGCGAAGACAATCGGAAAGCTCTCGACTCGCATTACGAGAATCAACGACCACTCGCATATCTGCTCCCAAAGCTGCTCAACTTCTCTGCTTCAAGCAACCACAAGGTCAGATCGAAAGCACTCGCATGCATCAACGTCTTCTTTGCGGACCCGATTGCAATCTCCGTGCGCGAGAACATATCGACGATCTTACCGCACATCGTGCGACTCACCACCGACGAGAACGAAGAAGTCCGACGCTTCGTTTGCCGGACGTTTGCTCTGATCGCCGATGGGATGCCGGAAGTGCTGGTAGCGGATATCGAAGGCATCGTGTCATACACACTATCTCAGCAGCGACAACAGCAGAGTCCCGAGCTTGCCCTGGACGCAGCAGAGTTGTTCTTCGAGGCGAGCAACAACAACGCTCTCAAAAATGCTTTGGGACCATATCTCAGTTCGATCGTTCCTGTACTGCTCGACTGCATGGTCTACAGCGAAGACGACCAGCTGCGGCTCGAGGGTGACGAGGATGATGCAGATGCCGAAGACGAAGCGAAAGACATCAAACCTTCATTCGCCACTTCGAAGACCAGTCGCAGTGGTGTTGCCGGCACCTCTACACCACAGGCTCCAAACGGCCAAGCAAAACCTTCAATCAACGGGTATGCTTACGAGGAAGATGACCTGAGCGAAGGCGAGATCGAAGAAGACGACGATCTCGACTTCGACCCCGAGGATGAGTGGAATCTTCGAAAGTGCTCTGCAGCCGCGCTCGACAGTCTTGCGCAGTACTTCGGCCGACCTGTGTTCGAAATTTCACTACCCTGGATGCAAGACAACCTGCAGAACAAAGACTGGCCAAATCGAGAAGCTTCTGTACTCGCACTGGGAGCTATCGCAGCTGGTTGCGCTCAGGATGTTGAGCCTCATCTACCGAACCTCGTCCCGTACATGCTCTCCCTCCTCAAGGATCAGCAACCGGTCGTTCGTCAAATCACATGCTGGACGCTGAGCCGATTCGTAAGATGGGCAGCGAAGCTTGACGATGCTGGCAAGAAGCAGTTCTTTGAGCCGATGGTCGGCGGTGTCCTGGAGCGAATGCTGGACAAAAACAAGAAGACCCAAGAGTCTGCAGCGTCCGCGTTTGTGGTACTCGAAGAGGCAGCCAACACGCAGCTCACACCCTACTGCGAGGTCATTGTGCAGCAGTTTGTCAGATGCTTCCAACAGTACAAGGACAAAAACATCTACGCGCTCTACGACTGCGTGCAGACATTGGCGGAGTACGCTGGGCCGACCTTAGCCCAACCGCAGCTGGTGGACATGCTTATGCCAGCCTTGATCGACCGATGGAACAAGGTTCAGGACCAGTCGAGAGAGATGTTCCCGCTGTTGGAGTGCCTAGCTTTTGTTGCGACTGCTCTCGGACAATCCTTCGCACCGTTTGCTCAGCCGCTCTTTCAACGTTGCATCCGCATTCTGGCATCGAACTTGGAGGAGAGCGCGAACGCACCCAGCTCTTCACGGTTCGATCAGCCTGACAAAGACTTTTTAGTGACGAGTCTGGACCTTCTCAGCTCGATCATCCAAGCCCTCGAAGAGCCGCAGAGCCGAGAGCTTGCCACTACAGCCCAACCGAACATGTTTCAGTTACTCGCCTACTGCATGAGTGACCCAAACAACGATGTCCGCCAATCAGCTTACGCCCTCCTAGGCGACTGTGCAATCTACATCTTCCCCCAGCTGCAGCCTCATTTGCCGGTCTTGATGCAGGTCCTCATCGCTCAGCTTGATCTCACACAAGCGCAGGAAGATCCCGAGACCGCGTTCAGAGTCATTAACAACGCCTGCTGGTCCTGCGGTGAGATCGCGATGCGTCAAGGGCCTGGCATGGAACCTTATACCGGCAAGCTGCTCGACAAGCTCGGCATCATCATGTTCCACGAGAATGTTCCAGAGTCACTCAACGAGAACGCGGCCATTGCGCTGGGGCGGCTTGGCATAGGATGCCATGCACAACTGGCGCCGCATCTCAAGACCTTCGCCATTCCCTTCTTGCGGTCTATGCAGAAGGTCGGCTGGACAGATGAGAAGGGGCACGCGTACAAGGGCTTCAGCCAGGTTGTGCTTCAGAACCCAGGCGATCTCGAGAACGGCCTCCTGGATTTCTTCACGGAGATGGCGCATGCGCCAGGAGTCTTTCTGACTGGCATGCGAGAGGACGGACCACTTCAGAGCTTTGAACAGGTGCTCGCCGTGTACAAGCGCATGATCGGCAATGGGTGGGACAACTTTCTGCACAACCTGCCACCGCCCTCTGAACAGGCTTTGCGCCAGCTCTACGCTTTTTAAGACGAGGCAGAACGATTGAAGAACCATAGGCCAGCGACCAATACCCGGTAGCGAGACCCAGACCCGAACCATTGTTCCGCGGCTTACCACTCGTATGGTTATCTGCAGCATCCCGTAAGTCTTCTCATATTTGTCACGGATAGCGGCAGGGGATTGAATGATTTTTAACTAGATAGTGATGCAATGTTTTCTCAGCGTAGCATCTGTTCGCACTAGGCGGCAGCACTCATAGCGATTGATTGAATTACGGCGAGGCGCTTGTTCATGGCTCGGTGGCTTTGAGACCTGCATGCACGAGGAGGCGTGGGTTGTGCGACGAAAAAAGATGGCTTAACGGGGGCGGTGCAGTGGACGTTTGGATGGTGATGGATGATGAAAGAACGCTTTTGCGCATGAGCGATGAGTTGTTACGTAGATAACTTATGTAGATACGAGATCAAGAAGCGATTGGAATGGACATATGCCCTCGTGCCGTGACGGATTGGTCTGTCGTGCAAAACGCGGTTGTACTCAATCCTACTTATGCATAACGGAGCAGTATGAAGTAGGGAGATCTCATTACTCGACTGTGATGCATACCAATGTAATCGACTATGAATTCCCACTACTGAAGCGACTGAAGACTGAACAAAAATGCGCCCCCAACGCCATCCGACCGAACTCACGACCAATGCTACTTTCTTCCTGCTCTCTCGTTGAGAACCAGGTGAGGCCGACCAATGCTTACGCAGGGAACAATATCGCTGTGAATTGCGCCACCGTAAGGCCAGCGACGTCTCCGTCGCGCTTGAGCATGATGTCGAGGCGATTCTCGAAGCCCCGATTGTTCTCGGTTAGGAAGGCGTCCAACATGCACTGGACAATGAGGCGCCAGTCCTGCTCGGTAATGCTCAGCTGGCCTCCGCTAACCGCGGTGTCGAACGAGACCATGAATCCGGTGCCAAGAGCTCGAATGAGCACCTCTTTGACGCCGTGGGTCCTCCCTAGATGACCCAGCGCAGCTGCCATCTCATTGACGGTGGCAGTCAAATCGGTGGCGGTGGTGGGTAGGTTGACGAGGGCGTTGCTGTTGAGCACATCTCTGGTGATAGACTTGGTGAACAGGCTGAGACCGGAGACCAGGGAGAACCTGAAACCAGAATGGAACGGGAAACCGACCGCGGGCTGGGGTTGGCGGCGAGCGAGGTCAGAGAAGGTGGATGGCTCCATTAACTCTGCATAACGCTCGCCTAAGAAGGCCGTGGAACCTAGCTCGTAGTCTCCCGAGGCGTCTTCGTCGCGCCGCGTTAAGGAGGGATAGTCAACGTCGCTACTGTCGTCCTGGACGTGGCAAGTATTGTTTCCGGAGGGATCTGTGTCAAGTATACCCCCAATGGTATCTTGGAAAGTCTGCATCGTGCTGGTGAAACCCCACTGAGGGTCATTCGTGAACTCGGCCGTCTCGAGATGGTAACCCAGCATCAGCAGACCGGTGTCGGTTTCGCTCGCGCAGCCAAGAAGCACTCCTCGCCGCTTCATGGAGGCGAAATAGCTATCGCAGATGGATGGTCTGGAGCCCGGGAAGACTTCCGCCAGGATGACATTGTACTGGAGGGAGTCCTGGCCGTTCAATGTGTTTTTGTAAACCGAGCACGAGAGGACTCGAGCGCGCACGTCCCCAAGAGCACTGCGGCAGCACAAGGCCAGCGCGAGCCAGGGCGCAAGCGTAGTCAAGAGCATTCTCGGAGGTCTGGTCCGCGGTTCGTGTTTCCGAGGAGGAGCTGATGGCGGTTTGAGCTGTGGTGTATCGCCGTAAAGGTGTACGGGCACAGCATCTCGGCGGCGGATGGTCTCATATATATAAGATATAGTCCTTTTCGAGGCTCCGGCACAAGTATTGCAAAGGTCTGCCAAGCGTGCTCTTGCTCAATACGGTTGTCACTGTACAGGTGCAAGCTCAGTAGGACCAGAACAGGGCAAACGGATCTGAGTGAGACTGGGCGGGGGCCTTACTGAGTATTACATGTACCTACCAAGGATGGGATGCGAGGCTTAGAAGGACCAGAACAACTCAAACGGCCTTTCGACTGTTAGAGGCTGTATCGTATTCGCCGTAGCTGTGCGATGGCGGTGTCAGAGTTGGCGGTGGTGCACTCTGCCACTGCGACCAACAATTGATCACTTAAACTGCTTCAAGCACCATTTCCTTTCTCGAGTGGTGTTGTCTGACCGAATGCTTGTTGGCTCCGACAGCTTTGGTGCTGCGTCCCTAGAATGCTTAGGGCCACAAGGAAGCACGGCGAGGTCCATGGAGTAGGAGAGATGTAGTAGTCTGAGGTGGAGTCGAGACGGCATACGCGTAGACTTCACCCAAGCAACCACCCCCCACCGGACTAGATTTTTTCTACCAGCTGCCGTCGTACTCATCAATGCAGCATCTGGCCAGCCGACATGATCCCCAACTGTCGCACAGCACAAGTCATGGCCGACGACCTGTAGCACATCTGTGCATGAGATTCATGGGCGATGCAATGACCTTTCGTGGGTCCATTCTCCGTGCGTGGATACTGTACGGGCCACTGGACCGAAGAGGTATGGATGCAGTGAAATAGACATTACCGTACCGCTGTTGATCGAAGCGCCCTGCCGCTCTCGTGCAACGAAGAGCATGTGAGTAGCACGTGCCGAGCTCCAGCCCTGGACGCCGTCGGACGCCACTAAAGCGTCGTCTCCGCCCGAGCACCTCTACGTCAACAACACCCATACATACACCGTCTTGCCAACGCCAACAGCCTGTCGTAACGTACTCGAGTTTGTGATATCTTGCTGACCAGATCAGCATCATAGTCTGGGTTTCATCGTCGCGGCGGATCTACCAAAGTCCAACGCTGGTCCGCGATTCATACCTTTGCTGCCTTGAAACAGCGACTCGGCGACGGCGGGAAGGTCTCGAGCGTCGAGTGCTTGCGCCTTGACGACGCAGGCTCGTATGCGACAGTGACCTAGCGACTCCAAGCACCAGTCTGGCAGGTGATGGAGCAAGTCACAGCAGCCATCGACTCCTCCATTCCCACCCTCGCGACCTCCTACATACCCGCACACCAACCCTCCGAAACAGCATGGCTGTCACAAGAAGACGTCTGGCAGCGGATAGAAGCCGGGCGCTCACGGCAACACGATGGCGGAAAGGAAGGATGGGGAGATCTACAGGCCTCGCTCAACATAGATGAGCTGGGCTCAACGGGCAAAGGCATTTTGATCGGTATGCTGTCTGCGTTTGGCTCGGCGGCGCTTGTGGCGGCGATTATTGCGACGGTCTATTTCTTCCGGTTCACGAATAGAGGGAGGATCTTTTTGGATCGGATCGGGAGGCCGGGAGAGTATGATGATGAGCAGCAGTTTTTGCGGGAGGAGGAGGATGCGTTGGGGGAGATGGATGAGATGCAGAGGGCGGAGTATTTGAGGGCGAAAGGTGCGTTCGAACAAGATAGGATATGTTGGGTGGTGGTATACTGACAGCAGGCTGCAGCGTTTGTGCAAGCGAATCCACCGGAATCGATGCAGACGGACATCTCGTTATCCCAATTTCTTGCGATTCAAGAGAAGGGCGTCTCAGCGTGGGAGTTTGAGCCGGAGCTGGAGATTGCGAATTGCTTTGTTGAGGGCAGGACGGAGATTGAGTTCTTCGACTCGGAGTGCAGCGTGCAGAGCAATCTACCAATACCGAAACAGAACGAGGTCTACTACTGGGAAGCGAAGCTCTATGACAAGCCGGAGTCGACACTGGTTAGCGTGGGAGTGACGACGAAGCCATATCCGCTGTTCAGGTTGCCTGGGTTGCACAAGTACTCGATCGCATACTCGTCTAGTGGACATCGGCGGTACAACCAGCCATTCACCGGGACGAACTACGGACCACCGTTTGTGCAGGGGGATGTTGTGGGAGTGGGGTACAGGCCGCGAACAGGAACAGTGTTCTTTACACGTAACGGGAAGAAGCTGGAGGATGTGGCGCACGGTCTGAAATCACAGAATTTCTTCCCGACAGTTGGCGCAAATGGGCCTTGCAATGTGCATGTCAATTTCGGGCAGATGGGATTCGTCTTCATCGAGGCGAATGTGAAGAAGTGGGGTCTGGCGCCTATGACAGGCAGTCTTGCTCCCCCTCCACCGTACGGAAGCGAAGCTGGAAGCATCCTCCTTGAAGGTGGAAGGGAAGGCGTACGAGAGGGCCAAGGCTACATCCCAGGTCATGGCCGAACCAACAGCGCACAGATACGGCTTGGGAGAGGACCACCCGCGCGCAGCCCAGGTCCCGAGCGATCACCGACAGACATCTCACTCGCGCAGCTGAACCTTCTCGAATACCAAGAAGAAGAGGACGAGGACGTCGGCGAAGGTACGAGTGAAGCAGCTAGCAGCCAGCCGCATCAACAGTACATCGACCCCGGCCTCCCACTCGAGCCAGCGGATCATCCGCCACCCGACTACGAGAGCCCGGAGGACGATGGGTACGATGACGACGGGCATGATAGCTCAGCTACCACCCCTCGCGCGACCGAGTTTCCACCTTATCGGGATGAATCGCCGAGTCCCAGCCCGCCGATACCGAGTTATGAGGCGGCGACGGAGGCGAGCTCGGATAGGGGGAGGAGTTCGACGAGGTGATGGCTAGGGGTTTCATTTGGGTGACACCATCTTTGCGTTCAGCGATACTGGCGATGAGCGGCTATGGAAAGGCAGAGGTGTGCATGGATACCCATCTGAGCAAGCATGGGTGGTGTAGCGGTTACGATGGATATGATGTTATGCCGGTCTTTCCTCCACCTTCTCTGGTTCAGCCATCCCTAATACCACGCACGTGAGCTAGATATGATCGGCATGACGTAAGTTCTGCGTTCGAGATGAGCGTACACCCAAGTACATGTCTGTTTGATCTTTGCATATCAAGCGAACAAGACAATAATCAACATGGCATCGAAGCTCACGCCGCTTAAGGACCTGAAAGTCCTCAAATATCAAATACCAGCTCATGGCCTCACACCAAATACCTCCATCCAAAATAAGCGTACTGTAGGCCCGTCAGCCACTCATCATGCAGACCATACTAATTCCTACCAGCCCTCCTCATCTACCGCCACGCCTTCCCCTCACCCACCGCTTCCTCCATAGAATCGCACCTCTCCCATATCATCGGCGTCGTCACCCCGCAATGGCGTTGTGAGTATTACTGGGTAAAAGGGTTCTCCAAGACACGATCACACTGCAAGCGGCGCTCTGAGACCTTTTGAACCCTTCCTCGCTATCGAGACACTTGCTTACCCTTTTACCCTTCGGTGCTTTAGATTCAATGTTTCCATATTCCCATTACCACAGCACCTCGCACGAAGTCCTCGGCATCTCCTCCGGCCGCGCGCGCCTCTGCTTCGGCCACGAGGACAACCCGAAGCGCGTCGAGGAGGTGCTGGAGCAGGGGGATGTGATTGTGATTCCGGCTGGGGTGGCGCATCGGTTGCTGGAGGATTTGGAGGGCGGGTTTGAGATGGTGGGGTGTTATCCGAGGGGCTGTAGTTGGGATATGTGTTATGGGAGAGAGGGGGAGGAGGCGAAGGTGAAAGGGATTGGGGGGTTGGGGTGGTTTGAGCGAGATCCGGTGTATGGGGACGAGGGACCGGTGTTGGAGGTGTAGGAGGGGAGGGGTGGTGGTGCAGGTGGCGGATGGGGGTGGGGCATGTGATAGTGGGTGAATGCAACCTCGCAAGTGTTATCAACTTCTTTGCCTTGCTTATTCGTTACATGTAACCCCACTCTGTGCTACCTTGTGTGATGGTGTCAGTTTAGACGATCGAATTCACGATCGCGACACATTCGCTCGCGTGGTCCGTGCTGAATCCGGTGTTGCCCCATGTTTCCAGCATCAGTCACCAACTTCAAGGCTTCTGTCTTTCCTCCAACCACCACTTCAGTCGCAGTTGCCGACAACAACAACAACCTGCTTCGCGCTGCCTGGATCTTCCTTCACTCCTTCAGCAACACACCCAACAGCAGCACGTCGACACAGACGTGCGTGCAGCGGTAGAAGCGGACTCTCACCTTCGAGCCCGCCATTACTAAACCACATCCTCGACTTCAAACCACCTACAAGAGCCTTCACGGCTGCCGCGATTCCCATAAACATCACACGCACCCGCCACCATGTCGCAGAACGGCATGACGGTGCGGCCGCAACCGCCCATGCCCACCAACAAGGACGACATCACTGGCACATGGAACTACCTGGAGTGGGGCGTGGAGCGGATCATGCTGGCTCTCAAGGATGGCGTCGACCTGAAGACGTACATGTCGCTCTACACCTCCATTCACAACTTCTGCACGGCTCAGAAGGCCGTGGGTTCCCAACCGCAGAACAACCTGAATAGCAGTCACAGAGGGGCACATTTGCTTGGAGAAGACCTCTACCATCGGTTGAACGAGTATCTGAAGCGTCACCTCACGAGTGTGCATGAGGAGCTGGTCAAGCACTCCGATGAAGCGCTTCTCACATTCTATATCACAGAGTGGAAGCGCTACACCACCGCCGGCGCGTACAACAACCATCTCTTCCGCTACCTGAACCGCCACTGGGTGAAGAGGGAGGTGGATGAGGGCAAGAAGGACATCTACGACATCTATACCCTGCATCTCGTACGATGGAAGGAGGACATGTTCGGATCGACGCAGAATGCGGTCATGGACGCAGTCCTCCGCCTGGTCGAGAAGCAGAGGAACGGAGAGACGATTGAGCAGTCCAAGATCAAGGACGTCGTGGAAAGCTTCGTGTCTCTCGGTATCGACGAATCCGACAGTGCAAGATCCACACTCGACGTCTACCGGCAGTACTTCGAGAAGCCGTTCCTGGAGGCGACTTCGAAGTACTACACTGCGGAGTCACAACAGTTTTTGGCTGAGAACTCCGTGGTGGACTACATGAAGAAGGCGGAGCGGAGGCTGGACGAGGAGAAGGAGCGCGTGGCCTTATACCACCGTGAGGAAATCATGGGACCTCTTATGAAGACCTGCGAGCAAGCCCTCATCGCAAAGCACGCCCCCATTCTACGAGACGAGTTCCAGGTGCTGCTCGACAACGACCGTGAAGAGGATATGGCGCGCATGTACAAGCTGCTCGCTCGCATTCCGGAAGGGCTCGATCCTTTGCGGACTCGCTTCGAGGCACACGTCCGTCGTGCTGGGTTGCTCACCATCGAGAAGGTGGCTGGCCAGGGCGATGCGCTCGATCCGAAAGCATACGTTGATGCCTTGCTGGAAGTTCACACTCAATACGCAGCACTCGTCAAGTCAGCCTTCACCGGCGAGTCTGAGTTTGTGCGCTCTCTGGACAACGCCTGTCGAGAGTACGTCAACCGGAACAAGGTGTGCGAGAAGAACACGACACGTTCTCCTGAGCTCCTGGCCAAGCATGCCGACAATGTGCTGAAGCGCTCGACGAAGTCTACCGAGGAGGACGATATGGAGAAGCTGCTCAACCAGGTCATGACTGTCTTCAAGTACATCGAGGACAAGGATGTGTTCCAGAAATTCTACTCGAAGACTCTGGCGAAGCGTCTCGTCAACGGCACATCCGCATCCAACGACGCTGAGACTTCCATGATCTCCAAGCTCAAGGACGCTTCAGGTTTCGAGTACACCAACAAGTTGCAGCGAATGTTTCAAGATATGCAGACGTCCAAGGACCTTAACCTCGCCTACGACGAGTGGCGCAACGACAACTTCGACAAGGAGGATCGTAAGGACGAGATCGATGCCACCTACCAGATTCTCGGAACCGGGTTCTGGCCACTTCAACCGCCTACTACCGGATTCATCCCTCCACCAGCAATCGTCAAGACCTACAAACGCTTCGAAAACTTCTACAACAACAAGCACGGTGGTCGCAAGCTCACATGGCTGTGGCATCTGTGCAAGGGCGAGATCCGCGCAAACTACATCAAGATGGGCAAGGTGCCGTACACCTTCCAAGTCTCCACACACCAGATGGCGATCATGCTCATGTTCAACGACTCCGATACTGTGGCGTACGACGACATCGCGGCGGCCACCACTCTCGACAAGGGCACGCTCGACCCTTCCATCGGCATCATGCTGAAGGCGAAGGTTCTTACGGCCAGTCCTGAAGGAGCGTCTCCGCAGTCCGGCACGAGCTTTACGCTCAACCACGGCTTCAAGCACAAGAAGGTCAAGGTCAACCTCAACGTGCAGATCAAGTCTGAGCAGAAGGCGGAGGCTGAGGAGACGCACAAGACGATTGAGGAGGACCGCAAGATGCTCATGCAGGTAAGTTTGACATCAACATTTCTTTCGCAGGGATATATGTTAACATTCATTCTAGTCCGCCATCGTCCGCATCATGAAGTCGCGCAAGCAGATGAAGCACGCCCAGCTCGTCGGCGAGACGATCCAGCAGATCAAATCGCGCTTCAGCCCGAAGATCCCGGACATCAAGAAGTGCATCGACATCCTGCTCGAGAAGGAGTATCTCGAGCGTCTCGATAATGACGAGCTCGGGTATCTGGCATGAGTGGTGAGAGAGAGAAGGATGTGGGTGTGCTATCACGAAGGTACGAACTTGACGCGGTTCCGTTGTGCATTTACACTCCATGATCCGGGGCATCAGTATGGCGGCGGGGGGTCACTTTAGCATGGCGTGGGCGTCTTGATAACTATGGGAATGAATGGAATGATTGAGGTCATCAACTAGCTCAACGGTTGTGCTTTTGCTGTGCGAGGGTGCATGGCTTAGCGGATGAGACCATAGAAGATACGAGAATGTGAAAAGCTTGCAAGAGTAACTGAAATGCGCTTCTCGTGGTATTAGAGTCTCGTTCCAAGTAGTTCTGGTCGTGGTATTATCGTGTTATCTTCATCGGCTCCACGTGATCGAACAAGACCCTTCCATTCTTACGCCACTCTGCAGCTGCTAGCGCAGCAATTTGTCTTCCGCAAGCTGTTCAGAGTCCGAAGTCTCCCATCGAACACCACACTCTCCTTTGCATGCCAACATGTACGCAATCCATACCCCTTCGTGAGAACTCGTTACTAACAATGCCACCCAGGGCGCCACTTGTAGATAATGCGCAGATCAAATCTGCCTCGCTCCACAACCCCCGACCTCTGCTCCTCCACGCCTACATCCTGCCTTTCACGATCGCCTGGCCCGTCTTCTTCAGCATCTACCTGTCCCAGGACTCCTACGACACGTACATCAACGGGCAAGAATGGACCTTTGTCTTCGCCGGCTCCATCGTCACCACGCAGAGTCTGGTATGGCTCATGACGTTCTGGAACGTGAATATCCGCGCCTGGTTCACTGCGTCGTCTGCGAGCAGCGTCAAGGATGCGAAGCTGATCAAGGTGCTGCCTCAGCAGAATGCGGGAAGCGCGGAGATCTGCGAGATCAACAGGCAGAAGAGGGCTGATGGCAAGGACGACGTTAGTTTCTTGTTCCAGAAGAGACGGTTCCTATACGACGAGGGCAAAGGCTCCTTCGCGCCGCTGGAGTTTAAGCTGGATCAGGAGCCGAAGCCTACGGTCGGCTCGTTCCAGGAGAGCAGGGGTTTGCGCAAGAAGGACGAGATTGAACGGATACAACATCATTACGGGAACAATATCTTCGACATCCCCGTGCCGACTTTCTCGGAGCTGTTCAAGGAGCACGCGGTGGCGCCGTTCTTTGTGTTTCAGATCTTCTGCGTTGGACTGTGGATGCTGGATGAGTACTGGTATTACTCACTGTTTACGCTGTTCATGCTGGTCGTCTTTGAGTCGACGGTTGTGTGGCAGCGGCAGAGGACGTTGAAGGAGTTCCGGGGGATGAGCATTAAGCCATACGACGTCTACGTGTTTCGGGAGAATAAGTGGAGGGAGGTGCTGAGTGATGCGCTGCTTCCTGGGGATCTGGTTTCTGTGGGCCGGACGAAGGATGATAGTGGTGTGGCTTGCGATATGATTTTGGTCGAGGGCAGTGCGATCGTGAACGAGGCTATGCTTTCTGGAGAGAGCACGCCTGTACTTAAGGATTCGCTTCAGCTGCGTCCGGCAGATGCGCGTGTAGAGCCGGAGGGTCTGGACAAGAATGCTTTCCTCTGGGGTGGCACCAAGGTCTTGCAGGTTCAGCATGGCAATGCTTCCGAAGACGCTCCGGGCACCGTTCAGCAGCTCGCATCTGGCGTACCTCCACCACCTGACAAGGGTGCCATGGCTGTGGTGGTAAAAACGGGCTTCGAGACGAACCAGGGCGCTCTCGTCCGGACGATGATCTACTCGACCGAGCGTGTCAGCGCGAACAACCTCGAAGCACTGCTTTTCATCCTCTTCCTCTGCGTTTTCGCCATCGCCGCGTCGCGGTACGTGTGGGTTGAGGGTGTCAAGGTCGACCGCAAGCGCTCGAAGCTGTTGCTGGACTGTGTGCTTATCGTCACTTCTGTCGTTCCGCCGGAGTTGCCTATGGAGTTGAGCTTGGCTGTGAACACGAGTCTGGCTTCCCTCAGCAAATTCGCCATCTTCTGCACGGAGCCGTTCCGGATACCGTTCGCTGGCCGTGTGGATGTTGCTTGCTTTGACAAGACTGGCACGCTTACTGGAGAGGACTTGGTGGTTGACGGTATTGCTGGGCTTTCGCTGGGCGAAGAAGGTGCGGCGAGCGAGCCTGATGGCGCACAGAGCCAGCTGATCAGGGTCAATGGGACGAACCAGGCCACCACTCTTACCTTGGCCACGGCGCACGCTTTGGTCAAGCTCGAAGAGGGAGATGTTGTCGGCGAGCCCATGGAGAAGGCCACACTTCAAGCACTTGGCTGGACCGTCGGTAAGAACGACACGCTTTTCGCCAAGTCAGCGCAGACAGGCGAGAAGACGGTCGGCAACAGCGTGCAAATCAAGCGACGCTTCCAATTCTCTTCGGCTCTTAAGCGACAGAGCTCTGTCGCTATTACCACCACAATGGACCGTTCGAGCGGGAAGAAGATCAAGAGCACTTTCGTCGGCGTCAAAGGTGCGCCAGAGACCATTCGGAAGATGCTTGTCGATGTGCCGCCGAAGTACGAGGAGACTTTCAAGTACTTCAGCAGGAATGGCGCAAGAGTGTTGGCCTTGGCGTACAAGCATCTTTCGGCAAGCGATGAGATTGGGCAGAATAAGATCAACCATCTCAAGCGTGAAGAGGTTGAGAGCGAGCTGCATTTCGCTGGGTTCCTGGTCTTGCAATGTCCTCTTAAGGATGACGCGATCAAGGCTGTGCGTATGCTTAACGAGAGCAGTCATCGCGTGGTCATGATCACTGGTGACAACCCGCTCACTGCTGTACATGTTGCGCGGCAGGTTGAGATCGTGGATCGGGACGTTCTCATTCTGGACGCGCCAGAGCATGATGACAGCGGTGAGAAGCTGGTCTGGCGTAGTGTCGATGACAAGACGAATATCCCGGTCAACCCTACTGAGGCCCTTGATGCCGAGATCCTGAAAAGCAAGGATTTGTGCGTGACAGGCTTCGGACTCGCGAAGTTCAGGGGCCAGAAGGCGCTACCGGACCTGCTAAAGCATGCTTGGGTTTATGCTCGCGTGTCACCTAAGCAGAAGGAAGATATCCTGCTTGGTCTGAAAGAGGCGGGCTACACCACACTCATGGCAGGTGACGGCACGAACGACGTCGGTGCACTGAAGCAAGCTCACGTTGGTGTTGCACTGCTCAACGGCTCGAAGGAAGACTTGGAGAAGATCGGCAAGCACTTCCGTGAGTCGAAGATGAAGGAGGTGTATGAGAAGCAGGTTGGCATGATGAAGCGCTTCAACCAGCCCAACCCGCCTGTGCCCGTGCACATTGCACATCTCTACCCGCCTGGTCCGACGAACCCGCATTACGAGAAGGCCATGGAGCGAGAAGCGCAGATGAAGGCGCAGTGGGCGGCTGCTAACGGCCAGCCGGTGCCTAATGGTACTGCGAACGGTGCACCTGTGCAAGCTGTCGCGCCAACGCCCGAGCAGAGCAATGAACCTGTCCGACAGAACAATGCTGCCTTTTCTATGGCGGACAAGCTCACTGCATCGATGATGGAGGACCAGCTGAACGATGACGAGCCGCCTACCATCAAGCTTGGCGATGCTTCGGTCGCCGCGCCTTTCACGAGCAAGCTTGCAAACGTCGTTGCGATCCCCAACATCATTCGACAAGGTCGTTGCGCGCTGGTGGCTACCATTCAGATGTACAAGATCTTGGCGCTCAACTGCTTGATCAGTGCGTACAGTTTGAGTGTGCTGTATCTTGATGGTATCAAGTTTGGAGATGGACAGGTGACGATTAGTGGAATGCTCATGAGCGTGTGCTTCTTGAGCATTTCACGCGCGAAGGTAAGCTCCATCTTCCATTTTCTTCGGAAGTAACACTAACGATTTTGGACAGCCCGTCGAACAACTCTCCAAAGAACGCCCGCAAAACAACATCTGGAACTGGTACATCATCCCCTCCGTCCTCGGCCAATTCGCCATCCACATCGTCACCCTCATCTACATCTCCGACTACGTGCACAAGTTCGAAGAGAAAGAAGACCGCGCCAAAATCGACCTGGAGAAAGAATTCCAGCCTTCGCTCCTCAACAGCGCCATCTACCTCCTCCAGCTGATCCAACAAATCTCCACCTTCGCCATCAACTACCAAGGCCGCCCCTTCCGCGAGTCCATCCGCGAGAATAAAGGCATGTACTACGGTATCTGCGCCGTCACGGCCCTGGCTTTCAGCTGCGCGACGGAGTTCGTGCCCGAGATCAACACGCAGCTGAAGCTGGTGCCGTTTACGAACGAGTTCAAGTTTACCATGACGACGGTGATGGCGTTGGATTTCGTGGGGTGTTGGGTGATTGAGAAGGCGTTGAAGTTGGCTTTTAGCGATTATAAGCCCAAGGATATTGCGGTGCGGCGGCCGGATCAGTTGAGGAGGGAGGAGGAAAGGTTAAGGGTGGAGCAGGAGAAGGCGGATCATGAGAGGGAGGTTGCGCTTGGGAAGGCGTAGGTGGGGTGTTGTATAGTGTAGCTGCTGTAGCTGGATGTTGTATTGGACTTTAGACGCTCTTCGGCACATCTTCTACGGTTCAGTCGAATTCGACAATAGGCGGTATCTCAGAGCTTCGCTGTGCCGCCGAGAAGTTGCTGCCGAGCATCGTCTGTCAACGCCACATAGCCCTGCCCTTCCCTCTCGATCCAGTACATTCGATCTCTGCTCTCCGCTGGTGGCGAGAATGCTGCAAGCGACGTGATTAGTCTCGTTGCCCTCTCTCGAAGCGGCGAAGAAGGGTATTACGTACCTTCTTTCCGCAAGCTAGTCTTCAGCTTCTTCAGCATCAACGAGACGTACTCACTGCCCACACTGTCACTTATTCCAATCTGCTCTCTTTTTTGCGGGTCACTCCCATCGTCGTCTACCAGAATTCGCAGAAAGCGTGGCACTGCGTAGCTTGCCAGTCCAGCCGTTTGGGTGAGGTACTGCTCCAAGCCTCGTATGGAGTCAATTTCGATTTGACCGGGATCATTCGGCGAAGCTCCCTTTTGCAATGTTATAGCTGCCAATCCCATCTGTCCGTCCAATCCGAACTTATTCATGGGTATCGCGTACACGTTGGCGGAGGAGATGTGAGGGTGGTTGAGAAAGGCCATCTCGACTTCGGTGGTGGAAATGTTCTGAGACGTGTCAGCAGCCCATCCTGACAGAGGCAGCGAGTTCAGCGTACATGGCCCTTCGCGCGGAACGTATCTCCTACAAGATTTAGGTGAAAGACGTCAGCTTCACATCCTTGCTATGTTGGGAAAGGAGGTTACGCTGCCGGCTGCTATCTCCTAGACCAATCCGAAGGTTTTAGTAAGCGAGAAGCCCCTTGAGGGCCATTTGGGCCGGCAAGCTCTCGGAGACGTTCAGGTCCGAGACATAGCAGCGACATGAACCATTTGAACTTCCTTACCTAAGCGATCAACAAAGGTGACGAACCCCTTGCTGTCCTGCGGAAGGTTAGCAAAAATTCTTCTTTTCGAAAGGGAGGCTGTTCTCATACCATTGACATAGCATCACCCAATCTCCAAAAGGTGTCCCCCTTTGCAAAGACATCCTTGAGCAACTTCTTGTTAGTCGCCTGGACTCCGCCTTCACCAACGTAGTCATGTATCCGTTGCATCGGTGGCTTGATTCTGTTGATAGCTATAGACAAAAGCGCACAGTGGTTAGCCAGGGTCTCAGGCATTACGAGGGCTTGGCCATCGTACCTTCTCCAACCTCCCCATACTTCGCCTGAATACATAGCCCAGTCTTGGGGTCCCGTATCACTTCGCCGGAGTCCATGTCGATGCGGATGATGTAGAAAGTGTCTTGACCGAACCAGGAGCTGCGCATCAATGGTCCCCAATGTGCCACTTTACCAACCGGCTCGTTGTTCGAAAGGTTGGAGTAGTTGATCGAAGATGTCCCTTCTGTCGCCGAATAGTATTCGGTTATCCAAGGCACACCAAAGCGAAGTCGAAATGCTTTCCATACTGGCGCTGCGATACCCAGGCCGTAGATGATCTCCATCCCGTGGGTCTTCTTTTCATCTGGGTGAACTGGATCTGGAGGTGCTGTTGAAAGATTGAGCAAGAGCGTCAGCAAGTGTCTCAGCCAGGCAAATAGGTATTAGAAGGTCTCGAGACGCCGATCGTGGCTCGACCGTGTCTCGGAGAACCCTTCTATCGGCCAGTCTTACCCTGCACGAGATATCGGACCATCTCGCCGATGTAGAAGAGCATGTTTGCTCTAGTTCGTCGGACGTCATGCCAGAAGTTGCGAACGGAAAACTTGCGTGCGAGAATGATTGTGCCACCTGCTCGTACAGTTGCGGGTAGAAGGGCATATCTGTTCAGTAATTAGCAGACATACATCATGGCTAGGAAATACGTTCCACTTACGTTGCGCCACCGTGGAATAGCGGCGTGCAAGCATAAAGTCGTCTTCTTTTCTCGAACATGTAAGGCCATCTGGTAGGACTAGCAGCCATGTGCTGAAGTGGCAGTAATGGTCAGTATGTGATCGAACAACAAATATCTTCCCAACTTACTGAATATCCCGTAGGCCATGTCGCAGCCTTGGGCAGGCCTGTGGTGCCACTTGTGAAGAGATACTGTGAAGTATCCGCCTGGCCTACTTTCGGACGCCGCTCGGGTGGCCACTCCGCCATGCCAGGATGAACGGGGTCGAGATCGTTATGCTTCAATACACCAACTTCAGCGGCAAGAGCACAAGGCGGATATGCTCCGTAATCGTAGACGAAGACCTCCTTGAGCTTTGGTAGCCCTTGAAACACACCATCCACCCGCTCAAGATTCATGCTTGCGGCAACACGAGGGTAGAGCTCGTAGGAGCAGAACAGAAACTCGGAATCGCTGATCTTGACGCAGTGTCGAAATGGTTCCTGGGTGATTGCTGTGTTGACCGGAGCAGGAATTGCTCCGATCTTAAACAATGCCCACCACATAAAATAGAACTCAGGAGAGTTGTCAATCATCATGGCCACGACAGTTCGATTGCGGATGCCCATCTTCTCGAAGGCAAGAGCAAGTCGTCCAACCTCTGCTCGGGTCTCTGCGTAGGTCCATGAGCGGTCTTCGAAGAGGAAAGCCTCACCGTATTCATTCTGTCCGAAGGTAAAGTGCAATACATGGTAAAACGACCAGTCATCATCCCCAAAGGCCTGGCATAGCTGTTCCCAGTGCTTTGCTTGCTTGCGGGCGGACCGTATTTGCCCAATGTCGGAGCGTATGCTATAGCGTTTGTCCAGAGCAGCGCCGGCCAACACGGTCCCGGTTATGGCGGCCAACGCGGCGGTGGTCCTCACCATATTGACAAGGTTTTCGACCAACGATCGAATGATAGTCGGAAGACTTGAGCATAGATTGTAAAAACTATCTACTTGCCTTGTACTCACGGTTCAGACTCGCGTCGGTTACGCGTACCCTACCTCGGTTTTCCGGCCTTTCAAGGCGGGGACTGGACGACGAAGGCGTTACATCGCGGCCAAATCCATCGAGAATGACAGCGTGCTGGGAGAACTATCGACTATGGATGCATGTACACAGACACAATTGAGAGCTCACGGAGAAGTGGTGACAGGAAGTGTGGTTGACTTGGCGCTATGACCAGCTTGTCGGCTGACTTCGACTTCACCCCTATTCTTCCTTCTCCTATCCTTTTTACCGTCTACATCTACCTATCTATCTGAACGAAGGCTTGATATGTCCATTTGCTCTCTGCTGAAGCCTCTCTACGAGATTGTGATTGTACCTGTAGTGATGTCAGCGGCATCCCGCGCAGTTCAAGAACAGACGACTCACATATGCTTGGTCCACGAGCACAACAGCGATCGCGTATCAGCAGGATCAATGATTTCTTCGACCCCGAACTTATTCGCTGTCCGTACTGGGTTCTGTAGGTTCAGATACTCAGCCTCGAGTTGGGCATAGACCTCATCGCGCTTGTCGCCCGCTTTCTTCAAGTCGGCGCGATGGTTAACTGCGAACATATCAGTGAAACGGCCAACGGTAGCTGCATGCTCTACTGACCTTCAATGCCGCCTTCCAGAGGAATGCTTCCCCATTCTCCGGATGGCCTGCAGCAAGTCAGCGGGGTCTGAGTACAACACGAACAGCACGTCTTACCAAGCTACTCGTGGACTCATCTCTCGACTGCCGATCAGAATCGAACCTCCAATGCCATAACACCGCCTCAACACCACCGTAAATACCGGTACAGTTGTTGACCACAGCGTCTTATACATCTCGAGACCTACGAACAAAAGTGCAAAAGGGTTAGCGAACGTCTCAGACACGGTAGGATTTTTCTCGCGCACCCCACTTCATTACACCACTTCGCTCTGCCACAGTACCAATCGCAAAGCCAGGAATGTCCACCAGTTGGATCAACGGGAGACCCATCACATCGCAGAGCCGAATGTGCTTTGCGTACTTCTGGGACCCGGCCGTATCGAGGGCGCCAGCGCCTTTCATTGCATCATTCGCGAAGAGACCAACTGGGCGCCCGTTGAAGCGTGCGAAGCCAACCACTACGGTGTTGCCCCAATACGGCCCAATCTCGAAGAAGGAGTCCTTGTCTACCAGCGACCGGATGATCGGCCGCACCTCGTACATCCGTTGTCTTCTTCGAGGGATCGCTGTTCGCAGCTCAGGACATTTCCGGTCTGGACCGTCTTGGGATGGTGATACTGGAGGAAGCAGACCACCATGATTGCCTACGTAGGAAAGAAAGTCGGCAATCTGGTCGAAGCAGCCTTTTTCGTTCGGCGCAACATTGTCAATGACACCGTTTGCGCAGTGGATTCGTGGACCACCTAACGCATCAAAGCTGAGATCTTCTTCGAAAGTTGCGCCCTCAACGATTTTCGGGCCAGCGTTGAATAGTGTCCCGATGTCTGCCGCGATCACGCTGAAGTGCGAGACTGCTGCTCGTGCCGCACCTAATCCGACAGCCTGTCAAGAAGTCAGTGAGTCACACTATGCGCGGAGTCTGGGTACTCACTGGCCCGACTACAGCAGCACATTGAGGTATACCTAGGTCAAGCTCCCTGTACTGCTCGCAATCTCAGCATGTTCCACCCTGGGAAGAGGAAGCTTGCTCACCACCCAATTCAACAGCTCCAGATCTGGCAGGTAACTTCCGCCCTGTGTCCGGTACGTAGTGATGGATCCACCACCAGACGCTCCATCGACGACCTTGATCATCGGGAGCTTGAGATGGACACACAGCTTCTCCATGTACAGGGTCTTTGCCATGAGCGCACCGTCCGCATGTCCAGCCCTGAGGGTAAAGTCATCTGCAGTGAGAAGGACCGTCCGATTCCGTATCTTGCCGAACCCTTCGACGACGTCAATTAACGATCTCGTCCCCTGAAAACTTCAAAGCTCACCTTGGACGTTGTTACTCGGCGTAAACTCAGCGACAGTCTCCTTCTCGTCCTCGATCAAAGAATTCTTTGGGCCATCTGGCTTGACCCAGGTCGCTGTCCCTGCTGCGCTTCCGACTTCTCTAAACGATCCGGGATCCAAGAGCAAATCGATTCGTTCTCTCACCCACAGTTTACCGGCTTGTTTGTGTCGTTGGTAGCCGGTCGTTTCTGTCTTGGGTGTCTGAGCGAGCTTTCGAACATGGTTGACTTCGGCCAGTACATCTGACCAGTCAGCTGGTAGCTCAGTTTTTCGTGTCTTCGGTTTTCTGTCCTTTTTGGTGGTTGGTGTATCTGATTTGATATGAGATGAGACGAGCTCCAACCTGCGTTTGGCGTCCTCGTCAGCCATCGTTGGAGGACGAGCTGGTACTTGGACTATTTAGACAGCACCACTTCTCTGTTCGATAGTATTCACATCTCAGCCTATCTTGGGAAACTCTTCTTATTCGCAAAGTGATCGTGCCGCGACGTTATTGAACGACGATCAAAAGTTAAGTGATTGCCTCGGCCAAAGCCGAGGTGAGAGGAGGTGTCGTGGAGGAGTACTGCGAGTGTGACCGATGTAGATCATCTCAGCATTGTGCCTGGGTGCTACAAGACGGTGCTACGATGTTGCATTGACTCCTCGAGTGGTCCCTGGCTCTTCGAGTGAGAAATACTGCTCACTATCGAATCATGGGTCCGACCAGAACGATCAGGCGTCTATTGGTCGCCAACAGGTACGAGTTGCAGCAGTGTAGTGATACGTTTACCATGCTGACTGTGGTAGAGGAGAAATTGCGATTAGGATATTGACCACCGCCCGAGAGCTGAACATTCACACGATCGCTGTGTACACCGAAGACGATGCCAATCACGCCGCATACGCCGATGAAGCTCTACTTCTCCAATCACCATCCGACTTTACCGACATCTCGAAGGTCGTCGAGCTCGCAATAAGTGCAAACGTCGACTCAGTCCATCCAGGTTATGGTTTTCTTTCGGAGAATGCAGACTTCGCTTCCGAGCTTGACGAGAAAGGCATGCGCTTCGTCGGACCAAGCTCAGACATATTACGGCAGACAGGTGATAAGCTGGCAGCACGACAACTCGCCTTGTCGAACAATGTCCCCGTTCTACCAGCATCCGATAATGCTACCTCAAACCTGGAAGAGGTGCGAGCTTTCGCCTCCAGTGCTGGCTATCCCATCATGATCAAAGCCGTGGACGGTGGCGGCGGACGAGGTATCAGGCTAGTTCGTTCACCTAATGAGCTTGACGACAGCTTCAAACGGGCATGCGGAGAGTCTCCAAGTGGCCAGGTATTTCTTGAGAAAGCTGCAGTTGACGGCTTCCGCCACGTAGAGGTGCAAGTACTGGGAGACGAGTATGGAAATGTTTCGCATCTATGGGAGCGGGAGTGTAGCATCCAGCGGAGGTTCCAGAAGATTGTCGAGCTTGCGCCATCAATGATTCCTGATAGGGCGGTCGTCAGACAGGTCATCGACGGGGCTTTGAGGATGGCGGCATCAGTAAGTCGAGAGAACTGCTCGCCTTCTATGTACTGATCGTCCTCAGGTTGGATATGCGTCGCTCGGAACATTCGAATACTTAGTCCACGAGTCCAAGCCAGAATTCTACTTCCTCGAGGTCAATCCAAGACTTCAGGTCGAGCACACAATATCGGAAGAGATCGCTGGAGTCGACATCGTCCGTTGCCAAATTCTGCTTGCGCAAGGACTGTCGATAGCAGACTTGGAACTTCCAGATACCTCAATTGCGCCTCGTCAGCAAGCCATCCAGCTCCGGATCACTGCTGAGGACCCGGCCAAGAATTTCACTCTCAGCATGGGCCGCATCACCGCTTTCTCGCAGCCGAGTGGACCCGGTGTGCGGATAGACACGCATTTGAGTAGTACGAAGCCTACGGCTGTCGGGTCTTCCTATGACTCGCTTCTGGGTAAGCTGATCGTACGCTCGCCGACGTTCGAAGGCGCTGGACAGAAAGCACTGCGAGCGCTACGCGACACTACCATCACAGGCGTGACGACCAACTTGACCTTCCTCATGGGCGTCGTAGCATCTCCAGCCTTCGCGCAAAAGAGCTGCTCGACAAGGTGGCTAGAAGACAATTTGAACGGTATCATTGCGTTGGGGAAGGAGACGGAGGCGCAAGGCAGCCTGGCCTCAAAAGAGCCCTACCTTGTCTCTTCGACGACGGAGACCACATCCGCCGGCACAGCAGGTCTTGGAGCTGCAGGAGTACTGTTCCGAAAAGGCGATGCTTTCAAGATGGAGCTTACAGGAGCTGGCCGGGCCAACGACCGCAGTGCGCAGCGAGAAGAGCACCTCCTTCGGATCGACCGCGTACTGATGAACGACTTTCCAAATCAATTGACAGCCGACATGACATTCAGCACTGCGTCGAGCTCAAAGTCGTATGCTGTCAACTTCACCTCCACTACACAGACCAGCGTGGCGTCGTCGCGGCATCGATATGCATCGGCGTCAGATCCGACGCACATCGCCCTGCCGTTCCCTGGACAGATGGTGGAGGTGCTTGTCGATGAAGGAGATGTTGTGAAAGAGGGTGAGGTGCTGTGCGTGGTTAGGCAAATGAAGATGGAGCTTGAGGTACGGGCGCCTTGGGCTGGGACGGTGAAATGGGTGAATGATGTCGAGGACAGTGAAACTGTCAACGAGGGCCTCTTGGTCTGCGAATTGATTCCGGCAGAGGAGAAGAACCGTCGGAGGGCTGCGAGTGTGTTCAAGCTTTGATCGTGTTGGTCCTCTTAGCACCACTGCAACGCTTGATAAAACGTCTGCAACGCGCCTCAATCGTTCCGTTGCCTGAATGTCCGTGATTGGCAGTTCATTGTCAATCGTAGGGACGATAGATGTGTAGACGCTAGAAGGTAATACCAGAAAGGAGGTGAGGTCTGGTAGAGATGGCCCGTGCTCATAGCGGACCTCACCACGACATGATCGTAGACATGCCATCTCATCTCATAGCCTTGCACTCCCCTCAATGCGCCCCTTCCTCAACACCCTGAGGCGGCGGCCCTTCTACACCACCACCCTCGGCGCATTCTGGGGCGCCACCACCATCATCTTCATCAACGACAACGTCCTCGTAACAACCTACGTCGAGGGGGAGTCGATGTCCCCGACCTTGTCCCGCGACTACCACGAAACCGGCCATTGCGACTTCATTCTCTGGAACAAGCTCTTCTCTCGCTCTAAGTTAGAGCGCGGCGACGTGATACAGTATATGAACCCATATAAACCGGAAGCATTCGCGGTCAAGCGAATCATTGGACTGGAAGGGGATACAGTGGTCTTGGATCGGAGAAGGCGGCCAGAAGCGGGTGAGGGGCCTGAGATGCGAGAGACGAGGGCTTGGGATGCGTGGAAGGGGAAGGCGATGGTGCCGCCAGGGCATGTGTGGGTTGAGGGGGACAATGTGCGGAAATCACATGACAGCAATTACTACGGACCTGTATCGATGAGTTTGATCGAAGGGAGGGCGATTGCTGTTGTGAACCCGAGCAAGTTCTGGACCAAGCCTTGGGAGGGTTACAGAAGTCGGACGAAGGTGGTGCCTTTGGAGGGAAGAATGAGAAACTGGACGAAAGAGGGACTGCCGGTTGAGTTGGCAGAAATTGGTGGACCGCATTTGCCGCCTTGAGACCTCTTCGGAACGGTCATGCCTAATCGTCTACGCTGTAGAGCACGAGTTGCCATCTACTGACGAACCACGACTTCCCATCGTGGAACACCGTGTCGACTCTTATTTCTTACCGATAATGGCCTCGACCTCCTTGCACACCGCATCAGTAACCTCCTTGGTACTGGCCTGGCCGCCCATATCTCTGGTCCGCACTCCTCGCTCGGAGATGTTCTCGATAGCCTCCATGAGCTGGTCGGCTGTCTTGTCGAGTGAGCCTTGGCCAACCCATCGGACCATCTCTGCAGCGGACCAGAAAGCACCGATCGGGTTCGCAATGCCCTGGCCAGCTATGTCCGGTGCAGACCCGTGTATCGGTTCAAACATGCTAGGACACGACCGCGTTGGGTCGAGATTGGATGACGGAGCGATTCCGATCGATCCAGCGAGCGCCGCGGCAAGGTCAGACAAGATGTCCGCGTGCACTGCGCTTAGTCAGCATTGCGGATGCAGACAAGTTGAACGATCCACTCACAGTTCGTAGCGACGATAGTGTCCATGCTCTCCGGCTTGTTCACCATCCTCACCGTCATGGCGTCTACGAGCATCTTGTCATGCTCCACCACCCCTTCATAATCCTTCGCGACCTCATAAAACACCTTATCCCACAGCACCATGCCATGCCTCTGAGCATTCGACTTGGTCACCATGGTAAGCTTCTTCCTCGGCCTACTCTTCGCCGTCTCAAACGCGAACCGCATGATCCTTTCGATCCCTACATAGGTGAAGATGGCCACCTCGGTGGCGATCGCATTCGTCCCATGCTCATGCGTAGTCCCACCCTGGCCGGCATACTCACCTTCTGAGTTCTCCCTGATGATGATCCAGTCCAATTCCTTGGGCTTCTCCTTGATCTGAGACAACGGCGCCGTAACGCCTTTCAATACTCTGGTTGGCCGAACATTGACGTACTGGTTCATGTTCTTCCGGATGGGCAGAATCAGACCCCAGAGAGAGATATGGTCGGGTACTGAAGGCCAGCCTACAGCGCCGAAGTAGATGGCGTCGTGCTTCTTGAGCTGGTCCATGCCATCTTCCGGCATGTACCATCCTCGCTCCAGATAGGCCTTGGAGCTCCAGTCGAAGGTGGTGAAGTTGAATTTGAAGCCGCCGTGGGCGGAGGCGATGGTGTTGAGGACTTGGGAGGCCGCGTCGGTTATGTCGACGCCTATACCGTCGCCGGGGATGGCTGGGAGGTGTTAGACTACTTTACTGTAGAGCTGCGGACAGAAAGAAATGAGGGATGTTGTTGGAAATATTCGTTGGAAGCTTACCGGCAATGTTGTACGTCTTCGACATTGCGTTTAGATTGGATGGCTGTTTGGTATTGAATGTGGGATAGCGAGGTTACGTAGTATCCTTAAGAGAAAGGAATTGTGATTGTACTTATAATTCTTGAAACAGGCGATCATCGTATACATCGTCAAGTTACTTCGTCACAATAATGCCCCGACTCCGACTTCGGGCAGTCGTCTTGACTGTTGTCTCGAGCCATTGCGTCCGCTATTGAGACAATTATGGACTTGACTCCGGTTTATGGCGACCTTCAGTCTCTGGGCAACCCTGTCAGCGGCTGATTGTTCAGGCAGAACTATGGCTGCCGAGCTATTGAAGAAAGAAGGTGTTAGTATGAGAAGGTGATGGCGTGTCCCGCAAATCGACCCCACGCGAAGCCAGAACGACAACCAAAGGTCAGCAACTCAGGGTCTTTTCTCCCTTGCTCAGTATAAATAAATGTTCCAGATACTCGACCAGCATATCATTAAATCCTCTCGATTCACCAGCAACTCCAAGACAGCACCGCAACCATGGCCTACCCACCAGGCGGCACATTCTTCGACCTCCCCGGCAAGCGATCCTACGTCGACGTGCCCGTTGACGAGAGCAAAGACAACGCCATCCAAACGACAGAGTTCCTCGACGCCTCCGAAGCACTACTCGGCCTCTTTGACCACCTCGGCAGCGTAGCCTTCACGCCCGTCAAGAACGATATCAACGGCAACATCACCGTACGTCTCATACTCTTCTCATCCCTCCCCAAATGCTAACGAATCGTTCCCTTCAGAAAATCCGCACCCGCCAACTCGCATCCCCCCTCGACTCCTCCACCCTCCAATCCCTCGTCTCCACCGAACTCGCCACCAAAAAACACACCGCCACCGAAGCCCTCCTCTGGCTAACCCGCGGCCTCGACTTCACCGCCCAAGCCCTGCGCCACAACATGGACAACCCCTCCGAAGAGCTGTCCACTTCCTTCCGCAGTGCGTACGGCAACACGCTGAAGCAGCACCACAGCTTCGTGATCAAGCCGATCTTCAGCGCGGCGATGAGCGCGACGCCGTATCGGAAGGATTTCTATGCGAAGTTGGGGGATGATCAGGAGAGGGTGGGGAAGGAGCTGGAGATGTGGTTGAAGGCGTTGGAGAGGAGGGTTGGTATCTTAAAGGAGTTTATGGGGAGGAAGGAGAATGCGTGGAAGTGAGTCAATATTATGATACGGGCTTGAGAGTCTGAAGCATCAGTGGAGCATGGGAGTCTGAGGCGCAGAAGTTGTTCAAGAACGTGCATCATGGTCTAAAGTTGACAAGCAGCTGTCGTGGCTGTCTACGATGAAGTATGTCAATCAGCAGCCAGCTCTCCAGTGCCTTCACTCCATGTCCTGTCCACCATATCAAGAGTATATCCCAGAGCGCCCGCCAAAAGCACATCAAAGCAAACTCATGAGGCTGATCAAGCACTCGCCTTCCCCTTCCTCGAAAACGTCCTCTGCAACCTTGTACTCAAACCCCTCTTCAACCCCGCCCCAGCACTACTCACACTCCTGCTCAACCCACTCGCCTGACTACTGTAGCTCGGCCTTGTCGCCATCATCGGTCTCGTCCCAACCGTGACACCCGACGCCGCAATCTCCTGCATCACCCACTTCACCTCCTCCACCACTGCCTCCGGCCTGTCTCGTATCACATGATGTCCCACGTTCGGAACCTGCGTGTATCGACTCCTCTTGCTCAAACTTAATTGTCTCCGCTTCATCTTCTCGTCTTCTTGCTCCCAGCGCTCGAGCATCAGTCGTTGTGGTTCGAGTTGTTCCTTTTGCGCTTCTGTCCGCGCCATAGCGGCTGCTTTGACCCATTCGTCTTGTTTCTTGCGCAGAGTGTTCCCACGTACGACGCTTAAAGGCGCATCTTGTAAGATTTGTCGTTTGTATTGTTCCTCCTCCACCGCAGGCGCGAGTGCTGTCTCTTGGCCTGTCTCTACGAGCACCATCCCTGCTACCTCTTTCGGTTTCTGCTGTAGGAAGAGTCGCGCGATGCAGCCGCCGTAGGAGTGCGCGATGAAGACGAAGGGGCCGCGGAGCTCCATGCTGTATAAATACGAGCACAGCTCTGACACCGCGCGATGAGGTTTCAAATCCGCGCCCTGGCCGGCGTGTGGGTTTTGCGAAGGACGGTCGTAGAGGAGTACGCGGTGGCCGGATTTATAGAGGACTTCGATCAGACTCAACCACGAGCGCATGCAGGAGTCGTTGCTGCCGTGGAGACATATCACGAGAGGCGCATTGGGGATAGGGCTTTGCGGTGGTGTGAGCAGGTTGATTCGGGAATGTCTTCGTGGTTCGGGCATAGGTTTTTGGCGAGAGTTGGTCGTGCTGTCGCTGTTGAATCGGCCGTATGGATGGCGAGGATGCGATTTCGATTTGACGGGCGAGTCGAGATCATCGTCTTCTTCTAGTTGCTCTTCGACTTCTTCCATTGATTCGGCGGGTGTGAGGAAAGGGTTGGTATCGGTTGTATGGACGTGGACGCTTTTGCGGAGTTCTTGTAAGGCGAACTCTTCCTGATCTGTTTCTTTGGGACGCCTGTTTGCCGAAGCGCCGACGTGAGGGGACGCCATGGCTGCGTTTGGTGTGTGTGGAATGCGAAATGTGTGGTTGTACGCCCACCTGAAACTGATGATGTGCTGAAAGACAGGCTTGCGGAGGGGCTGAAAGCTACCAGGATTTGTTGGGCGCGAGGAAGAAGGATGAACGATGGAAGGAACAGTAGGAGAAGGAGATCACAATACTTGACCAAGGTTGCGACGGCAAGCTTTCTATCAGAGACACGTCTTCATGTCCGAACCGGTTATGGTGCGACGGTGAGTTGGTTAATAGGTTCAGGGGTGCGTCCGGTTCAAGTTGTTGCGTGCGAGGCGTCGTCGCGTCTGGCTCCGAGAATAGCTTCGCCCGATGTCGAGGCTAAGATGCTAAGCACTCGGAGGGGGCCGCTGGCGCGGGCGAGGGTGATCCTGATCGGTTGCTCGTGCAGGTCTCTCACCACCTTGATGAAGTTGTAGGGCTGTTGATGGCCGCCGAGAGTGGGCACGGCATGCGGTGCCGCCGTCGGGCTGACAGAAGAAACCCTGATTGAGGAACACGATTACGAAACGGCACCGGGGATGCATCGGCTCCTGCAGGTCTGTGACCTGTGCCACGAGAGGCAGCAGCTTGAAACCACACGTGCGTGGTGAAGCGCCATCAAGTCATGTCATTCGTTTGGAGTCGTAGGGCTAATCGCGCGCAGTCAGCGAGCGCTTCAACATGCCGCAAAAGCTTTCGAACAGAACATGATCCGTCCCTCTCAGCCAGCGGACGTCGACCTTCTCATTCGATACTGAGATCTTGACCGCCAGCGCTACATGCTCTTCCTCTTCACTGCTCTCCTCGCCTGCATCGCCCATCTTGACTTCCTTCATCGTCGAGTCGTTACCGCCGAACCTCTTCTTCCGCCTCGCAGCCCTCGACCATACGTTCTCCCTTGCTTCAACGACTCCCACCGCACTACTCGCCCGCCACTGCCACCGTACATCCAGCTCCTTCATCGCCGCATCCACCTTTTTACCCGCCCACTCCGTGCTCATCAGAGGCACAGCGATCGTTTGCGCAGTTGGGTAAGGCAGAACCGCGTGCACCAGGTCCCCATGCCTCGCCACATCAACTCTCGGCCTGAAGTCCTGGAAACTCCATCCCACCGCCCATCGCTTCGTCTTGTGCCCAGCTTGTAAGCATGCCACGGCGAAGTTCGTGATATCGTGTTCCTTGAGCTTCGCCACGATCTGCTGTAGTGAGGAGAGCTTGCCTAGCATAGCTGTATACCATTGCACTTTCTCCCGTAGCTGTAGGCTTTGCTCCAAGATTCGCAGAACGAAGCCAACATCCCCTCCAGAACAGATCATCTCGTTATCAGAGCCGGTGCAGATCGCGGAAGGAGGGAGTTGTTTGCTACCGTACGAAGCCTGCATGTCCGCTTCTGAGGTGTAGAATGGTGGATTCGTCATGACGAAGTCCAGCTCCTCGACTCCAAGAGCCTGTAGTGGTATGATCGGAGCATCTGAGGTGGTGAGCGCGAGCTTTACGCGCTTACTGAGGCCATTGTTATCCACGTTGCGTCTGGCATAGTCGAGCGAGTGCTGGTCGATGTCTGTGCCAGCGATTCGCCACTCAGGCCTCGTCGATGCTGCGAGCAGAGGGTAGATAGCCGATGCGCCTACGCCGACATCGAGACCGATGGCTTGTCTCTCGGGATCATATCGGTCGCTGTAGGAGTCAGAAGTAGTGTCGAGCAGCTCCTGGATCCAGCGGACGTAGTTCCAGCGCACCGGGACAGGTGGGCAGAGGCGGTCATCGGGCAGATCAAGAGCGGCGATGCTGAAGTCGCATTTCAGGAGGCTGTTGGTCAGCTGCCTAGTCCACGTGAGCTTGATGCCGCGGTATAGAGGGTGTAATGCTTACAGCACGACTTTGGGGTCTTGAAAGTCGATCCATTTGCTCTTCCTGGCGGTCTCGCAGACGGCGGCCCAGTCTGGGTTTCGTTTTGCAAGATCGTCGAAGTCTACATCTTGTGCGTAATATGGCAGCTCTGCGGTGTTTTGCGCCTTGGATGATTGCGGCATATAGTTCATTGTGAAGGGTGCGCTCTAGAGATGAAGTGAGGTGATGGGATTAGGAGTTGAAAGACAGTGGAAAGTCGAACAGCAAACCTCAAGCATCTCTGTTATCTCTAATATGTCGGATAAAACATTCAGAAGTGGTGTTGAACATATATATATATATTAATTGTATAAGGTGCCATCATCATTACCACCGTGTCAAAGGCGCGAGCATGAGATCTTCTAGCTCCTGCGTTTACCAAGTGCCATCTCTGGCATGTGACCTGTTCCACGCAATTACTGGTGTCGGTTCCGTTCTTCGAGAGTATTTCGCGTCGTTAACAATATGCTGGCGCAGCTCTTGAAGCCGCAGGCGGAGACCCATCAGAACGGTTCATTCCGGGATGGATTCTCGAATGGGATGCTGCGGATAACGAGAAAGGTGTCTCAAACTGCCATTCTCTCGTTGACTGCTCCAGGAGTCTGCATTCTCAAGGATCCCAGGGCATCTTTTGAGCTCGCCCGTAAGACAAACGAATACGTAGCCAACATCAGGGATGAGAAGCCGGATCGATGCGGCCTCTTCGCGAACTTGCCCAAGTCCCTGAATCAGGTTGAAGCATTGGCGGTGGTAAGGTATGCCGATAACACTCTCGACGCGGACGGAGTAAGCCTCTTCACGCACTATTGCGAAGACAACAATGTGAGTCCCTTCCCAGAGCTATGTTCAGACCTCTCGGACTGCTGACGAGTTCTCCGTGTGCGATGCGAAGGTACTTCGGTCACCCTGACTTCCAAATCTGGGCCTCTCTGCTGTCGAGCTCGTTCACTCAACCCGTCCAGCCGACAGCAGTCAGGTAGGCGGAACCCCACTGCCGGTAGTTCGCTATCCATTCGGAGCGACCCCGGTAGCGGTAGGCGTGGCCGCAATAAAACCGTCCGGAACACCCCCAAGTGTAAAATCATCTTGTCAGGCGCTGGTGGCATGCTGCCATTTCTTCTTTTGCGTCCAGCAGCAAGCGTTGACAAACCCCAAAGAAGAGCTGCGGACCTTTCTCGACGATGCTCGCAGCTTGTAGTACGACATCGCCCTCGCTGGCTCCGAGGGTGTCTTTACGGATCCTGGGAAAGGCGCCGTATCATACTCAACAATCCCGTGGTTCCAAAGTAGCCAGAGTCACAGTCTGCTTCAATGCCGCTCGCTGTGTTTGCTTCCAGTCGAAGTGACGTCGCATTGGCTAAGACACATGTTGAGTGCTGCTACACCACGCATGCCCAACCGTACGACCCGTCAAACTGCCATTCGTCTGGATCCTCGTCAAGTCGAATATTGTCCAGGCTGGGTACTCGATCCGGAGCGTAGTACTGAAGCAAACGTGCCATGTCGTCTTCGTTCATGTCGCACAAGTCTTCCAGGCTCCACTGTACACAGACGTTGGACATCCTGTAGATAAGTCAGTCTTGCCTTTGACGTGAGTTTATATAGAACGCACCAGCGCATTCGCTTCGGACCCTCTTCATTGCCAGGCGCTACAACCCGTAACTTCTTCCGCAGCTCGCCAACCTTTGAGATGGCATTGCCAATGTTCGGTGGCAAGCTTGCAGCGATACGCCGACGTACAATGTTCGCCATCTTAGGACCGTTTCCATTGGTGCTGACCATAATCTGCAGCGGCCCATCGCGGTGAACGCTGCCGAAGTAGAAGTCACATTCTGGTGGTACATCTGCAATGTTCGCAGCCAGCCTCCGCTCCTTGCAGAGCTTCCAGATCTGCGTGCTCGCTTCCGGGTCGTCGATGGCTGTGAGGACCAGTGTGATGCGAGGGTCATCCAGATCTGATGGCTCAAACCTCTTATCAAAGTACTCGACCTGCTTCTGGTCTATCCGATACGCCACCTCATCGTTGAGGCCATCTCGAGGGCTGATGACCGTGACTTTGGCATCGGCGTTGAGCAGATTGAGAATGCGACCTGCCGCGACCTATACTATCCATCAGCGTCAATTATCTCATCTTATCATCTCGATGGTAGATGACCGTACCTCGCCGCCACCAATGACTAGTACTTTCTTATTCCGCACCTGCCACGCGAGGATGAGAGAGCCACCCCCTTGAACTTCGGGAAACTTTCCAGTCATCGTATGGGAGACTCCTGGGTTAGATCGATGGGATGCCAGTCTGTTGACAATATTGAGAGGAAAAGACTTTGATGAGTGGCCCAAAGATATCAAAGTCGCTTAGTCACGGTCATCCTCGCCTCACGTTAGCCCCACCACCACGACTGACCTCACGTCACGCATATCAGGCACAGGACGTGCTACAGCCTTCGAACTTTGGCACAGTCTCCGCAGGCGGACGAGCTCTACAATGCTCTACCTTGAAAAGAGCTGAGCAGGCATGGCAGCGAAAAGAACGCTTGGAGGAGGACGAGTACTCGGATCTGGGAAGAACCTCGCGCCTCCAACTCCACCAACAGCAGCACCAAGAGCGCCGGCTCGAGGCTCCGGAGTCCTGTCACCATCAGGGAGCTCGTTGTCGCTTAGTAGCCATGCATCGAGTACTCCCATATCGACTGAGAATGAGGACATTGCTTCCCGAGTCGCTCTTGACGAGCATGGCGCTGCCCAGGCAGCGGCGGCGGCCAGCTCGAGGATGGTGTGCCCGATATGCAACGAGGAGATGGTGAGCGGATGGGAACCCATGGTGTTTGAGCGTGCAAAGGTACTGACGGTAGCAGGTGACGCTCCTCCAGCTGAACAGGTAGGTACGGATACCACTACCACAATGCATTAAACGGACTTGGTCTGATTAGCTTGCAGACACATAGACGACAACCATGGCAATCTGGAGGTTATGGAGCAAGAGGAGGCGAAGAACTGGTTTGAATCTCAGATGAAGAAAGCCAAGAAGTTCCAGCCTATACAAATGTTGAACCAGAAGCTGCGTGGACTGGAAGTGTTCGAATCGAACAACGAACTCTCGCAGAACGTTACGACAGCATCTGCTCCTCCTACAAGCAGTCGCGGTGCATCGCCAGCACCAGCACCACACGGCATGCCACCAACTGTATCATCACCCGATCCTGATGACATCATAACGAGAGCACATTGGCAACGTCCGTCAGGACGAGACGCATGTTCAGATCCGATATGCGGCAAGACCCTGGGAGCCACAGCTGGCCAGGTCAATTGCAGGCACTGCGGCAAGCTGTTCTGCGATGAGCATACAATGTATCAGATGAAGCTATCTCGGGCAGCGCAGCACGAGCCTGTTCGAGGGTTGTGGTACCGGGTCTGCGAAACGTGCTACAAGACCAGAGAAGGCTACAACGACCACACAGGATTGGAACGAAGTCATCTCGAATACTTCAAGACCGCCCGACGGAAAACGGTCGACAAGCAGTATTTGGAAACTAGTCGGTTGGAGAGCAGACTGACGAGGTTGACGCAACTGTTGGCAAATCCGCCGCCTCCAGACCCGAAGCAAAGGACGATATGGTCTGCCATTGTCGGTGACAGAGATCACATCAGAACACTTGAGCAGACTGTTGTTCCCTGGCAGGACGACGCGACGATCTTGGAGTGCCCTTTCTGCCAGCAACCCTTCTCTCAGTATGGCTTGCGAAGACACCATTGCAGGACCTGTGGCAGAATAGTGTGTGGTGACCCGGCAACTGGCTGTTCCAACGACATTGCTCTGGATGTGGAAAAGCGTAAGCGTTTGGCCAGGACAGAAACAACCCTCGGAATTCCTGTATGCTGACATGTGTCCAGAGAAGGGCGCACCTAAGATTGCGGTCGATGTTCGATTATGCAAGGACTGTCAGCGTACCATATTCAGCAAAGCCGACTTTGCGAGAGCATTGGCAACGCAGACAGCAGATCAGCGTGCCTATGAAAACCTTTTGCAGTTTGAACAAGGCATTAGGCTATTAATGCCGAAGTTCCAACGCCTACTTCTACCGTTGCAGGACCCAGAGAACCCTCCGTCTCCTGCTCAGCTTGCGGAAGCCAGCAAGGTTCGAAAACGGATAACGGACGCCTTTACCCAATATGATGTCGCAGCTCGCCGCATACGTGACCTGCCGACAGAAAGCCCGAGTCAAGCTCGTTTGCAGAAGGCCATTCATCAGCAGGCAACAAGCTTCCTCCATGTGCACATGCTGCCGTTGAAGTCTCTGCCCCGAATAATGAAGCAGGCAGCGTCAAACCACAAAGCGTCGACCCATGCTCGAACTCCAAGCGCGCTTTCGTCTATGCAATACAACGAGATCGCCAACGGGAATGGATCTCGCCCGTCCAGCAGTCGCAACTCTAGCACGAGCTCAGCTGCTGTGACTGCGTTGGAGATGGAAGAAAAACAGCTGCGGGAACGACTCATCGTTCTCGAAGAACAGAAATACTTCGTGTCAGACATGATTGCCGACGCCAACAAGCGACGAAAGTTCGACGAGGTCGGCAGTCTGGCGCAGAATGTTGAGGATCTGAGCCGGGAGATTGATCAGATCCAGGCGCAACTGGCTCAGATGGACTTTGCTGGCGCTTATGCGGGTGATGGCGTGATTAAGTGAAGGTCGACTTGGACGGATGCCTCTAAACCCCGGGCATCGAGTACATTTCTCGGAGCAGCCTCTCGCCTGCCGCCCTCTGGACGTATCCCAGCCCTTCCGGTTGCCACACGAGCACACACTTCAGCTCCTTGAGGCCGACTTTTGTTATGCTGCGCGGTCTTACCTCAAGAGCCTTGGCCGCCTCCTCTCGAGCTCGACAGGCCATTGCAACATGTCGGGACACGTCCACTTGTGGTCATTAGGGGGTCGTGGAGGGAACCTGAAGATGAGCTCGTTCCAAAGTCCATGCCAGGATAGACGAAGTAGTTCAGCTGTATATCACGGAACCCCGGTCCTCCGGCGGGGTAAAGACGGTTACAGTGGTTCTAATGTCATCCTCCTCATCTCGTTTCACAGCATCTACTTGACAGTCGTGACAGCTTGATGGACAACCTGTAGCGATCGGCTGGAAGCGGGCCGGGCCTTAGCGTGTGAAGGTGGGGCATATCGGACATCACAGTGCGCTGCAACTTCCAAATACACTCGCAGTAATCAATTACCACCTCAAGGCTTACCATCTGCTCGCCGCTCACTGCTGCACCGTCGCCGAACCAGACAGCAGCCACTCGCGCAAATGCAAGCTCTGAGTCCGCAGAGCTTGTCGAACAAACACTTCCAAATGCCGGACCGCTAAAAGGACTCTCTTTTCCGACCCCTCCTCGCGCCAACACACGCGCCGAAGGGATATGGCCGCCATGCTGCGGCGGAGAAAGCGTATGTTTTTGTCATACCGGTTGAGAATGAAGCTGACATGTGAATAAAGGAGAGTTGAAAGAATTAAACACAAAAGCATGGAACGGAGAAGAGGGTGAGCGTCACATGAAGCTACATGCGGCGTCAGGTGTTAACACAGATCAGATGTCTTCCCGATCGCACCGTCCCTCGACTCCAATCTCAAGAAGAACACGGCCTTCATCAAGCGACTACGCACCGCGATCAGTCAAGCTGGGCTCGGCACCTTCCTGCATGAAGTAAGAACACTTTCTCTACACAAGTACCTCACGGAAGTGGTGTCGGCATGCTTCGAAGGACTATGCAGGGTCAAGATAGCTGGGGATTTTGCAGCGGCGGTCGAAATCGTCAGCGCGCTTCATCAACGGTTTGGTCCGGAGGAGTTCACTCGCTACATCGGCTGGATGATCGGACGTGGACTGAGCACGCCTGATAAGTCGCAACTGAAGAACCTGCCGGCGGAGGTACGCGAGCGCGAAGAGAAAGAGCGTATTGGCAGGCAGAGAATATTACTACGGGTGGCAACAGAGCTATGGCTCGTCGGTGTGCTGAGGAGCCTGGATGATGTCACCCGCCCGGAAGAGGCGAGCAAGGCGAAAGATGCAGGAAGAGGCGGTGAGATGTCTGCGAAGCCAAAGACGAACGGAGTACGACCTGATAATGCTGATCCGGAGCCATTCCCGTTGGAGGTCATGAAGGACATGCTAGGCCACGACCGGGAGCACGTCAACCTGCCACTGGTCGTTGTGTTTGCAAAAACCTTCGCTTGGGACGTACTGGGCTCGAAGAACGGGAAGAGTGAAGGCAGGCAGACAGTCGCCGAAGATGGCGGCACAGCAATTTTCAATGGAAACTTTGATTCGGCGACTTCGACTGAGGACGAGGAGGTGCCGGCTCAAGACACGCCCCTCACTCCTCCAGCTCTACAGCAACGATTCCGGAACATCCTCGTCCGCTACTTTGAAGATGTCACTGCGCATCTCTTGCGTGACCAGAAGCACCTGGCCAGCCAAGGCAAGCGCAACGCCGAAGCCTACGTTAAGTCTGGCGAAGTGTTCGAGGATCGCCAGACGAGCTACGAGAAAGCGGTCAAGAATCAAGAGAAACTGCTCTCAAGCGCACAGTCATTGGCCGACGTATTAGCCGTTGACATGCCCGACCTTTCAGAAAAGGATGCTTCTTCGGGTGCGCTCGATGGCGGCATTGGGCTTGTAAAGACTGGAGAATATCTGCGCGGTCATGCAGAAGGTGCTGGAATCTGGGAAGATGAGGACGAGCGGCGCTTCTACGAAAGCCTCGTCGACTTGAAGGATCGTGTGCCTGGCATTCTCCTGGAGGATGCGAAGAAGAAGAAACCGGATGAGGAGCAAGTGGGCAAGAAAGCTGAGGAAACCTCTGACGCCAAGCTGGAGGCAAAGCCAGTAGACACTGACGATGCATCTACCGCGATCGCGAACAAGACGGTCGGAGCACAGGTGGATGCACTACTTGCGCGCTTGGTCGACCTCACGAACAAAGACCAGGTGGATCAATTCTCAATCGACTTTTGCTTTCTCAACTCCAAGGCCTCCCGGAACCGCCTTGTCAAGGCTATCCAGGAGATCCCGAAGGGTCGCACAGACCTCTTGCCATTGTATGCTCGCCTCATCGCGACACTCGGCCGCTACCTCACGGATGTTCAGCAAGGCATCATCTCGTACCTCGATGATGAGTTCCGGAGCCTACAGCGTCGCAAGTCCAAGGAATTTCTCGGCCCAGTCCGCATGGTGAATATACGCTACATCGCAGAGCTCAGCAAATTCGGCGTGGTGCCAGAGCACGTCATCTTCCATTGCCTCAAGGTCAGCTTGGACGACTTCTCGAGGATGAATATTGAGATTATCGCATCGCTACTCGAGAACTGCGGACGGTATTTGCTGCGCAACCCCGAGACTTCGCCGCGCATGACATCTTTCCTTGAGACACTTCAGCGGAAGAAGACGGCACAGCACCTCGGCCAGCAAGAGCGCATGCTTTTGGAGAATGCCATGTACTACGTCAACCCGCCCGAGCGCGCAGCGATCGAGGTCAAAGAGCGCACACCGCTCGATCTTTTCGTTCGGAAGCTAATCTACGTCGACCTGAACAAGAAGTCGCTCGAGCACGTGACAAAGCAAATCCGCAAGTTGCACTGGGAAGAAACTGAAGTGGTCGAGCTCATGCGCAAGATTTTCGTCAAGCCAGGCAAGATCAAGTTCGCTAACATCCACCTTCTTGCTATCATCCTGGGCGCGCTCTACCGCTTCCACTTCGATTTCACCTCCAGCGTTCTGGACGACCTGCTCGAGCGTATCACGGTTGGCTTGGAAGTGAACGACTTCAGGTACAACCAGCGTCGCATTGCCGAAGTTAAGTACCTCGGAGAGCTTTACATCTACCGCCTGGTAGACTCCACAGTCATCTTCGACACGCTCTACAAGCTTCTCAACTTCGGCCACGACGGCTACGCTCAGCCAGGTCGAATCTCGCCCATTGACCTTCCTGACGACTACTTCCGCGTTCGTCTTGTAGGCACGCTTCTGGAGACGTGTGGCGTATACTTCGAGAAAGGAGCTGTAAAGAAGAAGCTCGACTTCTTCCTTGCCTTCTTCCAGTATTACATCAATGTCAAGGATCCATTGCCGATGGACATCGACTTTGTTGTTCAGGATACGTTCAGCCTCTTGCGGCCTCAGTGGAAGCTTGTGTCGAACAACCTGGAGGAAGCAGGCAGAGTGTTTTCCGAAGCATGCAAGCAGAACTACCGAGATACAGCAATGAGCAAGACACTCGAGCCTGAAGAGCCGGAAGCGGCCATTCCCGAGCTGGATGATTCTGATGGTGAAGATGCGCACCCGAACGGCGACGAGCAGGCCTTACCGGATGGCGATGCTGCAGACATCAAATCGGACCCTGAGGAGGTCGCAGCTGAGGCTGGTGATGATGCGCAGGGCTCCTCATCCGAGGAAGACTTTGTGGTCACCCGACCCGAAGAGCAGCGTGATCCGGAGGCTGACGCTGAGTTCGATCGTGAATTTGCTAAAATGATGGCGGAGAGTGTGGAGTCTCGAAAGTTCGAGCGCAAGCCCATGTTCGACGTCCCACTGCCCATGCGCCGTGCGCAGCGTGAGGCGCCTGCAGTGCAAGCTGGCGATGACAGCGATGGCGACTCACCGGTTCCCGCGCCATCCAACGGATCCGGCACCATGAAGTTTGCTCTTCTCAGCCGGAGAGGTAACAGAACGCAGGTAAGGACAAATTGTTTGATTGCGTGTCATGGCCGATGCTGACTCGTTAGACCCGGTCGATCGATCTTCCTTCGGATTCCAGCTTCGCGGTCTCCATGCGGTCACAGCAAGAGGCAGAGCGCGCCGAGCAGCAACGCATCAAGAGCTTGGTACTGAACTACGAACTAACGGATGAACACGATGGTGAAGAACCCGCTTTCCATTACGTGCAGAGCTCCAACAACAAGCGCACCATCATCGTCGGCAACGGCATTCTCAACAAAAGCCTCAAGCCACGAGTTGCAAGCGGTCCAACTCAACATGTGACCAGTTGCAACGAGAACGAAAGAAGGGACTCTCCTACTGCTACCACACCACCTGAGCACACCCAACTCAAGCGTCAAGACTCATTCGCTGACGAGACAGGCTCCATTGACCATTTGCACGGTCAGGGCAGACAGGACAAGTCCGGCAATACGAGGAGCAAGCAGCGAGCGAGGAAGCTGCAGCTGGGTGACATCGACTGGTATGATAAGCGCTCTCATACCGCTGTTTCTCAGACGCAAACACCCGCTCAGAATGGTATCGACGGGGACAAGAAGCAAGAACAGCAGCAGCAACTTCGACCAGTGAGTGGTGAGCAACGCAAGAACAAGCGCTGATCGGTCAACTTCTTCGGCCATTGCAGGACTTAACGCCTTTCGACGAGGCAGCTGAGGCTGTCAAGCATACGATCGACAGAACAACATATGCATGAGTGCTACTATCATGCAGTAATTGCTTTTACACATCCCTGGCAAAGCAACGCCGATACGATCATCGACTCGCATCAGGTGGGGAGTGGACGCATGAGTAGAGAGGAGCAGGAAGGAAGACATCGCGAGCGTCGCAGCATCGGGTCGATGTGCCGGACTTTTGTCGTTGCGTGTGACCACTTCACATGCGACGTCTCGATCTCCAGCGCGGTGCTCATGAGGTGCGCGCTGTCATTGCTTCGTGCAGAGGTAGAACTAGGCGAACCTAAGTGGAAGGAAGTGGACGTCGATGCAAGGGAGGAGAGGAGGCGAAGAGGTTGCGAGAAGAGGATGAGAATAAATTGGCTTGGACCTGTGGACTGACCCGAGTCGTTCATTTACAAGAAGATTTCCTTGCGTCGAGTATGCCGAAGATGAGGGGTTTCACCTAGGTGGCTAGAAACAGAAACCTAGGTCTTCGAATTGCTTTGCTCCCACTGTCTCCCACGTCGGTCTCTACAGCCCGCCCAGCCTCATACAGCAGACCCCCCAGCTCAGGAAGGATTAACAGCACTCAGCAGCCCTCTTCCTCCAAACGCTACAGCATCAGTCAGCCAAGTGGCAACATCACCATTCATACTGAGAGGACACTCACCACCACCGCCACGTCTACTTCTGCCCAACACTGCTGTACCCCTGCCCACGCGGCCCCCTCCCCGCCAACATCTGCCCCTGCTGCTGGCCCTTGAAATCACTCATCTTCCAGCTCTGCTGCCGCTGCGGTGCCCCGGGTCTATCGTTCACCGAAGCAGCGACGCTCCCAGCAGTGGTGGCAGGGATCTGGTTGGCTTTGGTCGCTGCCGCGGCGGCTTTCTCATAGTTGTCGGTGGTGCGGCGTTGCAGGACGGGTTTGCCTTGGACGTCGACGTCGTTGGAGGAGGTGGAGGGGGTTTCGGTTGGTTTGGTGTCGGAGACGAGGGAGCGGGTGGCTATGGTGGATGGTTTTTGGTAGGTGTAAGCGTTGGTAGAAGAGGCCATGGCTGGTTTGTGACTTGGTCCTGAGCCGGGTTGGATTCGGATGAGCTTTAAGTGGTGTAGTGGCGACGAGTGATGCTTGAGTTGTGATGGATTCCAGTGGACCAGCCAGATAGAACGGCGGATGTGTGATACCAGATGTGTGCGAGTGTCAAGGTGGTCGAGGAAGACTTGCAGGTCGATAATGGCGAAGGTGTTGAGCTGGTCGACCTCGCGCCTTCAATCTCAAGCTGTCGCGTTGCCGAGTCGATCTGCTGATCAGCAACTTGTCGACCCAAGCTTTCGATCAAGGTCCAGACTTATGGCAAATGTTTTGGCGGCAAGTTTGGTTCCGGCTGTTCGTTACTCCCGCCGTTGTGAGCAGAGATGGCAGTCGCTCAGACAGAAAGGAGCTCAACGACCGAGGCTCGTGTCTCACTCTGCGTCTCTTGCGATGGGTAAAACTATTTTCGATTTGGACTGCGTGAGCACAACTGAATGATCTTCAGTGTCCGCACCAGAAATGTGTTGACAAATATATCGTAATACTGCTACATAGTTGTCAGTACGATCGGTATGCCGACTGGATATATCCCAATGCAAGACGACGACCTTGCTGCTACACATTGTACATTTTCACGGGGTGTCATGTTCTCAAGGCTTGCTCGCCGCTCCGCCATTCTTCTGCCAATCCATCCAACTACCTCTGTACTCCGACACATTGCTGTACCCGATCTGCTGAGCCAGGTTCGCTGCAGCGCTACTTCTTACTCCCGACTTGCAATAAAAGACAACTTCTTGCTCCTGAGAAGGCTTGCTGAAGCCCAAGCGATCCTCAAACTCGTCTGCGGGTAGGAACATTGCATCGGGCTGTGACTTTATGGGAATGTTGATCGCGCCGGGGATGTAGCCTTCCTCGTACTCATGGGGCTCTCGGACGTCTGCGACTTGAGTGTCAGTTGATGTACGCTTCCTCATACGCATAGGCTCGACCAACCGATCAATATGCGATCTGACGATGGCTTTTCAGTAAGCTCCTTGATCTGTCCGAAGTCATACACCTTTGAATTGGACGACGGAGCCGAGTGATATCGTAGCTGGTGAAAGGCGATTACAGGTCGGTTCCTGGTGTGTACCGCAGGTTGCACTGGGCCGATTGTGAACGCCGGCCGCGTTGATGAGGCATTGTATTGTCGGGAGATGTCCTGAAATACGACTCTTGTCGCGGTTCTTCGTAGTGTCGCCATGCTCGTCTAATCTGAACTTCTCGAGAGGAGGAAGAGAAGAGCATCATCTCCATACAACGAATGTGAGCTTGAGATCGGCAGGGTCGGCCGAAGTAATTCCGGCGCAGCCTGCTTCGCGATCCTCCGACGCGTTCCCTGACCTTCTTCAAACACCACACCATGGGTTGAATTCTTAACGAGCGATGGCCACGATCAAGGCCATCGAGGGCCGCTCCGTACACCAGATCCAGTCTGGACAGGTCATCGTCGACCTCATCTCCGTGGTCAAGGAACTCGTCGAGAACAGTCTGGATGCCGGCGCCACATCAGTCGAGATCCGCTTCAAGAATCAAGGCCTGGACAGCATCGAAGTGCAAGATAATGGCAAAGGCATACCGCCCGATGACTTCGAGACTGTCGCCCTGAAGCACTATACGTCTAAGCTTTCCACCTATGAGGACCTCACTTCGCTGGACACGTTCGGCTTCCGTGGCGAAGCGCTATCCTCGCTTTGTGCCTTGTCCAAGTTCCACATTACTACTGCTCGCGCAGAAGATGGCGCTGTGGGCAAGAAACTGGAGTTTGAGACTTCCGGGAAGCTGAAGGGTAATTCAGTCGTTGCCGCTCAAAAGGGCACCACAGTTTCAGTTGAAGACCTTTTCTGCAACCTTCCCGTCAGACGAAAGGAGCTCGAGAAGAATATCAAGCGCGAGTACAACAAGGTCATTGCTCATCTACATGCTTATGCGTGCATCAGCGTCGGTGTACGCTTCTCCGTGACTAACCAGATGTCGAAAGGCAAGAAAGTGGTGGTGTTCTCCACGAAATCGAATACGACAACGAAAGAAAACATCACCAATGTCTTTGGCGCGAAGACACTCGTGGCTCTGGTCAAGCTTGATCTGCACCTCGAGATGGAGCCGAGCAATGGTCCGTCGACACAGAGCGCGCGCAACTGGTCTACTCAATCGCTCGACCGCTCGAGAGAAGTCCATGTGCAAGGCTACATCTCTAAGCCAGTCTTTGGCGAGGGACGTCAAGCACCGGACAGACAGATGTTCTTTGTCAACTCTCGACCATGCGGCTTGCCGCAAGTCACAAAGGCCGTCAACGAAGTTTACAGATCGTTCAATGTCGCTCAGATGCCGTTTGTGTTTGCGAATCTCATCATGGACACCAATGCTTACGACGTCAACGTGTCACCAGACAAGCGAAGCATTATGCTTCACGATCAGACAGCGCTTTTGGAGAGCCTGAAGAAGTCACTGACGGAGCTGTTTGAGCAGGCTGAACAGACCGTGCCAATGCAGTCTCAGCTTCCGAATCGCAAACTGCCCAGCTATAAGGCATTAACTTTGCCGCAGCGTGCATCAGCGCCAGAGGAAGATGGTTCGGAGGAGGGAGCGCCTGAAGAGGCTTCCGCCAGCGAGGACGACGAGATGGTGCCTGCTCCGAGACCGAATGCTCGTTCCACCACTGCTAGCAATGGCACTTCTGGAAGTCTCATCGAAAGGTGGGCTGGTCGAGAGTCAGAAACACGGCGAGAAGCTCCCGTAAAGCACTCGCGCACGGCAGTTCCAGCGGACAAGATGCAGCCTCCGACACCTTTAGAAGATGTGGAAACCCAAAGCGCTGCCGTCAAGTCGCCGGTCCCGTCTCCGTCACTAATACCAATGTCACAATTCGACGGGCGTGATCATGATGAGGATCGGAGCGTTGATCGTGACACGCCTAAACCACAGGCAAGTGAGCATGCTACGTTGCCGCTGGACACTTCACGCGAACCGGATCCCATGGGATCTCCGTACGATGACCTGTTCTCGCAAAGACCAGCACGATTATCAAGCGCAGACGGAAAGTCCAATGGCTCAGAGGACGAAGAAGTAACGCCAGAGCGTGCTGTCACCAACCAACCCAGCGCCATCGCTCCAATTTCGCATGACTCACGGTCTCAGCAGCCAGAGGAGCAATCCGAAATTGTCACGGTGAACCCAGCATCGCAAAAGGCTACACCTGGACCTGTCCAGAACGCTTTCGATCGCATGCGTCCGATGCGTACACCCCTTCAGACTGCCGAGATTACCATCGGCGACAAGACGACCACAACAGTCATCGGAAGCAGTCCTCCTTACAAGAAGAGACGGGTCCACCAACCTGCCAATTCGCAGTCGATCGCGCAGTTCGGCGGAAGTCCTTTGCTCGCTCGTGGGTTGCGTTCATTTGCTGCACCTGGGTCACAGCTTCATCTCGATAGCAGCGCCATGCCTCCACCACAGCGGCGGACAGCCCAGTCAACACAGGCGAGCGACGATGATGAAGACGGGCAGGACAAGGACGAAACAAGTGCGAACGCCGATGCAGCCCGCAAAGCTTCCGTGGGATTGGCAAAGATAGACACAATCAATAGTGACATTCCGACCTCAGACCCACTGGATGCTCTACTACCTTCGCCCGCGGATGAGGACGAACATGATGAGGACTACGTCGATGAAGAGGAGAAGAAGATCCGAGAAGACGAGAAGATAGCTCGCTTGATCCAAGAAGCTGAGATCGCCGCTGCCCAACCGAGCGAAGACAACCTCCGAAGAGCCTCGCAGGTACTCAAGAACGGTGGTAGTCGCAAAGAATCCACCCTACATCTGGCTCAGTACATGAGGACGTCCATCGATGATATCAGAGAACAGGTGCAGCGTTCGCAAGCCAATATGCGTTCGGGCCTTCTTGAAGCGGATCGCAGCGCCAATGGCAACGAGCACGGTATCATCAAGGGTGAGATCGATGATGCTGAAGCCGAGACCAAACTCTCCTTGTCTGTGAGCAAGACAGACTTTGAGCGGATGCAGATCATTGGGCAGTTCAACCTTGGCTTCATTCTGGCCGTGAGACCTTCGTCGACTGAGGAAGATGAGGACCAGCTCTTTATAATCGATCAGCATGCCGCCGACGAGAAGTACAACTACGAACGCTTGCAGCGCACTGTGACTCTGCAGAATCAGCGGCTTGTCCGACCAAAGCCTCTCGAGCTTACTGCTATCGAAGAGGAGATCATCCTGAACAACGCCGACGCGCTTAAAGCCAACGGCTTCGAGATCGAAACGACATCCAGCTTCACAGACGATGACGAGGGTGAGAGCGGCAGACGTTGCCGCCTTATCACTCTCCCGATCAGCGGCCAGAAGACTTTTGATCTTTCCGATCTAGAAGAGCTACTGCATCTGCTCTCCGAGGCTCCGGCCGGTAGCTCTGAGATCCCCAGGCCTAAGAAGGTGCAGAAGATGCTCGCCATGCGTGCTTGCCGGAGCAGTATCATGGTCGGCAAGAACCTGACTGTCAAGCAGATGGGGATGGTCGTGAAGCATATGGGAGAGATGGGGAAGCCGTGGAACTGCCCGCACGGCAGACCTACCATGAGACATCTGGCTGGCTTGGGGTCGTGGGAGGGGTGGCAGGAAGGAGATGCTGTGGATCCGGACGATGATGTGGGTGTTGATACGGAGTTTGCAAGTGGCAGACGAACCGACTGGAAGCGTTGGCTGGAGGAGCGTGGGTGAGAGAGTGCTCGGTTGTGCACTTTGATACCACTGATGTTTTATGGCTTACGAATGCTACGCAAGCAGAATCAGTAATAAGGGTTATCCTCCTCGAACTCAGCTTTCCAGGCTCCCTTTCGCTCTTTGGCCTTGACTTGCAGGCCTCGCAGCAATCCATATATCGTCTTGAGCGTGGGCGTAGCAACCCCGAGTCTCTCCGCCTCTCTCAGTGGTGCTCCGACAATGACTTCGACCTCCATATAATTCCCCTGGATCGCGTCAGCCTCCAACAGCGCAATGATCGGTTTGCGAACTTACCTTCGCCGCATCCTGCCCCATACTAGGCAAGAAGTCCTCATCCGGCGGATCCAGTCGAATCATTTGCATATCCAGACCCTCCGGAAGCGTAACACCAGCAGCTTTTGCTGTGGCGAAAATCTCAGCCATGATGGGCTTGATCAGGTCGTCCACGACGTGCCGCGTCATCCGCATCCGGACTACGCCCATGTTGAGGATTGCGCTGACCGAGTTGAAACTGGAATTGTACACTAGCTTTCGCCAGCGGGTGAACGAGACATCCTCATCGAACTGGCAATTGACTCTACCGCATCTGTTGTACAGCTCTACGAACCATTTCGCTGCGGCCACAGACTCCGATGAGGGTACTTTGAGCGATGGGAATGGTCCGACCTTCGAGGTGTCAGTGAACTCGTGGACGATGTGGCCTTTCTCAGGTTCGGAAGCGCTAATGATGGAGACGCCGGAGAGGACAGTGTTGTCCGGGAAGCGTTCGATAATTGGCAGTTCGATGTTCAGTCCGTTCTGCAGCAAAACGATCGCGGAAACTCCTGGTGTCACTGCTGCCTCGATCAGGTCCAGCACATTGGGTCTCACGTCGAGGATATTCTTGGTGGTCACCACGATGTAGTCGAATGGCGGGAGGTCTTCATCAGTCACATTTGGCACGGATTTCCTGATCTTCGAGGGTCGGAAGCCTTTGATGCCTTTGCCATGCTCGATTGAATCGATGGAGAAGCCTTCGCGTTCGACTACGTCGTAGTTTGAGCGGAGGACAGCGGTGACTTCTGCTCCGCCGCCAGACTCCAAGGCATAGCAGGCCATGGCTCCGACGCCGCCAGCGCCTACCAGAAGCACTCTGGCTTTGTCTGTGGATGCCATTCTCTGGCCAGGCGATGTTTGATCTGATAATGGCCGTCTCGACTCGTATGGTCACACAACTACAGTCAGTAGCTACATATCGAGTTTTAGCAAATGCCGATGTCAAAGTCGATGCATCTATACCCACTGTGCTGTAGAGTTAAATACCTGACGATATGTACCTTAGTGCCCTTGAAGAAGGTTTCCTGAACTCTGTTTGCGCTGCCGCCCTCGGCTCGTCACCGCGGGGCTGTCGCCGTCTGTATAGCCTACCTCCCATGCCATCTATAATCTTCTTTGGCCCCCACCTGTTTGATTATTCATTGTACTTATTCTCTAGAGAAGCTCGATTGATTCCCTGTACTGCGAACGCATATAATCTCAACAGCTCGACAACTCCGCAAAAATGCCAACCGGAAGATGTGCTTGTGGTGACTACACGTATGAGATAGCAGAGAAGCCTGGCTTCACAGTGTGTAGTGTACGAGAAGGACTGCAGATTCTCAAACTGACTTCCCCCAGGTAGTCTGCCATTGCATCCCGTGCCAGAAGTTCGCGGGTGCGAATGGGAGGTCAGTCACCCTACACGCCGACGGGAGATCGATCTCTTCTATTCGCCGTACTGACGCTTCTCCAGCACCAACGTGATGGTCTCGAAAGATCAAGTGCGTCCCAGAGAAGCCAAAACTCTTCTTATGCTAACGCTTCCCAGTACAAGCTGTTGGGCGGCCAGACAGAAAGTTGGACCAGAGGCGGCGATTCCGGCAAGGAAGTGACCAACTTCTACTGCTCGGGTTGCAAGAACTTGATGCGGGTGGAGGCCGGCTTTATGCCTGAGATGTACATCGTCAAGCCGGGGACGCTGGATGACATTGGGGTGTTGGGCGATGTTCCGGTGGTCCAGGAGATTTACACCAGGAACCGGCCGAATTGCTTCGAGGCGCTGGGCGACGTACCGCAGAAGAAGGGTGCGACTTAGTAGAGCAGTCATACCCTTGTACCTTGAACAGAGTGAGACCGGTTGATAGGATGGCGAATGGAATATGTCTCAGCCTGTCTTGACGCCTTGCGGTTGGCGTGTCATTCTCGAACGTCACGACATCTCACTGGATACTGTATTATGCTCCTGGTGATGTCAGGTATTGCGCTCCGTCTGCGAACCGAGCCATCGAGAACTATTCTCGAGGTAGGAGATCAATATTGTTATTTGAACGTGAGATCAGAAGAACCTATGTCAGCAGAGAATAGGCTTCTCGCTTATCTTACGCTAGCGTTAGCGCTTAGCCAGATCTACAGCATGTGCGACTTGAAGGCCATGACTCCAACCTCACTTCATCCTTCTGTTCTTACCAACCAGCAATACAAGAATTACAACATAAACCGGAGCTTGATTTTCACATGTGACATTTCGCGATGATGTCACCTTTCGTCGAGAAACGGATCCGGAACGCTCCTGGACCATGTGATCTTTGAAAGTCACCAGCTGCTGTCGCCACTGTGAACGGGAGGTGAAGGACATTCTCCGCTGCTCGAAGACAGTGCAGACGCTCGATAACGTCGCATACCACGCAAATTGTTCTGTTGACCACCGCAAAGATGGATCCAATGCGACTACTCAATCCCAAAGGGTATGCGAAAGCCCAGGAGAAGTCTAAGAAGAAGGCGCCGAACTATGGTATGTCTTCCCCTGCTCGAAGTCCTCGAGAAGAAGTTCACTGCCTCCTCAAAACGATATCACAACGGCTGAAGGACGGTGAGCCAGCCACGTGGTGCAATCTGGCCACTACTTAAGCTGGTCCACCACCCTCAATCCCCTGCTCCCCTCCACCAACCTCAACCTCCAACCTTTCACCTTTCCCACCCACCACCCACCTTCTACCACCACCATGACTTGATATAACAACATCCTCTATACACAAGACTCTACGAGTGGTCTTCCTTCTGCTCCCTACAATACCATTTATTTACGCCTCCACACAGGACCGACGCAGTCTCGCAAACCAGCTGCGGCTGCAGGAAGTGACGCAAAGCCGAGTCCAGTGCGATTCGATCCGAGAGCATTACTCAACCCGAAGGCCGCAGTAGGTCGCCTGAAGATGGCAGTGGACGGCGATCAAGCAGAACAGCAGGCTCTTGGGAGTGACATCCGTGACGACTCAAACCCCATCGATGCAGAAGATCAAGGACCTGGACTCTCTTCAATGCTCGAGAAGCAATACGGAGTCACCGAGCGGGAGTCTGCGCTAGTGTCACGGAAGCGAAACACACCTGCGGATGGCGAAGACGAAGATGAACAGCAGCGCAAGAAGTCCAAGGCGAAATTCGATGTTTCCACCGATGGGATTATATCAGATCACATGAAAGCTGAACGCGAGAAGACTGCAGCAGAGTCCGGACCTGCCAAGACCACGATCGATCTCACCAACGACGATGATGACCTCGTGGTCGTAAGCGAGAACCGAGTTGCAGACAGCCGCGAAGTGTGCTTGGGCAAGATTTCGGTCAAAGCAGGCGCCTTTCGGATCCCACGCGGTTCGAGGAACAGCAAGTCCGGCGTACCGAACGACTTCTGGCCGATGATGAGAGTCTTCTTCCGCAGGCCCAACGTGCAGACCCAGATCGTCGACCTCATCGACAGACCGCAAGAGAGCGCGACGGCCATTGCCTTCGCCAGACTGGATCACGCGGCGGCATCCGCCATTCTCCCCCTCATCGACGGTAGTCATGTCAACAAGTTACGACTAAAGATGTTTGTGGATCCCATACGGAAGCAGAACGGTGAATACGAAGGATGCAAGATCTCTCGACCGATCAACATCAGTATTATCCTTTTCGCACCAAGAGACAAGGCAACGCGTATCGGGGTGATGTTGTCTCAAAAGCAGCTCTTCCTCTCCGTACCACCAGCAGGTATGGTCGGCCGGATCGAGTATTGGAATCCGCAGGTCCCGGAAGAGTATGCGTCAAGCAACAAAGTGGCTCGGAAGCCTCAACGTAGCTCTGGTCCCAGCTACGGCGTCGCTCGGACAGAGGAACAGATGCGTCGTGAGGCCGAGGGCATTCTCGACGAGCTCTTCAACCTTGCAGACGAGATCCCAGAGATGGAGGCTGATGGCACAAAGATTACAACGCCGCTCATGACACATCAGAAGCAGGCGTTGCACTTCCTGACCACTCGAGAGCGCGCTGATGGTGAGTCGGCCGGTGTCTCGACCGGCGTCTCCGGAGGTGACTCTGCAGCTTCACTCTGGAAAAGCCGACAGGGCAACCGAGGCGAGGTGTGGTACAACGTGATCACCAACCATGAGCTTCGCGAGAAGCCACCTCCAGTGCGCGGCGGCATCTTGGCAGACATGATGGGTCTTGGAAAGACGCTGAGCATTCTGGCCTTGCTCACATCGACCATGGACGAAGCTGCTCGATTTGGCGGCGAAACCCCTTCAGCTGATCTTGAGGATATCGTACGCAATTCCAAGGCGACGCTTATCATCTGCCCGAAGTCCGTCCTTTCCAACTGGCAGGAGCAGGTCAAGCAGCACACGAAGAAGCGTCTGCTACAGATCTACTGTTACCACGGCCCAGCACGTACTCAGGATTTCGACGAACTTGCGAATTACGACATCGTTCTCACCTCGTACAGCACAGCATCGTCCGAGTTCAGCGACCCGGCGAAGAGGCGCAATGCTCTGGGGTCGATCCAGTGGTTCCGAATCGTTCTTGATGAGGCCCATCAGATCAGGACTCAAAACACCCAATTCTTTCAATCGTGCCGTGCACTGGCAGCTCAGAGACGCTGGGCCTTGACCGGCACGCCGTTGCAGAACAGCGTCAGCGACATTGGCTCGCTCGTCAGATTCCTCCGCTTGAAGCCGTTCGACGATGGCACCAGCTTTGCGCAGCACATCTCGGGTCCCATCAAGCGAGGGGGCAACAAAGACGCAGTGGGCCATCTGCAAATGATCATCCACGGCATCACTCTGCGTCGCACGAAAGAGCGGATCGACTTACCTGAGCGCAGAGAAGACATTGTGCGTCTCGATTTCACGGAAGCAGAAGCTATCGACGTTCATCTGTTTTCCCGGACTGCCAACAGGGACATTAGGATCATGTCGAAGAGTCGTTTCCGCGGGAAGTCATACGCTCACATGCTGAAGTCTATCGGTCGACTTCGCGCCTATTGTGCTCATGGGCGGGAAATGCTTCACGAGGACGACATGAAGGAGCTCGAGGGGCTCACTGCCAGCACCGCCATCGATCTTGGAGATGAGCCAGACGAGGAGAACAAGGAGGACGGCACGTTCATCGCAGAGCGCCATGCTTATGAGACACTGCACATGATGACCGAGAGCGAGACTGATACTTGCACCAAGTGTGGTCGCAAAGTCTGTGATGCAAAGGACGACCCTGAAGCGAATCCGGCCTCCAATGAGGAGTCTTCCGACGAGGACGACTCTTCCGACGAGGGAGATGCTCGCGATGTCCTTGGCTATCTGACGCCATGCTATCACCTGATCTGTCCCTCGTGCAAGGACGACCATGTCGCGCTCACCCTCCCCAAGCTTCGCGTCGACCACTACCACCATTGTCCTCACTGCGAGCAGTATGTTCGGTTCGGCCTTTTCGAGCTTCGTCGTTCTGCACTCAAAGCTATGCTTGACTCTCGCCGCAAGCTGAGCAAGAGGAAGGGCAAGGCTCAATGGGACGAATCGAACTACTCTGGACCTTCAACCAAAGTCAAAGCACTCCTCGACGATCTCAGGAAGAACGAGGCAGAGACCGCTAGCTTGGGCATTGACGAGCCGCCCATCCGCTCCGTCATCTTCTCCGGCTGGACCACGTACCTTGACTTGATCGAGGTCGCTCTCGACGACGCAAACATCGGCTACGCTCGCCTCGATGGTAGCATGGGCCTCAAAGCCCGTGCCTCGGTCATCGAGACATTCAAGGCGGACCCAGCTGTCACCGTGTTGCTCGTCTCGATCAAGGCTGGTGGCCAAGGTCTGAACTTCACCGCCGCCTCGCGCGTCTACATGATGGAGCCGCAGTTCAACCCCGGTGTCGAGCAGCAGGCCATCGACCGCGTGCATCGCATGGGTCAGAAGCGGCCGGTGGAGATCAAGCGCTACATCATGCGTACGAGTGTGGAGGAAGGGATCTTGAGGCTGCAAGAGAAAAAGAATAATTTGGCGAAGGTGAGTCTCGACAAGAAGAAGGTGGGGACCAGTGGTGGGGACATGGTGGATATTCTGCAGAGCATTGGGCAGGATGATGGGAAGTTGGGACTTCGTGGGTGAGACTGCAGCGTGGGACGCCGTGTCTCATGGCACACTCTACCACGACATGGAGGACGGGCGCTGCTAAGGCCTCATCTGATGACCTACTCGACGACAGCCGACGACAGAGGTGCTCGTCGACACTTGAGCGCTCTGAAGGCAGGTGGTGATACTGGCAGCAGCGTGGGTTGGTCCGAGGTCTTGGGCGCAGCACCAAAGACCGGATCCTTTCTACCTTAGCTAGCTCGATGAGTTCGCCAGACTAGTACAATGAAGCTTGAAAAACATCCTCTCATCCATTTCTGACGCGCTCGAAAATTGTGCGATCATAAAGTACAGTTAAGAGGCTTCTCCTCGAAGACCAACGAGCATATCTATGCTGACCACCCTCAGATCGACCTCCATTCACCTGTTGGCACAGGAAGACCCACACAACCGCCATAACACCGAACACATCCGCCCATAACCCCTTGCTACCACAGTAACAGCCTAAATCTCATGCCTCATAAACCCCTCCCCACCCTCCCGATACGGCCCCTCACTCCCCCTCTCCGCGCCCTCCCCCTCTACCATCCCCATCTTCTCTCCCATCCCAACATCCAGCCTCATCCTCCCCAACTGCCCCTCCACCTCCCGCACCCTCTTCCGAAAAGCCAATCGATCCGTGAATAGTCGTTGTCGCATCCGCTCCACTTCCCTGCGCTCGGCCTGCAGCATCGCTTCCATCTCGCTGAACTGCTGCATCTTCAGCTCCAGCTTTGTCAACTCGAGGTTCACGGCCGCGGAGACTTGGGCGGTGAGTTGGCGCTCGGTGTGGGAGGCTAGGGCGGCGGCGCGGGCGGCGGTGAGGGAGAGTGCGGTTGTGGGGAGGTCATGGGACTGTTTTGGGGGCGAGCGGGTGGCGAGTGAGGTGGTGTCGTCTACATCCATTGATTCTGCGCGAGACTCGTTCTTAACGGCTTCGCCGCCTTCGGCTGGTGCTGAGGCAGCGTCGGCAGACTTCTCAGCGCCGGGAGTGGCTTCGCGTTCGATCTGCGAGCGGAGCGTCTTGCGCATCTCGTCTACGCTCTTGCCGGCGGCTTTGGCGGTAGTGGCTGGGTCGGCGAGGCCGGCGAGGAAGCCCATGACGCTGAGGACGGGGTTGTCGAACTGGTTGACGGGCAGACGACCGCCGGAGAGGTAGGAGAGGTCTTGGGCGATGGATGCTGAGGCACCGTTGGCGGAGGGTGCTTCGTCGACGTAGCGGTCCTCTATCTCGAGCTGCAGGAATTTGAGCACGCACTCTTCGCGGGTGCGGGAGCCGACGTGGTCGGAGACGGACTCCCAGTTGTCGTCGAACATTTCGAGACCTTCCAGGAGGAGCAGGAGTTCCGAGTCGGACCATGGTGAGTCCTTGTCGCCTATGCTGCGATAATTCTCGTTCTCCAGCTTTGTGTAATCGGCGGCTGTGGTTGAGGAGGGGAATCGTGCTTCTTGGAAGCACAAGCTGCATAGATCGTATCGGTGGTCCTTTGTTGGCTTGGGAGTTGTGGCGCTGGAGGGAGGGTTCTTCGAGCAATGGTACCGCACCCTCGTGCAGTCCTTGCCACACGAGTAGCAGAAGTACTGCTTGCCATCCTGCTTGAGGCTGTCTTCCAGACTCTTACCTGCCTCGCCATTTGCATCTCCAGTGTCCGGTTTCGCGGGGGTGACATCCCTGCCCTTGTCGTCGTAGATGTTCCTCCGAACTTCTAAGTTCAGATCTGCTTTGCCGCCTGCAGCTAGGCGCTCTGTGCCCGCGTGTGGCTTTCCAGGAGTGACTGTGCTGTTAGGTGCAGGTTGGAGTGGTTGTAGTCCTCGAGGTGTGTCAGCAGTAATGCGGAAGTGGCCTGTGAAGGGTGGACCGATATTTGACGGGCGCGTGTCTGGGTCAATCTGTTTTCATGTCAGCGAAAGGCCCGATTGAGCATCGATGTTTCGTCTTCTTACCTGGTAGTTGATCAAGCCCCACTGCTCAAGGAAAGAATGCACACGCATAATGGCGCACACGTCGCCTGCCAGGTTCCTCCGACATGCTGTCACAGTCAGGTACTCAGCCGGATTTAGACGATATGTGTTGACCATGAAGTCGCGGTAGTCCTTGTATACTGCAGGCGTCTTGCTGCGATTCCGGCTGTTGAAGAACTCTGGTAGCGCCTTGCGCTCGAGGCTGTGGATTTGGTGCATGTCAAACCACGCGCTGTACGAAGGAAGGATGATGGCATGGTTCTGTTCGATCAGGTGCGCCCGCGCCGACTGCTCTACCGCTGCTTTTGTGATGGCCGGCGCGGCCTCTGTCGCTCCCACGGCCTCGCTCCCGTCCTTGGTGTCTGCCATGTCCGCATCGTCGCCAGCATCCTCGGCATTCTCGGGTCTGGGCGCTTCGGGTGCGTCGATGGGGTTGTCTGATATCGGCGCATTCGAGGCATCTGCTTCCTCGGGCTGCTGCTCCTTGACCGTCGCATCGTCTGTGCCTTCTGCCATGGAGGTGTCTCGGTCTTGCGATTCTTGGTTCTGCGCCTCCACCTCCTCGTTCTCCGCCTGGATCATCTCATCCGACGCCTGACCCGGCGCCTGCTTGTCCTCGTCCGCGAAGCCCTCCATCTTGCTGTCCTTGCTCCTTCGTTTTCAACAGCCTCCTGACGCGCGCGCACCTGTTCGCGCTACCTTCTTTCCAGCCGGCCCCTCCTTCGAGTTTTGTGTATTTTGTTTGGTGGTATACGCCGCGCTGTGATCAGTCTGGGGAGTATTGGCTTCCACTTCGATGCGCATTGAGCGTCGGACGTGTCGCAAGCCCGCGGCCTCCAACTTCAATCACGCTAGCAACGGATGGACCCGCTCAGGCATCTTCGCATCTCTGCCTTGCTCGGCTCTGTATAGCCGACATCGCATCTCAATGTCGACATCCGACTGACGACCTTCCCTTCCTTCTCCCATCTGGCCACAGTCCACCCGCCAGCATGACCCCTCCCCTTCGCAATGGCCTGCTCCGGCAGGCGAGCACCTGCCTGCGCCAACAGCGAACCACCCCCGTTCTCCGCGCCTCCCGCAATGCCACCCTCCAACGGTTACTGTCCACACTGGCCATCCTCGAACAACGCGAAGGCAAGCTGAACATGTCCTCCCTGGCCTCCATATCCGCCGCCCAAAAGCTCTCCGGCCCCATCCACGGCTTCGTTGCCGGCTCCAACGTCAAAGCCGTCGCCGAGGAAGCCTCCAAAGTCGAGGGTCTCGAGAAGGTCATCTACGTCGAGAATGGCGACTACGACCGCGGCCTGCCCGAGAACTACGCCCCTCTCCTGGTTGAGAACATTAAGAAAGGCGGCTACACACATGTCTTCGCCGGCCACTCCGCCTTTGGCAAGAACCTCATGCCCCGCGTCTCCGCCCTCCTCGACGTCCAGCAGATCTCCGACATTACATCGATCGAAAGCGAGGATACTTTCATTCGGCCCATCTATGCCGGCAATGCCTTACTCACGGTACAATCGGAGGACTCGCCCAAGCTGATTACGATCCGCGGCACAGCCTTCCCAGCCGGCGCAGCAGAGGGCGGCTCTGCCAGCATCGAGGAAGGAACTGACCCCAAGGCCTCTTGTCCCACCGAATGGATCAGCGAAGACCTGGCCAAATCAGATCGTCCAGACCTTGCGACGGCGGAGAAGGTCGTCTCGGGCGGTCGGGGGTTGAAGAGCAAAGAGGAGTTTGACCGACTCATGCCTCCGTTGGCAGACGCATTAGGCGCAGCGATCGGAGCGTCGCGGGCAGCTGTGGACTCTGGCTTCGCGGACAACTCGCTTCAGGTTGGGCAGACCGGGAAGAACGTGGCACCGCAACTGTATCTATGCGCTGGGATCTCAGGAGCGATCCAGCATCTGGCGGGAATGAAGGATAGCAAGGTCATCGCGGCGATCAACAAAGACGAAGATGCACCAATCTTCCAGGTTGCGGACGTAGGGCTGGTGGGAGATCTGTTTGAAAAGGTGCCAGAGTTGACGGAGAAGCTGAACGCGGCGAAGTGATAAGTGCATTGTCATATGGGGGGCCGTTGGGACAGGTAGGGCTATGAAACTGTATATACCAATTGACTGATACGATCTTGCTACATCCACGGACCGACGATGATTTCAAGAGCCCCACCGAGTTCTTCCCAGCACGACCTTTCACACTGCAGCATCACAGACTTCCACCCCCTTCCCCATGCCCACCGGCACAAACCCCGGCACCGTCTTTACAACCAATACATATCATTTTAGAGATACCTCTTTCAACCGAGCAGCCAGCACCGAGCAGGCCTAGACAACGGTTCCCTCCTCCGTCCTCAAGCACACCACGCCGTGCTCCGTGCCGCGGTGGTGGACCTTCCCCATATCGCAGATTTGCAGTCTGCGATCTCGTTTGAGTCCCCTTACGGGGTTCGAACGCTAGCACAGTAGGTGCTGGATAAGGTGAGTATATGGGGCTAGGATTCCACCACCGTATCAAGGGAGCACGGGGTTCGAACGCTAGCACAGTAGGTGCTAGATAAGGTGAGTATATGGGGGTTTGGGTTCCACCACCGCTCCTGGGAGCACGGCTGAAGCCGCAATGCGGCGCCATGAACATGTAATTGGCATGTTGAAATAGCTTGGGAAGACAGGGCTGCCAAGGACACCCTGGGATACACACAGAAAAACACCAGAAGTAACATTGTTCTTCTGCTCCTCCTTAGGGAAGTCTTCTTTTGCTCTTCTGAATTCCTGTTTTCTCTTTCTACTCCCTTCTTCGTCGTTGTTGAGGGACGTGCTGGTGATGGGATTCTTCTCTTCCTTCTTTTGCTGTTCTGATTTAGTGCGGTGTTTCTTCTTCCTGGTATACTTGCAAAGAAAGGAGTGGGTGAAATGGCTAACGATATGTTCTGCTCTTTTGCAACACAGGAGTAGATAGAGTGAGGATTACATGGCTTGACATTCAATACGTATGCTCTTACCTGCGCGAAGCGGAGCCATGCTGCAACCTGGAGAACCTTCATGAGGAGGCGTTCGCCTTTCAGTCTTGCCATTGCCACTCCTTCGCCACGATACCGGCGCTGCAACCGTGAGACGTCCGTCCTTCGACGCTTCTATCGAAGATGGTTTGCTGAGCATCATCGTTCACCGCCCAATGGTCCTTATCATAAGTTCCTGAATTCGTCCTCATATACTACCCTTCTTTTCAGTAGCCTCTTCATCAGCAGCCGGCCCTGCTTCACCAGACCCAGCGGGTCCAGTGTCCTTCTCCTTCGACAGCTCACTAACGGTCGTCACCTTCGGCCTCTGATCGCCTCCCTGCTCTGATCCCGAGCTTGACCTCCAACCACTCTTCCTCTTCTCGCTCGCCCACGCGCCCCAGGAGCTGAGATATGCTCCCGCTCGTTGACTTGCCGCGGCCACGGACGCTTGCGCCTGCTGCATGTCTGGCTTGTTGAACTTGGCGGTCCCAGCTGGCGACTTCTCTGAAACGGGCGGTGCTGACCCAGCAGCAGCTTTCGCCTCTTCGGATCGTTTGCGCTGGGCTTCGCGCATGACTTCGATGTCCGCCCAGACTTTGTTGAAGGCGGACGTGACCTGTGTTCGGCCGTCCGCTAAGCGTTTGTTGACCGTCTCCTTCGTTTGGCTGAAGCGCTCGTCCAAGTGTAGCTCCGCGACTTGACTCGCCAGCCGCCTCTGAACATCTTCAATCGTCAATCCGCCCGCACAAGGATGCCGCGGCTCCACGACATCGAAGAGATGACTCTCGGTCGTCCTCTGCCAAAGCTTGAAGTTCTCTGTGTTCTGCCATGCGTCGAGATAATGCGTGGAGAACTCCATGGCAGGATCTCCTTCAACATTTGCGAGGAGAGCCTTTCGGTCGCCCTCGCTGTGGGAGTCGAGGTAAAAGTGGTACTTCATGGAGGATAGCATGGCGAGCAGATACTCTTCGAACTGCAGGCGAATGAAATCCTCGCTTCCAGCGTAGCCGTAGGTCGTGGGTCTGGTCGGATCAGCGTCGTCCCAGGTGTCGTTGACTGCTTGCGTGATGAAGTCGATCCATCGCCTATCCGCAGTGGAGAGGGCGAGCGCAGATCGCAGAGCCATGGATATGACAGTCACACTGTTGTCGTCGAGGTTCACCAGGAGGTCGCAATATCGGTCTCGTTGCTGCAACAGCAATGTATTCGTGCTGCCAACAATGTAGCTCTTCGTGCCCAAGTCTGTCAAAGTATCGAGCTGCTGCAAAGGGGTGTACGGGCCGAAGATGCTTCCCCTCCCGAACAATTGCAGCGGTATGCCCATGAACCTGAGCATGGACGCACGATCGCTCGTCCGGACAGAATCAGGCTTCCTCACCGTCTCAGCATAGCGATCCATCTGCGGGTCCGCGCAGTCTTGCAGACTCCGCACCAGCCCAGGTATGAGCGATAGCAACGAGAACTGTATCTCGCACACCCTCTCGCAATGCGACCCAAAGAACAGCATCTTCGGCTGCAACAGCATCGCCTTCAACAACACCAACGTCTGCCACTTGAAAGTATGCACCAGCTCCCTCAGACTCAACCCAAACAGCTGATCCCTCTCATCCTCATGCCCAACATCATCCTTCACTAAACTCTCCTGGAACCTCTACACCACGCAATCAGCACACAGCCTCTCCCACCCCAGAAGCCAGACCAAAACACTAACCTACCTCCAAAATCTCCACATCCCTAAAATCCCTCTGCGCGAACCACGCCCTCGTCACCGCGCTCAACTTCGCTCTGATCCCACTAAAGTCCTGCGGTTTATCCGTAATAGCCACCACAGCCTTCTGCACCGCACTCCGCGTCACCTCCTCGCTCCGGTACAGCAGCTCCGCGCTGTCGATCTGGTGCATACAGCTGATCCCGAATACGGACGTGGGCTCGACGTCCTCGCCCGCGCGGCCCTTGTAGACGAGGCTGAAGTAGGAGAACTCTTCCGCGGACTGGTGGGCCCCGTCCGGCAGGGCCATGTAGGGGATCAGGTGCCAGTCGTTCTCGCTCGTGGGGTCCGGGGTGGAGGCGCCGAACCATTGTTGGATTTCCGGGCCGCGGGCGTGATGGAAGTCGACGATGCAGACGAGGGGTTCGAACATGGTGGTGGTGGTGGTGGTGGGTGGAGGCTGTCAACTTTCGGTGGAGGACTTCATGCTGCTAGTAGGTCCAGCTGGACAGGATGACGGAGGTATACTGGTGCTGGTGGCTGCAGAGCTTACGGTACAACGCACGAGGTATGCGGTGTAATGTCGATCGCGGTAGGGCTGACGTTGGGTCAAGCTTTGGAGAGAGCTGGGATAACGCAAATCGAAACCACATTCACCTGCTGCCTCGCTGGAAACACGCCTACTGGTACGAATTGCGGATAGTATGTGTCTGGAAATTTGAATAGAGTACCAAAACTTAAGTGATTGCAAGGCGGACGTCTGGTCATTGGAAGCTAGTACGATGCCTATGGCGCCCAAAGGCTCACCATACCAAGCAAGTGGCCAAGTAGTCGTGATGATAAGTATATACCTTCCAAGAACGAATCATTGTTCAATGCCAGTCATCATCAGCTGCTCCGTGTATACCCACCGCTATCTTATCAATTCGCCCGAAAGCATCTCATTTGAGGCGAGTAACGCTGGAAGGGGTTTCAACAGCGTCCTGTCTCTCTCCGTGTGAACTCCTGAGCACCTCTGTACGTAACCTCATGACCTCGCTGCGTCTCATGCGACAATGGGATCCCCGTTCTCAGCCATTTCGTTTGCGTTCGAGTCGACGTTGTGGTAGTCGAGGATCTCGGAGTACCTGTAGCAAGCGCGGTCAGCTTGGGAACGCTCACGATGTTTGAGGGAGAGCAACATACATCATGATCTTCCATGTGTCGACTGGCAGGTCTGCGTCATTGAACGACCAGTCGAACTTCTCCTCGGCCTCTGGCTCGTCAGTCGGATCGTGGTAAGGCGAGAGGTACGGGTCGGCCAGCGCTTCGCCAGCCTTGACACGTTTCCGCGGGTCGAAGACAAGCATTCGCTCGAGGAGCTCGATGGCTTGCGGGTCGGCGTTCTTGAACTTGTTCTTCAACGGCTGCCGCTCGCGCTTGGGAAGGGACTGCACGAATCGCAGGGTGTTCTCGCTGCAAATGGTGGAGATAACATCATCTGGCGGAGTGCCGAGCAACTCGGTGATGATCGAGAACTGGTTGACGTGGTCCTTGCCCGGGAAAAGTGGCTTGCCCTCGAGCATCTCCGCGAAGATACATCCCGCGCTCCATATGTCCACCTCCACGTCGTACTTTTGCCATGTGAGCATAATCTCGGGAGCCCTGTAGTATCGCGTGGAGACGTAGCCGGTCATCTGTGGGTCTTGTATACGGGCGAGGCCGAAGTCGCAGATCTTCAAGTCGCAGTTTTCGTTGACGAGGATGTTCGAGGGCTTGAGGTCTCGGTGGACGACACCGGCAGAGTGGACGTATTTGAGGCCGCGCTGCGAATGTCAGTAAATAGCCAAGTCGAAGTGGTACGGCTGCCAGGCTTACCAGGATCTGGTAGAGGAAGTACTGGATGAACTGTTTCTCAAGAGGTCGCGAGGTGAGAAGTCGGTGTAGATCGGTCCCGAGCAGCTCGGTCACTGTAGGGTGTCAATGGAAAGACCGACAGGCTGGATACTGGAGCACACTGACCAACATACATGTCCTCCAGGGGCGAGATGAAGATGTCGCTCAAGCTAATGACCTGCGCTGTGTTTCAGCACCACACGTTGTGTTTGTTTCCTGCGGATGCGCGGTCTTACGTTCTCGTGCTTGAGATGCTTCAGCAGCTTGAGTTCGCGATACGTGCGCTTCGAGAGGACCGGCGTGCTGAAAGGCTTCATAATCTTCTTGACGGCCACCGCTTGCGATGTGAGCTGATCCTTCGCCGAACTGATTCGAGGTCAGAACCATGTTTCTTGTGTTTCGAGGACGTGCCCTGCTTACCAGACGAGCCCGAAGGCTCCCATACCGACCGGCTGCAGGTCGGTATATCTAGCAGCAATCAGTATGTCTCTTCCCACCGCATCCGGTCTTGCCCCTCCACGGTGCGTACCTGCTCGTGATCTCGAAGGTCGTGCCAAAGATCTGAGCCCGCACGAATTCCGCCATCTTGAAGGGTGCAGTGCGGCGGTCAGGTCGGTCGGAGTGATGTGTGTTGTTGTGAGGTGGAAGATGGTTCTCAGGGTATGGTTGGTGGTGCGCCAGCAGACGTTGGTGGGGCGCCTTCCAAGTCTAACGACGGGAGGTTCTAACGAGGGTGGCTAGATTTAGTCACGGCCCATCTGAGAATTTGACACTCGAATGCTTTGCGACTCACGAACCGCAGATCTGGCTCAACCAACTCAACTCAAACACCAATAGGACCAGAGAACAAGATACGGCGATCGTAACGCAGTTCCTTTGGAGCAATTGCGACGTCTATGCGTGACAGGAGAAGCCTTCCACTAATTAGTCCAATCGCTTCTAAAACCTCACTTCTTGCCAGCATGTCTTGCAGCGAGCCTCTGCACCAACGCTATCGAGCTGTCCTGTTCATGTGCGCATCCACCCACTCCCATGACCATCGTCTCCCTTCTCGATCTCTTCCTTCGCGCGACCCTCGAACAGACCGAACACGCTCTTCCTGCCAGGCTTCTGGACCCGGCTCTGCGACCTGTCCAAGGCCATCTGCTTGTTTCCCTTCTCATGCTGGTGCGCATCAACCGCGGTCTGCATTCGCAGGCGGACAGGAAGCTTCTTGTACTTCCTACGAGTGCTGATGCTCTTCGCCTCCTCCTCATTCATGCCGCCATACTTCTTCCACCCTGCCTCGGTGTCCGCCGCCTTCTGCTCCTCCGTCGTGGGCTCTGGCAGCGGGGCTGCCACGGTCGGCATTGGAGTAGCGGACGGCATTGGAGCAGGTGTCAGAGCAGGGGCCGGTGAGCTTGGAGACTCTGAGCTTGAAGACACTGGTGAAGGCGGTCAGCATAAATGATATGTTCGTGAAGACTATGGCAGCAGGCTGACCCTTGTGCAGACCGCATTCCACGCACGTCTTGTGGATGAAATCATGCCATTCCACGACACGCTTGCTGACGCCCTTGTCGCCCTCCGAAGCCTTTTCGTCTGCCAAAGCCTTATCGATCCAGGTACAGGCCAACTCGAGGTAGGTGTCACTGTCGTGAGGACCCTTCATGCCCGCTGTCGCGCACGCCATGTAGAAGCACAGTCGCGCAGACACGTATGGCGGAAAGACGTCTTCGCGCCCAGTGGCAAAATAAACCTCGTCCTGTCGTGAAAAGAAGGCTACACAGCACTCTTCGACCGCATCATAGTCCTTTGCTTTGGACGGGGCACCGATCTCGGCCAGGATAGCTTTCAACTCAACTGGGACTGTCAGTGTACGGCGTACCGCGGCGCATGGCACCAGAGATGGTACTGACCTGCGTCTTTGCCATCCCACATCTGCACGCGATCTAGCAGAGACATCTCCTCCCCTAGAGTCTCGTCGGAGCCGATAGAGTCGAACCCCTCGTCGGACCCAACAACCGTGGACCAGTCATCTTCGTCTTGTTCCATGTCCTCTTCCCACGCAACCATATCTGGGACTTCCGCGGCGGTGTTGGTGTCGTGCGCCATGATACAGGCCACTTGGTAAGTTGAGAACGACTCAAGGATTCAGGCGGCAGAGGTACAAGAAGAAGAGGTAGGAGTTTTGGCAAACGAGCTCAGGAGGCTACCTGCATGTGAAGACGCGCTAGCCTGAAACATGACGTCTTTCCTATTCACCGTCGATCCGCCACGCAAGGTAAACAGAAGATCCTGCCACATTTTCACCACCTTCCGCTTTCGAACCTCAACCTCTCTGTTGCCACCCAACACCAGCAAGCTATCACTGCACACTGGCGCATCAACCACAAGCTTGCATCACAACACTCTCTCTCCCCAGCGCAGCCGCAGTTCACCAGCATGGGACCTAAGAAGCGGAACAAAGGTGGGGGCGAGGCAAAGAAGCGTACGTCAAACTGATGGGTGGAAGGCTCCTCCAAGATGCGCGCATGTTGCATAGACTGCGCGGCGCTCTAGGACCTTCCCATCTTTCATCCGACTGTCGAGACATCTGCTGACCCTTTCTTTCCGTAATTTAGGTGCTGAGGATGAGCAGCCGAAGAACAAAGACGGCGAATCCAGCGGGACCGACGAGCACTCCTCTTCCGGACAACCAGCAAAAAAGAAGCAACGCCTGTGCACACCTAGAGACTTTGAGCCTCCTGCTGAGGCGGACGATGACGAGGACGAGGTCGTCGCGACGGAAGCTCCAGCCAAGGGAAAGCGCAAAGCGGAGACTGACGAACAGAAAGAGGCAAGGAACAAGAGTGATCGGGAGCGACGTGCCAGGAACAAGGCCGCGGGGATTCAAGGACCGAAGCAAAAGCGCACACTGACTGAAGCACAGAGGGAGGCAAAGAGGAAGAATGACAAGAGCAGAAAGGCCGCGTGGACTCCGGAACAGAGAGAGGCATCGAATAAGGCGAGGCGGGAGTGGGAGCAGAAGAGAAAGAAAGCGCGGACTCCGGAACAGAGGGAGGCAGAGAGACAGGCGAAGCGGAAGGGGGAGCAGGAGAGAAAGGCGAAGCGGAAGGGGGAGCAGGAGAGAAAGGCGAAGCGGAAGGGGGAGCAGGAGAGAAAGAAAGCGCAGACTCCGGAGCAGAGGGAGGCCACCAACAAGTCGCGGCAGGAGCAGGAGCAGAAGAGAAGGAAAATGCGGACTCCGGAACAGAGGGAGGCAGAGAATAAGGCGAGGCGGGAGTACGAGCAGAAGATAAGGAATGCGCAGACTCCGGAACAGAGGGAGGCCCAAAACGAGAAAAGGCGCCTGAGGGGTAATCGATCCAAGAGGATGCAGAGCGGTGTTTCGAAGAAGCAGATCGATTGCCCTCCGTGCAAGCAGAACAAGTCTCCCTGCGACGACCGGCGTCCTTGCTGTTCTGCCTGTATCGAGAGATGTACTGGACAGGCAGCTCCCGGCATGGCACCCCCTCGACTGACGCATGACGACAGATGCGACATCTGCATGAGCTCTGAGAATGTATAGGCCGACCAGGATCTTTGCGAGTACTGTGAGACGCGGTCACGACTGGGCACGCAACGTCAGATCACTCAGTCGAATGCTGATCTCCGTCAAGGCGACTTGCGGTCGCATGTCGAGCTTGTCGACCTTGCGATCTGGAGCTGGCACATTCTCCATCCCCGCGATCCGGCTCTTGACGATACGCAGCCGGACGAATATGGCGGGTACTATTGGTTCTGGCACAAGGAACAACTGATAGCAGCACTCAAGTCTCGTGGTATCCCGTCGCGCGGACCTGTCGATGAGATGCGCAGGTTTCTTCAGCTGGAGGATGCTCTCAATGGCTTGCTGCCACGACCAACGCCCAGCAGCGCTTCCAAGTTCCACGCCATGTCATCCGTCAACCTGATGGCTGAGGCAGAACGCCTGGGGTACTGGAAGGGGAAGAATCGTGCGACAGATCAATATGGACAAGACAAGGAAGGTGAGGGGGCGAGGCCTGATCGGAAGTCTCGTACCAGTGAGGATTTAATCGCGTTTCTTCTCAACAAGGCTGGTCCTGCCTCTCAGCTGGAGAAGATCATGCAAGATGAACAGCTCGGTGACGAGGAGTCGGACGAGAGCTCCCAGGAGTCGTTCGAGGCTGACACTGCAGTAACACGGCAGTCATTCAACGGTGGTGTGGTTGGTAGTCGGGCGGCACTCGGGAGCCTCGCCGACACCGTTTGGCGGCACAACTTTCCACAGTGGACTTCGTCTGTTGGCCTGCTGTGTGGCCCGAATGCGCTGGCAATCTCGATACAACACCAACTGCTGACCCTCGGCCTGGGACTTCACCGATTCACTGGGCACGAACTCATGCGGATGATCATCCCGGAATACGGCCTTCCCGGTTCCACTCTCGAGAACGGCGACGTCACACATGATCACCTCAGCGAGGAGTTCATTGCGTGGTTCAACGAGGAGCACGCAGACAAATTCAGCCAAGACGAGGAAGGCGCCGACGAGGCTCTGGGACAGCAATTGTCAGAAGTCACCAGAGTGGCTGATCTTGACTACCAGCAGCTTGTCGCGATTCTGGAAGTGGCGTTCCGCAACGGCCGCTTGCCTGTTCGACTTGGTCTGGGTGTTGAGAGCGCGTATGTAGATGAGGATGGTGAGCTTCATCCAGCCCTCGCACGCATTATGTGGCAGCCAGACGGCAACTCACCCATCATCTGGATCCACAACAACAGAGCTCTCAGTCGCGATGAATACAATCACTGGGAGGGACTTGGTGAAGGCACTGGGTCGAGGTTCGAGACAGCTTTCGAGTGGGGATTGCTGGTACCTGATGCGGCCGCACTGGTGAAAGCACGTCAGTCCTGGCGCAACGATGCCATGCAAAGCATTACCGACAGAGTGCGCTCGATAGCGGATCGCCATCGCAATGGGCTGTCGAAACGCTTGAACAAACTGAGAAAGTTCTGTACGCCGTGTCGCGATGGGGATCGCCAGCAGTGCAAGCAAGTCCAAGACCAGGAGCATTGCGAGAATTGCGCGGACGATCCAGACGACTGTGACATGCCGGAGGATACGATGAAGCTCAATTGGAAAGCGGCGAGTGAGCTTACCGCAGAAGATCAACGACTTCGTGAGAAAGTGCTTGCCAGCGAAGAAGAACTCGAGATGTACAGGCTAGCCCGGACGTACAAACCAACACTGCGTCCGGAAGGAGAGCACTGGCTGATTCTTGGCTCTGCACGCTATTCCAACGGGCCCGGGGATCCAACAATTGCTCAACAGGTGCAGACTGTCATCAACTCGGTGCATCAGTACGTCAACGTCGCCAACAACCCTCAAGATCACGGTTCGCCGCAAGTCGCTGGGCACCTTGCTGGTCTTCCTACACAGCGATATTACCAGGTCATCTCTCGGCATGGCACCCGCCCAGTGCCCACTCAACTCGGCAACCTGGACGACCCAGTCCTCAGAGGCTTCGTCCGTTTCATCCACCAGCTCCTCGACCCGAACAACGTCAACAACTTGCCGGTGGAGATTCATTTCGTGATGTTCGGCCTCGCTGGATTTTCGGTGGGAATAGAGGGATGGGGTGACAGGACGCGCGGCTTCTTCAAGATGCTGCTTGATGCAGACCAAGCGAACGGCACCAACGTAGCAGACAGCGTCTACCTGGTTTTCCTTGCGGAGCCTCACGTCGTGGACGGCATCGCTCCTCACTGCCTGGATCTGGAGGACGCTGTGAACTATCCCAGGCCGGTTGGACCGCCGTCGCCATACTGGTACAGGCCGCACCATCCCGATCGCAACAAGCCTTTGGAGAAGGTCCGGCTGAGGGATGTGGTCGACAGAGCACAACAGCTGCGTGCGCAAGGTCACCAGAACCAGGTGACGGGAATCAACAACCCGCCGCCGCCTTATCCGGTTCCCAACGTCAACGTCGACCAGCTGGACAGACTTATCAGGGACATGCAGTCGGAGTATGAGTGGCGCAGCGGCCAACTCGCCCCGCAGGGCGGTCCTGGACAAGTGTCCTCTCAGGTGGTGGGCTCTCGCAACGTCAACCGCAACGACGAGTTTCGCTGAGCGCGGTGGGTTTGTGTCTTGTAGGGAGACGAGGGAGGGCAAGGCGTGCAGTGAAAGGATGTGGGAGGCAAGCGACACGGCTGAAGTCCACCCATATTCACGCACACCCCTGTCGACATCGGTCGAACATGAGGTAGGTACCCCGCTGTTTGGCGGAAGGAACTCCTCCAACATCCTCTTTGCGGGGCATTTCCTTTAGAGAGTCTTGACATACGTATTGCGACCTTGAGGTAGACGTAGACTTAAGATACAGTACAGCAACCAGGAAGATTTGGTGTGTGAATTGAGTCCAGCCCATTCCCGTCCACACAGCTCCCCAGTCCTCGTCGGCGCGCTAGGCCTATCAACTCTACTAGGTCAAAGCTCGGGACATCATCATCGCCCTACACGCCTACCTTGCCATTTCTACTACTCCAACCTCACCCGGCGCAAGCTCCCAGACATCCCCAATACGACATACACTACCTCACCGCGACTCTCTCCGCCCTCTCCTCCCGGCTACGCTCGGAACGCCGAACAACCGAAACAAAGCCCGCATCGTGCCGCTACCGCTGCAGCATTCCGGGCTCGTGATCTCGAATCGCAACGAGCCGCCGGCAGCATTCCCCAACCTCCCCCAAGCGCAACCAACACCATCCACGATCCCGCGAGAGCACGCGCAAAACAACCGTGGCCTCGACCACGGCACGCCGTTTTGGCCCCATCAAGCATTGCCTGAGCTCGCGCGAGCGTCCGGGCCGCATCGACTGGCACGATGGGCGCCTGCATGAGCAGCGAGAACAATGATTCGGGGGATCAGAAGAAGCGGAGTCAGGCGATTGACCGCACGCTGGAGGAGGATTCGAAGAAGTTGCGGCGGGAATGCAAGATATTACTACTTGGTAAGTGAACGCAGCAGCACGGAACAAGCATGGAGGATTGGGAGGATAGTGAAGCTGACAGCCATGCGCGACAGGTTCGGGCGAGAGCGGGAAGAGCACGATTGTGAAGCAGATGAAGATCATCCACCAAAACGGCTACAGTCAAGATGAGCTCGCGTTACATCGGCACACGATTTATAAGAACGTGATCGACTGCGCGAAGGCATTGATTGGCGCGATGCGACAGTTTGGGATCGAGGTTGAGCATCCGGAGAACAAGGAAAACTGCGACTATATCATGGAATATGCAGTAGACCCTGACCCGCAGCAAGCTCTCGAGCAAAAGGTTGGAGAGGCGATCACAGCGATATGGAGCGATCCTTGCATACCGAAGGTCTTTGACCACTCGAGCGAGTTCTATCTCATGGACTCCGCGCCGTAGTAAGTCCCGGAGCGCGCATAGCAGGCCGTGCTGTACTGACCGGTGGACAGCTTCTTCGACGAGGTCAAGCGGATAGCATCACCCGACTACAACCCCACCGAGTCGGATGTCCTGAGAGCGAGAACAAAGACCACCGGCATATACGAGACACGCTTCTCGATGGGCCAGCTTAGTATACAGTGAGTCGTCTTGGGTCCTGGAAGTATGCGAGTAGCACTGACCGCGTTGACCAGCATGTTCGATGTGGGCGGCCAAAGAAGCGAGCGGAAGAAGTGGATTCATTGCTTCGAGAATGTGACATCCATCATCTTCTGTGTCGCTCTCAGCGAGTATGACCAGGTACTGCTGGAAGAGAGCAGCCAAGTAGGTCTCGCGGCGCGCCGATGGCTTGGCTTGTACTGATTCTTCGCAGAACCGCATGATGGAGTCCCTGGTGCTCTTCGACTCGGTCGTGAACTCGAGATGGTTCATGCGGACCTCGATCATCCTGTTCCTGAACAAGGTCGATCTCTTCCGCGCGAAGCTGACCAAGTCTCCACTGAGCAACTACTTTCCTGACTACTCTGGCGGCAACGACGTCAACCGAGCCGCGAAGTACCTGCTCTGGAGGTTTAACCAAGTCAACCGGGCGAACCTCAACCTATATCCTCAGTAAGCTCCATCAATAGTAGTCGGCAGGAAATTATACTGATATTCTCCAGCCTCACCCAAGCGACCGACACCTCCAACATCCGCCTCGTCTTCGCCGCCGTCAAGGAGACCATTCTGCAGAACGCGCTCAAAGACTCCGGCATCCTCTGATAACGCGATCATCGAAATTTCTCCGGCGTTCGGGGCAGGGAAAGCATGTCCTTACGACATCGTTCAGGAAAGCGGGTGTTTTGGCGTATATCTGATTGTATTTCTACCATTCTCCCATGGGTGGGAAGGACACAGGAAAGGAAAGGAGGTCCTCTCGGCGTTCTTCTCGCGACAAGCTGGCAGGATAGGAGAGGTCGAATGTGAATGCAGCGAGCGTCTATGCGTGGAAATGAATGTCAAGTGCCCCATGAGCGAGCGAGCGGGCGATGTTGTGCGCCTGTTGGATAGCAGCGAAGGCGATAAGCTAGCCTATTAATGAAGACTTTTGAGAACTCAATTACCTCCTCTTTGGGGGGGTGTGGACGTGGGGCTTGATATATTGATGTGTTTGGGTTGTAGAGCCCGAACACAAGTACCGGGTCTCGTCACGATGGACGGCAAGGGTGTTGCTTGTCAATCTGAAACGGACGGCAGATCTGTTTCCTGGTCGATCTGCATGGCCTGGCTGGTTGTTTGTGGAGCTGACGGGCTTGTAGAGAGGGCCTGGGCGCGGACCTCGAGGGTCGGCTGGCTTGGGGCGGACTCCTCGCGCTGGCGTGCGGTGTGGTCTTCTCCAAAATCGAGACAAACGACGTGCTTACGAAATGATTGAGAAATGCTTTAGATCGGAGAATATGCAACATACACTAGCGCGGATCGAATTGCAGCCAATCAGAAAGAAGGCGCTAGTGAGGGCAGACGTTTACTCGTTTACTTCCACTCGACTCTACTTTTCCAACACCCTTCCAGGGTCCTCGCGACACTTGTATACCCCAATGTAACGCCTCTATAACCATCACGCAGTCACGGGTGTGAAATCAGTGATTCACGAACTCGTCTGCTTTGTCATACACCTACCCCCCTAATGAATGCCTCCATCTGCGCCTCAACCAGGCTCTCGGCTTCTCACGTATCACAAAGCCATACTGCCAAACGGGCAATGGCATCCGCGGCAAGACGTTGGCAATGGTGCCACAAAGCAATCTCACCCTGAAAAGTTGATGAGTGTCTCCATTCACCGGCATCAAGAATTCACACAATGTAAGTGAGTTTTTGCTTGGGACACAGTCTTCGTCGCTCTTTCCCTTTCACAATGCGGCCATCCGAGAGGTTGTCTTATGCGACGTAACGACGTACGAACAACACCAATCGAAGGTCCACGACATGGTAGCAGAAACGACGCCAGAATGGAGACTTCAAGACATCATCTACGTCGCCATCGTCGGCTCCGTCATGGTCGCCGCCTTCCTCGAATGGATCCTCTGGCTTCTAGCGTTTCTCTACTGCTTGGTCAAGGTGTACCAAAAAGCTGAAAGCAAAGGACGGTTCGGCATCAGATTTCTGGCGGCGCTCAACATGGTCTTTTTCACTCTTATGCGCTGCATATTCCTGCCTGTGATGATCGTCACTCTGCCATTGCCCCCGCAGATCTCGAAGCATCTGCCTCTAGAGATGGTTAGTGGCCTGCAATGGTTCGCCTTCTGGTCGTTCGCAGGTTTGCTCACTATACCCTGGCTGTTCTGCGTGTTCCAGTTGGTCACTCACAACATCGGCCGGACACGGAGAATTAAGACGGTGCTGGACGAATACTCGGCGCCCAAGGTTGTGATATGCGTGCCCTGCTACAAGGAAGAACCCGAGGTACTTCTCCGCACGGTAGACTCCATTGTTGACTGCGACTACCCGCCTTCATGCCTGCACATCTTCCTATCGTTTGACGGAGAGCAAGAGGACGAACTTTACCTCAGCACAATTGAAAAGCTTGGGGTTCCGATCACCCTAGACTCGTTCCCGCGAAGCATCGATGTCAAGTACCACAGCTGTCGGATCACGGTCTCGAGATTCCGTCACGGAGGCAAAAGGTCGTGCCAGAAGCGCACTTTCCAGCTCATCAACAAGGTCTATGCTGAATACCTCCGCCGCAACGACAATCTCTTCCTCCTGTTCATCGACTCGGACTGCATCCTGGACAGAGTCTGCATCCAGAACTTCATGTACGAGATGGAGCTTAAGCCGAGAAGCTCAAGCAAGCACAACATGCTCGCAATGACCGGCGTAATTACATCTACGACGGAGAAGAACACTCTCATCACCGTCCTGCAGGATATGGAGTACGTGCATGGACAGCTGTTCGAGAGGACGGTTGAATCAGGATGCGGAGCAGTGACGTGCCTGCCAGGAGCGCTGACTATCCTGCGGTTCTCAGCCTTCCGTCGCATGTCTCAGTACTACTTTGCCGACAAGGCAGAGCAGTGTGACGACCTCTTTGATTTCGGGAAGTGCCATCTAGGTGAGGATCGTTGGCTGACGCACTTGTTCATGATTGGAGCAAGACAGCGCTTCCAGATACAGGCAAGCTTGTTCTCTTGCTGCGAGAAAGGACACAACGGCTGACGAGGATTCAGATGAACACAGGCGCATTCTGCAAGACGGAGGCGGTGCAGACGTTCAAAAGCCTTTTGAAGCAGCGCCGAAGGTGGTTCCTAGGCTTCATCACTAACGAAGCATGCATGTTGACAGACGTTCGACTCTGGAGACGCTATCCACTGCTTGTGATTATTCGGCTTGCGCAAAATACCATCCGCACGACGGTGAGCGATCCTGAAGCTCCATCCTCGAATTCATCATACTGACCGACGTAAACCAGGCACTGCTCTTTTTTATCATGGTCATCTCGCTCATCACCACTTCTCAAGCTCCGGCCAACCTTCCCATCGGATTCATCGCCGTCTCGCTCGGTCTCAACTGGGCGCTCATGCTTTACTTCGGCGCAGCGCTAGGACGGCACAAACTGATGCTGTACCCGCTCATGTTCGTTCTCAATCCGTTTTTCAATTGGCTCTACATGGTGTACGGCATCTTCACCGCCGGCCAGCGGACATGGGGCGGTCCTCGTGCCGACGCTGGCAAAGCAGATGAGAAGACCACTCCCGAGCAGGTGATTGAGCATGCAGCTGCCCGAGGCGACGAGTTGAACGTCGTACCCGAGACGTTTCGCCCGGCACTTGAAGGGGCAAGGCGGAGAGTACCTTACCACACCCCTCTGATGCCCTCGGAGAGCCTGGACGGCCGCTTCGCACCTACAGAGGCCGGCGCGGGTGGGTGGTATGTACAGGCCAACGACTCAGGCGTGGTGCAGCGACATTGGAGCCCGAGGCGAGTGGAAGAGGGAAGGATTTATGGTAGAAGCCAGAGCTCGGACTCGGCGACCTCCCGTGGCAGCTCCACATACTCTACATACACCCCGAGGAGAGTGGAGAGTCTGGTAGATGTGGAGGACGCTGTGACTTATCACAACCGAATGGCGCAGCAACGGCCGGCCGGCGGTGCGCACTTTGAAGCGATGCGGGTGCCACCAACGGAGATGACCGTGCAGGCTGTCAACGGCGCACTCGAACATCGGAGGCAGTCGGTGGACTCAGCGGACTCGGTTGACTCCGACGACTCTATACCGCTCCACTTCGAAATTCCCCGCCGTGGCCGTACGCCGGAACCGCGTTCTACCACATCATCATCCCAACTACACCCTCAAGCCCCGCAATCGAACCATCCAGGACCTCTCTCAGCGTACCCACCCAGTCCAACCCTCCACCCGCACTCCGCCGGCTTCACGGCCGGTCCCAGCCCTTTGGCACGCAAGAGCTTCACCTGGATCGCTGCTGACGATGCGAGGCACGGCGGTTCTGTAAATCGACAGCAGTCGACTCGGACACCAAGGCGGCACTCGGTGGCGGAAATTGAGAGGAGGGGGAGGAGGAGTGTGAGTGTGGATAGGCATGCGAGAAGGCGGTTGAGTAAGGTGAGGAAGAGGGCGGGTAGTGAAGGCTGAGCGCTATCAAAACACACTTCTGGAAATGATTACCTATCGAGCGAGTCGGTGAGTCAAGTCTTCCCGCCACATCAAGCTCAAGGCAAGATACCTGGTGTCCTTTCTTCTGAGGTAAGAAGATGAATTAAAAAAAGACATCCCTCCTCCCACCACTGGTGTATCGCAACAGTACTTCCATCCTTCTCCTACCCCCACCTTCCTGGTCTTTTCAACATCGGCTTATAGTTATGGGGTTTTGGTAAGGGGTTATCTAGGTTGGGTGACGGTGGGCCGGGCTTAGGTCGGCTGGCTTGTGAAGGGGGGTGAGGTCATTCCTTTCGGGGTCGACCGAGATACAGACAAGGGCGACTATGTTTCCTGGATCTTAGGTGCGTGATATATGCTTTCTCTGACTGCTGATGAACGAGTAGAGCAGAGTCATAGCTTCGACGCAAGCCGATCCTGCCTCCACTCGCCGTTCTCTACCCTGCTGCACACCTCTGCCAAAACCCGGCCAGCCCATTGAAAATCCTCCTCCCCAAGATACACTTGTGCGCTCAGCCGCATCCACCAAGACTGATCATAGTAGATGATGGCTATGAAGGTCTTGTAGTCCTGGACGAGTGTCTTTGCGATCCACTGGCCTATGCTGGCAATTTGCGCCGCATCGCCAGCCGTCAAGGCATTGGAGGACAGCGGCAATCGTACGTTCGAGAAGTTGCAGTTGCCCAGCGTGCCTTCTCTGTTCTCCATAACCTCTGTCTTCAGGATGCCGGACAGTATGGCGCCTGCTCGACGGGCGAGCCGACTGCAGTAGCCCATGATGGCCTCTTCGCCTACCATACCGTTCCAGCGGACTTTGCTACGCCACTCCAGAGCCGCCGGTATGCACAGGTACGGCGAGTCATCCAGCGTTCCGACGAACTCGAAGTTGGTCACGTATTCGCTTTTGCCGGTCGGTGGTAATGGATTGTTGATGCCTCCTCCGTGCTCAGGCAGTGGCACGAAGCCATGGCTGGTCGGCAAGGTCGACCGCATCGTTGCTTGATTCCGGAGAGGCACATAGAAGACCGCGCAGCCTCTTGGAACGTTTAGCCACTTGTGACAGTTCGAGATGAAGAAATCTGGATCGAGCTTGGAGAGGTCAAGGGGAACGTGGCCGACACCATGGGCTCCGTCGATGCAGGAGAGGACGGCGTGCTTCTTGCATAGCGCCGTCAGTCGTTCGAACGGCATCCGGACGCCAGGCAACGAGACGATGGTGTCGAAGATGGCTATCCGCGGGTTTCTCCCTTTGCTGCGGAGTTGTTTGACTGCTGCTTCGAAAGCGTTGCACAAGTCGGCATCAGAGCATGGATACGTGTACTGGATCTTGTATGCTTCTGCCGGTGTCGTCTCGACGATGTAGCTTACCGTCTTCTCGCAGGCTCCATAGATCGTTGCGAAGTAGATGATGACATCGTTGGGATTGAAGCGAATGTTCCGAAGTACGGTGTTGATGCCGATTGTTGCATTAGAGACGAAGACGCAGGTTTCCACAGGAGCGTTGAGGTACTTTGCGATTGCTACGCGAGAGACATCCAGTTGCTGCGGGTACTCATATCGAATGAAGGCATCTGGTCTCCTCTCTCCAAGGTCCTGGTAGTATCTTTGGACTGAGCGGACTGGTGTTGGTGATGCGCCGAATGAACCTGTTGATGGATGTTAGTCGTATGCTTTACCATCATTGGAACATACTCACCATGGTTCAGGTTACGATGCTCGAAGCCAAAGTACCTGGCTGCATCTTTGCCACACTCGAACGGTTCTAATGCTGCAATCTTTGCCATTGGCGATTTGTCCATTGTTTTGCTTGACCCTGTTTGGTGTGGTTGAGCGATAAGATGATTGAAAATGTCTTCCAAGATCCTTCAAGTGACGAAGGTATCGATGTCAAGTGACGAGGGCATTGATGAAACGGATCAATCGCCCAAAGAAAATGACTCTGAAGAGTTTAAGACTCAGAGTTGTACTTGCAGCAGGGCGTGAAATCTGCACCAGATTCGGTCTGGCAGCAACAACCTTGTGGTCGAAGTGGAGAACTTGCACGTTTTCATCATCACTGCGACAAAAGACATGATCACTTTTACAACAAATCTGGAATGTGAACAATCTCATGCTCACCAACAAGCGAGAGCGTTTCTGGCTCTCACACTGCTTTTGGTAGTGCCGCAGGTCTACTTAAATGTACTACCATTCTAGCCATATCTTCATTCCCCAACGTTCCCTGCCACTCACACACCTCCCAAAGCAAGGCCGATGCCGCCTCCACTCAGCACATCGATGGCGCCGAAGCAAGCTTGCTGTTGACGAACGACAAGGCATCGGCACCGTACTCAGCCTCGTAGCCGTTGTGCACATTGGCGTCACTGCCAGCTGTAACGAAGTGAGCCGTTAGTCAGTGCCTTTCGACAACAAAACAGCATCATCAGCACTTACTGCAGCAATACGGGTCGGCGGAGTCGCAGTACGACTGGATGGAGCTCTCGAAGGAGCCACAGGTCGTTCCGGCCAAGGATGAATCGAACTGGTAACATATCAATCAGCTGCACGTGGTATAGGAATGGATGGGATGAGCACTTACGCCACCAGCCGAGCAAGTCCCGACATCAAACGAAGCACCAGCATTGAAGGTGGGAGCGCCGAACATGATGGCAGCGACAATGTTATACTGCGAGATCGATGTGCCCTCACAGAGCGCAAGGTCAAAGATCTCAGCACCCTAAAAAGCCACCATCCCTCGTCAGCTCGTTCAGCAACTCCCATGAAACTCCAAAGCCTCACCTGCGAATACCCAACAAGCACCAACTTAGTATCCGGACACTGCTCCGCAAACGCCGCCACCTGACTGTTCACCGCACTCACGCCCGTCTGCCTGGACTCAGCATACGACGGATTATCCCCCGACGCCGGGTAGTCGATGGCCTCCGACGTAGCGCCCGGGTTGGAGGAGATGATATTGTCGACCAGTTGGCCGGCGGATCCGTAGCCGGGGGAGGCGGTCGTCTCGCGGGCGCCGAAGATGTGGATGGAGGGGCAGGTTTGGCGTTTAAGTTGGTGGGATAGGGGGGAGGCGAGGGCGGATCCTGCCAGCAGGACTATGGAGAGGGTGGGGGAAAGCATTTTGCTGGAGGGGGGGAGGTGGAAGGAATGTGGGATAGCTGGAAGGAAAGATTGGGATAGCTGGATGGATAGAGAGGGATTGATTGGACGCGAGGTGTTTTGTACTTACTGTTGAATGTCTGGTTGTCGATTTAGCCTGTGGCCGAGAAGACTTACGAACAACCTGGACCCGTGCATCACGTATAGTGGTGGTGGACGAATGTGATCATAATGAAGTGAAACCGTCCATTGGCTCGGATGACAGGCTGAAGGCATGCGTTTTCGTGAGACTCAGGTAAAGTAGCAGGTATCGTACAGATGCGGAAGCCCTTAACAGCATGGTTGTCTCCTTGTTTGGTGTGAGGTAGAGTGGAAAACCCGGATGTGTAATGGCAAGACTGGGTTGGTGTTTCAGATAGATGTCGATCTGGGGATGGCGGCCGGAACAGCTTCATCAGCGGCACCCAGAGCGCAAGAGAGCTGTGAGCTACAATAGTAGTTCATGGTGGATACTGGCTATGATGCGCGACGCACCGCTGGCGCCATATCCATTCTTCGCCATCATCTATACCCAGCCCGATGTATGATGGGTCTAGCCATACATCCTTCGCGCAGCGTACCCAATCGCCAAAAAATGCTCGATTTTCCATGAACATCAATACCGGCCTAGTCTTTGACAGCACGTCTTCCCTAACACCAAGTAAACACCGGCGGCCGACTCTTAACCATCTCCAACCTCTCCACAATCACCCTCCTCGTCACTCCCTCGCGATCGTTCGCCGCCGCGTATCCCAGATCTCCGTCCTCCTCATCCCCATCTCTCATTCCAAAACCCCTGGCCACTGCAAAGCTAAACCGTCTCCGTCGCTCCGAAGGCGAATGTCCTTGCAGCAGCGACCGCGGCGTGTCCAGGCTGACTCTACCAGCTGTCCTAGAGCGGTAGGCGCCTGGTCGTGGGGCGGAGGCGGAGTGTAATGCTGCTAGAGAGAGTTCTTTGTTCGTCGCAGGAGACTTGGGCTCGGCGTGGATAGACTGCGAGCTGTTCTGGCGGGAATGGTTGAAAGGATTGTCCCTTGGCTTCGCAGGCGGACTCGTCATTCCAAGAAGGTCCAACTTGCTCGTCGCAGGCGCAGAAGCGTAGGCAGCGGAAATGTCCATCTCCTCTTCCTCTTCTATCCCGCCTGCTCGGCGGAGCGATTGCGCAGCAGGACCAGTCGCGCGACGCATCTCCTCGCTCGGGCGTGTAAGGGGCATAGCGACGGGTATGTCGACCAAGTCGTCCCACACACAGACTCGCGATCGCCTAGTAAGCTCCAGCGGTCCGTGGTCGGGCGTCTTGAGAGTCTCGACGACGTTCCAGGCTTGACCTTTCATGACCGCCATCTGTCGTGCGAACATTCTGTCCTTGAAGTCGGCGTCGATTTCGAAGGTTCGTCGTAGTTTGTTCTGCGTCTCTGACCACCAGTCTTTGGAGGTCAGTAGAGGTAGGAAATGGTTCCGTGTATTCTCCGAGAAAGGCTTCCCGATCAAGCTGACGGGTAGGAATAGCCAGCCGAAAGGATAGCTCCGCCATGCATCAGGATGCTTCCACGGCCACGAAAGACTGTTGTCGATGGCTCCAAGCCGCGCGTGATTTGTGTTCCTATCATCAGGCACCGCGGCAGTCATGTTCTCATTCCTCCTATCGTACGCTTCCGCGCTGCCGTCGTCCGCTTGACCTTTCGGTTTGAAGTCCGCCACAATTGTGGCCTCGTCCTTCGTCGTATCAATCCTGATCATCCAGTTGTCCGTCCCTCTATCCGTATTTCTCATAACATAATCCAGAATCACAAGCTTCTCCAGCTGCTCTCTAAAACTTTGCTGTAGCTGCTCCGACCAGAACTCCTTTCGACTCCTACTGGCCTCTCTCGTCCCCCTTCCAGCCCCTTCATCCTCCGTCTCCTCCTCCTCAGGCACGGCCTTGCCACTCGGCCGACAAGTCTGATCCCACCGCTTCCTCCGCCTCCTCTTATGATCCGGAGCATCTGTGAACGCCCTCGTCTGCTGATCCGGCCAAGGATGTTCTCGAAAGAACTCAGTAGCCCCCTTGAACCCCTTCAGGAACACCTGAAACGACCCTTGCTTCTCCGGCAACACCTTCTTGCCTCGCCGAAACTGCCTCCGGTCCCAGTAGTCGTAGAAGAAGCTCTTACTGCTCAGGCTCACAACCTCCGTGTATGGTACGATGTTCGTCCGTAGCTGCACGTCGAGCACATACGCCGCTGCCTCGGAGACGTACGATAGGTTTGGAATCAGACACGCCCGTCCGAAGAAGAACGGGAACAGGTTCCGATGTATCCACTTCGTCCACTTCGGATTCTTGCTCGCATACGGCTCTTCGTCCTTCGGCTTGAACACGCCCAGCACCTTCCCACCACTATTCCGCACAAAGTAACTCCCGCTACTGCCCTGCGAGATCAGCGTCGGGTGCATACCCAGCTCAATGGCCGTCCTGACACTCTCCACCAGATCATCAAACTCTACTTTCGAGAGCCTTTGATCCGAATCATCATAGTCGTTGTCCAAACTCTGCTTATTCGCCGGCCTCACGCCCTCCGGAGGCACAAACACCGAATGGTGGATCTCCAGCATCTCCTCCTGCGCGCTCTTCCCCTTGATCCGCTTGATCTTGAACCGCTCCTTGATCTCCTCGGCCCATCGTTCCAAGCGAGCGTTAATAGCTTTGACGTCCACACCGCTGTTCGTGCGCCGTCGCCGTGGCCGTCGTGTGCCTGACAGACTGCCGGACGAGGGCACGCGCATGAAGTCCCGCCGTTTCGGCTGGATGGGAGCATATTCAGGGTCTTGCGAGGAGAGGGTCGGGGGGTCTTGGAAGGGGTCGTCGTTGTCGCTATCGGAGTAGGGCTGTTCTTCCTCCTCTTCTTCTGCTTGGGCTATTCGTGCGTACCCGGACACTTGTCGGGGGCGGCGAGGCATGATGGCTGAGGTGTCGCCGCATGCCGGGTTTGGGAAGGGTACACAGGGTAGCGGCTGTTGTTCCGGTGAGACTGGCGTAAGGTTATGTCTGACAAGATGTAAGTGTTCAAAGGAGGGATCGCAGTCTCATTGGATCACCAAAGCACGTCACAAGCTTTGAGGCTCTGCGGGAGCGTTGCAGCGGGAGGAAGAAGGAGCCGACGAGCCGAGATCTACCAGAAGACAGAGGATCAAATACCTATTAGATCACGCTGATAACCTATCACAGTCCGACGAGACACTGTAATGTACACCCACACTACACACATATCTGCAGGTAACACCGGACTCTTACTCCAGGACGAGGACCCAAACGCCAGGCTTCAAATCAACCCCAACGAACCACACATCCACCATCAACCACTTTCCATTCGTACCATCAACTAAGACGTGCCATCCGTAATCGCCCCCTTCTGCATCCTCTCCACCATCTCCATCAACTGCTTCATCTCCTTCCGCAGCGCCTGCAGCTCCAACATATTGCCATCAACCACAACATTCGGCTTCGTTTCCTCGACCTTCTTGTGCCACCCTGAGCCCTCATGGTCCATCTCATCCGCCAATTCCTCCCACTCCTCGATCGTGTCGTCATCCGTCTCGTTGCGGTTGCGATTGAACTTGACCTTGTGTGCGGTGCGCACTTCCAGGTAAGCTGTAATGACGAGCAAGGGGCTGTAGATGATGCCCATCACGATGTCGTTGAGACGCTCGTAATACGCCTCCGACATCCACCACTCGAATGGTAGAGATAGGCAAAGGAGCTCGATCAGGTTGAAAGGGGCGATGAAGACGTTCTCATCCGGGGCGCGGACAAACTGTATCGTCTTTTGGCTGAAAAGCGCCAGATACTCGTCAATCGCATTGGAGGTGATATCTTCGTAGGCGCTGTTGTAAAGCGCAATGAGCACGTTCAGCAGGATGACGATGATGATGAAGTTGTAGATGTAGTAGAGGATCAGCCCGAACGGCGGCTCAAAGGTGTCCCAGACGTCGAAGCTCGGGTCGCCCATTATGGCGTTGAGCATCTGCTGTATGATCCAGTTCACGGCGGTGAGTTGCTGATCCGTTTGATCCATGCCGATGAACCCTTGTAGGAAGCCGATGAGCACGACGATGAGGAGGGCGAAGAAGATGAGGGATTCCTTCATCATGACTTTGAGCACGACCAGCATGGCGCCGAAGAAGCGGAAGGTGTCGAGGTAGAGCAGCATGCGCATCCAGAACATCGGGGCGGAGAAGGCGAGCCAGTCGTAGGAAAGTTTGTTGAGGAATATCCGTTTCTCGCTCTCGTATTCGTGGCTCAGAGCGACGCATCGCGTGACGAAAGAGATGGCCAGGAGAGTGTAGAGGGTGCTGTTGAAGATGTTCCAGAAACCAAGGTAGTACCGCCCTATCTTATAGAACTTGCCGAACTCGTCGCAGATGAAGCCGAGGGTGAAGATGTACAGCAGGCCTTCGACTGGGTCAAGCTCCACACCAGGGTTAATCGTGTTGATAGCACCAGTGTAGAGACCGAGGAAGATGAGGGAGACGACGATCTGGAGGACATTCTGGTATTGCGGCACTCGCATCCGGTCGGGATCGAAGTGGTCCAGATAGCGTGTCGAGGTCTTGTCCTTGTAGTCGATGAAGCGGGATGGGTCGTCTTCATCTTGGATGAGCCAGCCTCGCCACAGGTGGTTGATGCACTTCTGGTATCCGCTGCTGCCAATGACAACGACAGCATGGATGTCCACGGCTTTCTCGATCGCATTGGACGGCTTCGTCTCTTCCCCGCCGACCAGGATGCTGTAGCGCTTGAGCAGCACTTCCTGCATGAGGTATGGCATGTCCTCTTCCTCTTCAATGATGAACTTGGCCAGTCGCTCACACGCCACTGCGCGGAGTTCATGCAAAGCCGAGTCCCATAGCTCGAGCTTCGCCTGCGACTCGAACCAAGTTTTGCAGACCAGCAGGCAGTAGACGACACAGGAGCTGTGGTCCTTGTCTACTCCAGAAACCTTGCCAGCAGCTTTTGCGGTCGCCATGACCTGTGGCGTGATGACATCGCTGTGAGGCTGCGTGATACGCTCTTCGGGCAGCTCGCAAGGGACGACCTGTTCGATCTGGTACTTGAGTCGGAGAGCTACGTGGGTGACTTCCCTTGCGGGGATGGCGGAGGGAATGGCTGTCTCACGGTGAGACGGCAGGAGGGCTTGCAGCTCATCGTGAAAGTGTCTGCGGTCACGGTCGGCATACGAGAAGAGTCTGCTCTCATATCAGTATCTCAATGGCACATGAAGTGTTTCTGCTCAACTCACTTCCCCCAGTTGACCATGGCGGCGGTTTGAATAGGTGTATCGCAGGCTCAAGGTGGTGGTGGTGTCTTGCCGCTTCAGTCGCAGGCGGTTGCAGTTTTAGTTATACCAATATCTTCACTGCCTCATTCGATCACAGATTCTACACGTGAAAGCAGCAGAGACTTCGAGCAGGTCAATGCGATAACACAGAAGTTGGCTGGAGCTCTCCCCGCTTCCAACTTTCAAGCCATCGCCGATCATTGTGGCGTTCCTGCAGCGGGCCGCAGAGATAGCTCGGCACGTTGCTTCGCGGGATCCCGAGTGTTGATCAGACCAAACATGCTTCTGATCTAACTTCAACCACCAAAACTCCCACCACAACAAAACGAAACCATCTCGAAGCAAGACACCATCACCACCACCATAAACCACTCCATCCACTGAAAGCAAGTATGGTCCTCTTCGACGACCCCCCCACCGCCCTCCTCCGCGAAACCACCTCCCAATTCCACATCCACCCAGACCGGGACTCCCTCTCGCGGATCTCCGACTCCCTCTCCGCCCTCTCCACCGCCCGCACCTCGCGCCTCACCCACCAACGCTCCACCCTCAAAACCCTCTCGCGCCAACTCAACGCCCTCCACGAAGGCCGGCGATGGGAGGACGACCACCACGACGCCGGCGGGCACGCGGAGCGGATGCTGAAGATGGACACGGAGAAGTTTCGCATCGCGAAGGGGGTGAGTGATGTGGAGATTGAGGGGGAGAGGTTGGAGGGGGAGCGGGCGGGGTTGAGGGCGCAGTTGAGGGGGTTGGAGGAGCAGGGGGTTGAGGGGGGAGGGAAACGGGTGGGGGAGGGGGAGGATGAGGTTGTGTGAGTTTTTCTTGGGTGTTGAGAGGATGGTGGTGGGAGGGTGTGCTAATGATGAGTAGTTTGAAGCTGCATATATACCGCTCGTTGGGGATTTCGGCGACGCAAGATCCGAAAACGGGAGAGTTTAGTAGGGCGGTGGTGAGACGGGTAGGATCGCCGGAGAGCGGGAGTCATGGCGACGTTAATATCATTAATATTGATGGCAAGGTCGACAGGAGCTTCTACGCGAGGGAGTTGTGGGATGCGCTCTAAATGGGCAGCTGTAGGAGAAGGGTCTCGGGAGGCATGACCCGGTGTTTGGCATTTAGCAGTCAGAGGACAGGCGTGACAGGATACCCATGAAATGAAGATCCGCGGATGTTGTTGATGTATGAGGACGATTACTCATTAAACAATACCCACCATAAGCTCTACCATTATATACAAACCGCTAATCGCGACGGCAAGAGCCCCCCAATCATCTAAGGTCTCTTCTTTGTATTCCTCCCGTATCCCCTGTGCGATCCTGTGGAAGTAGCTGGGGTATTACACGCAGACGCAAAAGCAGACGGCACCCACCTCGCCAGCGAGAGCGAGCCGCCGTCGGAGCAGTGTAAGACGAACAGCCACGCGCAGAGCGCGTTGACGATGTAGTGCAGGCGGTAGGCGTACGTGACGCCGTAGATGGCGGCGTAGAGGGCGAGGGCGAAGGTGAGGGTGTTGGTGAGGAAGCGGATGCTATGATGACTTATTAGCGTTATGATGTGGCAGTGGGCGGTGTAGGAATGAACATACCGACTGGTGACGCGCGGCACCATGTTGCCCGTACTCTGCGTCTCGACCAGGAGGATGAATGGCAGGATGCAGAGGAGATTGTGGTGGGTGGAGAAGGAGGTGAGCCATTGCACGGAGAGGTTGTGCATCCAGACCACCAGAGTGGGGAGGTTGAGGGGCAGGATCCAGAGCATGAGGAGGAGAGTCGCGTGGGTGTAGTTGCACAGGTTGTATGTTTGGGTGGAGGAGATGTCGCGAGCCGCTCGTACCGCCCGGACGCTCGTCATGAGCTGCACCATGCAGAGGACGAGGTAGGCGAATTGGTATGGGATGACGGTGGCGACGAGCAGTAGAAGAACGCCGGTCGTGTAGATGCGCTGCTGTGTAGTGGTCGTGGTGAAGCCCGTTGGGCTCCTGCGGCTGTCGTCGGTGCGCGATGTCAGTGAGCGGATGCGCGTGTAGATGAATTCGAAGGTATTAGTGACCATCAAGACGAAATAGTTGGCGGTGATGCAGATGCCGACTGCGATAAGACCGAAGAGTGGGACGAGAAACCAGAAGAACGGATCGGAGGTGCCTAGTAGAAGATCGTTGATGGTGAAGTCGACAGCCGTATCAGTCGTTCCAGTGGACGTGCTGAGCCATTGTCGCGCCAAAGGTCCTTTTGTAGCTTTCGACAGTGCGATGCCGAGGAAGGTCATCGCGGTGAAAATCATGGGCAGCGAAGTGCGCAGACACTGATCCATGCTCTGCGAGAAGCTGACGAAGACGCCGGTTGCATCGTAGACCTTGAACTGCTTGCGCATAACAATGGCAACGACGAGCACCGGCATGGCAGCCAACACTGTCCTGTATCGCATGACGAGCTTTCCAGCGCTGCCCAACACGTCGACGCTCAGCGTGACTTTGACCGTGGAGTTGCAAGTGGGATCTGTCCAGAGCTGCAGAGACAGCCCTTCGCTCGCCCCGCCACCACTAAGGGGAGGAGGCATGTACGGGGATATGCCGTGGACGTTGATGTTGCCGCCTTGCGTGTTGACGAAGTACTTGGACTCGTATGGCTCTTGGATGTACTGCCGCAGGAGCGGGGCGAAACTCTCTGGTGCGCCTTGACAAGGGCGCCGGTCAATGTCAAGTCGATATGCGAACAGCGTGGAGTGCACTTCTGGGATCTTCAACTCGGTCATCATGGGCCGGCTCGGAGGTAGCTTGCGTTTCATTCCCTTCAAGAGCAACTGGTGGTGGCCTTTGCTGACGAGTATGGAAGAATCCTTGGCCGAGCTGAACTCTGCAAACAGCCAGCCGTCCGAAAGCTCTGAGCTCCTTTCAATGACTGCAACGAACTGATTATCCGACATGTCGGCGACTTCATATTGCAGGTATGAGAACGGCGTCGCATCGTCGAACGCGTTGATGGACTCGTTCGTCGAAGCGGGCAGCAGCGAGACGTCGATTGCTGCATTCTTACAGGCAAGGCGGGTAGAGCCAGAGGAAGAACCGCTCGCATCGTCCCTGTCCATCACGTAGGACAGCACCGATGCTCCAGTCGGTGGCGGCGACACGCTGCATAGGAAGACTGCGACCGAGCCCTCTTCGTCACCAGTATCTAATCGTTGGTTCGTCATGAGCGTGAACTTGCCACCTTCGGACTCAGGCTGTGAAGGAACGGGCATAACGTGTGCTCTGGTCTTGCCACCGTGGCCCAGTGAGCGTAGCTCCAGGCGGTCCCCGTGCGCCATCATGGTAGTGGAGCTGTGCTCGAGTGACAAGAACGTCGTCGGCTCGTGATTCAAGGCTTCCTTCTCCACAACCGGCTCCATTCCAGTCAGTAACCGCCTCCGCAATGCTGCAACACGCTCCGGCTGGGCTCTTGTCTGGGCCGGTCTTCTCGCATCCACCACATCGAAGATGGCTCTGACCAGCGCTCGTCGGAACTGGTTGCACCACATGATTGCCAGATGGTCCATGCCGGTCCATACATTGGGTATGCTTGAAGTGAAAACTGTAAAGCCATGTGTGTCCGGGACCAACGATGTCAGTGAGGAGTACTCGGACGCGATCATGGTGTCCAGTCCTCCTCCCGCAACAGAGACCAGTGTGACATCTGCCAATGGATTGTCGTCGGAGGAGCCAGCGAAGTAAGACTCCCGCCAAAAAGTGTTGATGTCCTGATACGCTGCAACCATAGCTGCGTCAAACGAGACAGGCGGTCTTGCATGAGGCGCAGATAGTGTGACTATCGTGTTGATCGACTTCTCCTGATAGTTCGGCATGCGTAGCATTGTACGAGCCACCACACCACCCATCGAATGTCCAAGGATGATGACGGACTTCGGATCCGGCAGCCCGGGTTCTCGCAACGACATCTGAGGATTGTGGTAAAGAGCCAAAATGTACGCGACTGCCTCGTTCAAGTATTCTGCTTGGTCCAGCATTGTCTGGCCATGGAAAGCCGTAAGCTCCTCGTTGAAGTCCACTGTGAAGAAATCTAACGGCCGCTTCCCGCTGCTGATCTCTCCTGCATTACCACGAAGCTGGTCCTGGAAGTAATTCGCTGCCTCCGCCGCGATTGGGCGCATCTGCTTATAGCTGCCAGCGTTTCCAGGTATGAACAGTACTGGAATGCCCTTGACTCGTGTATCCTCGTCCACCCCTCCTTCCCGATACAGGTATAACGAGTACTTGCTCGCGAATCGTGTGTGTTCGGTGTCAAAGTCGGCGAATCGCGAAAATGAAGGTCTCATGTAGGACATTGCACAGCCCTTGGGATCCAACTGCCGGGTCAGGAATGCGTGTGCTATCGCCAGCAGCAGGAGTATCGAGCATGCGCTGGCCGCCAGTGTGAGGAAAGAGCAGCGCCATGGACTGCGCACATGCGCGCGACTATGGCGAGGCGGTTCTTCTGTAGGTTCGGGGGTGTCTTTGCTTCGCACATGGCCGTTTGCCAATGGGCTCTTCTCCGCTGCGGTGATGCATGGAGACCAAGTGCTGTGGTGTTCCTGTGCCGAATTTCTTCGCGCCTCCCTGCTACTCTTGCTGTCGGGCGGCTTGAGGGTGTGTTCCCCTCGTGGGAGGTCCTTGGTCGGCGTCATCTCGTCGCTCCTGGCATTGCCGTCTGGCGTGGTGCGGGTCGCGAGGTCGAGGCCGTCCTCATCTTCTTGAGAACCCGAGGGACGTCTCCTCATTGAGCGCTATGCCGGCGGCGGTGGCATGCACAGGCGCAGCTAGCGGTAGGAACAGACGATGGTGATGACGAGGGTGTGAACTCTGCTGCAGACACGCTCGGCGGTCGTTGCCGAGACGTGCGTGGTGGGAGGTGGCAGGCACGTTGCAAGTGGGCTCGTGCTGGTGATTGGAGATTGGGGTGAGTGCGCGGCCCACTCCCGCTTTGGCTCTGGCTCTGGCTCTGCCTCTTCTCCCACGCCGCCTCCTCTCGCTAACTGGACATGACATGATAACCTTTGACACCTCACTCGCGATAAGAAACTTGCAATCGCTGGTGGAGCACCTGCGCGACGGGAGAGCTGGATATGCGCGACGCGAAAATAAAGCTGCACGCCCGCAGCACCCCCCATCTTCCAACCTTAAAGATTGCGACGACAGGCCAGAAACTGCATGATCTACGACGCTGCTGTCGGCTCTAGACCACGCGTACAGTGCTAACTGTTGACGTGCCGTCTCTGCTTCCTCATTGATCAGTTCAGCCTTTTCTACTTCCTTCATCCTCCCTTCTCCTTTTCGAAGAAAAAACCGCTGGCAACCGATGGCCTCTCAATGCGTGGCCAAGCACAAGCTGCGTAAGCCGTGCAGTAGCTTGCAGTGCTCGACGCAGATAGCTGGCAGAGCTGTTCGATTGGTCCGGCGGTGGGCGAGAGAAAGAAGCACTTCCAACGTCATGTCGAAGACTGAGCGAGTCATGCCGATATCTGTGGTATCTTTCGCATAATATTGCCAACCACGCAGCAGCAGCTCACTCTTTGCTACAACGAATAGGACACGCTAAGTCTGTGCGAGTCATGTCAATGTCTGCTTCGCTGACCATATCTATCAGCTACTACAGTCTCGACATGGTACTTTGCGAGGGGCAGTCGTTGAACAGCGACAAAACAACCTTTTCACCTCTCAACGTGCCCAAACCATCTCCTGAGCAATGGAAGCACATTCGTCGCGCCCAGGTTGCTCTCCTGCGCAGCACTACAGGTAGCCATTTTGAAGCAGGTATATTTGATAGTTACGAGAGACCATGGCTTCGGATGGCTCGCGTACTCAAACAGGTCTATGCCAACCACAAACTATTTCACGAATGCGTCTGCGCAAGAGAGCCATCAGAGGAGAGAGAAGTGAGCCTTCACTCCTTATCCAGAGCGAGAGCGTACGAAGGATCCTGCATGCGACCTCCGCCCGCGCGAAGCACAATTTTCGAGAATGAAGCACGATATAATCGAACAACGGTAGTGCCCGCGCTCGATTCTCAGTTCTCACCTCACGATCCAGTCAAAAAGTCTGGCTTGGCAAAGTTCTCTTCTCATACGCCTCTGCGACATCCAATACACTCCAAGGTAGGAATCACTCTTTACTCTGTAAAACTCATGGTGCCTACCGAAGACAGTCCGCTCGCCGCTGCAAAGAGGGCTCTGAATACCTTACCAAGCAGGCTGAACCTTTATAGGACCAGCGTTGCGTACCAGGTAACGTCCAAACCTTCTTCTCTTCTTGGCTGTAATACGCTGAACCAGATTTTCAATACCAACGCACACTGAAAATTTCTGGGTTTTGAAAAAAGGGCATATATCTGTTGCCCTCTCGACCTGCTGTTTTCTTTCCCAAACTTACAAACCTTACAGTAACACTCTGACACACGTGCACATCGCGCACTCCACATCGCACAGTACACATCGCACAGTACACATCGCTCACTACACATCGCACACTACACATCGCACACTACACATCACACATCATACTCTACCATCATCTTCCTCTACCATCACATTCTCCTCTACCATCGCATCCTCCTCTACCATCCTCTTCCTCTACCCTCATCCTCCTTTACCATCATCATCCTCTATCATCTCTCTCGCACAAGTTGCCTTCTGACATCCAAACAAAAATCATCGTCCTCTCGGACACCCATGGCGAACCTCTGAAGCGCAAAGTCAACACCACAGCCGACGTCGCCATCCACTGCGGAGACCTCACCGACGAGTCCAAACTGGACGAATTCAAGGCCACCATCGAGCAACTGAAAGCCATCGGCGCCCCCATCAAGCTCGTCATCGCCGGCAACCACGACTTCACACTCGACGACAACGCATACGCCTACACTCGGAACGAAGTCAAGCGCACCATCGACGACGCCGCACTTACAAGGACATACGGCTCCATTGGAGAAGCCAGAGTACTTTTCGAGAGTGAGGATGCCAAATCCGCAGGTATCGTCTTCCTCAGCGAAGGTACCCACAAGATCTCACTCAAAAATGGCGCACTCCTGACCGTCTATGCCAGTCCTTACACGCCATCCAAGAGCAGCGGCTGGGGCTTCCAGTATGACCCTCAACAAGGCGAGCACCACTGGGAGATCGATAGCTCGGTCGATCTCGTCATGGCTCACGGCCCTGCGCATGGAGTTCTCGACTACACCGGATCAAGACAACGAGCTGGAAGTCCGAGTCTCTTCGCCGCTATCGCGAAGGCCAAACCGAAGATGCACTGCTTCGGCCACATCCACGAATCCTGGGGTGCCAAACTGGTCACATGGCGACCAGAGACTTCCGACGAACCTTCGCACTTCACCGACATCGACAACGATCGGTCGACGCTGATCGAAAGCCGTGCGACGCTTCACAACGGCAACTTCGACGACCAGGAGCTACTGGATGCTAAGGCAGCAAAGCGGACAACCTTCTACGAACAGGGTTATCGGGACATGAATGACTCGATCACAGCCAACGAACAGACGCTGTTCGTCAACGCGGCTATCGAGGGTGTGGAAGAAGACGAGCAGCACCTGCCCTGGCTTGTCAACGTCTCGCTGCCTGTTCTCGAGATTAGCAAGACAGACGACGCCGGTACAGCGGATGAAGTGGCCATCAGAGGGGTTCGGGAGGCGGAGAAGGTGGGGGAGCCGGATTCGGTTCTCGCTGCCAGCAAGAAGAGGAGAGCGGATGCAATGGCCGGCGAGGCATTGGCTGGAGGCTCTTGCGCGGAGAATGGCAGGTCGGCGAAGCGGCGCGCTGTGCTTGGGTGGGGGCATAGGAGTCTGCGGAGGAGAAGAAGGGATGCTCTCACTTAGGAGTATGCAAGGGGAAGGAGGGGTTGGCCTGAGAGAATCATTTGCTTTAGGGATCGTGAAGGAGAAGCGAGAAGTTTTCGACAGGGAATTCGGCGAGCGTTTTTGAGGTTGCGGCTGCATTTGAGATATCCAGTGTGACAAGCAAGCATGGCGTTGGGAGAGCTCTGCAGCTATTTCGTCAATGGCGACCGTTCCAACATCACGGCCACCATCTCGATTTCTAATGTAAAAGTCTCGTGCCCAGTATATCCTCCAAATTCTCGAAACCCTCCTTCGCTGGGGCTCGATACTAATTCTTCCACCAAGCCGGCGCTGCCTTGCCACTCCTCTTCTTCTCCTCCTTCTCCTCCTGCGCCTTCTCCGCTTGCAACCGTTTGGCCACCTTCGTGGCACCATGCTTCAGCTTGGTAATCCAATCCGCAGCCCGTCCTTTCGTAATCGATCCCGGCTCCAGCTTCTTATCCTCAGCGCGGAACTTGTTCAAATGCACAATTTGCTGCGGCGTCGCGTCCATCCCGCGCCATGGAGCGGAAAGAGCGATCACCGCACGGAGGAAGTGCTTCTTGGCATATGTGTCTGCTGCGTTGATGGCATGTTCCAGTGTCGGAGTTGATACGATGTCCCGAGGACGCATGTAGGGCGACTTGCCCTTCACATGGCCTCGAAGGATTTGCGTGAACTTGACGACGTAGTCGTCCTCCTGCTTGGAAAGCGTGAGGTAGCTGCCCGTCTTGTCGGAGAGGATGTAGCGGGAGCTGTCCACCTGCACCCATGCCAGTCGAGAGAGGCCGCGGATGTGTCGTTCTCCTGAGGTGCTCTCGACGAGCGAGTTGACGTCGAAGTGCGTGAAGGTGATGTTGCCATCGAAAGACGATCCGCCAGATGCGTTTTCGAAGGCAGCTTTCGCGGCCGCTTCCATCTCGAGTCCGCGTTCTCGACGGCTCTTCAACTCTTTCAACGTAGAGGCTGTTGCATCTTCGACGATCTCGTGCGGGTCCAGCCCGAACAGTGTCGGCGTGGTGACAATGCCCTTGTCCAGACTCGCGACCATATCAATGATGTGGCAATCTTCCTTGCCGGGAGACTTCCTCAAGCCTCGTCCGACCATCTGGATAAGCAGATTGCGAGACTTGGTCGGCCGCGCGAGGATAACGCAGTCAATATTCGGCTGAACAAAGAGGTTGTCAGTGGATTCAAAGTTGGTTGGATCAAAAGGGTGGACATACTATATCCGTGCCTTCTGTGTAGAGACCGCAATTGATGAGTACAGGAAGCTCTCCAGCTTTGAACGCTGCCAGTATCTCCGCTCGTTGTTTCTTCCGGGTAAGGCCGGTCACGTATTGTGCGTCGATTCCGTGAGCTCGGAATGTACTGCTGAGTGCTGCTACATGATTAAGGTCGACGCAGAAGGCGAGCGTTGACTTGCGACCTTCTGCAATGGCCAGCCATGACCGCACAGTGATCTCGTTGATCTCAGGCGTGTTGACCACCTTTACTAGTTGTCCCGTCTGGTAGTCACCAGTCTCGGTGGACTTGACTGTCGACAAGTTGACGCCAGACTGGACTGTCGTGAAACGCAGGGGCGCCAGCCAGTCTCCTTCAATCATGTCGATGTAGTCCCTACTGTGATATCAGTCGACTGTAGCACACATGACCTTGACTAAGCTTACATGTGGTAGACAATATGGTCGATCGCAGCCCCCAGACTCAGCCCGTCTGCGCGGGAGAAGGTCGCCGACACACCCACCAACGCAGTGACGCCTCGTTCCGCATCCTCCTTCGTGGCCAGGCCGAAGTATTCCAAGACTGTATGGTAGGTTGAGGCGACGATGTGATGCGTCTCATCGACCAGTACGAGCTTGAAGCGGCGGGGATCGTACCGAGACAGCCGATCGCCGGAGGTGATGCTCTGTACGGAGGCCACTGTGATGTCCGCGAGTCCAGTGGCGTGCATGTCAGCCATCTCGACATCGACGATCTTGTCCGGATAGATGTTTCGACATGTCTGAGCCGCCTGTTCAATCAGCTCGCGGCGGTGGGCCAAGATGAGCGTCTGGGTGGCATCTTGGTTGGGCGGAGGCACCGCGTCGATGAGGTGACTGAAGACGACCGTCTTCCCTGAACCTGTCGCCAAAGACACCCCGAGACGTTTGCTTCCGTTTTTCAGGTACTGAAGAACCGACTCGATGCAATCATCTTGATATGGACGGAGCTGGATCTGAGATGTGTCTGCGCGCCATCTTGGAGTTTCTTTCGAGAACCAGCGTACCCTGCTGGCTCGAATAGCGTACCTTTGCAACCCGGATAGTGCGCCTGCAATACGAGGGCTCGATCTCAAGACTCTCAAGCCATGTACGAGAGGTCGCATCTGCGCATTGTAGATGTGGTGGAGAAGAACCGACGACGCGGTCGCGTACCTCACAGCGTGACGTTGGAAAAGAAGGCTTCTGATTGGCTGCTGATTGCCTCGCGCTAGCGTATGTTCAGCTTCCAACTAGCTTAAAAACTAGTTCTGTGTCTTCTTTCTCGTCGTCTGCACAGGCTGGCATGAATCTTAATGCGGTACGTCTGATCACACGATGAGCTGACGATCGACGAGAACCGCTCAGACTTGCTGGGACCATGTCTGTGTCCTCCTTGGACTGGAAAGTAAAGCAAGCGTCGCCTTCTACTGAGGAGAGCGCATCGCTTGAGAATGCAGTACAGTCTGCGTCTCGGCACATGGGAAATAAGACGAATGGATCTTCGAACCGCAAAAGAAAGCGACAGTCGAAAGCGGACAAGGACCGTGGTCCAGCGAAGACTTACCGAAGGATCTTCGAAGAGACTCTCGACGGTCGCCATACCTCTCGTATTCAAAATGTTCATCGGCTGCCGCCCTCCCACATAGGGGGCGCATACTGGAGCGAGCACGAGAAGGATGCCTTCTTTTCAGCCCTTGCGATACGTGGTCCAGATGACTTGCCTGGCCTTTCGAAAGATATTGGCACCAAGAGTCAAGCAGAGGTTAGAGCCTACGTCCTCTTGCTGCGCGACCAGTACCATCGAACTGACTCACAAAGTCCTGCATTGCTGGCTCGCATGGCAGATATCCCAGCCCCGCATGAAGTGGACGACCAATGTGAGAGTCTCCTGGATACAGCTGCTGACTCGCTTGCGCGCGAGACGTTCCTCCAAGAGGCTGAGGTAGAGCAGGCTAGATTCGGATCGCGGTGGTTGATTGACAACGCTGTAATGATTAAGGATGAGGACGAAGCCGATATCAAGGTAGAGGAGGATGCAACACCTGACTACACTGATAAAATTGAGGATGATGATGAGAGGGAGACTGTTGACTCAAAACCTCAGCAAGCTCAGTCGCCTTTCCAAGTGGAGTCTCAGACTTCTACCACCACCGACAATGTAGGAGGACACCCACTTTCAGAACTGCTTGCTACGTCTTCTTTCATTGCACTATCCCAAACCCTGTTTATGAACAGCAGCAACCGTCAAGACAACTGGCAGACCATGGACGATACCATCGACAGCCATTGGGCCACGAGTCCAGCCATGTTCCGCTCTGCTCTCGACGACTTCCACGACATTACTGTTCAGATAACACGCAAGCTGGTACACGCAACGCTTCTCCAAGCCATGTCAAGGATCCGCGCCAAAGACACCGATAACGCACCCGAACCTCTTGTGACCAAGACCGATGCAAGGACGGCTGCTGACATCTTGGGCATGAAAGATTGGAAGATTTTCTGGGCGACTGTACCGAGAAGGTGTAGCGTCGAGGTGTACACTGAGGAGAAGAAGTTCAGAGACGGTAGGCAATCGTCCAAGACAGGTGTCCGATTGACGTATGACGAAGTGGAAGCTGCGCTGGGCATGGACGCTCGACAGACCACCGGAGGCACAGACAGCTACTGTATCAAGGACGAGCCTGGATCGTACGAGGACAGCGATGGTTCTGCAGGGACAGATGGCAGTAGAGATGAGAATTCTGATGAAGGAGAGCAGGAAGTGGATGTACTGGAGTTCGAGCTCAAGGAAGATCAAGCAGTCGACTCCCAGGATGTGAAGGCTAGTAAAACACAAACACTTCACCTCTTAGACCGGCTGGGCTGGGAGCGCTCGTCTTCAGAAGATAGCGTGATCGATTTGTTGAGCGATGAGGAACCTCCTGCCCGGACTAGGCGAGGCGATTCAGATTGGAGGGGGCACACAAAGTATGAGCCTGGCTGGGAGCGTGCATCTCGATTGGACGAGTTATAACATCAACACTTTGTTCCATTAAGAGGGTATTCACTATTCCGTTTGATTCTTCATCCTTCGTTTTCGGTATCTCATGTCCTCGCACCCAGCAAAAGCAAGCAGCAACGCAAGCAGCAACCACAAAAACCGACAACGCCCCTATGCTGCCCCGAAGGCCTCATCCAGAGCCACAAACGTCCCACTGCCCCAACCAAACCACTTCTTCAAACGCTTGCCCATTGAGCTCAGCATCACCGGATCAATAGTCGGCTCCGGATGCGGCCTGTGAAACACAATCACGCCATCTTCTTTCTTGAAGCTCACCGCGCTGCCGCTGCCTTGGACCACGGCGAAGCCAGCCTCGGTCATGGCTTGCAAGAAGTGCTTCCAGGCGTAGCTGCGGACCTCCACTTTGTATGTTGAGAACATCGCATCGAACAGGGCGAGATTCTCCGGCTTGAGTGGTATGCATGGGTTGACGTCTTGAGCAGTGGTGGTTGTTGGTGTAGTCTCCTCCACGGAGATAGTGAATTCTTCCTCCGGGGATGCCGCCTCATCGGTGGTGGTGCCGGATCTGCGTGTCTTCTTCTTTGAGCGAGCAGGGGTGCCAACGAACTTCTGCGGTCTGTCTGGGAGCGATGTCTGGAACGACAGTGGTGATGGCTTCAAATTCTCCGATGCAAGCGAGCTTTTCGTGGCCATGTACGCAGAGAACAGCTGCTTTTCATCCTCGAGAACCTGGAGATGCGCTGGGCTTTCGACTGCAGAAAGCGCAGCCCAGTCCTGGTCAATGAACTCGTATGGAAACCCATTGCGCTGTTGTAGCGCCTTAAGACCACCGCGAAAGGCAGCCCAGACCCTGGTGAGGTGCTTTCGAGAGTCTACGGCACGCTCAAGCCACGTGCTGTCCATCTTGCCCTTCGGCCACTGGTGATCCGTGTAGAAAGCCTGGAGATGCTGTGACACCTTGGTCTTTGCGATGATGTCCGGGAGACGGAGGTTCTGCTGGTATCCGGATATGAATTCCCGACGGTGCAAAGGCATCTCGATTTCGGGCTCAGATGGTTCGCGAGTCCAGGATCGATCGCACGTTATGTCGATGCGAATATCGTCGAGGACAGCCATCTCCGAGACCTGGCGCAAGAGCTGATCACTGAGACGGCTACGCTCCTTCGGGTTTGCATGTTGGAGATGATGGTCCAGCACGCGAAAGTGGAAAGCTGGCGCCATGGTAAATTCGCGGTAGTCGTCAAAGCCTAAGCTTTTCAGGCTCCAGAACAGCTTGTCGGTGTGGAAGGCATCTCCGTCATTGATTGTCGGGGCCCGAGTGCCATCTTCCTTGATGATACTTCCCCAGTCGTAGTTGCGTTCGAAACCACGTTGGAAGGGCAGGCTGCGAACAAACGTCAGCATCCGGTCGTCTCTGCAGTGTGAAGGCCTTAAGTGCTGCCCAGGCGCATACACCAGTCCACGGAGAAGTAAGAGAGCGTCGAGCTTACCTGTACTCAACCATCAAGATCTGTTGCACCAAGTGCTCGGTGGTCACGCCCCAGAGGGCGTATACATCGTGCTCATATCTCATTCTGGTCTCCCTGCTGGGCTCTCGTTTGTGCGCCTCGTGCGAATCGACCATCCTCCGGCATTCTGTCAACGTTTGGCGCCACCAGATGTATCGTCGAAACAAGTTGCAGATGATCTCATCGACGTACGTCTGCCAGCAGCTCTTGGAGTCCGTGCGCTCGAAGTACAGAGTGACTGCTAATTCGCGAACCAGGTATCGCATGTAAGCAGGATCAGTCTGTGCCATTTCGAGCTCATCACCTGATTGGCGATACATCGACTCGACCAACTCCAAGGTTCTCTGAGGATCGAACAAAGGTGGCGCTGAGAAAGGCTGTGTTGCAGACGCTCGTATCGACTGTGTAGAAGAGACGCCGAAGCTGAAGAAGCCATTTTGGACGAGCTGGTCCCACTTTGGGGAGGCGGCTGGTGCGGCAGGCGTGTTCTCGGACGCGCAATCACCTGCCAGAGGTGTTGCGGTGACATCCAGCGACTGATTCTCATCCAGGAGAGCCTTCACCATCAACCGAAGGAAGCGCATCATCTCCCGCTGAGCGAAGAGAACATGATGGGCTTTCTGGTACCCGACGATTTCCCAGCGATGGCTTTTCTCGGGATCCCACTTGACCAGCTTCATGCCGTAGTGCGGCCCGGCCATCGTCACACAGTGGCGGTTGAACTCCGGTATCAGAATCTCCCAGTACTCGGCAAGTTTGAGCTGATAGTTGTCAAACATCATCCACTCCTCCCGTTCGAAGCATCAGCATTCTCGAGCAAGAATCAACTTATGTCAGCGCCTCCATTAGGAGTACACTAGTCGTAGCTTGTGAGAAGACCTACCGGTGTGTGGCCAGTCCGATAGTGCAGCAAGCTCAGCAATACGAGCGGATCGCCGGCCAGCGTTTCCTCGTCCAGATATGGGAGCAGCCAACTCGTCTGATACCTCATCATCTGATCCGCAACCTCCATGCAATTGAGAGCTCTTAAGAAGTGTGGGGTGGCGGCATGGGCATAAGGGTCTTTGGCAAATTCGGAGCCTTTCAGCAGCTGCTTCGGGTCGATTTGAGGTGTCTCACGAGTGCGGTCAGATATTAAATGAATCGCCGCCCATTTCTTCTCGTGGAGGCTGATGCCATCACCACGCGGCTGAAGGAACCCTGAGGATTTCTTTGTGCCTTGGGAAAGGCTGTTCAGGAAATCGAGACGCTTGGCCTGGGACTTCTTCTTCCACCGGCTCACCAGGAAATCTGCGTGCATTCGTAAGGCTTGGTGGAGGAATTCGAGGTCAGAATTGATGCTTGAAGTCAAACCAGTGATGGCCTTGAGTGCCTCACTGTCCGAGACGCTGATTCTCGCTGGGAAGTGCTGCGTGAAGCAGGTCTCGCAGTCAGGTTCGCAGCCGTAAGGGTAGTTCGGAGGGCTGTTGAACTCTAGGCGGACGCCGCGCTTCTCCTGATACCTTCTCTCCTTGAACTTGTCCTGTTGATGGAGTGGGCACAGTCAGTCTTCTAACTCAGCAGGGCAACATGGGGTTGGGACTTCGTACGTAGTTGAATATGCCACTCTCGTGGGGAGGAACACGAACTTTGCGCTTGACTGCCATTAGGGTACCGATCGTTGTTCGGTAGCGTAGGTCCGCAATGTCCACGTTGTCACCACGGCTGCGCGCTTCACTGAGCTGGGCCAATGCCTCTTCACGACCCTTGCGTCTCGAAGACATGGTTGGAATGTTGTACTGTCGTGTGATGGGTGCGCCAGCGGTTGGTGTCGCGGAGTAGAAGTTCAGAGCAATGAAGAAGAAGGATGAGTGAAGATTAGGCAGAGCAAACTTAGCGCGTTTGGACGTGGCACGCGGTCACGTGTATGTCTCTCAAACAGCTTCTCCAACAAATTGGAACCAATATTGTGACCATGCCCTTGGTATTGCAACGACCCTTTTCGACCTGTAGAGCCATAAGGACAACAACTTGGGTTCGACCTGGCCAGGCAGTCGACCCCTCGCCTACATGCGGAAGCCCCATACCCTGGCGACACTGCAGCTTTCCGAAAGCAACCTGGATTGGAGCGTCTCGACGTGATGAGCCCGTGCCAATAGCATTTCTAATACGGACAGCTGGAAGACTTGAGGTACTCCTCGCTCTGGTAGGATGATGTGACAGGTCGCGCAACACTTACGCATAGCGATGCATTGTGGCTTCTTCAATGGGTCTACGCTCTACTCCCGACAGGCGTTGAGCGTGGTTCTTTGCATCTCTTCCATGGCCTGCAGATGATCTAATCGACAATGCCGGGCCAGTTGCTCAAACGGTCTTGTCGGTCTCAAAGCTCATGCCAGACAGCGATACGATGTGTCTGCCCTTGTTCTGACCCGGAAGATCGACTTGCCCATTGCCCATCCGGCTGACGGGTAGGCACAGCTTCTGGGATCCTTTTCGCCGTGATGCATGGATACGGTGTGTGCTGTCAAAGAGCGTATCGTTGAAGCCATGCTTCCAATTCACGGACATTTTAGAGGCAGAGTCATGCCAGTGGACTCATGGGAGTTGTTTGAAGCCCTTCGAGTCATTACGATAGGAACGACAGACCAGGTGTCGTCCGGACTGGCAATCGGCAGACAAGAAGCTTGTGAGGTAAGCGCACGGCTCGCAGAACTGCTCGAGCGGAGACGGTGACACGAAAACACCACCTACAAGCCGTCCGGCGCGTCCGCTATGTACAATCACGACGGTGCAGTCATGCACACATCAACAACTCGTGAGGGTCGACCTTAACATACTGTAGGACCACCTGCCCCGCAGGGCGTCGTTGTGGTTGCTTGGCCAAGAACGCCACCGCATTGGACGACGCTGACCACTTCGCTGACCTAAGGTTTATCGAAGCTGGACGCCTGAACACTTCGGTCGTGCCCGCAGCAAATATGGGAGACGAGCTGCTCTTCCGTAGCATGCATGTGCAGACTCGGACGGTGTAGGCCGCTCGCTACAGTAGGTACTCGGGCAGTAGGGTTGTCACTCTGTCAGCAAAGAATGTCTTTCGTAACCCGACCATGTTTCCTTCATTTCCATCTTGAACTTCCTTGCTAGAACTCGCCATTGGCAGCCACGCTTCCATACTCACCAATGGCCTCGACAGCAAGCTAAACAGTACCCCAGCTGGCGATAAGAGAAGGGCATATTCAGGCAGCACAACGAGCCGCCCAACATGGCTGGAAATGGATGGGCGAGAAGCTGTTGGGAGAAGAGCGGTTTGAGCCTACAGGTGCTGCTGATCCTGTTCAAGTAAGGCCATCTAATGGAAGAGCTATACGACGAAACTGACGACGAAAGATCCGCTCTTGCACCGACCGTAGCTCTTTGCCTGTTACTCAACGACCGCGTGGCGGCCTACTATGGCCCAGTCGGCTATATCACCGCCATCCTGTCGATCAATCCAGTACTGCCACAAGCTCAATTCCTGGAGCTGATGACCCAGCAGAGTTTTGGGATATGCCTTGCCACGGCAGCAACACTACTACAACTCTTTTGCGTGATCAAAGCCCGAGAGAACACCTCCCCGCCCCTTCCGCCTCCTCCTCCAAACCTCCCACCTACCGCCGCTCTTCCGCCTGTACCGTACAACTCGTCCGCAGCCGTCGTGTCTGCTGTCTGGCTGGTCTTCTTGGTGTTCCTCGTCTGCTATGTCCGATCCGCCAGACCGCAGCTGACGCTGGCATGCATCAACACCGTTATTGTTGTGGTTGTCACAAGCTCGATAGGACCGACGCTACCGAATATGCGTGCTGCGCTCACGTTCGCCAAACAGCTGCTCGTTATCAACCTCACGGGTCTGGCGCTGTCGGTGGCCGTCAACTTACTCATCTGGCCAACGACAAACCGCGGAGCATTCAAGCAAGATTTGAGGATGTGGCAACTGTGTATCGAAAGGTGTCTTGCCGCACGGGCTGCGGTCATGGACGAGCTGTGGATGCAGCTTCGGGCTGTAAAAGAAACGGAGAAAGAGGCCGCAACAACGACGGTCCCCACAGAGGGTGTTGTTGACACTGCTAGCCCAACACAGGAGCTTCTTGCTGTCGTCGACCGCATGCAGACTGACTTGCTCTATGCGAAGCGGGAATTATCAATCAAAAAGCTTACAGCGAATGATCTTTCAGCGATTCGAGCCTTGCTGTACGAGGTCTTGCAGCCGGTAATTGGCCTGATGTCCGGCGCTGATCGAGTCAAGAGGCTCATAGCCAACGTCGACATCCAAGCCCACTCAGAACTCCTCCTCGCTGAGCATGCGAAAGCCACAGAGGCTCAAGGCACCCTGATCGACATTCTGCAACATTCTCTCCAGATTTTAGGCATAGCACAAGGTTCTCGACTAGATGAGGAGGCGACTATGGGAGGTCTCCAATCACTCGAGAATCGAGTACAAATTCTGAGGGAGATGCGCCGTGAGAGGATTGAAGCATGGCAGCATGAATACGGTTCGCACACAGATAAGGGCAGCATGGAGAGCGAGCAGTCTCTTTTGTTTGTCGTGCTCGATGTGGGTTTTGTTGCGACCTACTTCTCTCCAGACTTTGACTGACCCTGCCTAGACCCAACAATTTCTCAACGCTGCCTGCGCAGCAGCACTCCAACTGGCGAGGTTCTCCCAGTCCAAGGTGACAGATGGCACAATGTCGAGCGTTCGACTCCAGCATCCTCGAATCTCAGACTTGGGAAGCGTTGTTCTGGCGATGTTCACTGGTGCTCACCTTCCTGGCAAGCAGCCAGCAACGACACGCCTTCCAGGACACCTGTACTCCAGAAATGTCATTGAACGAGTAGGAAACATACTACGGCAGGCTTCCCATACGCTCGAATCGCCGCACGCGAGCTTCGCTGCTCGGATTGCATGTGGAGTCCTTTGCTCGCAGATCCCGGCATATCTCCGCCAAACTCAGACCTGGTACACCGCACATCGAGCCGTGTGGGCGAGTATTACGATTGCGGGTTGTACCACACGTACGGTTGGACAAAGTGTGTTTGGGCTTGCGGTACGTTCTTCGAGACCGTAGCAGATTAGAGCTGACTCTCCCAGTGCCAATCACTGGGAACCCTAGCAGGATGCTTAGCGAGCCTGATTGCTTGGTACATTGTCGAGTAAGTCAAAACCGTGTCATGGCAGGATGCTGCTGACGAAGATGGCAGTCGCAAGATCCCAGGTGTAATCGCGTTCTATCTACTGCTGCAGACCATCGCGCAGTATCCAGCCCGCAGACACCCAAGCCTAGCACCCTTCAGTACGGCAACCGCAATCACGCTCACATTGCTCGTTGGCTATGAGCTAGAGAGTGAACAACTTGGCAAGCCTGCCGTAGAGGCAATGGGGATGCCGTACTATCCACCGTATCTGCTATCATGGATGGCACTGCTTGCGGTATGTTTTCCCTGTTTGGGCTTGCGGAGTGGAGGTCCCGGACGTGGCTAACGAACATGAGCAGATCCTCGCTGGTGTAGGAATCGCCGCTTTCTGGACGCTGTTCCCGTTTCCTATCCTGGAGTCCCAACTGCTCAATCAGAAGCTAGGAGACTCGATCAACAGCCTCGCAGAGTTGCATATGCGGACACATCTCGCCGTATATGACGCAGTCAAGTCGACCTCTTTTGACAACAACAAATCAGCACATCAAAGCCACGTCTCTCGTCTCCAGCTCCGGTTCATCGCCTCGCTCGCGGAGACGCGGCAGCTACTGGCCATGTCGAAGTTCCAGATCCAGATCGACGGTCGACGTCCCCGAAACCTTCACGCTTCCCTTCTCAACAACATTGAAAGCGTCTTCCGCTCCGTCTCCCTCGTCTTCTACGCAACCCGCACCTTCTCCACAATCGAAAGCGAAGCCGCGAGCTCACTATGGATGAACGAACTTCGCCGTGTCGCCTCTCGGAACGAGAACGTCGAGCTGCGAACGCTATCCGTCCTCTCGATCTGCGCGGACGCAATAGGTCGCGGCCATCCGCTCCCGCCTTTCATGGACATTCCGGAAACTTCGAGCCTTCTTGAGGCGCTCAAGGCGAGCCCGATGGACTTACTCAGTGCTAAGCACGCTCTTGAGCCTGGGTACGCAGCTTTGGCCGCCATACATGCTTCTGCCGAGATCGTGACGGACGACCTGAAGGCGTTGGTTAGGCTGACGGGAGAGCTCGTGGGCTCTGTGGAGTTCGTCGACACGCAGGGGAGCTTGGCGTGAGATGGCGAGGGCGGCTCGGTGCAAGATATATGCTATTGTAGTCTAGCTACACTACAAAAGCGAACGGTCTGGAACGCACGAGCTCATTCCGTCTCTCTAGGTCCTCGTGGTCATGGAAGACAACACGCTCCCTTTCGCTCGAAACTCCGGCCTTGACCACTCGCCACACGAATCGATGGTATTTGCCGTGCAGTTCCTCTGGCGGAGTAGCACCCTGGCCTACTCATACCAGTCAGCGCATTGTCGATCCCTCTACGAGCAAAGAACTTACCAAGTTGCCCCTTTTCAATCTCGCAAACGCATGTGTTGCAGTGCCGTGTCCGTTTCCTCTTCTTCTCAGCCTCCCGAACCATCTTGTCCCACTCGGATTCGATATTGATGGCGAACCATACGATCAGATTGCTGATGGAACCCGCCAAAGATACGCCCATCATTCCATGCAGGGTCCGGGTCGTGAGCCCAAAAATCCTTTGACTAGATCCGTCTGTGGATGGTTGCGGAATCCCGTATATGTAGCTCACGACTGCGATGATGAGGAAGGGAAAGCAGGCAAAGCAGGTTGGAATGATCAGGCCAAAAATCAGGAATTCGCGGGAAGATATCGACGTGTGACCGCCAACCCTCGCGAGACCGCGTCGCATAGCTGATGCGATCAGGAAGGAGAGGCCGCCGTTGAATAGCACGTACCCGATGGCTTGGTCGAAGAATTGGGCTTGGGTTAGTTCGTCCATTTTAGCAGAGGGTCGAAGGTCAGGCGGTGGTGGCGTTGTATGTATGCTGTGTCTGCTGATGTGGTGAACAAAGTGTAGCTTTCTGCGAGAGGAGGCAAGATCAAGGTTTTTATGCGCACTGGAATTAAATTGCGCTCACCAAGGTGTTGCGCAGCAGCTTTGCTGATCGTAGAGGCTCGGGAGGGAAGCAAGCCAGTGAGTTGTACCATGGGTAAGCTCGATAACCGACCAGTGGGGGGGAGACATAGACTCAAACTCACGTGGTTGCCGACGAATTCACACCGTCTTCCATCGCGTCGTGATCAAAACTGTATCCAGTAAGTTGGCAAGTCGAAGCAACTGGTCCTTTGACAATTCAGAACTTCCATCATCTTTGTCATTCCATTGTATGTTGTAATCTTTAGAGCATACACACGTCTCAAACCTCATACCACGCTTTTCGTTCCCCCCTACGCTCCGTTCTTCTCCGGTGGCGGCAGCGGCTCACAGTTCCAAATCTCATTCGCATACTCCTCAATACACCTATCCGAGCTGAAGAAGCCCATCCTCGCTACGGCCGTAATCGTCTTGGTCAGCCACTCGTCCTGCTGCTTGTACGCCTCGTTGATGAGCTTCTGCGTGTCGATGTAGCTCTTGAAGTCGTCGGACACGAGGTAGTAGTCGCCGTGCTCGACGATGCTGTTGACAAGCGCGCTGAACTGGCCGGCGTCGCCGAAGGTGCCGTTGCGGACGGTCTCGAAGACGCGCTTGAGCTGCGGGTCGATCTCGAAGCCGCCGTAAAAGTGGCCGTGGCGGAGGTCTTCGACGTCCTCGGCAAGGTTGCCGAAGAGGAAGATGTTGTCGTCTCCGACTTCGCGGGTGATCTGGATAGTGGATATTAGCTGATGTGGAAAGGCTGAAGGCTTGGGACGACGGAAGACTCACTTCAATGTTGGCACCATCACAGGTACCGATAATGAGACCTCCGTTGAGCACGAACTGTGAAATGTCAGCTTCCTTCTCCAATGAAATTACAAAGTAGCCGCTCACCTTCATATTGCTCGTGCCAGAAGCTTCCGTTCCGGCCGTGGAAATGTGCTCACTGATATCGCTGGCAGGTACGATAATCTCCGCCTTGCTGACGTTGTAGTCCTCCAAGAAGACCACCTTGAGCAGATCGCCAATATCCTTGTCCGCGTTGACGATCTTGCTGACCTGGTTGATCAAGTGAATGACCGTCTTCGCCATCCAGTAGCCTGGCGCCGCCTTGCCACCGAAGATGCTCACACGCGGCTGCATCTTCTTCCGGTCCTCTGGCGACATGTCCTTGAGCTCCAGATAGCGGTGGATGACGCCGAAGATGTTCAGCTGCTGCCTCTTGTATTCGTGCATACGCTTGACCTGGATGTCGAAGAGACCGCTCGGGTTGACTGGGATGCCCTGGGCTTCCTTGATGTATTTGGCGAGACGGACTTTGTTGGCATACTTGATTTCCTGGAACTCCTTTCGGAAGTCCTTGTCGTCGACGAAGTTCTCCAGTTTGTGAAGCAGGGTGAGGTCCTTCAGGAAGTCGTAGCCGCCGAGCTTACTGGCTATCAACTCGGAGAGGCGCGGGTTTGCTTGGTGAAGCCATCTGCGAGGAGTGATACCGTTGGTGACGTTGGTGAACTTGTCAGGACCATAGATCTTGACGAAGTCCTTGAAGATGGTGGTCTTGATCAGGTCTGAATGCAGCTCAGCAACACCGTTGACCTTGTGGCTGCCAATAACAGCCAGGTAGGCCATGCGGACCATTTTCGGCTGGCTCTCCTCGATGATCGAAACACGGCCGAGCATGTCGCGGTCTTTGGGAAAGCTGCGCTCGACGTACTGCAGGAACTGCAGGTTGATATCGTAGATGATCTGAAGGTGGCGTGGCAGCAGATGCTGGATAAGCGGCACCGACCACTTTTCCAGCGCCTCCGGCAGGACAGTGTGGTTGGTGTAACCGAACGTCTTCTGCACAATGTCCCAAGCATCGTCCCAGTTGAGACCTTCCAGATCGATCAGAATGCGCAGCAACTCAGGGATAGCGAGCGTAGGGTGGGTATCGTTGAGCTGAAGATGGCGTGGTAAGTACTTGGCATACAGGATAAGATGGCCGCGGACGCGGGCTAGTATATCAGACTTACCTGGATTGCGACCTGGTTCGGGAACTCAGACCACGCCTTCTTGGACTTCTTGAAGCGGCGCACAATGTCGAATAGAGAAGCAGCACACCAAAAGTACTGCTGCTTCAGCCGGAGCTCCTTACCACGCTCGAGGTTGTCGTTTGGGTATAGCACAGCCGAGATGGTCTCAGCACGCTGTTGGTCAGCCACGGAGGCCTCGTACTCGCCGGAGTTGAATTTGGTGAAGTCGAACTCGCCATGGGATGCCTTGCTGGACCACAGGCGGAGGTTGTTGGTCGTCTTGGTTCCGTAGCCTGGAACGGGGGCATCGTAAGCGACGGCAGTGACGATCTCGCCGTTCTCCCAGACGCTGATCTGCTTGCCGCTCTCGTCCATGTACTTCCTCACGCCACCGTAGAACTGAATGTCGACCGTGACGTCGTGTCGTGGGAACTCCCATGGGTTGAAGTCGAGCCAGTAGTCTGGGATTTCGACCTGATAGCCGTCGACGATCTCTTGCTTGAAAATGCCATATCTGTAGCGGAGAGCGTAGCCCCAGGCTGGGTAGTTGAGGGTTGCGAGGGAGTCGAGGAAGCATGCAGCGAGACGTCCGAGACCACCGTTTCCGAGGGCAGCGTCACGCTCCTGACCGATGATGTCCTCCATGCGGAAGCCAAGATCAGACAGGCCATCTGTAAGGGATGGTCAGTACTGCAGCTATGCTTTGGAAGTTGCTCTCACCTTTGGCCACGTCCTTCATGCCCACGTTGAGCATGGCATTGTCCAAAGCACGACCCATCAAGAACTCGAGAGAGAGGTCTGGAGGAGACGTCAGCTAGAGCTCATTCCTTGCCATGTCCTCATCCCACTCACAGTATACACGCTTCGGGTCCGCGAACGTCTGGTTCTGCTGCGTCTTGTTCCACTCAATGACGAGACGGTCACGGAACGCAAGAGACGTTCCTCCATATGCAGCGCTATCCTACAGTCAGTAGATATCCTCCCATCCAAGCAATGGCTGACCTACGCTTCATCGCAATTGAAGAGAGATCTGGCGAGGGTAGTCTCGATGTGCCTAACCACCTCTGCTTCGAAGTCTTCCTTGCTCGAGAACTCTTTTGCGGACTGCACACGAAGTCAACACCACTCTTCACATGTTCTGCCGAATCTGTAGCTGACTTACGAACTTCTTCCACCTACACGCCCAAACAAGTCAGCCAATGGCTCCCTCAATGCCAGAGATATGTGTATGAAACTCACGCAGCCCTCTGCGGCTCCGGAATGCTCGCCTCCACGCTCTTGATCTCCTGCGGGCCAAACCCCGTCACGGTCCTCTTGTGCTTCGGCCGCGACATGCCCACCGGCCCAACCGGCTCTTGAAAGTCCCCAATGGGAGCTGAAGAACTGGGCTTCCGCTCCCTCGTCCCGCTCGTTGTTTTGGAAGCCATGGTGTTGAGACCGTCTGCTCTTCCGGCACATTCGCACACGAGAAGTAGGAAGGCAGAGAAATAGCTGTGTCAACACCGCTCAATGGCAGCAAAGGTACCTGAAGTGATCGGCGGTGTAGAAGAGGGAAGGGGAAAAGAAGACGAAACGACCTTATGCAGGCTACTTTCGTTACGCGATCAGGCACGCCTCAACGAGCGACTAATGAATGCGAATGGCATAAGCTTCCTGCTTCTGACTTGAGCCGCATGCCGTTCGTGCTTGCACATGGAGCTCGGCCTCAACATGTGCGGAGTGTTGGTTGGTGACACCCCGCGCGAGCGTGGAAGGTGGGGTGAGTGGCTTGCATGTGAAAAATGAATTTGTGAGGGACGACGAATACAGCCACGCTTTTATGGGAGAGGCACGACAATGCTGGCTGTACTTGTAGCGTTGAGGTTCGAGATCACGTTCTCCGTGCGACTAATGTGCTGTCAACACAGCTCGCGGAAAACCATAAGGTACTCGGCGTGGTCCGGATCAACAGAGACGCATGTGGATCGCCCTCCAACCGCGCAACTATGTGGGTCGGTGCCATGGGGTCGAGAACAACAGGTGGGTCAGCGTTCTCTTCCCGCATAATTGTATGAAAGAGGACGCCATCTAGGTCTCCATGCTCCAAGTACAGCAAGTTGATTACAGTACCTACCAAAGGAATAATATACACAGCAATGCCCGCCCATCTCATCCAACGTCGTGAACTTTTTGTCCTTCGGCCGGAAGAAGGATCCCAAGAATGTCTTTTCCCTCAGTCCTCATCTTCTCGCTAGAAGATTGACCAGGTTGTCGTTCAAGAACTCGGGTACTTTCGCTCCCACAGCACCTTGGTTGTAGAGATGCTTCGTCAGGCCCTTGACCACCTCCATCTGCTCTTCGGCCGAAAGACCAGTGATTGCCGTCTCGATGACTGAGCCTATCGACGCCTTGTACACCGCGATGAAAGACTGGTAGTACATGAAGGCGAAGAAGCCCATAATGAATTGACAATCCATACGATCGGTCATTCCGCCGTGTCCCGGGATAGAGTCACCGAAATCCTTGATGTTGAAAGTGCGCTTGAGGCCAGAGGCGAAGAAGCCGCCGAATGGTGCGATGAGCGAGGCGAAGGTGGCCATGAAGAGGATGTGGAACTGCATCGGAGACACGGTGATCGTGGTCGGGAGGAACGTGTAAGTCGGCGGGATGAACGGAATCGTGTAGGTGTGTGCGATGAAGACCGGGTTCGGCTCGCATTGCAAGCCGGTGAAGACGTTGGCTCCAAGATCGTTCACTGGACAGATGAAGTACTTGTAGCGCATCAGAATGTTGGTGATGCCGCCGCCGATGAGGATGGTGCAGATCCATGCGCCCACGAAACCTGGAAGACAGATCAGCTTCCATTCCCGCATCTGCAATTAAATGCTTCTTACCTTCGACGGTCTTCTTCGGACTCAGCTTGATAAGCTGCGTTCTGCCGAACGTGATTCCGCAAACGTAGGCAAAAATGTCATTGGTGATGACGAGACTGACTGGCAAAAAGAACCAGATCATGCCTTCGAAGATGTTGTTCATGATGAAGTGCGCTTGCACGACAATCAGGTACAGCGCCATGTGGGTCCATGCGAACTGGGTGAACTGGAAGCGGTAGTGACCTTTCTGGAGAGAGGTGACGAAGAAGACGAAGCCTGGGATATCCATGTCAGCAAAAACGCTTGTGTTTGCTTTTCGATGTAGCTCAAGCTTACCCATCACATAAAGCATGAAGCTAATGAACCGGTGGTGCGTCGCGAAAGGCAACAGCACACGGTCGATCAGCACAATGTGCTTGAAGTAGTATATCACACTCTCGCCGTACAGAAAGTACATGGTCGATCCGAGAAAATACCAGTTTAGCGTTTTCGTGAAGCGCAGAGACCGAGCTCGCGATGGCACGTTGGCGATTGCAATAACCTCCTTGAAGCTGATGATCTGGACCGCTGTGACAATGATTATGACATAGATGTGGCCGGCGAACATGCTGCCGAAGAAGATGGCGATCATGACGAAGGTCCATACCGCGCGGGTGATGAAGGTCTGCTTCTTTTTGTCGTAGTCGGACTGCTGCGGCTCTTTGGGCTGTAATGTAAAACGTCAGTATCTGTTCGCTCTTCCACGTGTACACCGTCTCGTTTCTCAAGCGCATCTACAGAGCGTATTCGAAGCATACCTTCTCGTCCTCGTTGTCCGTTGCCCACCCACTCGCAGCCGTATCGGTCCTGTCATAGTGGGGCCTCTTGATATCGCCATTTCTCGTCGGACTTTTCGAGCCGTTGGCCTTCTCTTCAGTCGGGGAGTTTCTATCCATGTCCGGCGAGCTTCCTCTGCTCATGCGCCGCTGCCGGTTGAATTGGACGTTCCTCTTCATGCTCCGATCGATATTACGCTCTTGAGGTTGGCTAGGCGGTCGCAGCGCTCTGCCAGTTGTTCCGTGCTCGCGTAAATCTCGATCTGCTGCTCAGGCCGTAGGGATTGTTTGCGCTTCTCCTATCAGCACGTGTCGCAGCGCGGAAAGGCCGGGTAGTGCTGCTGTTGGTGGTTCAGCGAGCAGCGTTCTGTATCGCAAGCATCGCCCGCGCCGTGTTTGTAATAGACGGTCTGTTGGAGCGCAAAGTGAAGCGCTGTAGCAGGACGTCCAGGTTGCTGTGTGGAAGTTAGAGCCAGCTTCTGCAGTGTGACGAAAGCGAAGCCACGATCATGTGAATTTCGCGTTTGTCCCGACCTTCCGCCGGGAGCCTGGACCGTGCACCTAGCGGCCTTCGGATGAATCAACAACATGAACTCCTGTTGAAGACATAAAAACACGAAGAATGATGAGATGACATTGGCAGATGGAGACTGCTAGGACATGTAATGGACGACGACGACTTCGATGACGACGGTCTGGACGCCATTCCGGACAACGCGCTACAACAGCTCGAGCAAATTGCATTCACGTCCACCCAAGGAGCGAGGCCAAATAGTCCCAAGGCACCTCAAAGAAATGGCATTCAGACGTATGGAGCAACGGGTCTGAGCCGTAATGGCAACTTTCACAAGAACGGATGGCGGCCACCGCAGCCTCGAAGACCTGTTCAACAGCCAGTCCGAAGTCAACCACCTGCCAGTGCCCCTGACCCGCCATCTTCTGACTATGGATTCGATGATGAGGATGTCATTGATCTGGACGAGTCTTTCACGCATGTAGATATGCAATCTACTGCTCTTCCTACCCGAGCAAGAACAGCGACTCCAGCACCTGTTCCCGAACGCCACAGTCGGTACGACTCGAAGCCACCTCTGGATCCTGAGACCGAGGCCGCTTTTGCTGCGGCGGACGCAGAGCTTGGTGCTCCTCAGCCTGGTCCTTGGACGCATGCGCCGCATCTGCAGCCGAAGCCGGACGATGGCGCCGACGTGTGTGGTTTGCAGGCACGCATTGCGGAGCTGGAGGGCGAGAGGGAACGGCTGCGAGCCTCTGAGGAAGCAGCTCAGCGAGCTGTCCAAGCAAAGCTGGGTGAGATCGCCATTGTACGATCGAACCAGGAGAAGGCAACCAAGGAGTACGAGCGAAGGATCTCGGTCATGCAAAAGCTGCATTCTGATGAGTCGGCTAAGCATAAAGCCAACCTGGAGGCCAATAGGAAGGAGCGCGAGAAGATGGAGACTGACAACAGGTTCTTGCAGCATGACTTGGCACAGGAGAGTGAGAGAGCAAAGCGGTTGACGGGTCCAGGAAAGACACGCACTGCACCGGCCGCTGCCGGAACGCCGAGGAAGGCGAGCAGATCAGCACTAGGCGATGGCTTTGCTGATGATGAAGTACATGTGATCAGCCCGAGCAAAAGCAAAGACAGGTCTCGTGATCAGACACCGAAAGTAGGTGCGAAGAGAAAACGGCCAGCGCAAGACAGCCCCGTGGCACCATTATCTTTTACGCAGCCTCCGAGACGCGAGAGTACCGAGCAGCAGCCGACTGTTGTCGAGGTCAAGGTGGACGAGAGCCGTGCCAGATATGCTTTCATGCAGCGGACGCTCAACCACCGTCCTTATGAGGGGCACCAACGCAGCGTGGAGGCTTTGAGCAGACATGCTCTGCCTTCGAATGGCAAGGAGTCGCTGTCTTCCATGCTCTTGGCCTCTCTGACAGCGCCAGCGACCCTCAGCGAAGAGAACCTCCCGCTGAAACTCTCGCGCATCATGCTCAGGCTTTGGCGGCGTTGCCTCGAAGAGGAATACTACAAGGCTATCTACCTGCTGCTGGACATGATACGGTTTGCTCTGCGTGGCGAACTCGCAGACACCAAATGCCAGCTCATCGAGGAGGCGATGCCAATCTGCGTGAGGACTCTCAATTTGATGACCGATGCGGTCTTCCAGGCCTCGACCTATCCAGCTTTTACCTCGAGCGCTGAGTATGCACATACGCAGAGCAACATTGCGCCATATATCGACGTGGACGAGCTCCTCGAGTTTCTCCAAGAGATGTGCGACGCTGCCACGCTGTCCGCCGACAACACCCAGCTCTTTTGGCGGACCGTTGATTTCAAGTCGATGCTGCTCGTGCTGAACAGAGCGCAGCCTCTTTCACAGATCACGACCGCTTTGCACATATTGAAGGCGTCTTGCCTACCTGGCTCATTCGGATGCATTGCCGATCCGCATGGCGAGGAGGGAGCCCAGAAGCAAGTACAGCAGGAGAAATCTACGATCGAGCGACTTACGAGCATGCTTTTTGAAGTGCCTCAAGCACCCAGTGATGAGCCTGCGTACACAGATCGGGAGATCCTCACCTACAGACTAGAAGTCCTAGCAGTGCTGAAGGGCCTGTGTCAATACGATCACGGCGGTTTGCAGTTGGCGCAGTATCGGACAGCGATTGGACGACTCATCCGCTTCCTGGATGCTCAGGTTTGCCGACTCTACACCACCCAGCCGACGATAGGACTACCAGTCCAGAACAAAGACCCACCAGTGCACACTTTAGTAGCGCAAACGATCAACGCGACCGTCCGGCTGATCTACCACTTACTCCGCGCCCACTCAGAAGTTATCAACCTCCAGCAGAAACTCGCGGTCTTCAAAGGCGGTTGGCACAAGTTCCTCATCTCCATGACCCGCATCGCCTTCAGCGATCGGTTGGTGTTCGAAGAGGGTCTCGATGAGGAGAGCGTGGAGGCTGCGCATCAGATTTTGGATGGGGTGCTGAGTCCGGAAGAAGGCGAAGCGGTGGTTAGGGCAGTCGAGACGCCGAGGGGCACAAAGGGCAGTCTGACTGAGAAGGATACTTCGAGTGAGAGTGACGATGCGATGGAGGAGGAGCCAGGCTGAAGATGGAAATCATATATAGCCGTCACGATGTTCGAACATCTGTACTTTGCCGACACCGGCGCCATTGAAGTCATCTCCACACCCACGAGTCATCGTACCCACGGCACTCGATCTCCGCATCGACACAGTAGATGGCGAGGGCTATCTGCCGGTGTTTATTGTTTGACAGTAAGGTAATATACTGCCATACTTTTATTTCTCTCAAGTTACATTCGCAGCATTGGAATTGATAGATTCGTCACGATGGAGCTACCAAACACCGTAGGATGGATCGGCTTGGGTGTAATGGGCCTCCCAATGGCTCGCAACCTCCTCAAGAAGACTAAACAAGATACGAAACTATACGTCTTCGATGTGGTCGACGACGCAGTAAAACAACTAGTATCAGAAAGCAACGGCCGAGTCGAAGCATGCGCAAACTCGAAAGACGTTGCAGATAAGTCCGTATGGCATGCTTATATGTCCCCTTACATCAAATGACCTTGGCTGACTTATCTTCCAGACTGTGATACTCTCCATGGTCCCAGAAGGTAGCCACGTCCGCTCCGTCTACCTCACCCCAGACGCGGGCGTCCTGGCCAGCGACCTAGGCTCCAAGATCCTAATCGACTGCTCGACAATCGACACTGGCACCTCCCTCGCCGTGCGCGACGCTTGCTCTGAGAAACACCCTAAAGCCACCTTCTACGATGCACCAGTATCCGGAGGCGTTATTGGCGCTGAAAAGGCCACACTAACATTCATGGTCGGCTGCAAGAACGACGACCCCAATGTCCAGCTCCTCTTAAACCTACTCGGGTTAATGGGCGGCAACATCTTCCCCTGCGGCGGAGCTAGTCTAGGCCTGACGGCAAAGCTCTGCAACAACTACTGCTCCGGCTCCATCGCCATCGCCACGAGCGAAGCCCTCAACATCGGCATCCGCAGCGGCATGGACCCCCGCGTGCTAGCAAACATCTTCCACACCTCGACCGCGCAGTCCGCGATCCTGGACGACTGGAACCCGGTCCCTGGTCTCTGTCCGGAGGCTCCGGCGTCGAAGGGTTACAAGGGCGGGTTTAGGGTGCAGTTGATGAAGAAGGATTATGCGCTCGCGGTGGATACGGCGAAGAGGGTCGGGGCGGAGTTGGCGCTGGGAGGGGCGGGGTTGAAGGTTTATGAAGATGCTAGTGTGGATGAGCGGTGTAGGGATTTGGACTCGAGGGTGGTGTATAGGTTGCTTGGCGGGAGGGAGGATTGGAGGGAAGATTTCCCGGAGGAGGTGGAGATGAAGCGGGATGCGACGAGGAGGGCGCTTCAGGCTGGGAGGGAGCAGTTGAAGAGGGGGGGGCAGTAGATGGACGTAGAATTGCCTTTCAACAACTTTTTCGAGGGTAAGGTGGCTCATTCTTACCAGCACCAACCAGCCCATACTAGCCACGAGACCTTCCAAGGAGACGCTTGGCCTCTTGTTCTCCCGTTTCTGTTGGGACAAGGAATATGCAATGGCATCTATGAATAGATGTGGTCTGTTGGTCAAGTCGAGAACTGCCGCCATACTTGGTAGAATGTCCGTTGCAGCCCATTGAACACCGAGCCCAACGCAGGAACCCAGGGCGCATGCTCGCTTCGCAACAGAATTGCAATCAGGGCAAACAGAACCGCCGACCCTGTCAGCGTGACCGGCCGCCTGTAGCGCCGAAGGAACAGCTGAGCCTGCTGTTGCGTCCGCATCAGGGCATCGCGCCGCCTTATCTCTGCTGCTTCTTTCCAAAAGTAGCGCTGGCCGTCGGCTAATGTTTGCTTCTTGGGGTCGTGGTTGGGTCTCGTAGTCTTCAGGACACTATTGGATGAGATATGCCACCATGCCCGACCTGGTAGCTTCTCAGGCGGATGTTGATGGAAAAGCTCTGCGGTCTGCTGGATGAGACTGTCCAGATCGAGCGGTTTAGGTAGCTTGGAGAGGACGGAATGAAGCATTTCCGGCTCGTCGGCTTCGATCTCCAGCAGCTGCTCTTTCCGAGAAATGACTACCTGCGCACGCTGTTAGCGGTTGATTGTACCGTCGGCGCAACAGACCTACCACCGCGAACAGGTATATCGATACGACCGCCTCACTCGCCAGCAGAAAGTCAAATAGCCTTGCGATCTGGCCATACTCCTCGATCTCGTGAGCATACAACGTCAGGGTAGCAGGCAAAGCGAAGAATGGTTGCGTCTGGGATAAATGTGAAGCTAGAGCTGGATCTGCCGCATATAGAACTGCCGGCAGTAGTCGCAGGTGAGGTTCTGTACCAGACATAGTAGGAAGCATGAAGTCGCGGATCCTGAGCAGGGATAAGCGAGAGACTGCGTTGACAGCTGCGTCGCCGCCCAACACGAGTAGGAAGACTTGGACGATGTCGTGGTAGCCTTGGAAGTAGTGGAGCATTGGGTAGCGGCGCAGGACGATGAGAATGAGTTTGGAGAGTTCTTGTTTCCGGGCATCTCGCTTCTCGTCTGATTCACCTGCGGCGTATCAGTACTGGCATGGTCCTCGTCCGAAGGTATGGACTTGGGCACGAACCCTGCGGGTAGTAGACGAAAGAGCGGTCGACGTCGAGTTGCACCTGTTCTTCATCCCGGTGAGGTGGTGGGTCTGCGCCCTCCCATCCCACGCCCTTCTCGCAGCCTAGAAGCAGTGGCCCTGAGCGGTGTTAGGCATAATGGTTGTCAGGTTGCGCGGGATGCGGCGTACTCACAGGCTATGCGGCGTACTTCATCGTCCAACAACCCCCCTTTAGACGCTGCAAGCTCACGGAGAGCCGCAACGTCGCCGTTGCTGCAGGCCACATTCAGACTGTGAAGTTTACGACTGCGTGTATCGAAGTCTCTCTGTGCGGCGTCATTACTGCCAGCATCCTGCCTGCTCAACCGAGGCTCTGCAGTGGGTTGGTGGGACTCCATTGGGCAGCGGCGTACGACTGGCGAAGAATATTCATCCTGGACTGCATCCGCAACGAGAATTGGACAGCATCTCGGTCGTTGTGCGCGCGGCGTACTGTTCTGGGAGGCGCAAGTAGGACATACCTGCAGACGCAGCTGACGCTAGCGGCTCGCTCGCCTGTCCACCCACCTCCCTGGAAAGCTTCTTCGCCTGATGACCCAACCTTGCCCTTCTACGTGACGAACAGTCGGGTGCCATTATTTGGAAATCGATCACGACGAACCCTATCTACTGGTCAGCGGAGAAAAAATTATGCCCCATCTGGACGGAAGGACACCAACGGACCTATAGCACACGGCCTGTATCCGCCCTGGCGGGTTGGGGGACGGGTGTGGTTGCATCAACCCCTGCCACCCCAAGGTCCTGGCTCGTCTAGCAAGCAATGTGAGCTTCTGCACGCCTGTTCCGAGATTCGAACGCTGATCTGACAGGTCGCAATTCTGGTAGCGAGAGCCACCTGCGTCGGTAAGATCAGTATCTTTCTCTTGTATCCCATGTCGACCTCTCACACCCTTCAAGCCAATCACCACGCTGTTTTCCCACTATTTCAATGACGAATATGGACGCGGATCAGATGCTGAGATGCAAGGCAGCAGGTCGTGTCACATCCTTTGGCGGCCGCCGCACAGTTTCAAGGGCGGCCTCGACGGGCCATGCATACGCAGTAGCGAAGTGCGATCAGAGCTCATCCCTCCTCTCTCGCCCGCCCATGCCGGGCTTGGTATGCTTCCAAGGAACGCCCGCAAATGCCTTGTTTACGCCTGACAGATGAAACAGTTGAAAGCAAGACAGCTGACCCAGCGAGTTCCAGCTGTCGAGGCTGAAGATTGCTCTTGCTGAAGAGCAGCTGTGCGAGTCCGCACGTCCGTGAACAGGCACCAATGCGGTTGATCAGCTTCACCATCTCCATCCCTGGAAACGTTCGAAGATGGCGGCGACACCCTCGCGGGACGAAGCAAGCAGCAGAATGGTCGGCGTCTTGACGAGGACAGTCGCTCAAAGCCCCGTGGTCCGGTGGATACTTCACGCTCGGATTCGCCGGAGATACTACAATGATGTCGTCTTCGTTGGAGAAGACTACGTTCAGGTCAAACGAGTCAAAGATGAGGATGACCACCTCGAATACGTGGCAACGAAGACAGATTTCGACACCCGGATCAGAGCAGCCAAGACTTTCAGCAATGTTCCGCCGACGGACGACGACGATTTCCCTGTCAAGCTGGAGGGTCAGAGTTCCAATACGACAGAAGTACCGCCGCAGTGCATCGTCCTGACTACAGATTCCAACAATCTGCTGTTCATCCATATGGTTGAAGCTAGCTCTGGAACATGGTGCTTCGTGCAGCAGGCTTGTCCCACGCCCACGTTCGATCGTACTCTCTACCAGCCCGGAGAACACCTTGCAGTCGACCCCTATTCTCGAGCGCTAGCTGTAGCAGCCAACGAACGCGAGGTTGTCATCTACTCAGCGAAGCCGAAGGAACGCATCCAACACGAAATGCAGACAGCGGACCAGAACTGGTGTCCAGTGTCTGCTCAGCGGCCGCTCCAGGTTGACGGGGTCATACAGCATATCGACTTTCTCTTCCCGCCTTTGGACGACAACGGATCGCATAACGAAGATCAGATCCTGCTTCTGCTGATCGTAGCAGATCAACGAAGGACGAGGGCGCTCTGGATCGAGTGGTATTTCGAGTCTGACCTTCACCACGCGACGGTACACCGTGGCCAACTTCTCGAAACCACCAGCTGTGTACCGAGCCTGCTGGTGCCGCTACGCAATGCTGCATTCCTCTTGATCAACGGGGATGAGATAATGCACTGGAGACATATACTTTCCGGCGCAGCGGTGTCGAGCGTCATCCACTACACTGCTGGCGAGCCGGTATTTCCCGGCGCTTCACCAAGAAAGCCGATGTGGGCCAACTGGTGTCGACCTGTACGAGGCTCCGAGGCTCGAGATGATACGGACTTCCTTTACCTCATCCGCGAAGACGGCGGTGTCTTCCTCTTCCACATTACTACGTCCAGCTTCGTCGACCATTGTCATGCAGGCGACCTTGACTGTCACGTTGGCTCAGCCTTTGCGTCTCTTGGTCATCCCGGAGGACCAGACATCTTAGCAGCGGCTGGCGATATGAGCGGCGGTCAGATAAAGTCCATCGGAACGCGGTTCACGCCCTTCAAGCGCACCCAAATGAGCAGACCGGATAAGATGCCTATGGAGCTGATTGAGACAGTACCGAACTGGGGTTCTGTGACTGATATGGTCACGACAACTCTGCCGGGAAAATCATTGCGGTCACGAGACGGCATTTTCGTAACGTCATGCCGGCAGCCATACGGGGCTATCACAGAGCTGCGGCGTGGACTGGAAGCTCCTGTGTCAATATGCTTCGATATAGACCTCCTACGAAGTGTCTCCGATGTCTGGGCGATACCTTTGACCGCGTCGGGTCATATAATGCTTGTACTATCTAGCCCTATGGGCACTCGCTTGCTCGAAATGTCCATTGATGCAAGCGAAGACGAGATCACCGAGATTGAAGACACGGAGATCGCAATGGACTCTGCTCACCGGACACTCACTGCAGCCTTCACACTGGATGGAAAGATTGTACAAGTTACGGAGCGAAGCATTTGTGTCACTGCGGGCATGCCGGTCAACTTTGAAGACTGCGCAAGGATTGATTGCGAGGGCGATGGCGCTAATCTCGCAGCTGCAGTCGAGCCCTTACTATCGTTCATGGTGGTGGCGGAGAGATCAGGCAGAACCGAGCAAAGCTGCAGATTGCTCTGCTGCACTATTGATCCCGCTGCTTCCGGCAGACAGCAGATAAGAGAGACAGGTCAATGTGAGCTGGCGAGCGAGCCTCTTGCTGTGGCCATATCGCAGCGATCGGTATATGTCACAACGGCCGATAGCAAGCTTGGCACATTTGCCGTGGCGGAGGATGGGTCCATACAAGAGGTCGGTTGGCACAGCATTCCCGGTCCTGCGGAGGCCACTTGCGACAGCATTGTCGTTCTGCACCCTGCTGCATCGCAAGCACCGACCAGCTCGAAAGCATTGATTGCGTGCGGTCTACGCGATGGAAGAATATACACCCGTGCGACTGACTTGAGCACCAACGAATACCTCGATGACGGCCGAATGATCAGCTTCAGCCAGAGCAAGGTAAAGCTGGTGCAGCCAGCTTACACGCACTCCGATGCGTACGCAATCAGCGGCCTAGACACATGTCTCCTGACCTGGGATGGCGGAACGACTTCGCCATTACAGATCCAGAACATCTGGTTGTCAGACAAGCAGCGACCAGAGCTGGCACAAGGCCCGACAGCAGCGTGTACGCTCATGCCACCAGCAAATCTGCTGTCCTCCCCGAGCTCATCACCAAGCCTGGCCGACTCTTTTGTGGTGCTGTCCGGCGATGAGTTCTTCGCTGCAGCGCTTGAGCGGAACGTCACGACTGTCCCCAGACAGATACCGGTCAGTGGCACTCCAAGTCGGCTGATCTACGCAGAGCAACAACGCTGTCTCGTGTGCGCCTCGTTGAAGTATGAAGTCAGATCATTCCCATCTTCTCTACCACACGGCAAGCCGGAAGAACGAAGGCAAATATACCCGGTGGTCGACTTCGTCCCAACACGCAACAACACACCTACCTATACGCACGAAATGCAGCCTGGCGAACGCGTGTATGCGCTGTTAGAGTGGTCGTTCAAGCAAGCAGACGACAAGACGTACTCTTTCATCCTCGTGGGAGGCAGCTACACCAAGTCGAGCGGCTCCATCAGAGGTCGCATCACTTTTCTACAGCCTATCAACAAGGGCTGGGAAGTCAAGGATGTCAAGGAGGGTCGCAGTATCAGCTTCGAAGCTCCTGTCTACGCGATGGCGCTGCTTGATGATTTGGTGTTCGTGGCTTGTACTGGCAAGACGGTTGTTGTCTTTGGCTTCGCCGAGGAGGAGAAGAGGTGGGAGCAGCTCTGCAAGCCCTTCGACCTCGCCAGCGCAGGAGTCTATATCACTGCATCAGCACGGAAGATCTACGTCTCCACCAGCGACGACTCACTTGTCTGTCTCGAAATCATCTACCGGTCCAATGGAAGCGACTATCCATGCACGCTCCGACTCAGATCCGCTGGTCCACGAGCCGAGCAACTACTCAGCCATCTCGTCCTACCCTCTCCCTCAGACAACACGCCCACAACAACCCTCACAACATCCAAACACGGCCAGATCACCGCCCTCACCCACCCAATCGCCACAAACTCCCTCTCCTCCACCCTCCTCTTCGAAGCCCAACTCCCACGCTCCCTCACCCGCCTCCGCCAATGCAACATCCGCCCCCGCTGGAAACCCTCCCCGCCCTTCGGCGTCCTCGTCGATAACATCCTCGGCTGCGCACCAGACGGCTCCCTCATCGGCGTCACGCTGCTCGATAAGAAGCTCTGGCGCCGATTGAGCTGGCTCCAGCGCCTGTGTGAATGGAGCGAAGAGCTTTCGCCGCATTCGTGGCAGACGCCTGAGTACAGCGTCAGCGAAAGGTCGTTTGCGAGGGACGAGCGGGTGATGCCTGTTGGTTTGGCAGGTGGGGAGAGGGAGGAAGTGGTGATGCGGACCGGGAAGCCGAGGGCGAGCGATGGGCATGTAGATGGAGATGTGCTTGCGCGGTTGATGGAGGGTGGGGCTGCGGCTGCGAGGGAGAGGTTGGAGGCTGTGCTTAAGGAGATTGCTGGAGGGGATGATAGGGCTGGGGAGTGGGTGCGGAGGCATTTAGATGAGGAGGTTAGAGCTGTGCGGGAGGTTGTGGAGGTCTTGGAGAGGGTACTCGGGTGCTGCTTATGATGATCTATGATGGCAGTGATACATGATGGCGAGTGTTTGATGGCGTTTGAGGATTGGGTGGTAGGTAACGTGGCATTTCTTTGCGGAGGAATCGGGCAAACAGGACAATCCTTTTGAGACGGGAGAGAGCGTACGCTCCTCTCAAGCTGGCGGTGGAGTAGTCTTTCGGTGGCTTCATGCAATCATTTCTCATGTCTCCTGCGTGGAATGCTGCTCTGTGCTGATCCCTCTGTCTGCTTGCGTCTCGTGCTGCTCAGTAATATCCTCCAAATACCCCATTCGCCAACCCCCCCTCCGGCACCTGGATTGACCTCCGCCAGCTCAAAGTCCAAGCAACGACCTCGGCGTAGCCGCCGCAAGGTTCGGCCGCGTTACGAACCGTCCACCACTATTGCTCAGCCCATAGTACGTCTCGCCGCCCGCCTCGCCGATGCTTAGATCCTCCACATCTTCATTCCTTCCTCTCACAGCAGCCGCCGTCCAATCGCTCGGTATCGGAGGAAAGAAGCCGATTGGAATCTCACCAGACCCGTCACTGATACTTCCATACCCTTTCCCATCCTCGTTTGCCTCTAGGAGCCAGTGAACCTTCGCTTTGGCCTTCAAGCCGATCGGGATATCATCAGAATTCTCACTGATACCCTCATGCCCAATCTGAGCCTCGGTCGGTCCCAGGACCCAGTGAGCCTTTCCTTTGCCCTTCCAGCGCGTCGTCGCCACGCCTTCTGGTGGCAGCAAGCGCTGACTTTCCCAGCCGTCATCGCTCTCGTCGTCAGCCACCATACCCGTCAACTGATCCATCGCTCTGCTTGCTGCCCTGCCTGCTGCCTTGCCTGCTTCTTTCACGCGAACGATTGGACTTACTTTGATGAGCGGGTACCTCAAGACGGCTTGAGCTGGTTTGCTCCATGCCGTTCCGTGAATGCTGATGTTGATGTGCGATACCCTGGCCGTAGCTTTGCTCTTGTAATGCATTGAGTTGTAGAGCTTGCCTGGAGTCAAGTCGGCGGTCGTCCAGCGTGGGCTTGGCCGCGGTGGGTCGGGTTCGCCACGCCAGAGCTTGGAGACGGCGGTGAGGCAGCCGCACATCTTTGCTGTCTGGATGTAAGTGGGGTTAGCCTGCTTGCATATGATTATCTGGGAAGTCGGCTGTGACTTTTGCTGGGTCATAGTACGTACTCGTCGGTCGTCGTGGAAAGAGTATGGACAGCGGCCGCGAAGGCCGCTGTGATGTATCTCGTTGAGTCTTGCTATCGTATAGAGTCGTGTTGTGTGTCGGAAGGTGTCGATACGAGGTTGTGCGAAGTCTTGAGTGAGGGTTGGAAGTGATATTGACGTTGGGTTCCACAGACCGTTCACCATATACCACGCAGATGCAATGGCAGGCAACCTCCCCCAACCTCACATCGCCCATGGCCATCTCGATCGAACCCTTGCCCTCGATCCATGTGGAGATAACGATCGTGGCGATTAGAAATCACATCAATGTGGCAGGCAGCTCAAGCTCAACCTCACGGCATCAGGTCACGGGACTCTCTTTATACCCACAATCATCTTCCCAAGACCCTCCACCAGCGCCTCCTTCTCGACCTCAGCTTTCGCTCGCTCCGCCTCTACTTCCCTCAGCTCGACCTGAAGCTCCCGCATGCGCTTCTCCTGGTCCGCCTCACTGCTCCCCAGACCGGGTAGGCTGTTGATCAGATACTCAATCTGCTGCTCCTTGATGACGAGGTCTCGAGCCAATTCATGAAGTGCTGCATTGAATGCTTGAGGCTCTTCCGGTGGGGGTGTTCCTTCACGGCCTGGAGCTGGTTGCTGAGGTTGTGAAGTCGTTGTGACAGTCCCGTTAGTCTGTTCTGTAGATCCGGCTCCGTTGGTAGTTGGCTCAGGCGCTTTCGGTGCTTGAGATGGCTGGCCTGGTATTTCTCCATATGGGTGGCGCTGGCGGATGTACGAGATGGACGCGTACATTTGTGTGAGAAGCTAGGCCAGATATCAGTTGAACGTGCGGACAGCGATACTTAAGGGTCAGCGGCTTACATCGTCCAGGCAGTCCTGGAGCTGCGTGAGCTTGTCCGCCATCTTCGTCTTCGAGGACAGTACTGTGTTCGCAAGAAGGATCTGGGATGTCGAGGAGAGATGGAGATAGACGAAGCACGTGAAGCAAGTGAATGTTAATGTGGGGCGTTCCTGCGCCGGAGCGAGCCGACTTCGCCTTCACTTGCCCCTTCCTAGAGCCACCAACGACTTGCGCGATCTCTCTCACTGCGACTTCAATCTCATCACGCGATGAATGCAACACATGCTCCGTTGCTTAGTGAAAAGCACGCCATGGCGAGGGACTCGATACTCCCGATCGCGAGTATTACCATCTGTTGCGCAGGATGAAGTGCGATCGAATGGAGCCCGGTGGAGCTCAAGCGCGAAAGACGATCATGGCAGTGAAGCAACATCACCAAAGCGAAAGCGTGGACGGCCTAGGAAGAACGTCGAAAGTCCAGGAGAAATTCCCTCAGAAGCATCAACCCGGACTGCCAAAGCGAAACGAGCTGGACCATCTATACCAGCTGGCCTGATTGTTCAAAGGAGCCTGCATCACTGCGACCTTGCCTCGTTCCTGGAGTACACCAGCAGCATCGGGGCGGACCCCGATTCTACCACCTACAGAGGGACGCACTACGAATACACTGTCGCCGCTGCGCTTCACTCTTTCGGCTTCCAACTACAGCGAACTGGTGGTTCCAATGACCTCGGCATCGATCTTGTGGGCGCCCTCGCGCTGCCTTCGTCAAGCAGCCCAGACAGATCATCTGGACGAGCCAAGGAGACTCTCAGCTCCAGCGCCCCTTTCGAGCTGAGAGTGATCGGGCAGTGTAAGATTTCTCGACCGGAGCCACGGATGGTGCGTGAGCTAGAAGGAGCTTACGTGGGCGCGCCTGCGGGTTGGAAGGGCCAGCACGTTCTGGCGTTACTTGTCTCACATGGCTCGTCCACTAAAGGGGTGCGGGATGCTCTGCAGAGGAGTCGGTGGCCCTTGGCCTTGCTGCAGGTCACCGCTGAGGGCTGGCTGAAGCAGTTCTTGTGGAATGCAGCTGCTGCAGAGGCGGGACTTGAAGGCTTGGGTGTGACGGCGCGACACAGCGGTGCTGATGCTGATGAGGGCCGGCATACGATTGCGCTGACGTGGATGGGCGAGCCCGTGAGATTAGCGGGTTGATCTTGAGGCTGATCGCACAGATCCTGCCGCTCGCGCATGCTCCAAAACTTGCAAATACAGTAGATGATCTTAGGCTAAGGTATCTTGATCATCCACAACTCCAATCCAACCAAACAGCTGCCCACCTCTCTTCATCGTTTCCGCTGCGCCCCTCTCATCAACATCCCCACCCCCACTGCTGCAGCCGCCGCCAATCCACCCACAATTGCAACGCCCACCATGCCCTCCTTAGCCACGCGGTCGTCAATCAACTGCCTCAGACTCTGCGCCTGCAGATTCCCGCCCTCAAACTCCAACAACTGATCATTGTACCTCCGGGCCTCTGCGTAGTTTCCAAGCTTGTAATTGCCGAGGGCGAGGTAGTAGAGGCATTCGCGGCGGCGGTCGGGGGAGGCGCGGAAGATGTCGGAGAGGAGGCGGACGCCCTCTTGCTGGTCGGAGCGCGAGGTGGATTTTATGAGACCCTGGCGGGATGGTCAGCAACGAACAGGCGTAAGTAGGGTGGGAAGGAAGGCGCCGTACCCAAGCGTAGTTGAACTTGGTCTGGAGGGAGACGTATTCGCCTTCTTTCTCGTACTGGGCGCGGAGGACTTGGAGTTCGGCTGGTTTGAGAGGTCTGTCGTTGATGCTACGTTAGCATATGACACGTCGTAGCCGTGTCATATCAGTCGCGGGTACTGAATGGAAGTTAGACATACGACTCAGCATCAGCAGCATCTGGTAGCCATGGCATATTAGCGATCTTTCTCTGGTAGTAGGATGTTGAGGCGCATCGATGCTCGCGGCGGCGTTGTTGGACTGATGATGAACTCACATGGCAGGTGCTCGTTGGCCATCTTCGCGCTTACTTTGTTGTGCAGAAATAATGCTGAAGTGCAAGGCGCCGTTGCGATCTGTTCTTGTTCTTGAGAACTGTCGCCTCAGAACTGAGGTCATAGGGCCTAGAGCTGGCTAATGAATGTATTGATTAGAAGCTAACCAAGTCGCGACTCATCAATGGCGGGGTGGGCATTTTGAAGATTTGTCCCTCCTCGTCCGACTCACACGCAAGACTCATCCTCACGACCGCATACAAAAACCTCCCCGATCGCTCACAAAGGCAACGAAGCCGACCAAACTACCACATCGACCACATCAACAGTCGCCCACCATGTCTCTCACCAACTGCCGCTTCTACGAGGAGAAATACCCCGAAATCGACTCCTTCGTCATGGTCAACGTCAAGCAAATCGCCGAAATGGGCGCCTACGTCAAACTGCTCGAATACGACAACATCGACGGCATGATCTTGCTCTCCGAACTCTCCCGTCGCCGTATCCGCTCCATCCAAAAACTCATCCGCGTCGGGCGGAATGAGGTCGTGGTCGTGCTGCGTGTTGACAAGGAGAAAGGGTACATCGATCTCTCGAAGCGCAGAGTGAGCCCGGAGGATATTGTGAAGTGCGAGGAGAGGTACAATAAGAGCAAGATGGTGCATAGCATTATGCGACATGTGGCGGAGAAGACCAACACGCCGCTCGAGGAGCTGTATCAGGATATTGCGTGGCCGTTGAACAAGAAGTACGGACATGCGGTGGATGCGTTCAAACTCAGCATCACGAACCCGAATGTATGGGATGAGGTGACCTTCAAGAGCTCTGTGATCAAGGACGAGCTGGTTGGCTACATCTCGAAGCGCCTCACGCCGCAGCCGACCAAGGTGCGCGCGGACGTGGAGGTGACGTGCTTCGGGTACGATGGGATTGATGCCGTGAAGGAGGCGCTGCGGACGGCGGAGGCGAAGAGCTCGGAGCAGGCGCAGGTCAAGGTGCGGCTGGTTAGCCCTCCGCTGTACGTGTTGACGTCGCAGACGTTGGACAAGCAGATTGGGATTGATGTGTTGAACGAGGCCATCAAGGAGGTGGATGCGAATATCAGGGCTGCGGGGGGGCTGTGTGCGATCAAGATGGCGCCGAAGGCGGTGACGGAGAATGATGATGCGGAGCTGCAGGCGCTGATGGATAAGCGGGAGAGGGAGAACCAGGAGGTCAGCGGTGATGAGGACGAGAGCGAGAGTGATGAGGGCGTTGTGGCCGCGGAGTAAGCGGCGGAACGGTCATTGCCGGGCGTCTGGCGTTCAGGCGGAGGAAGTCCATGAGACTAGGAAGTCATGAATTGCAGGAGCATTATCACAGGAGCACTATTCGCCCAACAAAGCCCACGGGTATACAAGCAAACACCATCATCCAACTACCCAAACACCGCGTCGTCCTTGTGTATGTCCGTCAAATCCCTATCTCCCCAACATCCCCCGGCATCCCTCCCCCCGCCCCAACCAACCTCGCAACCTCATCCCCCACCTCACTCCCCTCCTCCTCATTCAACCACACACAAAACCACTCCTCCCCATCCCCAACCTCATCCCCACTGCACTCAAATCTAACCCCACACCTCCCACCACCCCACCTCCACACCCTGTACACCGTTGACCTGTACACCAACCGCCACACCACCTCGTTGAAACACCCTTTATTCTCCACTCTCACCATGCCCACGTTCCGTAGCGTCTTGAACGTCTCCGCGAAGACGTAGGCAAGGGTGTGCGATTGGCTTAGATCCGCTACCTCCGCGTACGCGCTCCTCGAGCAGTCTGCGCGCGTGGGTGTGATTGTCAAGGTGTCGAGGTGGAGACAGGGGTTGCCGAATGGCAAGCCGAGCCAGGTCTCGTTCATGGCGCGGAGGGAGGCTATCCGGGTTTCGAGGGTAAGGTGCCGGATGGCGCGGAGCTTGCTCTCTCGTAGAGGAGAGGCGAGGGCGGAGAAGTTGCAGGGATAGGGCGTTTCGCCATGGAGGTGGAAGGAGGTGTGCGCGAGAGCGAGGAGGTGGGCTTCGGAGTGGATTTGGCGGCAGGCTAGGAGGAGGCGGAGGGGGTCGTAGGGGTCGGGCTTTGTGGTCGAAGTGGGTGTGGAGGGTTGGGGGAGGGCTAGGGCGGTTGCGAGGTCATTGGAGCCTGTCGAACTCTCAAGGGGAGAGGTCTGGTCGGCGCCATTGTTGGGTGGAGTGAAAATGTAGTAGTATATGGCGTTACGGAGCTCGCAGGGAATGGTCAGGAGGGAGGCTGGGGCAGACATGATGGTATAATACAAGAGAAGTGTATGTACAAGAGCATTAGAAGGTGTGGTCGGTGAACAATGCCAGCATCGTTACCTTATCCATTGAGTTGCGAGACCGGCAGTCGCGAACAGAGTCATTGTCCATCTACCGAAGCATGTGATTGGCTGAATTGGGAAGCTCTGGGTAGATCCGAGGTTGTTTTTGCTGGAGCAGGTGCTTGCCTTCACATTGAAAGCAGAATGGACCTTAGAGATGCTCAACTTTCCATACTGATGGACAGCACGTCTTGAACGTGGTTGTATCTGCGCTTATGGGTATCATCGCGTTGCACAAAATCATGAAGCCTCCCTCTGGCGCCAACTGATCGTCCGTCAGACCGATGCACTTCATCAATGGCTGTATTCGTGGTAGCCCGGGTTTTGCTGCTCGGGTGGTTGCTCGCCTTCCTCCTCTACCCTCGCTCGCTTCCTCGGCGGGGAGTCTTGACCCTCGAGCTCATCTAGTCGTCTTTGCAATTCAGTCGCTTTGGCATTCGAGGCGTCCAGATCTGCCTTGAGCCGCTCGACTTCTTCCTTCCTCGTTCTCTCAGCCTCCCTGGCCGTCCGCTCGCTCGACTCAAGCTCGTTGACACGACCTCTAAACAGGTCTTGGATCACTTCGAGCTCGTTGACCCTTGTACGGAGATGCTGGTTTTGTGCTTGGAGGCCCTCGAATGATTGCGGTGGCTCAAGATGTGCCTGGAGGTTGATAGAAGAATTAGCCGTTGTCTCGAGGGTTTCATGCGACCAAGAGCATCTCAAGAGACTTCACGATGCTTCATGCTGTCTCGGAGAAGGGGGCTTCGCCGCACCAGTGGTTGACTTACGGTACCGTTCGGAGAGCTGGCTGAAGGGCTCGGTTGTCTCAAGGCAAAGGCCGGCAGTGAAGGTGATGCGAAAGAGTCTGACGGTAAAGACACGGTGTCGAAGATGTGTTGAGGTGCAATGGCGGGTGTGTTGGTACGAGAAATCGAGTTAGGACTGGGTACCCGTCCAAAGTCGCCGCCTTGTTGTTGAGGATGGGCGTGCGGCTGAGACACATCCAGACCGTTGTCAGGAGCTCCAGGATGCGGTAGATAGCCATTGGGTTGCTGATATTGTCCTTCTGTGGAATCTCGCTTCCTGGGCGTTGCTGTCTTCACGCGGTTGCGCGATTTGATGACGTCTGTTTTGAGGGAGATGGGCCGTGGTCGTCCATGCAACTTGAGGAAGAGTCCACATGCATTGCATAATACCGAGCCAGATTCGTCTCGTCGCCACAGAGGGGTGGTGGAGGTGCCGCAGTTCTGGCAGACAGGCTGGCGGAATCTCAGTCAGTAACGGCCGCCGTATGATGCTCAGCGACAAGGCATGATGTGCAGTGGCAATCCTCACGCATAGCAATAAGCTAACTTCGAGGAGTTCGTGACAACTTGGATGGGTTTCCGACTGTGAGAACGAGCGGATAGATATCGATATGGCATGATTCCGGAGCTGGGTAATCTGAATGGAGGGACCTACTATTGATGCGCCACTTTGAGTACCACCAGCGGTCGCTGCTGGCGCATACTGTGTCTGCTGATTCATGGTGCCGCTTGGGGTTGTTGACCGACTAGAAATACCTTGGAATTAGCAGTTGCAAGAAAGATGTAGCCGACGGGTTCGCCCGCTAGCGCAAAACAGACAGCTTGGCAGCGTGAAGTCGTGAAGCCGAACGTGAAGTTGGCCGCTTCGCTCGATGACAACATTGATGCGCTACAGCCTATCACCCGTGCTAGAAGCACGCGAACGCATCTCCAAGCTGAGTACCACGCAGACCGAAGGGTAGCCGTACGGCGCATCGCTTGAGCGGCAGACTGTTTGCGATACTCATCAGGGCTCAAAGCTTCAAGTGCTCCAACGAACATGAAGGCTTGAGCCTGGCGTTTCCCTGGGAGATCCTGCCAGCTCTGGGACGTGTTCTCGCCGACCTCATCGTACGCGTTCTTCAGGTTGCAGACTCACCTTCCTTCGGTTGTAGGCGCCGCCTGCGCATTCGCTGCCAATGCTGCAAGCGTTGACAGCGCTGGGTTCTGCAGCTCTTGCGAAGATTGAAAAGTGGTAGACAAAAATGTAGGTTGGGAGCTGAAAGAGCCAGGTCGTTGCGTCGCGCCGGAGGTTCTGGAAGGTGGTGGAGGAGGGTGTTCGGGCTCGTGAATGTCGTCTCGGATGAACTCTCGGAAGGCCGATCGTGGTCGCTCGAACTGCAGTGGTTCGCGGGCTGCGTAGTCCATGGTTTCGAGCAGGCTTCTGTCAGGGTACTATGGGGGTATGGCCCGGGAGAACACTGGATGGTGGGGAGAGTTTGACGCGGTTTGGGACGCGCTGTTGTACGTCTTGGTTGTCGGGTTGGATAGATAAGTCACAGGTGGTCGTCGCTGTTGACAAGAAGCGGTTAAGATGATCTCAGACCGAGGGCGCAGTTTTCATGTCGAGGCAAAGAATACCTTAGTTTAATCAGAATGGCATGCCAATAGCAGTTCCCTTTTTTCGAGATTAGATAGCCGTTTTATCCCGCTCGGGCCACATCACGTCCATCATCAGGGGTCTCTCGCTGCTTGACCGTTGCTCACGAGTCTAATCGCCGCACGATGAATGGACTGACGAGCTTTTATATGTAGTTCGGCGAAGGAGACTTGTACGGTTGCGAAATGACTGTTCGAAAGCGGTGATAGAGCTTTGCAAGTTCAACGAGGCTCCTACAGATCGGTTTCCGCCACCACTCCCAAAACTGCGCTGGTTCCATCGATACCTTTTTTGGTCCTTTTCGGTTTTGTTGACACTTCACGAGCGATTTATCTGATGAGTGCAAAGACCTTTCCACTTTGGAGCGGAGCGGAACAGTAAGTGTCCCAAGCACGCTGCATACGACGGACTCCTTGAAGCGGATGGCAACCATCCTGCGCCCACCTTATCCGAACGACCCTTCACTACCGAGTGAGCCTTACTGTCTGGATCTGGAGCCATATCTATACCTCGAGGAGCACGAGCCTGTGCAGACGCTTTGCACTTTCAGTACTCGTTCGGCCATCTCACAATGGCCACCTGGTGCATCGTTCGACCGCTGCTGGCTCTGCACAATGTTGACTCGTTCCCTTCGACTGGCTGACATTCTTCTGCATCTCTCGAGCTCTTCATTCGCGCACAGAGCCTGGGCATCAGATTTGCCGTTGAAACGAGTGGCCGCGCGCTTTAGGTGTGCCCGGCTCATAGCCTCGACCCTGTCGAAACCAGTCGCGGCGCATCGCGACGAGCTTCACCAGTACCGTCCCGAACCCCGCCGGTTCTTATAATACCCAGTCAGAGCTTCGATGTCGTCCTTATTGCGCTGTCGAACCTCTCGCATGTATACCGCTTGTTCATCCGAGATCTCTCTCAGCTCGTCGCCAGCGCCGTGCATGTGTCGGTAAAAGACATAGCATAGCATCGTGAAAGCGGCGGCACCGAGGATTGCGATCAGCGGAACGACGGCATACGGTAGGTGCTTGTCCTTGGAGCCTTGAGTGCCATCGGAGGACATGCTTAATTCTGTTGCCTAGCTCGGGGGCCTTGTCTTGGTATCTTGCCGAGAATGAATGGTATGGCTGGTCTTCTTCTTTGCTTTATGGAGATTCTGGCGAAGGAGGCGATGCGAAAGAACGCACTACTTCACTTACCGTCTGCCTAGACAAGTACGAGGTCGAGGTCGAGGTCCTCAGCCGACGTGGGCTCTGCGTACGATGTGGCAGCCAAAGCAGATGGACGCGCATCAAAACTCTTGAGCTTCTGAAGCTTCCTTCCCTTCTGGGCGATAGCTTTGCATGTCCTGCTGCGGATTGGTGGGTCTTCCTGCACTGCAGCATACCACAATTGGCCGATTGGTTTGTCGCACACCTTTCGGTGGTGTTCTGCAGATGTACATTCTGTTGGCGGCGGTCGAGCAGATTCGTCGATTCTTGCCACGATGGCATCTTAGAGGAGTCCGGAGACCGGATGGGCATTTTTGCCAGCGGCAATGGATGGCAAAGCAGAGCCCTTCGTCATCAGCGGGGACGAGAGCTGGAAAATCAAGACTCGTGGTGAAGAGTATAACATTTTCGCAAGAGAAGCTCTGCCATGGTCGGCTTGACGCCAGAACGCCAAAGGCGGGCCAAAGAAGCCCAAGAGTGTGGTCTTTTTCGGGTGCTCATACCAGTCTTATATCTCTCATCATGCACCCTCGCATGTCTTCTGGCTTTCGACGTTGACGGTCCCCATTCCTTGACATCGTTGTCTCTTCTGGTGGTGAAGTGCCGAGAGAATAAGCTACCACGGTACATCCTCTCTACTCGGCCCGCAATTCCATACACCGCCGGCCCGAAGAAGCCTTACCGCGTTCAAAAACACACAAGGAAATACTTCCTTCACGCAGCCCAGTGAAACGGTACGAATACAGGCTATATCATCTTTCAGGAAGCACCTTCTCGACGACATCCATCTCGCTCTCGCTCTCGACAGCCGCAGTTACTTAGATGGGGTTCGTTTAGTCTGGAACTTGATCCACAGACTCACATGAGCACACGCTCGAGAGGGTGGAGCGGTAGCTGTGCAAAGCCTGGATACCAGTCCTCGGCCAGTCTTTCCGGCGCGAAGGAAGTGGTTGTCTGGGGTCTGGGATGATGATCGCTTCAAAGAGACTGCCATGTGCATACCGCTCTCGTCACAGCGGCGACAGTGTGCTCCAATGGGTGAACTGAACGAGCTGAGCATCATTAGCCATGGTCTAGATGACGGAGACGCAGGAGCATTCGAACTTGCTGCCACGGAGCCTTTACGACTTGACCGGAACGTGACGACCAGAAGATGGTCGAGGGTGGTATAAAGTCCTTGATAATTCCCTGCCGTTCTGCTTCCTCTCAATCCTTCCACAACACGGTTTTCCACCTTTGATAACTCATCAAGCCAAAAACATCTCAAACCACCACAAATACATTCCGTATCCTTATACGCCTTCAAGATGAAGCTCTCCTCCGCCGTCCTCGCCACCCTGGCCGCCTCCGTCTCCGCAGTCGAAGTCGATTACTTCAAAACTCGCGCCAACTGCTCGAATGGAGCCGTCCGTAACAGCCTAACCATCCCAGATGGCAGCTCAGGCGCGACATGCTACAAGTTCACCACCTCAGCCCAGGCGGTGCGGTTTGGCAAGAATGGGGGCACGCAGGTTGCCAGTGGCTGCAACTTGATCGGCGTGAGTATAGTCGACATCTGTCTTGAGAACGATGGTATGCTGACGGCGTCTTCAGTTCAGCGACGCATCGTGCGGAACGATGGTTACGCTGCAAGTTACCGGCCCAAGCGATGCGGGACAATGTTACAGCACGGCGGGCTCGGATGTCGTTGGCAGCTTCTACTACATCTGCGGCCTCTCACTTCCAACGTCGGAGTAGGGATAGAGAGCCTGGAAGCGGCGCTCGCTGTGGTCGTCGGCGTCCGAGAAGGCGGTGGAGGTCATGGAAGTCGCTCTTTGTACGTGTCGAAGCCTGGATGTTCCGGTAGCTGTACCAGTACCCTCCAAGATCTTATCGTGCTTCCAAGCTTTGTACCGCACCTCCAGAGCGGTTGGCCGTCAGCGTCTGTTCAATACCTGCTCGTGGTGGCCTGTCAAGCCCGTTTGCGTCTTCACCCTCCTCACTCAACTTTCACCCGGCCATGTTGCGGTCAAGGAGAACTTGAACGTCGCGTAGGCACGGCATCTTTTGGGCGTATCACGGTCTTCAAATGCCGTCAATGCATTAGTAAAAGCCAAGGGCACAGACTTGCTGACATACCAAGACGAAGAGACGGTGTCGACTTTCGAGGAAAAGAGTGTGGAGCGTGGGGAGATGCTGGGGAAAGCTGGGGAGAGTTTACCGAACGACCGGGTGAAGATCGGGATGGTGTGAGGATTGTCCCCTCGTTGTGGCGCTCGACTGACTCGCTATCCTGTCGCACATCAACGAGCTTCGTTAAGAGCAGGAGGTGAGACCGCCTTTGTCGGTTTCTGTATCCTTTTCGCGTTCTCCCATGTTGGACTTCGTCAGCGCAAAAGCGTGCCACCCACTTTGACCCGCAGAGCCGACACTTCACTACCCTCAATATTTGTGGTTAAAGAGGTTCGCTGATTTACCTTGCGAGGACGCGAAAGTGTAGGAGCCGAACGGAGCCTGAGAAAGACCTTCAAGTGCTGCTCGTCCTCGCCTGGAACGTAAACTGCAAACCCTATCTCTCCCCTCTGGACTTAACGCATGGCCGAACAACAAGTTGTTGGTGTTTCGGATCGCTCAGAGAAAGAAGCGCACGTCGCGGAGCACTTCGAGCATGGAGTTGATACAAAGGGCAACTTGTCGTACGAGCACGAGGAAGAGGAGCCAGAATTGCACATGAGAACTTACGTTGCGTTGCTCTCGATGTGGCTGCTCAATTTGGTTCAGGTGTTGGCTTTGCAGGGACCACCTGCTGTGGTATGTTCTCCCGGCATGTCTCAGTCACAAGCTCGTATATTGACGACGAGCGCCAGCTGAACTACATTGGCGAAGACCTTAAGGGCTCAGCTTACCAGACTTGGGTGCCCAACAGTCTGTCCCTCGTTCAAGCTGTCCTTGGGCCAGTCATATCGTCTGCATCCGACGCCTTCCAAGCCCGGAAGATCATCTTGGTTGGGTCTTGTGTGGTGTCGTTCGTAGGCTCAGCGATAGCACCGGGCTCGCAGTCCATCGGTCGTTTGATTGCAGCGCAGACACTGATTGGATTTGGATTTGCTGCTGTGCCTCTTGCATATTGCGTGCCGAGTGAGATCTTGCCGCGGAGGTGGAGACCGAGTAAGTATCAGAAGTCTTTCGCGCATGGAAGAACACACACTCTGACAGGTTGTAGTGGCGCAGGCGGTCATCAATGTTGCTGCAGCATTAGGCGCAATCTCCGGCCCGATGGCAATCGGAGGTTTGGTGCACCGGGATCCCGTCAATGGCTGGAGGAACTTCTATGTGTGCTTCTCCAACTAAGCAAAACTTAGTTGAAACCATGCTGATCTCATGGTAGTGGATTCAATTCGCGCTCTGGGGCGCGACTGCACTCGGAATCCAATTCGGCTACAAGCCCCCGAAACGCCGTACAGTCCTCGACGAGCTGAGTCTCTGGCAGAAGATTGGCAAGCTGGACCTCATTGGTTTTGCGTTACTCACAACAGGCCTGGCGCTTCTTCTGACCGGTCTCAATCTCGGAGGTGGCCTGTACCCATGGGCGAGCGGAAACACTCTCGGTCCACTCGTGGTCGGTGCAGTCGTTCTGGTCGCCTTCGGCTTGTATGAGTGGAAGGGGACAAAGACCGGCATCCTCAACCACGAGCTGTTCCAAGGCGGCAAGGCGCAGGGTCGCACCTTCACGCTGTGCGTTTTCTTGATCTTCATCGAGGGCATACTGCTCTTCAGCTATGTGATATTTTATCCCGTTCTGTAAGCACAAAAGGAGCCTATTAGCACCGATATTGAGCTAATGGTACTGGCTCACAGCACAGAGAACTTGTATGAAGCAGACCCGCTCCTCCTAGTAGCAAGGGCCCAGCCCTACTGGATTGCAGCTGGGCTGATGACGTGCATCTACGGCTACGCCAGCACGAAGCTGAGATCCATCCGAGGGCCACTGGGCGTTGGCTTCCTGATCCTGACAGCAGGCACGATTGGCTTCGCAACCCTCCAGCCAGGACAGTCGACCATTGCAGTGGTCATGTCAGGCTTTTCTGGAGTCGGTTTCGGCGCTCCTTTGGTCCTCATCGTCGCTGGCGTGCACCTCTCTGCACCTCACCATCTGATCGCTACCGCGACGGCGGTGACGACTTCTGCAAGAGCTGTAGCTGCGACGGTCTTTACAGCCATCTACGCCGCCTCGTTCTCCAGCCGCGCTGCGACTCTGGTGCCCGCACATGTCGCTTCAGCTGCAGTCGGTGCCGGACTATCGCCAGATGCATTACCAGAGTTCATCCCTGCTTTCTTGGAGAAGCAGGAGAGTGCACTTGCTGCTATCACCGGCGTCACGCCAGCAGTGCTCGCGGCGGCAGCAGGAGGCGCAAAGCAGGGCATTGCTGACTCGTTGCGAGTCGTGTACATGATTGCTGCTCCTTTTGGTGCGGTGGCAGTCATTGCGTGCTTCTTCATGGGCGATCTGAGCAAGACCATGAATTACATCGTGGAGGCGCCCGTGGAGGACTTACACGCCAAGCTGAATCCAGACAAGCTTGATGAGAAGGCTTGATCGCGACACGATGGATGGTTCTGACGTTCATGCCTGGGAGAAGGTAAATATCTTGAGATAGTCGTGCTATGGCTCCTGCTTTATCCTTGGCTCAGCACTTTCTTCTCGTTTCACCACAATGTTGTCGTCGTCAGACGATGAGCCCACTGTACTCGCCCGCTTCGACAGCGGGGACAAAGCGTCTTCACCCAGGATACTCTCGGTCGCCGACAGCCGACTAGTAGCAGACGTCTTCTTCAGCCGTCTTGTACCACCCGTGCTACTGCCTCGCCGTGCCCTCTCCTCCACAGGGCGCCTCGGGACTCGTCCATCCGGCTCTGGAGTAGGCGTGGTAGATCTCGATGATGAGCGAGAATGTGATTCATTGCGAAGCAAGCCCTCCTTTCTGCGCCTTTCCTTGATTTTCTCGGCAGAAGGCTTCTCTTTCAGCGCGAGCTTTTCCAGATCGATCTGCCTTCTGGTCTTGCCACGATACAGCCGGAAGTTCTGAAAGCCTCGCCAGCCGGTCCACCAGAGCCAACCGCCCTCTTGACGCGCGACCTCACGTAGTCGAGTCTTCACCAATTTGCGAAGCTCTGCCCGCCTCGCATTCTCCTTCTCCCAATACTCCAGTCTGTAATTCTCCCAGCCTTCTCGAAAGTCCGGACTGAACGGCTTCGGGAGTAGAAGTAGCTTCAGGACATCCCCAGAAGGCGCAATGTCCTCTTCCACAAGTCCATGTTTTGCAGCATGATGATTCCAGTGCTCTTTCGCTCCGCCGGCCTCAATGTCCTTCGGCAGTACCTGGAAGTTGATCCTCTCCTCCTGGAACCAGCCACTCGGATCCAGCATCCCCAGCCAACCCAGCAACTCAGACAAGAAACTGCCCTTGACCACGACGACCTTCATATTGAACCCTCGCAGACCTCTGTTCGTTGTGCCAACAAATTTCCTCGGCCATCTAACCCCGCGCTCGTACATGCCTGTGCCCCAGAAGAGACATAATGTGACTATGCCAGAACACCAGCCCAGCTTTTCAATTGTCTCAAGGACCCAGTAGACCGACCCGCCGACTCCGCTTCCATCCTCTCGTGGGCGGAAGAAGAGAAGGTAGGTGAACGTGAGTGTCCATGCTAGTAGTCCTGTAAGCAGTAGGAGGTGTAGCCGGAGCCTTGCGCGCAAGCTGAGATACTGTAGGCGCAAGGACGATTCGAGGATGAGGAGGTTCAGGTAGATCTGCGGCGGGCTGGAGGGTAGGCTGTCGCGCGGGTCGCTGGTAGTGGGGAGGTGAGGTGCTACGACGGACTCGCTCGGACTGTTTGCTTTGGCCGACTCTGCGACTTGGGTTGGCGAGACGTTTGGGGGAGGGGTGCCTTTGACGATCTGGTCTAGCTTGGAGTCCGACATTGCTGCCCGAGTGCGGACGGTTATGACTTAGCGACAGCTTTTCCGTGTCATCGTAGCGCCATGTTGAGGGGTTGGTGGCACGGAGTATGAGCTGCCGTCGAGAGAGGTGTTGCTCACCAGGCTTGGCAGGAAGCTTGTGGTTGCAGGTGATTGTCTCCTTAAACGCACTCCTCACTAAATCTCAACCTCGCTTTACGCTGGACCATCTAAACTGGGACGGAAAAGATGTTGGGCCAGATCTCTAGACACGTTATGCAGATGATCTCGTCTTAACAGTACAGCCTACAACTTTGCCTTACCAGCCTTCTCCTCCTCAATCCTCCGCCACATGTTCCTGGTATCCACCATCATCGGCCACAAATGCGACATTCCATTTCCGCTCATCTCACTACGGACCGCTCCCTCCTCGAACAGCGCCTCGTACGGGTTCTTGTCAGGACGAGCCAGCGCACTGTCCAGCTCGAATTCCGTGAACCCGTACGCCTCGATGATGCCGTCGATGTGCTTCGTGGCGATCTCATCCACCACAGAGGCCTTTGCCAGTCTCACTGTTCGGTGCTGAGCTTGTGTCAAAGGCAGTGCGTTGGCCAAGCTGGCGTGATGCGGGTCCTGCAGGATCGAGAGAGCGAAGGCGTGGAATAGTGCTTTGACCGGTTCGAGGAAAGCAGGTTTCTCGCCGTCGAGGTCTGAGAGTAGCTCTTCGAACCCTCTCCAGTATACAAAGTCGCCGTGTGCCATAGTAAGTGCGTGGCATGAATAGCTTGTGTCCCGGCCGGCATCGGTGTCCTCGAAATGCTGCTGGACTAGGTTGACCAGCCGCTCCTCGAGTGCCCAGCGTTGAACTTCGGGTCTGAACCAGTCCTGCTCACTCTCGATTCTGGGCGCCGACACCTTGCTTCGATCTCGCATCTTGCTCAAGTACGACAATGTTGGGAGAGAAGCTTCGGTCCCGTCTCGCCAGTGCTTCAAGATCGCTCGCGGGACTTGTTGGCCGACGACGTAGTTGTCGCCTTCGTAGGTAACGGCATTGATAGCATTGGCGTACATTCTGCCGAAGCCGCTCAGGGCGTGGTAGCCGTGGCCACCGCAGGCGATCCGGCAAGTCTCTACACCGTGGCCAGCAATCTCCGTACTGTACACCTTGGCTCCAACAGTCTGGAGATGGAAGTCTTCGAGCTGAGAGAAGTCGCCCGTCTTGAGGAAATTTGCAGTGTAGGCATCGTACGCTCGTTTGATGTTCTGGCCGACAAGCACCAGAGCGGTTGCTTGAGCCAATAACGGTATCAGACGATGTCTTACGCTTGCGTAGTCGATGACCGTGGTTTCCTCAGGCTGGCTGTTTGTCTTCCGGAACTGCTTGCGGAAAGTAGTGTAGTGGTAAGCAACAGCAACGGGCTTCAGCAGATCCCATCCAGTGCTCTCGGCCATGATCGCTCTCACTGTTACCATCGAGCCATAGCTGTGCTTCTCGTTCTTCGGCTTAATATACGTGCCGTCTCGGAGTACCTGAGCGTTTCTCGCCAGCATCTGCGATCGAGGTATCCGCACATCGTGGAACTGCATTGCTCCGTTGTCTGTCCCGAGCATGCCCTGGAAAGCTTTGGGACCCAGCTCGTAGATCTCCACTCCAGGCATCAAGCGTTGCGTATCGAGCTCCCGTATCTGTGTCAGGAAGAGGTGGTTGCCGTACTCCTTGCCATCGACGATCAAGCGAGCCACGACAATGCTGTGGGTTGCCCACACACCTGTCGTGCCGATCCAGTACTTCGTGCTACTCAGCGTGGGCGAGTTGATGACGAACTCATCCTTCTCCTTGTCGAACGTAGCAGTAGTTTCCAACCCACGCACATTCGATCCATGACCGAGTTCAGTCTGTGCATACGAGCCAAAGATCTCGAACCGTTCTGCCTTGGGAACCCAGATAGCTTTCTGCTCATCGCTCATCTGTCGTTCCAGGTTCGAAAGGAAGATTCGGAATTGAGGTTGGACGGGTAGCATGTTGTCGGTCAGACGGATCGCTTCCATGAATTGGGCATGGGACCAGTTCTCGGTGAGCTTGAGACGGATGAGCTCGCGGGCCTTGAGAGACGCTTGTGTCCAGGCATCCTTTCTTGCCAGCGAAGGAGTGACCACGGATGACTTTGAGAAGATTGGGTTGGCTGAGAAGGCTTTTAGGATGGATTTTCGTCGCCTGAACTTCTCGTCTCCCCAGAGGAATAGCGTGAAGGGGCCTTCGATGGGTTCCTTGGGGATCTTGCGGCCTCGTGGGGTCTCCATGATAGGATGTTGCGATGGAGTTCGATGGCAGTCGTTCGCGTCCAAGTGCTTTCCAATACCAACGCTTGTTGGAGATTTTGGTACGGACAACGATTCGTGAGTAGGCGTTCAGACCACAACAAATTCACCGTTCCGGCCTTCTGGCATTTCCACGATGACACTTCGACTCTGCGGGATCGGTAGCGTGCGCCAACAGTCCTCCGAGGCTCGTGTTGTATAGCCTCGGACCTGCCGTTTTCGCTCGGTGTTTTCTAGATTGGGATGCATATTGAAGACACCAACGCTACGCCAACTTCCTCCACAATGACTCGCGATGCGCGTTCTCCATCGTCCGGATTTGGAGCCATCTGCAGCGAAAGTCAAGTGGCCTCGTTAGAGTTGTGTGCGTCTTCGACAAAAGAGAAGACAGTCGTAACAACACCCCCACGCCATGGCGACAACGTACAAGTCCATTTCCCTCGAACGAACGGGCAACATATACATAATCACGCTCCAGAAGCCACCCGAAAATCGACTGGACGTAGCGGCCTGCCAGGAGCTCATCCGAGCATATCGTCAAATCGAAAAAGAATTCGGCCGCGACTCAGAGGGTGCAGTCATCCTCAGAGGCAACGATGCGAAGTTCTTCACGACCGGCTTAGATCTCCACGAACGAGATGTCAACCCGTTCGTTTCGTCGGACGGCTTTTATCCCCTTCTAGCTACTATACTGGACTTTCCATTCCCGACAGTTGCTCTGATTACTGGCCATGTCATGGGAGGAGCATGTCTGTTGACGCTTGCACACGACTACCGGATCATGAATGACAGTCGAGGGTATTGGCAGATGCCTCCTGTGAATGCTGGACTACATCATGATGGGATGGGCGTGGGTGACCCCAAGAATGATTGCGAGCATTTGTCTTAAGCTGACTTCTTCACAGAGCTTAATCAGGGCAAAGCTGGCGCCTCAGGTGAGGAGGAAAGTGTTGCTGGAGGCCCACCGATACAAAGGCCCGGAAGCATTGAAAGATGGCATTGTCGATGCTGTTGCACCTCCGGATCAGATGCTCGATGTTGCAATCGCTTGGGCAGAGACTTGGAAGTCAAAGGCGAAGATGGGTGTCTACGGTGTGTTGCGCAACGAATTGGTGGGCGAGGCGCTCAAAGCCTGTAAGTCTTCACAATGGACACCTCTCGCGTGCGAGTACTAATCAAGCCTTACCATGACGGCAGACCAGATGAATAGCTACGTACACCACCGAGAGACGGCAAGGGAGCCAAAGATCAAATTGTAAATATCTGGTTCTGTATATGCCTCGCTATGCAAACGTCAAATCTATCTTAGTACTATTCATCGAGACCAAGGACTGCATGCTATCTTCAATTCTGACCTCCAACCTGTCAATTCATCCTTCACAACTTGCTCTTGCCCTTCGACGAGGTCCATCGCTGGACTTCGGGATGATCTTGTCGCGGGAACATCTCATGGACCAAGACTTTCTTGATGACCTTGCCGGTGGCATTTTTCGGAATCGCCTTGACTACTCGCAAGAGCGTTGGCATCTTGTAGCCTGCGAGACTACTTCGTAGATCGGCACGAAGCTCCTCCAACGTCAAAGTCGTCCGAATGTCGTCTCGAAGTACGATAGCAGCGGCAACTCGTTGGCCAAACTCTTCGTCTTCTACACCAACGACCATGACTTCTGCGACGTACTCCAGCCCAAGAATCTCGCGCTCGATGTCCAGGGCGGAGATCTTGTAGCCACCAGACTTCAGGATGTCGATGTTTGCACGGCCTTGGATGGAATAGAAGTCGCCTTCACGCTTGGCTATGTCGCCAGTCTTGAAGTACCCGTCTTCGCTGATGACTTTCCTCGTGGCCTCCTCGTCGAAGAGGTACTTGGAGAACATGATTGGAGTCTTGATCAGGACCTCGCCTTCATCGCCGTTGGAAAGTCTGATGTCGACACCAGGACCTTTCTTTCCTACCGAGCCGTCGGGTACGCCCTGCTTCGCAAGCCACGGTGTCACTGTGAAGGCATTGCCGAATTCAGTACCGCCGTACCTGGTCAGGATTCCACTGCCACCCCTCAGAGCAGTCCACTTCTGCTGCAGTGGACGAGGCAATGCCGACGTACCACAGAGCATAGCACGAATACGGCTAGCACCAGCAGCGTACTGCGAAGCTTCGGGACGCTTGACGAGGACTTGCTCGTAGTGCTGCATGAGCCGCATGTAGATCGTCGGCACTCCGCTAAAGAAATCGAGATCTGCCTTTCTTATACGCTCCCATGTCCAGGCAGTGTCGAAGCCGCCGCTGCGGAACTCAATGCAGCCGCCACTCCAGAGGAAGGGTAAAAGCGTGACTGTGATGCCTGTTGCGTGATGTACGGGCAGAACATGCAGAACCAAATCGCCTTCCCGGATCCCGTGCTGATCGGAGAACTGAGTTGCCACATCGTAGAGGAAGCCTCTCCGCTTGACGCCTCCCTTTGGCGGGCCGGTCGTGCCGCTGGTGAAGATCACGTAGCCAGACTTGTTCAAGTCCATATACCGATCGGAAGATATAATGAGGTCTTCAGGTTTCAAGCAGGGCTGCATCAGATGTGGGCGTATCCGGATTGACTGGAAGGTAGGACGATCTGACTTCCGCAATGCCTCCTCGAGGCCAGTCCCTAGCTTGAGACATCGATCGGCCGTCAACACGGCTACGGCCTGCGCCTGGTTCGCAAAGTACGTGGCTTCCTTGACCGGCAGGTCGGGAGATATAGGCACCGGAATCACTCCCAGAGCAATCAATGTGAGGAAACCGACAGTAAATTCGTAGCCAGCCGGTCCCAGAAGGAGGACGTAGATCTCATCTTCTTTGTCGATGCGTGCGACCACCTCAGCGCTCAGCTGATCCCGTAGATGATTCCGAAAATGCAGTACATCAGTCAAGAGCTGCGTATATGTCGCTGTAAATCCAAAGGTGAGGTCCCGACAGGCAGTCAATGGTTTATGTGCCAACCTGACGAGCCTGCTGAAGAGGAAGAAGTTTGGGAGCACATTGGGACCGATGTGCTTTGGCGACCACCCGCATCGATCAAACGTCGCTTGTCGAGCCATGGGTGCGAACTCCTGAGGGCCGCTCGAACTGTGCCAGACCGCTGGGATTTCTCGGGATTTGTCTTGATTTGGGCTCGCTTCGATGTATGAGCGGATGCGGTCTTGTGGGAAAAATGATCAGACTTATTCTCTCCCTCTCACGCACGATACCAAAGAAGACCAAGAATGCGTGTTGCCAATGTTATGCCCAGATTTGCCTCAGCGCTGGAGTATTCCAATTCTCCGTTCGCAAGCGCTGGGTAGCAAAGTTGGATCACGTGGCTAACGTTCGGTGCCTTCCTAATCGGGCGCCTGCACATGGAACTTCCTCGTTCCCGTCTGCCATCCCCACCCCTCATCTCCACGCCGTAGATCCTTTTAGCCCCCTGCACTTCTGCACAGTGATGCAGCACTCCCATTCCTTACCTCCTATCTCGTGCTCTCCACGCGGGGCGGGGGGGTGCTGGGGAGTGACACTGCTCCCGCTTGCGAGCTGTTGCTTGCTGTGCCACCGGATAGGTGCCGGCTTAGCTGATGGAGTTGAGGCATCGGCAAAGCAGGCACTGATTCATTGAACTTAGCCATATATCTCCAAAGGCATGGCAAGTTGCTTTAAGCGACCTTCTAATCCTACTTCTGTTTCTTCCAATCTGGAACACGCGCCCTTGCTGTCAGCACATCGTGATACTGTCACACGAAAGACGCCATGTTCAAGGACTCACGAGCCGCCGTTGAGGCGGAAGGAGTGTACATTGGCGGGTGGTCGCTGAAGAATGCTTTTGTTCCAAAGAAGCATGCGGGTACTGCAATAAAGCCTTGGGCTTTGCTTGGAGCGGAAGCTTACTGACGTGTCTTGTAGACCTGAACAAAGTCGAGCAGGTGAACTCATTCATCGATTGGGACGAGAAAGAGGAGCGTCGATTGGTCCGCAAACTGGATCTCAGAGTCCTTCTACCATGCTGTATCTTCTACTTTCTGGCGTACCTTGGTAAGCATGCACAATTACCCCTGGTCAGTCTAGACATTTGCTGACAACCTTTGCAAGACCGCGCGAACATGGCAAGTACAGTACTGCAATACACTGCCTGGAGTATCCTCTAACGCTCGTTCCTCAGGGTTTCGCCGCAGTGCTCCAGGCCGACACCCCAGACAGCTTCCGAACGAGTCTCCACCTGCACGGCATTGAGTTCAACTGGTCCATTTCGATCACTTACTTCATGGTCACCCTCCTGCTCATTCCCTCGAACCTTCTCCTGAAGAAACTATCCGGCAAGATCTACTTCCCGTGCGTCATGGTCTGCTTCGGAGCAATTGTTTGTGCAATCGCAGCAGTGAACAATCCGGCTGGCCTTCTGACCGCAAGATTCTTTCTGGGGATTCCGGAGTCTGGCGTGGTTCCTGCTTGTATAATGTACTTCAGCTTCTGGTACAAGCCTTCCGAACGAGCCTTGCGAATTGGCCTGTTCCACGCTGCCAACTCCCTGGCGAGCGCTGTCGGTGCTTTCATTGCAGTTGGTGTAGACAACCTCAACGGAGTGCATGGCCTATCGTCTTGGAGGTAGGTCAATTCCTTGCCGTCATCCGGCCATGACATCTGACTGAAAGCGTAGATACCTGTTCATAATCGAAGGCGCAATGGCGATCGGCATGGCTATTCCGGTGTACTTCCTCCTTCTCACGTTTCCCGAAAACACCACGGCACTCAATGAGCGCGAGAGACACATTGCGATCAACAGATTTGGACGAGGTGCAACACGCTACACAGACGTCACTTGGGACACTCGGGTATTCTTGGAGATCTTTTCGAGACCGAGCACTTACGTCTTCTTCGTCTCGTACCTCTGCCTATTGATTGTGGCAGTCAGTCTTGGAACTTTCCTTCCTATCATTCTCAACACGGTAAGTCGTGGCCGTAACATACCTACGTTCTGCAAGTTGCTGACGTGCCCAGTTCGCCGGGTTTTCTCCATCTCAGTCAAATGTATACACAGCAGCGGTATACTTTGTAAAGATCCCTTGCTACTGGATATGGTCATGGCATGCGGATCTCACGAGGGAGCGAATGTGGCACTATATTCTTCCAGTAATGGCTGCGATCCCATGCTATGCCTTGTGGACGCATGTCGGAGCTCAGCAGTCATTCGGAGGCGTTTCTCCGCTCAGCTTGTATGGCGTTGCGTTTCTCGGGGACCTTGTCAGTATTGCACAGCCAGCTGCTCTAGCTTATAGGTAAGTTTCAGCCAACCTAACAAATCCATAGCTGTCTAACAACCACCACCACAGATCAAGTACACTCTATGGAGCAGCGGAACAAGCAGTCGGAGGCGCATCTGCTATTGCTGCGTTGAGCATATCCAGCATCATCGGACCTCAGGTAACTTCTTCACGCACACCTGCAGCTCATCTTCGACTGACAACCAACAGATCTACCCAGAGAAGGACGCGCCATGGTACCTTCCTGGCTTCTCGGCGGCTTGTGCCACTCTCGCTTTTACCATCATCGGCTTTGCAAGCCTGCCGCTGTGGTTCCTCTGGGAGGCAAAGCGACGCAAGACGAAGACCGGTCATGCAATGCCCAAGCGGGCTTTGGAGGACGCGCTGCATGCCCAGCTCTCGGAGGCTGCCGTTGAGCAGGAGAGGGAGTTTGCTGCCCACGAGGTGAAGCAGCCGCTCGACGAGGGACACCATTTGGAGAATGTGCAGCTGGACGAGCGCCAGGACAAGAAGTAAGGAAGGCTCGGATGCTGGGAGGAGAAGACATCACGATGAAGTATGCCGACACGGACAACGAGGATAAGACGATGGCGTTGACGATGACGGACGGATCGAGTTATGTAGACCCGAACACTCTGGGTTGATAACACGATCCTCCGTTATTAGATCGCGCTCGATGACGAGCTGCAAAAGCGTATTGGTGCGTTTGTTGATGACACCACGCGGACATTGTACATTTTGCAACGTTCTAACAACGCTGTGACGCCCAACACCTCTTCGTCTCTAACTCGTGATACCGTCGTGTGGGTCTCAGCGGCTTTTAGCACAACATGGAGTGCTGCACGCTAGTGGAGTTGTCCAACTGACTCTTTCAATATGCCGGACCTTTTCCGTTTGCAGTAAACACCGAAAGACGCTTCTGTTTGTTGAATGACTCGGGAATAAAGCTTTGAGGCGTTCGGCCAAGTCGAATGTTGGAGAAGAAGCAGTCTTGAGTGCTTGGACTCCATCTTCGGGATCGCGGCAACACATGGTACATAACGCAGGAGTAACTTGGGTGTGCCAACCTAGAAGCCAGCTTCAAGCACAGCCTGCAACTCCCACACAATTCTGTTGACACCTCTGAGAAAAGCTCACCGACCATGGCCAAGAAAGACTTCACAGACGACCTACGTCCTCATCCAGACGCGGACGGAGCGAAGAAATTGGCATCTGAACGCTCAAGATCAAGCATCGACACCGATGAGCTTGCAAATCATGTCTTTGGCTCTGCCTACCTTGAACGACAGCAAAGGGTATTGACCGCGCTGGAACCGGAGAAGATCTTCTCAAAAGCCAATCAAGCCAACCTGTCTCGTCCAGATCGCTACAAGCTTGGTCTGGCGAGAGGCAAGCGAATGCGACAGTTGATGGACAAGCACGGCTGGGACGAAGCCGATATCCTGATGGCTGAGTATTTGATTGACGATCTTCAACCTTACCACTTGCACCTTTCACTCTTCAACTCGGCGATGCGGGAGCAATGTAGTGACGATCAGCGAGCGTACTGGACTCCGAAGATTGAGTCGTGGGAGATCATTGGCGCATATGCGCAGACAGAACTCGGCCATGGGAGTAATGTTCGTGGACTCGAGTGTCAGGCGACGTGGGACCAGAAGACTAAGGAGTTCGTTATCCACAGCCCGACATTGACTGCGAGTAAATGGTGGAACGGCACGCTGGGACGAACAGCCACGCATGCGGTTGTGGTAGCGCAGCTGATGCTTCCTCATGGGCCGAGTGGAAAGCTGGTCTCGTACGGTCCGCGGCCTTTTATCGTGCAGGTGCGAGATAAGAAGACGCATCAGCCGCCTGAGAGTATTGCTGTTGGTGACATTGGGCCAAAGTATGGCTATGTAAGTACCAGGAGCTCTGGAATTGCTTTTGGCAATTGCTGATTGTACCGAAGGCCCCCATGGATAATGCTTATTGTCTGTTCGACCATCACCGAGTCCCTCACAGCGCTCTCTTGTCCAGGTATGCCAGCGTCGATCCTGACACCGGGGCCTACACCAAGCCGACGAACCCAGCATCAGTTTATGGGAGCTTGACAAGGGTAAGTCTCAGCATGTTTGGTTGAGCTACGATCTCAGCTGAATTCACTTCGTAGGGCCGATCTGTAATAGTAATGAATGCTCGTTTGGTGCTAGCCAGAGCCGTCACCGTCGCAATCCGCTACTTGGCGATCCGAAGACAGTTCCGTGACCGAGACGACGCAAACCCGGAAGGTCCTGAATGCGCCGTGCTAGATTACTCCACGGTCCAGATTCGAGTCCTCCCATTGCTGGCAGCCACGTTCGCCCTTCACTACAGCGGTGAAGCAATGAGGGAGTTGTATGAGCGAACTAGATCGACCAATGCATTAGATGGGGATCAAGCTCAGCTTGCGGAGCTGCATAGCACGTCAGCGGGCCTCAAGAGTCTTGCGACCGACCTTGCTGCCAATGGCATCGAGACATGCCGGAGAGCGATGGGCGGGCACGGCTTCGGTGGCGGGACAGGCCTGATCCAACCGAATGCCGATTACCTTTCCAAGCCCACCGTGGAAGGCGATAACTGGATGATCACGCAGCAAGCTGCAAGATACCTGCTCAACCGCGTTGAGGACGTGAAGAAGTCGCCAGCTGGTGAGAGCAGGAGCCGCACCGATGACAACTTGCGTGACTACCACGCCCGAGCCTCCACTCCACCAAAATCCAGACAGCTTTCGGATGAGACCATAGCCGCCGCCTTCGAATGGCGAGTCTCGTTCTTCGCTTTCGAAGCCCACCGCGCCAGGTACATCCAGAAGAAGTCCTGGAACTCAATGCTCATCGACCTCTACAAGCTTTCGCGAGCCTACGCTCAATCGATGCTGGTCGGCAACTTTTACCTGGCAATGCGGCGAAGTACTCTCTCCTGCTCAACAACGACTGAAGTCCTCGGTGACCTGTACCGGCTCTTTGCGCTCAACACCATGGATGCGGAAGCCCGCGAATTCCAGAAGTCGGGGGCAGTGGCCGCGGAAGTCCTTGATACACTGCCGGAGCAGGTTCTCCATTTGATGCAGAAGGTTCGTCCCCATGTTGTGAAATTAGTCGACTCCTTCGCTTTGCCGGACTTCATGTTGGACTCTGCTCTTGGTCGTTACGATGGCAGGGTTTATGAAGACCTGTTCAATCGCGCGCATCGCTTGAATCCGTTGAATCGCCTTACCTTTAACCCGGACTACCGATCGGATGAGATAGTGATGGGAGCCAAAGATGGTGCTGATATGCTGGCGAAGTTGTAAATAGTCAATCTAGTAAAGCTTTGTACAGTCTGATCATGGCGCACAGCCACGGAGTACCTTCCAGCGCATGTGTCTGGTCCTACGCCAAAATGAGTAAGACGTTCGACCAGTCCGCCCAGATACGCCTCCTCTACCATGAGCACAATTCAATGCCACATGCTATCCCTAGTCTTCATCTATCCACCCCATCGCTATGCTGGACGTGGTTAAGCATCAAATCATCTGAACTTGCTCTGGATCTCTTCTTCCGTAAATCTTCTCGTCTTCCGACGAAGCATCTCCGCAATCTCAACCTGACTCATGCCGATCTGATCGCCCATGGGTACGAGGCGGCCAGCGAGATGCATGTAGTCCTTCCGTAGCAGCCTGACGGTCATCATGAGATAGTCAATGTCGTGGAAGACCAGCGCTCTTCCGTTCCGGTACGCCGCTTTAGACTGCAGGAAGTGCACTGGATGTTCGCGCCAGTGCCGTCTGGGGTTGAGATGGTGCGCGGTATGGTATCCATCGTTGAAGCAGAAGCGGTTGCTCTGTGATATTGTCAGCGAGCGTGATCAGGTGCGCAGGGAAGGTAGAGAGGAAGAATACCGCGACGTCAATCAATGTAATGCTTGAGCGGAAGTCGGAATTTGGGTCGATCTCATCGACGAGAGCATGCTGTCCCCAGTTGCCTACCATAAGAGCAAAACGCAGCAAAGCGAAGGGCAGCAGAAGCACAAATGTGCTCGCCCTTGGGTTCAGCTTGGTCATGCAGTAGAGAAAGACGTAACTGGCCATTTCGGAGCAGAAGGCGCGCAGTGCCAGATTGGTTTTGCCCTTTTTGATAAAGTACAATGGCAGCTCCGCCCAACAGAAAAGTAGAAAGCGGAGGTAATAATGCAGGAAATGCAGAACATCATCGCGCTGATACCGGATCGTAGAGGACAGATCGTCCGGACCTGGTGAGAACATCTATTAGCAAGGGTGCAGTATGCCCAGCGGCGAGCGGGGAGGAGTGTGTGATAACTTACCGTTGCTCTCAACGTGGTGGTGCTTAGTGTGGTGGTAGTAGTACGAGTCCCAAGTATGCCCCATGAGCGGTTCCAGGACATACGGGAAGCTCCAGTCCAGCCAGGCCCAGTCCTTTGAGAGAACACCGTTACCATGGATGTGCTGATGCATTACCAGGGTGAAGGAGCCGGCGCACCAGACTGTGTAGACCGTATGCAGTAGTCCATGGATGTACGAGAAGTTCAGGTAGAGGCAGACTGCGCTCCCCAGGTTGATGGTCATGTACTGCAGGATATGCGTAAGGAACACCACATCTGTCGGATGCCGCACGATTCGCGTGGCCAGGCGAGTGTACGGCTTCACGATGTAGCTGTTGACCCATCCAGGGAGGTCCTTGTCGTCCCATGATGTGAAGACAGTGGGTGCAAATTCGATGCGCTCCGGGTTGTTGTATGCCTTTAGGAGGGCAATGGATTGCTTGTCATGGTCAAACTCTCCTTTTTCTTGGTCGGAGTGTTTCTCAATCAATTCTGGTGGGATCTTGTCCTTCTCCGCGCACGGGTTGCCACGAGTGTCAGTCCTGACATCTTGGATGAGGTTCTCAAGAACGACGATGTCTGGCTGCGTGTTATATGGGTTTATTTGGTAATCCATCGTCACCAATGAAAGTTAAGGGACGAATCTCACAGGATCGACGTTGAATTGAACCACAGCACCGAAGTCTAGATTCGACAAGCGGCTCTTGGCATACTCTAATTCAACTCCTTGGACCCCGACTTCACTTTTTTCCTTCCTACGATCTCAATATAACCCATAATTTCGCGTATGATACGGTGTGCGAGCCACGAAAGAATGCGCTGCACGATGATCGTTCATTGTATGGTTGCTATGAACTGAGCATCTGCTTTATGACCACACTCATACTCTCACTCCGTCAAACCCACGACCTTGTCCGCCATCTGAGTTCCTGAATCGCGGACAGAAGCAGCTGTTTGTCGAATTCAGGATCCGCATCCTTCAAATGTCCCATCAGCTAGCACCCCTGGGTTTGCTTCACCATCATCTCAACCACGACTAGGTTGCGGAGCAGGCGGAGGTGGTGGCGGAGGTGGAGGCCGAATGATCCTGAGCCAGGAGGTGCTGGACCTGGACCCGTTCCTGAGCCGGCGGCCGCGGTACGCAGGATCACCTCCCTGGCACGAACAGCCTCCGGTGACCGCGGTGGATTGGCTGGAAACAGCGCGTTGAACATGTTCGCACGTTGTTGCCGCGTCAGATTCGGCAGTGCGCCGATTCGAAGAACCTCCGCGTCCTCCTGTGGTGTCCAACTGAGCGCGTGACGGCCACGCCCATGGCTTCGGATGGTATGTGGAGGACGGGGAGGGAATGAGGTCAACTGGCCGCGGGCCGGAAAGGTGAAGCCGGTACCAGGAGGAGCCGGATTCTGACCGCCTGTGGCATTACCGGAGCCGAACGGTGGTTCCCCAGCATCCGCTCGACGTCCCAGCTCCTCAAGATCGTCCCATCCAGTGGGATCGTCCTCCTGTTTGAAAGTGTCAGCTGCTGCTGCTGGTGTTGCGTGTTGCATTCAGCTGCCGATGCGCAAAACAGTGACTTACCTCGTCTTGCTCCTGCGTAGGAGCTTCTGACCGCTGGTCCGAGGTGCCATCAATGCCCAAGATGCCCTGACTGCTGGCCGTCTCCTACCAGGCACGTTAATCACCACGACTGAAGGGTAGGTCAACTGTTTCGCTTGGACTCACAGGAATGCCGGCCTGCTCTTGGCCCCCCTCACCTGCCTGTGCAGCAGGACGAACAGCACGATCTTCCCCTTCTGTCGGTGGGACCTTTTGCATGTGAGCTCAATCGCGCAAAGCCGATAACACAAGAGTGAACTTACTGGCGCGCTTTGCCTGCTGTCGGACATCGTGCTGGTGTTGCTCTTGTCCAAGGAAAGTCTGCTGTGCTGATGTATACGTCGAACAGCGGTGTATTGCTGTTCGAGTGTGGTGTTGGTATAATGAGTACATGGATTTGCGGTTTGGAAGCCCTTCTAGAGAAATAATGTAGGCTTATGGGGGTCAATGCTCAGACCAAACAGGCAAGCGATCAAGTGACGTGACGTCTTTTCGTTTGTCTAATCTCCTGGGCTTTGGCCGCACGTGCAAACTCACCCTTCCGGCCGCAAAGAATCTTTACAGCTTGTTCCTCCAACAAGCCATCGCACAACGCTCAGCAAGCAAACACCCTCCTCAGCCATGGATTCAGCAACAGAGGAGAACAACCAGCCAACCAACGACAACGAAGACCTCAAAGCTAACCTCAACGCATCCGACGCCCAATTGCAAGACGCCTGGACTACTGAAGACCTCAGCAACGAACCATTTCTTGAAAGCTTGAGACGGTGCGAACGCCTTCTGACATACCTGCGCACGAGGGTGGACTTCATGGTCTCGTCGGACGAAGCCATGGAGGTGAGTGCGCACGAGAATCGAACGCGTCTGCTTTGACTAACGCATAATGTCTCTCAGAGAGGCGACAGAGCCGCCGTCAACGCAATTCGGAGGAGACGAGACGAGCACGAGGCGCAGTCTGAGTTCGCGGGACCGCCAGCCGAACAAGCCATCAGCAGCGACAGCAAGCAGGGCGTGAATGAGGGAGCGGCATGGTCGATGGCGACCGAGACGCACCGGGCGCACGAGCACTATGCCGGGTCGTGATGGTTTTAGCAGCTTGGGCCGTATACTGATTGCTTCGAATCAAACGGCATATACGCAAGTGCAGCGGTCAGATGGGATGCTTTGTGAAGTGCCATTAGCAAAGGCGCCGCATTTAGCATGCCTTCCTATCGCAAATGCAATGGAGCTGTTCATACCTCAAGCAATTGCAACCGATAGACAAAGACGCAGCATTTCCTTCCATAATTTCTAGCAAACTCAGCGGTCGCGCGGGGACAGATGGGAAAGACGCCCGCTCATCGGCGGCTGCTGTCAGAAGATCACCAAAGTCCTTATCGGAAGAGAGACAGCGAGGACGACGAAGCCCAACAACCAGAGGGACGGGAATCAGAGCAGTGAGCTTGACACGTGTCTTGGGTTGTGAAGGAGCCATGTCAACAGCCGTGCGCTAAGGGTGGGAGATGACGATCCAAGAGGGAGTGGAGATGCGGGCTGAGAGACGAGATGGATGACTTTAGGACACATGAGGTTGCAGCCTCTCAGTAGCCCGACGATGTTAAATTGTTGTGTACGTTTATTGCTTGCGCGAGACAGACGTGTCGGACTGTAGGGTAGCTTTGTTGTGTCTAGCACAGCTCGAGCGATGCAAGGGATGCGTCTCGTAACGACAAGGCATGATTTTACACCGTGAGAGAGTCTTGCGTCTCTGATAGTTTGACCATATTGGTGAGTTGTGGGATTGAATTTCCAGAACGTTGTATACAGCTGCCTTGGACCGTGGCCTGTTACCAGGGTGGTTGCAAGAGACACTCTTTGTTCATGATCAAAAACCTGCCTCATCTCCCTTGTACCCTCCAAGACCCCCGAAGGCACCCACTCCCAAGGCTAGACATCATCCAGCATATATACACGCTCCCCAAACGCCCATCCTACCCTCCACCCCGAAGCCGATCATACCATCCCTCGTCCATCCACTTTCCGTAGCAGCCCTCATCGTTCTCGGCCCTCACCGAGCGCGCCAGATACTCGTCGTCCATGTTGCGGTACATGAGCGACAGCTTCCCGAAGAAGCGCTGGTGTTGCGAGAAAGTCTTGTTGAATGGTCCCGCGAAGTCTCCGGCAGCTTTGAAGAGCGCGTACACGCCCCAGAAGATGGCGATCTCGACAGAGTCGCTGCCCGAACCCAAGACTCGGGAGAGGAGGGTCTTGCGGTAGATGGCGCTGCGCATCTCTTTGCGCTTTTGGATTTTTCGTGGCTTGAACCAAGGAGCATCACGGTCCAAATGGCGAAGCTTGTGCTGCTTGAGCTTGATCTCAGACAGGATGGACAGGGCGGTGATGATTTGCAGCCTGACGTCTTCAACCGACAGACCGGCCTTTACGTAGGCTTTGAGGGTACGGTGGACGCCATGCTTGATCGACACCGTCAATGGCTCCTCGACCCAGGTGACGGGGAAGAAGTGTGTTGCTTCTGATCCGTTGGTTGTCGTCGATGACACTGCATCGGTTGTCGAGCTGAGGACGATCGGTGCGCTGGCTGTGCCGTCCATGGTTCGTAGGTGAAGTTTGGGCTGATATACAGTGTCAGGAGATCATATACTGGATGCGCCAGGCCCATCTTGAGCCTGGCGAAGGGCTTGGTACTCACGTTTCTTTTATGCTGGTGTCCTTTGAGACGGATCGCTTGCTTCTGTGCTTGCTGGTAGGATTGTTCTTGTCAATGTTCAGAGAGCAGGAGGGTGAGCTTTTGACGTTCTCGTTGTTGACAGGGCCTTCAGGGAGTGAACACGGGAGGGCTAACAGGGGGCGGAGCGGACTAGCGTCTGCAAAGGAAGTTGATGGAACCCTCCATAGGCCATTGAGGAAGCCCGTGCTTAATTTCACCAGCATGTCGATTTCTTCCGGCCTTCAACCACGAGCAATTCCGATACACCAACACTGCTCCCAACACCAGCAGTCCTTCCTTCTTCTCGGGCCCCCACTTGATCGAACCCTTTGAAGCACACCTACCGATAAAAACAAAAGCACGATCAGTATATATCCTGCTTTCTGATCAGCAGCACGCAAGCAACCACCGTGGTTAGTTTTTCACTTCTCCCCTTGAAGGTCACAACCAGACACTGACTTCACCTAGAACGACACACCTGCCGTCATGGAGAAGCAGACCGACGTGATGGCCAGCGCCTTCACGTCCGGCTATCCAGTTCGGCAACAGGTCATCGTTGGCCTGATCGCTGTCTTAGAATCCGGCACATCGAGGGTCACGTCAACCCGGAAGTTGCAGATGCGCACCGCCCTGCACGCGATCATCGGCCAGTGGGTCGATCTGAGAAACGCTGGGGTTGAGGAGAAGCACGTGTACCACGAGGTCACGTACAGTGCTGTTGGTTGTGAGGAGGCAGAGGACGATGAGCGCCAGCTTCGCGATCGGTTGACGATGCTGGGTGGACAGGAGGAGGCTGCGGGTGCGCAGTCGTCGGCCATGAGACTGCGTGATGATGCCAGTCAGGAAGCGGTTGTGATTGCGCACAAGGACACCATCGATGCCGAAATCAGGGACATTGAGTCCCAGCTCAGTCGGAGGAGTCAAGACATTCGCTTCCGCACGGCTCGCGCTCTGAGTGACATCCTTGAGGCTGCGCAATGGGGTAGCTCTTCGGCAGAGGATGGAAGCAGCAGCGTGGACCTCTCCGGAAGGACGTTGCAGACAGCGATCGACGGCATGAAGGCTATCTGCACGCCAATCGACGCCCAGCTCGGGAGGGCAGATTACGGAGTGTCAGGCACTGGGGATGACGGAGGTCAAGAGGACGAGCAGGATGGTGGGCAAGAAGATGGCCAGGATGGCGACCAGAATGGCGACCAGAATGGCGAGCAGGACGAGGAGTCGGATGCGAGCGTAAAGTCGGTCCAAAGTAAGTGTCAGCTTCTACGATGCCTCTCTTAACCTCTACTTACACTACACGCAGGCGTCCGAGACAAACGCTTCGGGAAGAAGCGTCCCGACTACACCGAGGATGAAGATGAGATCCTCATCAACATTCACCTCGACAACCCGACGGCCACGTACCAGGTCCAGGCCAACATGCACAACGCCCACATGACAAAGAAGTGGGCTCAAGAAGGCCGGGGGTTGTGGCGCGAGCGTACAAGAGCTGCAGTCCAGAAGCGCATCGCTGGCTTCCGTGAGAAGGGCTTGCTCTGAGGTCGAGGCTTCGGTGGTTTGTCGAGATGACAGCGTTTGAGCAAGGCGTTGGGGGGTTGACTATGGCATGGGAAGGGGATGTACAGCATAGGAGGAGGCGAGGTGAGGTCGGCTATGTATGTCGGCATTCGGCATTGGCACATCGGCGTTCGGTGGAGAGTGACAAGAACTACCCGGTTCAGGCAGGTCAACAACACTGTCAGATAACCAGGGTAGACGTCTCCTCTACAGGAACGCCGTGACTGTACTCACATCATGTTGAAATCAATCCCATCATAAGCACAAGCCTTTCCTTTGTCTCCTCAACCCCTCCTCAGCTCTCTCCTTCATTATGCATTTCGAGCGCATCAGCAACTTATACCTACAAACCTCCAGCTGGATTAATAGCCAGATACCCTTCACGCAAGGAATATCTCCGAGTAAAGACAATGGCTTTGATTCTGATGCAGTACATTCCTTCTACCCGAGCAAGAAGACAATCAGCTGACTCTCAGCAGACACCAGCGTACAAGGATCTAGTCTGGCACAACTGCTATGGAGACTTCAAATGTGCGCGGCTCGAAGTGCCAATGGACTGGCACGGGACTTCAGAAGAAGCCTCCAAGACCGTCGAGTTGGCATTGGTAAAGGTGGATGCGCTGGTGCCAATTACGGATAAGAATTATGGCGGCGCTGTTGTGCTGAATCCTGGTGAGCATGGATGACCCACGAGGTCGTTCCAACTGTCATCAGCTACTCATGTTGCTATACAGGTGGCCCTGGTGGCTCGGGCGTTGGTCAAGTACTTAGGGGTGGTCACCATGTTCAGAAGATCCTCTCTGCTGGGCCAGATGCAGATGAACATACGGCAAAGGTATGTACACCACAGCCTGTTGACCAGCCGAACTCCACGCATGCACACTCTTCCACGCCTGTATAGCCCACTGACTAATTGAAGTACTTCGACATCATCGGCTTCGACCCAAGAGGAGTCAACAACACTCGCCCGCTCTTTACATGCTTCCCTGACCACCTCGCCGCAGCAGCATGGGCGTTGGAAGAGGACGCCAATGGCTTCATGGACACCTCAGATATCGCTTTCGACAACGTCTGGGCAAGCAAGCGAGCGATGGCTGAAGGTTGTAGCAAGCGATGGGCTGAGGAGGTGAGCAGATCAAGCCTTACTTTGATGAAATTCTAACATTGTATAGGGTCTCGCAAAGCATATGGACACAGCACCGGTTGCGAGAGATATCGTCGAGATCTTTGAGCGGCACGGCGAGTGGCGAGAGAAGGAGGCGAAGTGGCTGCTGTCTCTTCCGGAGGCTGCTTCGTATTCGGAAGCAGATCGTGAGGAGATGGCTGCCCGAACGAAATACAAGCCTGGCAAGGAGATGGTACAGTATTGGGGCTTTGTAAGCACTCTACCAGAGCAACTCTGTACTTATGCTGATGAAGACGCAGAGCTACGGGACCATCCTCGGAAGCCATCTCGCGACAATGTACCCCGACCGTATCCACCGCGCAGTCCTCGACGGCGTGGCAGACTCCCACGACTACATGGCCGCCGGCTGGACGACTAATCTCCGCGACACTGACATGCTTGTCGCCAAATTCGCCGAGTACTGCCACGAAGGTGGGCCGGGCCACTGTGCAATGTACCACGAAGACGGCCCAGCAGTCATCGCAGGGAATGTCCAGAAAGCCATGACCGCTTTGAAACACAACCCTATTTCTGTATCAGGCAACAGCACCTACGGCCCAGAGATAGTGACGGACAACGATCTCAAGCGGCTCCTGCGGGATATCGTCTACAATCCGCTCCGCGAACTACCCACGACCGCGCAAGTCATGCACGAGATCTTGCAAGGCTCGGCACCCACCCTCGCGGACTGGAAAAGGAAATCACGCCCTGCCATCGGTGAGTCGCTAAGCTACGAATGCGAGCGAGACGGTCCGTATTCTGCTTCTTGCCATACAACGAGCCAGTCCTCTATGATTCAGTGGGAAGCTACCTACGGCATCGCCTGCACAGACGGCTCACCTCGGACCGGCGAAACAAAGGAGGAGTTCAAGCAGTACGCGGATAAACTCATGGCATCAAGCGGTCTCATCGGCGCAGCATGGGCGTCGATAATGCTGCCTTGCACGTCATGGCATGCGCGTCCGCATTGGCGGTATGATGGGAACTTCCACAATACCACCGCGCACCCTATCTTATTCGTGGGCAATACATTCGACCCTGTCACGCCACTGCATAACGCCTTCGTCATGGCTAAGGGTTTCGAAGGGGCCGGGGTGTTGCATCAGGATTCAGAGGGGCATTGCACGTATGCTAGTCCGAGTATGTGTTCGGGCAGAGCTCTGCGGGAGTACTTCCAGACCGGGACGTTGCCGGGGAAGATGGGAGGGCTTGAGGACTGGGAAGGGATGGGGAAGGTTTGTGGGGTTGATAGGGTGCCTTTCGATGGGTATGAGAAGGGGAGCACACCGGGGCTGCCGGAGGGTGAGACGGATCGGGAGTTGTGGGAGGCGATGGTTGGGTTGAATCAGGTGTGGCCGTGAGAGAAGCGTTCCCGCCTTGCGATGTCTTGATTCTCTGAATTTTGTTTTTGTGAACGAGAAGAGGAAGAATGCATCGAGACATACTGTTGGTAAGTGCGGACGTGGTGCTGTGGCCGCATTCCTCGCTTCCCAAGATCAATGCTACCAAGTCCAGCACCTGCATCGTCATTTGGCACCTTTCATCTTTGTTCGCTCGTGACCACCGAGTTGAGCATCGCAACACCATCCGTCCCTTAAGGCCGATCGTCCGAGATGCGACACCGCCGCACCCCAACCTACGCCTTCCTCGCCCTCTCCCGCCAACAGCACCGCGCCGAAGTCGAACGCATCTCCCTCGCCGTCCGCAACTTCCACAAAACCCAGCAGCGCTTCCGCATCTACCATGGCTCCACATCCTCCACCAGACGTCCAGTCGACGGTACTTCAACCAATACGATCGATACCAGCGCCTTGAACAATATCCTCGAGATCGACGGCGTGAACAAAGTCGCTGTTGTGGAGGCCAATGCACCTATGGACGCTCTGCTGGAAGCGACATTGGACTTGAATCTGATGCCGTTGGTGGTGACGGAGTTCCCAGGTATTACTGTCGGAGGCGCGTTTTCGGGAACGGCGGGGGAGAGTAGTTCGTTCAAGCATTCGTTCTTTGACCAGACGGTTAGTAAGATCGAGATGGTGATGGCGGATGGCGAGGTTGTGAATTGTTCGGAGGCTAAGAATAAGGAGGTGTTTCGAGGCGCGCCGGGGGCTTTGGGGACGTTGGGAGTGGTGACGCTGTTGTATGTGAGACTGCAGCCGGCGGCGAAGTGGGTGGAGGTAACTTATCATCCGTTTGAAAGTGTGGAGGGAGCGCTTAGGATGTTCAGGCGCTTTTGGAAGGATGAGGGCGTCGATTATCTGGATGGTGTGATGTTCTCGCCGACCAAGGGTGCGGTGGTGACGGGTCAGCTTTGCGATGTCAAACCCGAGGGCTTGCCAGTCCAAAGATTCAGCCGTGCGAAAGACCCATGGTACTACATGCACGTCGAGGAGTGCATCTCGTCCGGTGGCTCAGAGCCACACAGAGAGCTGGTCCCGCTGCCCGACTACCTCTTCCGGTACAACCGCGGCTGCTTCTGGTGCGGCAAAAGCATGTTCGATCTGACCGGCCTGCCTTTCACCAAAGGAACCCCACAATGGTTGGAATTCATGCTGCGGACGCGGATGCTGTACAAGGCGCTCCATGCACAGGATCCGAACACTCTGATGGTGATTCTGGATCTTGCTTTGCCCTTCTCGGCGGCGGAGGAGTTCGTCAACTGGCAGGCAGAGCGATTAGACATCTGGCCACTTTGGCTGTGTCCGCTGCGTATTGGTGCTATGTCGACGCTGCATCCGCATCCGCTCAGGACTGAAGATAAAGAAGATGAGATGATGCTGAACGTTGGCCTGTACGGTGTCTCGCCAAGGGACTACGAGGAGTGGGTCTCCGCCAATCTCGACCTCGAAAGCAAAGTGACGGAGCTTGGAGGAATGAAATGGGCTTACGCCGCGCAGCTGTACTCGAGAGACATGTTCTGGCAGCAGTACGATAAGAAGTGGTACGACAACTCACGCGAGAAATGCCATGCCACTTCTTTGCCTGATGTATACGAGAAGACGAGTGTAGATTATGAGGCAGGAAGGAAGATGACAAAGGAGAGTAAGGAGTATTGGGATGGGACCATGTTTCCTGCCATTGCGCAGTTGAGGCAGAGTCTGTGGTTGGTACGGGAGGCGCTTAAGAGTAAGGCGTGGAGACTGGAGAGGCGTGATGTATGGAAGGACTGGCCTGAGAAGCGATAGCGCTGTCAGTATGAGTTACGGCATATGAACGGTGCTGGTGGTGGTGGTGGCGGTGGTGGAGATGTAGTCGACTCCTTCCAATTTGCGTTGTGCCTTGGCACGTGACAGCGCGATAAAAGCGGCTCCTCCCGCCTCGACCCCTGATTTAATGAAACGCCGATCTTTCGGCCAGAGCGGCCTTAGTGACATCCCTCTCCCGCTACTCCTGGACAATGTCTCCCAACTCTCCCAGGCCCACGCAGTCTTCACTCCCTCGACTGCAGTGGCTGTTCGCTCATTGTCTGTGATATTACTAACTGCAGCGTCCGAGAATAGCTGGGAGGCCTCTATGCAGCTGGAGTAAGCTGACGACCACAGCCCACGCGACAGGGTCGATAGGGCTTAGAAAGACGTGTCTGGCCAGCGAATCGAGAAAGAGGTAGTGAGTGGCAGGTGGAGGGGTCGTGGTGTGCATTGAGAAGGCGGTGCTTTGTTCAGTAATAATAAGTCTGCTGGTTCAGACTGTAACATCACAAGCATGGCCGCCGCCGAGACAGCTTCCGCGAGGCGATCGAGCGAGATGGCAGCCAATACGATGGTAATAGATACGACAATGTCTGGAACCGATGTGGCGGGGTTGACGGCTTCGCCAATGCCCCAGACAGCTAAGCCGGTTGAGGAGGAAGAGGAGGCGGAGGAGGATTCAGATTCGGCTTCAGACTACTCTGACGACGATGAGTTTCAGTCTCCACCAAATTCGAGACCTCCGACAACGTACGCAAAGAACGCCGAGCGACCAGCCCGCGAAGATATGACCGAAGACGAGAAGACAACATCCAAGACCGCCGAGCTGGATCTGAACAATGGCTCTCGGCCAGGATCAATACAGCTTGTGGAGGCCGACGCTGTGGAGGGGGCAGCAGCCGAGAGGCCTCAGACGCCAGCGTTGTCTGAGGGAGTGTCTTCAGAACTCGAGACACAGAAAGGCTCGACGGCAGAACCTAAGGAGGTCCCAGCAGACTTTGAGGATGTGCCATTGGAAGCAGAGCAAACACCTACAGCTTCTCGTAAGGCACCTCCGCATCTGGAGGACCTGCAGGCGAGTCTACCAAAGCCTGACCTCGTGCTCAAGACAACCTCTGCACAAGACGAAGTACCGGAGGCCACGAGTGAGCCAGCATCAGAACGCCAGACGCCTACGATTGAGGTAACTTCAGGACCCTACTCACCGGAGGGATCTGAGTACTCAAACTCACCTGCTGCAAGTCCGAGCACTCCCAGCTTCTCCATGTCACCAAGGACTCCGCAAGAGGCTCACATGTCTATGGACAGCATGCACTCTGTGGCACTATCCCAATCGAGCCTGGACTACGACCACTTGTCTTCTGAGCAGGTCGAGGACGTACTGGCTACTCCACGTGTCCGCAGCGTTCGGCATCTCCGCAAGCCAAGCAGCCTCGAGATCCTACAGAACACCTTCGGACCGCCCTCGCGACAAGAAACGCTCTTCGACTACTCGAAGGATGACCCGCTCGACACGCCAGCTGTCGGTTCCGAGGAGACCGATCGCTTCGACTTCATGGACACGACATCAGCGTGGCTGTCGCAGAGCAACGGAAGCATGAGCACGCCGAAAAGAGACTCTGGGTCGTCTGACAGTGACGTGGAATTCGATTGGCAGGCCTTAGACATGACGGAAGAGCAGGAGAAGGAAGACAAGGACCTGGCAGAAGGCGCTGAGGACGAGTCTACCGCTTTCCTCCTGGCACGGCTTGAGCAAGAAAACGCAAAGTTCGCTGCGCCAGCGGTGCCGAAGCATGTCGAGCGTGTACGCAGCCAGAGCCGACCTCCGAGCATGGCACATCTGAAGAAGCTGGTTTCGAAGCAGGACGGATCCAAGCTACGGTATAGTCTAGGGCCGGACGTGCTGCAGCAGATGCCAGTCGACGAACCACCACTCATGACTGAGTTCGACTTCTGGGCAGCCCTCGTTCAAGACTACCCATCCACTGCATCGCGGTTGCCGACTTTGACGACTGCTAAGATACGAGCTGGCATTCCGCCGCCTTTGCGAGGTGTGGTGTGGACGAGTATGTCTGGTGCGAGAGACAAGTCTTTGGAAGAGGCGTTTGAGAAGCTCAAGAATGAGAAGAGTCCGTATGAGGGTATCATCAACAAGGATGTCGGCCGCTCGTTTCCTGGTGTCGAGCTTTTCAGGGATGCAGACGGTGAGGGACAAAAGATGCTAGGCCGGGTACTGAAGTGCTTCTCGCTGCACGACAAGGATATCGGCTACTGCCAGGGACTCGGTTTCCTGGTCGGGCCGCTGTTGATGAACATGGGTGAGAAGGAGGCTTTCTGTGTGCTTGTGAGGTGAGAGCAGCGTTTTCACTGACCTGGGAGAATGAACAACGCTGACTCTATTGCAGGCTCATGGACCACTACGCGCTGCGACCATCCTTCCTGCCGTCTCTTTCTGGCCTCCATATGCGCATCTTCCAGTTCAGCACCCTTCTCAAGCAGCATCATCCAGCCCTCGCCGAGCACTTGACGGATCTGGGTGTTGAGCCGGCTTACCTCTCCCAATGGTTCCTTTCCTGCTTCGCTGTCACCTGCCCGCTACCCATGCTCTTCCGGATCTACGACGTCATTTTCGCAGAGGGTGCAAATGAGACCGTTATGCGCGTCGCCATCGCACTGTTCCGCCGAAATGAGGAGAAGATGATGGCTTCTACTGAGTTCGAAGAAGTCATGCAGCTCCTGCTTGGCCGTGGCATCTGGGACGTCTATGGTCTGAGTGCCGACGAACTCATCGACGACTTCACAAGTTTGGGCAACATCATCACGTTCCAGCGTCTGGCAGAGCTGGAGAACGAGTTCGAGAGCAAAGATCGCGAGTCCGTTGGCCAGTCCGCCGGCTTCCTGCCAGACGTACAAGCCGCAGCATCCCGCTTTCTTGGACGGTTGTGGACACCGAACCACGCTCACACGCCGAGCAAAGGCGCAGCCGCGACTCTCTCGCCTTCTAGCGCCGAGAAGGAACCACAGACGCCTAGCGGCAACATTTTATCGAGACCGGGTTTCTTGAGAAGAAGCCCAAGCAAGACGAGCATTGGAACTATCAATGAGAACAGTAGTGAAGGCTCAGCTGCCAATAGCATTGCCAGCACTGCACCAACCGACGCGGAGATCCACGATGGCGAAGCACGGGAGAGCCAGGCAGATAGCGCAAGCATGAGGTCGAAGGCCGAAAGCATGCGCACCGTGTCCATCAGTACGAATCAAGCTCACGTGCAATCCATGCATGGCATTAAGGAGCAGCAGGAACTGCATACGCAGATTGAGGACTTGCTAATGGCTTTGTCAGAGATGCAGCGGGAGCATGCGCAGATGGCCGCGATGTTGCAGAAGGAGCGCGAGGACAGAAATGATGATCATCGCGTGGTGAGGAAGCTTGTTGGCAGGCTCGGGCGTGGAAGACCGAAAAGTCGGGAAGGCAAGGATGTCAGGAGGAGTATGCCGCCGATGGCAAGACAGCTGATGCCGGAGGCTGCGACGGATGTGGCGGACAAACGAAAGACGCTGCCGTCGCGACCACGGCCAGAAGTCAAGACTCTTCCCAAGCGACTCGACCAGGACGTAGAAAAGCCGAAGGTGGTGGCAGAGACCGACGACGACTTCGATGAGCTGGTACACGAAGTCCAGGGCCGACTGGACAGCAACGCTCGCTTTTCGTACAGCTTCGAGACGAAAGCACAGCTGCGGAGCAACCTCACGCGCACTCGCGAGCAGCTTTGCGCAGCAGAGGTGCAGATCAAGACCCTCAGCGAGCGAGCAGAGTTCTCAGAGACGAGCCTTATGACCTTCCAGAATGAAAGCGAAAGCCTGCGCTCTGAGGTCGAGGAGCTCCGCACCCGTGTCAACGACGACTTTAAGGAGAAGCAGAAGCTCGAGCTCACGATCCAGAACATGGAGATCCAGATGCGGATGGAAGCGAAGGCTGTCGAGAAGAGGCAACGCACTGGATGGCTCTCCCGCGGCGAAAGCAGCAGCGATGTTCCTACTGTCAACAAGCCTCAGTCGCATGAGAGATCGAGGACTGGGTCCATCTCGAGCCAGGCTGGCAGTACGACTGGTTTACGAGAGTTGAAGCTGGGGAGGAGAGACTCGGTGGGCAGCGTGCAAAGCATACGGTCTATGAAGATGCAGCGGCAGCAGTCGGAGGGCTCGCAGACGCCTCCAACGGTTGCTGTATCTGCTTCACCACCTGCTGGCGATGCAGAGGTCGTGGTACCGCCTACGCCGCCACCGGTCGTCGCAGAATCCGCTACTCCCACGCCAACTCCAGCACCGATTACCGTGCCCACTCACCCGTCCGGCCCCTCCCACACCCCCTCAGCCTCCCTCTCCGTCCCCGGCTCCGCAGGCTTCGCTCCCCGCAAATCCAGCCTGGCTACGCAAAAGGTCCTCGCTAACCCCACCCACGAACCCGTGCCCGACGAAGCGCTCCTCCTCGAACTCGTCAACGCCAAAACGTCCGAAGCCCAAGCCCGCGCCGAGGTCGACGAGCTGCGCAAATCACTGCAAGTCCAAAAACGCCGCGCCGACGAGACGCTCCTTGAAATCCAAGCCGAAGTCGCTAACGCTAAGCTCGAAGCCGAGGCCGCGAAGCAGGAGGCCGAGAGAGCGAGGTTGGATGCGCAGGCCGCGAGGGCAGAGATCTTCGATGCTGAGCAAGTGGCGACGCCGACTAGCTATCCCAGCACACCTGCGCCGATTGAGGAGGAAGCAGAAGAGTATACGCCTGCGAAGAAGCCGGAGCCGAAGAAGGCGGATACGGCGCCGGTGAGCGCTGGTGGCGGCTGGTTCTGGAGCCGTAGGACGGCTTCCACGAACAAAGCCATGGTTGACAAGGCGGCTGAGTAGGTGGTGCCGCTGGAAGTGTTGATGTGATGTTGATATTGGCGGGTAGCGTCGCATTTGCGTGTAAGGTGTATATATTTGTGGAAATGATGTCGTTCGAAACGAAGATTCCATTGTTATTGCATCTCCAAGCCGCTTGGTGAGTTCGTCTCATAGTTTCGATGCTGGTGATGGCCGCACTACGAAGCCGAGTCGTGGGAAGTGGATGCGGACGTCGACGGTCGCAGGGGGATCGAGCTTTTGAGGCTTGATGACGACTTCTTCGGGGGACATTGCTATTAGTGTTCCTAGTGTTGGGCTGTGGGTGTTGTTAGCAATGCGGCATCATGGAAGCACAGCAGTGGAGGAACATACTCATCCCGCCCAGTATCATCAGGCGCAATCGACACCAACGCCCCTTCAACACACCCAGTCTTCTTGTCCAGCTCCGCATGCGTAGACCTGGGAGTCGGTAACAACAGTGACCTCGTCCCTAGCGCCGGTGACTCCCTCATCTTCTTCACCACCTCCTCGAAATTCTTACAGGTCTCCTCCGTGCTCGGGAGATTCTCAAAGTACACCTCCATCATCTTATACCACCGCCACAACCCCGGGTACCTCTGCGCATTCAGCACCGGCGCCGCACCCTCCAGCTCCCCATCCTTCGTCTCTCCTTGAGTAATACCTTCTGTATACTTGCCTTTCGCTATCTCCTCGCCCCACTTCAGTTCATAGAAAAGACTGATATCCGCCAGACTCGGACTCTCAGTGGAAAAGACGAACCCCTCATCCCCACTATCATTAGCAAACAACGGCTCCAGCATGCTGAGCTGCAAATCCAGCTTCGAAAGATTCTCCGGAATCTTCCTGCCCAACTTCTCCGCATCAATACTATGCCCAATCAATCCCTCGCGATCCCTCCCAAAAGCACTCGCCCAAATACTCGCCGGCATCAACCCGCACGCCACTCGAAAAAGCGGCCGATCAGTCCAGTAACTCGCGAACCCCCGGATCATCGGCCGGTAACTCCTCCCGTCTGCGGCGAGGGGGTAGAGCGTCCGGTAGCCTTCCGATTCCGGGAAGAAGTGCTCGAGGGCTTCGGCGACGAGGGAGGTGTCGCAGTAGATTTCGCGGCCGATGGCGAGGATGGGGATTTTGCGGTAGGTGAGGTTGAAGGTGTTCTTTAGTAGAGGACGGGGCATCATGGTGGGGACAGGGATGAAGGTGTAGGGGATGCCTTTTAATTTGAGGCAGAGGCGGGCTTTGAGGGTGAAGGTTGAGGTGTCCTTAGACCATCAGCATGGGTTGGATGTGGGATGAGTTGAGAGACTTACGTAGCCGAAAAGAACGACTATGGGAGGGGTTTGGGATGCCATGGTGTGTTTAGGGATGGTTTGAAGGTGTTGTATGTTGTTTTGTTTTAGTTTGTTGGTTAGATGGGATGGAGATGAAGTTGAACTTCGAAACATACAGATTTGCCGAGGTCTGTGAGCGAGCAGAAGCACTGTCGGTCGACGGGACGTTCAACGACCAACAACCACGATAGCTGAAAAGCACCAGGACTCCGAACGATCGGTACAATTGGCATATCTAGTATGTACATTGATACATTAATACACGAATCGTCTCCGCAGTCCCGAAGATCCATCACAACCAAAAGCTGGACACCAAGAACATCAATTCATCATGACCAGAGGATAGCAACTCACTCAATGTCGTCCGTTGGAAAGCAATGTTCGTAGAAATCTAGGACACGTTGATGGGCGCCCACTCCTCATCAGAATCATCTTCGTCCGTAAGATCTGCTAGCCTTGCGTATCCCGGCTTGAGGCCATAAAACGTGCCGGACTCTCCATCGAAGATCATCTTCTCCTTGGGCTCGTCCTCACCGTACAGGAACGGAGGGTAATATTGTCCGAACCCTTTGAAGCCCACCATCAAGACCGCGCCGTGAACAGCTTTCAAAGCTTTGGCCGTCTTCTCGATATGTGCTTGCTTGTCGTCAGTGAAGACCACCGGTGCTTGAACGCGGCGCTGGTAGACGATGTTGAGGCGTTCGAGACTGGCTGGGACTGAAGCAGATGGTGCGCGAAGGAAGGGAAGAAGCGCGACAAGCCGGTTGTTCATTTCCGTCTCATCGGCGTTTGTTTGCAACGATGAGCCGTGCGGAGATGTGATGGCGTTCTCGGCCTGGTAAGTAAGGACTTTGAGGTTCGGTGGCGGAGCCGAAGACAGCACAGCTCTCTCGAACGTGAAGTTTGCTCCACTCGAGGTGATGCTTTCCAGAGCGTGGAAGTCTGCAAAGCCGGCGTCCACACCAGCTTGCCGTCCCTCTGCCATTCTTCGAAGAAGTTGACTATCGGCGAAAACACTTGCGCTGGCCGCTACATAGACCAGCGACTTCAATGAGTGGTTCTGTTGACCAAGAGCCTTGACTACAGCGCTAGCGTTCGTGCGGAAGAGATGGTTGTAGGAGGCTTCCACTTCGTTGTCAAATTGCCGGGCGTTGTGCGCGTTTTCTCCTGTTCAAAGGTCAATAAAGTACAGGCCCGATGTTGAGAATTTCCATACATACCTAGCACAAGGTGCTCGAGACCTGTCGGTAGACCAAGCAGGCCATGAAGGCCGCGCACACTGATATTACACTCTTCGAGGACGAGGTGCTGGAGGGGCGTTATTGCCCGCTCGCTGACTTCATCGAAAAGATCCTCGGGTATGTTGACACAAGAGATATTTAGATATTTCAATGTTGGGTGCAGAAATATCGAGATGGAGCGTTCGTTTGGTGTCCAGTATGGCAAACCAGGACCGTTCAGATGTAGAGTGACTGTATTTGTGTTAGCAAGTACATTGGATCCCCGCTCCACGCCCGACGCCCTCGGCAAAAAGGGTTGTATTGCACACACGTTTGGTCAACTTCTGTAGAGGTCGGTGCTCCACAGCATTGCCGACCACTGCTCGTTGAAATGGCATAAACAGCTGTGCCGTCATGGACCGCCAAGTCGGATGATCTTCGAAGTGGCTCAAGTGGGTAGCATTGCACAGAGGGCTTTCCACCATCAGCTCCCGCAAGTTCCGCGCGATCATCATCAAATAGGCAAGTCTCGACATGTCCCGTCCGAACTTCGGTCTCAGTGGGGCATTCAAGACTTGTACGGCCGAGGCGCGCTCATGACGAGACTCCGTCGCGGCGACAATATGGAGTAGACTCGGTGCCAGACGAAAGGTTATCTCCCGCCATAGTTTGGGCTCTGTGAGCTGCTGGAGTCGGTGACTGGTGCAGGCCAAGTTGCGAAGTGTGTTGAGGTCGTCGATGAATTCGATGATATGGGCCACCAGTTCGTTTGGTAGGTCCAGTATCGGGAATTGGAAGGTGGAGTTGTTGGCAGACATCCTTCCCATCGCCTTTGAGATCATGAACTTGAGTCTCATTGTGGTATTTTGATGGAGTTGGTTAGAAGTGCAGTGACGACAGTACCAAGCCCCACGGCTCGGCTCTGGCCGGCACGCAACCCCGCATTAGCGCATTGTGGGGAAGCTCTAGAAATTGTTGCTTGAAATTAAAGGCTACAAATGATATAGACCACGACTTAGACCAGCCGCCCACGTCGCTCCAACCTGTTCCACCTGCTCAAAACAAACCTACCTTCACGGCGCCCACCATGGTCCAAATCCTCCGCGTCGAAGGCCACCTCCCGAACGCCGAAGTCCTCCATCACATCACCACCACCCGCGCCCGCCATGCCCGCGAAGACGACGCTGCGCCTGACGGCAAGAAAGTCCACGCCCGCCCTGCCAACTTCCTCGCCTCCCTCGACAAGCACGAACGTCATCTCCAGTCTCCTCACTACCCGTACCTCAAGAACCCATCCGTATACGGAACACCTTTCTCCCAATCAAAAGCACTAAGGAAATTATCGGCCTTGCACATGCGACGGATACAACATCCGCTGTACGAGGACTACATGGGCAAGGTGCAGCGGGGGGAGATCAATGCGGACAGAGCACGGAAGAAGCTGGAGAGGTTGCAGGAGAGGAAGGAGCTGACTGATACGGAATGGCTGATGATTGTGAATCATGCGCCGGTGGTGCTGGAGCTTCTGCAACCGATGGTGGAGGATTGTGATGAGAGGTTTACGGAGGAGGAGAGGGAGATCCTTCTACAGTGTGTCAAGGACGTTCTGAGGAAGGATGAGGGGAAGCGTGGTGAGGCGATGGAAGGGGTGGTAGAAGGGGGCGGTGGAGATGCGAAGAAAGACGGGTGATGATAGGAATCATTGGGATGGAAATTGTTGCTTTCTGCGGGCTTAGCGATGTGATACCCCGGGGCATGGTGATGGTGAGGATGGTGTTACGGAGTTTCGGTGCGCTGGAACGCGGGATGTCGAATTGAGTTTAAGCTATGGGCTTGTTTCTACTTGAGAGCGGGACAAGCCATGGAAGATGGTCTTGAACTTGTCTTGACCTCCAATCCAGCGTTGGTCGAGAAGCAGGGAGTCTATGGTGTGTCGATTACGCTGAACCCGAGGAAATCTTGACCTGTTGGTCCTAGGCCCGAGCCACTGCCGCTGCAACATCTTGCATAACTGAGCAGTTTGCGTCTGGGTGTGCATCTGGTAATGTGTCGTCAACTCCTTTTTCGAACCGGTCGCGGTACTCTACCGCGCAGGATGAAGGGTCAACAAGCTAGAATACCCTGAACGCCCAGCCCCCTACACCGCCAGCGTGTATAGCAAATGCCTCAAATCCCTCCCCAGATCCTGCACAGCACTCATCCCGGGGCGACACACCGAGTCCACGTGGTGTTACCATTGCCTATCGTCTAGTCTGCATAAGCGCTCGTCCCACCCACCGGGTCTTGTACCACCTCCCGGCGCTTCGTCTGCATGGCCGTTGGGATCGGATAAATCGAGGGTACAACAACTCGACCAACACTCGCACAAAAGATGCGCTGCTTACACGTAATCTCGCGGAGACTGCTGTGGTGTGCTGAGGGTGATGTTCGTCCTCCCAGGAAGAAGTTGTTTCAACCACTCATAGACCGAAACCGGCACTGCTTGGCAAGTCGGACCCGGCGAGGAGAAGCCGACCTCACATTTCGTCACACTAATTGGACAGCTCACTTCCTCTCGTGTCCCTATCGCTCCTTGCGGCGCGGCTCATGCATCCCACGGTTCTGGCCGACACAAGGGCCTCACTCTCCACGCTGACCATGTGAGTGGAGCACGCGTCTCTCCGCAGTCTCGAGCTGTCAAAAGGTGACCGTCGAATGAGGAGGGTGGTCACACAGAACCAAACGCGGGGAGCACATTGCCACCATCGGCCGCGCGATCGTTCCTTCTGGCGAAGCCGGTACCGACGGTATCACAGGCGCGCCGCTTGTGGGATACTACAGCTCCCCGACGTGCGACGCGGCACCAATCCTTTCAGCCATGTGGTTGGAGATGGGTCCTCTCAGACGGTCATCCTGGCCGCGGGACTGGCTGTAGATGTAGGTTCCCACGCGGTGACATCTCTTACTCTTCTGCTTTTCGTCCTCATTGCCCCTCGTCCCGCTTTTGCTCGTACCTGCAGCTACTGTCCTTCGCCGACCTCTGCGGCGGTCATACAAGCCATGTATACGGTGCTCAACGCGTCCATCCCACCCGTGCAACAAGCGCAACCTTCTTTCCACCTCTGAGACAGCGATTCGATCACATCATCTCAACCGGCAAAACCAGGCAGACAACAATGGGGACTCGAAGTTTCGCTCAGGTCGCGCCGACTCCGGCTACAATTGCACTCAATGCGTACATCTACGGCTACGGCGGACACTCGCTTGTCACTCCACACGCCGCCTTGAAACAGCTCTGGTGGACGGATGCGCGCATCGAGGCCAAGGTCAACAAGTCCTTCATCGTCTCGAAGCTCCGAGGCGAGGAGCGCGACTTCCTCAACAAGCCATTGGCGTTTGGGGAGGGTCTCACCGATGAGACGTACATGGAATGGATCCTCGAGAGGGCCAAACGACTCTTTCTCATTTTGACCGAGGTCAAGGTACCCGACCAGATCTTTGGATGCATCGACGACTCGTGGGATGACAGCGACTTGCCAATGTCCTTTGAGAATGTTCGCAAACTGGAGCTTGCTGTCGAGAACAATGAAGCGCTCAACAAGAGGTTCTACGACATGCAATTCCTGTATCTGCTTCGGGAGCTGAAGCAGGGATCGCACATTGACTATGGACCGAGCGAACACATACCGATGGAATACGTCAATTCTCTACCGCCGGCTGTCAGCTTGCAGGTATGGGACAGGATTCACTTCCCTGGCCGACCGGAAGACATTTACATGCGCCGGAAATATGCTCTCACGGACAAGGAGACCGAGCAAGAGTTACGCAAAGCCTTCCTAAAAGATGTACGCAGGGCACAAGCGCTCGATCACGAGCATATCGCATCGGTGTGGGCATCGTATACGACAGAAGATGCTGGCTTTGCGGTGTCTGACTTCGTCGGTGAACATACGTTGGGCACATTCATCGACCATCGCAACCCTATGCAGTATCAACGAGTCCGGGCTGCGGATAGACCCGCCCTCCTCTGCGAATGGATGCATTGCATATCTGATGCGTTGGCATCACTTCATTGCCGTGGCGCTGCTCACGGCAGTATTCGGCCCTCCAATATCCTCATCGACCACCAAAACCGGATCGCATTCGCCGAGATTGGGAGTCTACGGACTTTCCAGCGTGGCAAGAAGGTCAACAAGACTGAAGTATATGACTACGCCGCCCCCGAGTCCCAGCTCTCGAACCCACCTGCAAGCGTCGCCTCGAGCCCACCTATCTCTAGCATTGGAGCATTCGGCAGACTCCGCCAGATGAGCTCGAGTGGAAGTAGTTCATCTGGTCGCTCATCCAACGGCAGCAGTATACGCAGCAATAGCATCGCAACAATACCCACCAGCCCTACCTCGCCCCAACCTCCAAGCAGAACCGGTAGCATGACCCGCCGCACAACCACACCGCTCTCCTCGCCCAAGAAATCTTCCCACCCCTTCCGAAACTTCAGCCGACACCTCACTCACGCCTCCATCGCATCCTCAATGGCCGGGCCGTCTCCTCCAGCCACTATCATCCATCTCGTACCCTCCAACACCAGCCTGGCAGAAACAGACATCCTGCAAGGACTGCCAAACCCCTCTTCGGAACTCGCAGATATCTACTCACTCGGCTGCGTCTTCTTGGATATCATCACATTCATGGTCAGAGGCAAGACCAACGACTTTGTCAAATTCCGTACCTCTCGCGTGCTGTCGCCCAATCCACACGGCAAGCGCTCGCGGACCGATACTTCTTTCCACATGTCACCAGACAAAATCGACTCCTGGATCGACATCCTCAAAGACGACGTCGAACGCCTACCCACTCCAATCGCAAAAGGCGTGCCAGCGTTGCTGAACCTGGTCGCGCGCATGGTGATCCATCAGGCTACGCTCCGCCCATCAGCGGTCCAGGTCCGAGATAGCATCCGAGACATCCTCGTCGGCGAATGTGGCGTGCAAAAGCTGTGCTGCGCAAATCGCGAGTGGACTGCGCTTGAAATAGCTGAAGATGCCGTCGATACTTCTGAGACATACTACCAAGACATCGTCGCTTCAGCTCTCGCTGCTGCCGCGAGGAAGGAGGCTGAAGAGGCTGAGGCTGCGGAGCAAGCCAGACTGAACGGTGAGGATACTGGTGCTGGAGCAGAGGGAGGAGATGGCAATGGCATGGGCAGGACGGAATCAAGGACAGGGAGTTTGACGAACAGACGACGCAGCTCGACTGCGAGCGCGGCGACGACGAAGATAAGTTCTTGGAGGAGGAAGTTTTCCAGGTCGGCCGGCGCAAGTCAAGCTTGATTATCGCAATGGTGTTGCCGGAGAAGTCGGAACGGGAAAATGGTCTTCATGACTTTACGGTGCAGATACCCTTCGGATATGACTTGTAATGACTTCTCGGGATTTTAGCAAATACTTGCAGATACAATATCTCGGCTATCTCACGTCGCCTTGCCATATTTCCATCTATCGCCTTGCGTCCCACATACCCGCATTCACCCTCCCTTTCCTCGACCATGTCGTTGCAACAAACTTCCGCGGCCTCAAATGGCCGGATATTGCGGGCTCGTCAAACACTTGATCGGCAATAACCACGCGACATCTCCACCAGAGAACTCCCCACAGACACGCTTCCACCAACGCAGGCCAAGCGCGTGCTTTGCCGTGCTTGAGGGTCTTGTACACTTCCACCTTCCTATTCGGGCAGGTGATTGGCAGCGTCTATCAGAAGGTGCGGAGCCTCGTGGTGTTCGGGCATTGCTACTTGCGGTGACATTGATATGATTGCACCGAGAGGGGAGGAAGGGTTGCATTGATGGTACGTAAAGTTTCGTTGAGGTGAAGTATATATCAACTTATCTCCTTCGTTTGCTTTCGTTGTTCGCTGTGCCAAGATCTGTCTTCCTTTCTGTCTGTTGATCTACGACTATGGCTCCTCCAAACGAGCACGTGTACAACTCTTCGTACCAGGCGGAAGAGAATCTCGAGAAGCCTACATTCCGCGATGGCGACAAGGCGCTCGATTTCCTGCGGACAGAGGCAGAAGTCGGCGAGGGCGAGGATATCGATGAGAAGAGACTTGTTCGCAAGATCGATTGGATGGTTGTGCCGTTGATGTTTTGCTGTTACTTGCTGCAGTATCTGGATAAGAGTTTGTTGAACTATGCTGGTGAGTCTCCTCCTTCTTACCATGAGAAGGGACGTGCTGACTTGACGGTACAGCCGTCATGGGCATCCGCGAAGACAACAACCTCACCACCGAGCAATACGGCACTCTGTCCCTCCTCTTCTACGTGGCTTTCTTGGCCTTTGAGTTCCCGCACGCATACATGATGCAGCGATTCCCAACCGCCAAATACCTGGGATCTTGCGTCGTGGCTTGGGGTACCGTCGTTGCTTGCACGTCCGCCTGCAACAGTTACGGCTCCTTGGTAGCAACCCGCTTCCTGCTCGGCATGTTCGAGTCCGCCATCAGCCCCTCGCTGATCCTGATTACATCAATGTGGTATCGACGAGACGAGCAGCCAAAGCGAGTCGGATTCTGGTACATTGGCGTCGGTTGCGCTTCGATGATAGGAGCTCTCCTATCGTACGGATTCCAGTTCTACCACGGCGATCGCTTCAAGTCATGGCAGATCCTCTTCCTGGTGGTCGGCCTGATCACCGTGACCGTCGGAATCATCGTCATCATCCTGATGCCAGATAACCCGATGTCCGCGAAGAAGCTCTCGCATGCGGAGCGCGTGGCAGCTGTTGAGCGGTTGCGGGAAAACCAGACGGGTGTTGAAAATAAGCATGTACGTTCCTTATCCCCCCATCCCCCATCGTCCCCAGGCCAGGCCGCTGACAGAGCGATAGCTCAAACCCTACCAAATCCTCCAGGCCTTCAAAGACCCGCAAACCTGGCTCATCGCCTTCATCACCACCGCCGCCAGCGTCCCCAACGGCGCCGTCGGCTCCTTCCAATCAATCATCATCTCCGGGCTCGGCTATAGCGATAAGCAGACCGCTTTGATGCAGATTCCTGGTGGTGTTATAGCTGTGGTCTCCGTTCTGTTGGCAACCTGGAGCGCGGCGAAGTTTAATGCTAGAGCGGCGAATATCATGATTTGGTCGGCGATTGGAGGGCTGTTGGGCGGGAGTTTGTTGGCTTTCTTGCCTTCGACGAGCACGGCGGCTTTGGCTGGGAATTATTTAACGGTATGGTTTCGTGATTCATGTCCTGAGACATTTGCTGACAGTTTCTCCTTGCGCGCGCACAGCATGTCGTCGGAGCGTTTCTGCCGTGTTCCTACTCGTTCGCTGCGGCGAATACGGCCGGACACACCAAGAAAGTGACCATGAACGCAGTGGTGCTGTCAGTCCTCCCTCACCCCCTTCCCCTCGCCATCGCAAGCTGACAGTATCATAGCATGTCCTTCTGCCTCGGAAACATCCTCGGCCCCCTAACCTTCCGCGACGAAGACGCCCCTTCATACACTCCCGCGAAAATCACAATCGTGGCCGTCGACAGCGTCGCCATCCTCGCAACAGTCGTGCTGCTGCTATACTACATGTGGCAGAACAAGCGGCGCGACAACGCCAACGTCGAGCACAAGCGGGACGTTGAATTTGCCGATCTGACGGATGTCGAGAATAAGGAGTTTAGGTATAAGTACTAGCTTCTTGGGGTATTTGCGTAGAGTACATTGGCCTGCAGAGGCAGCGTATGATACATACGGGTACTTCGTCTCCATATGCTTTGCGTTCAGACCATCTGTCTTCCTCTGCCCCTCTTAGGAGGAGGCGCTTCAAGCCCGGCTTCACTCACACCACCTGCGCTTGTGGTGCGGCTCATCGGCTCGCCGCCTGCGCGTAGCGCTGCTGCCATGGCGCTGGGCGCTCCGCTTGTCTGTGCAACCTTCTGGATCAACGACCGCTGCTCCATGCTCATCACCGGCGCGAAGCCCGTCCCTGGTATGCGCTCGACGCCCTTCCCGATAACCGCAGGCCCAGTCTCCAGCAAAGGCAACCGGTAAGGCTGTGTAGTGGTTGACTGACTCAGCGCCTGATCGAGCAATTGCCGCCGCATGTGCAGCGCGGTGTCCTCGTCATCCGCATCGGCCATCACTTCAGAGTCTGCGTCCGCTGCACCAGCTCCGCGAGGTCCAGACTGCTTCATCATCGCGAAATCATTGTCCATGTCCAGATGACTGACTCCAGACGGTGCTGGCGCGCCACTCTTCTCGGACCGTGTGACGGCGTGATATGATGGGATGACAGGCGCGAAAGGATCCTTGCCGCTGGTGCCGCCAGAAGGTGCTGCGCGCTCGTTCGCGGCTAGGTTCGCCAGATCCTGCAACGCAGCCAGAGGGTTTGCGCGTGCGCCACCACGCGTCAGGACTTGATGTGAGGTCGACCGCTCCATCTCAGCTGCCGCAGGTTGACCAGGCGGAGGCGTGCCATTAGCGCCCTCCGTGGTCGCGACTGGCGCGTCTTCGCCCTCCGCAGTCTCCATACCTTCTCCATCTGTAGACGCGACAGCTGTACCGTTGCCGTTCGAGCCCTGCTCTTTCTCCGCTGGAGGCTGGTGGAAGTAGCGGTACGTCGCCAGCTTCGCGGTATCCGTCGCCATTGCTAGCTCTTTGTCGGTGAAGATGCGCTCTAAGCTATATGCTGGCGCTTCATATTGTGCGTAGGTATTCTTGCCGCGAGCGTCTTTAAACGGGCTCCTGCCGCCTCCAAGCGCGTCTGGTGGTGGTAGCGGTCTGAAAGCTGGAGCTGGCGACTCGTTACCGTCGTCTTCTACTGCACCGAACTTGCGCTTCTTGATGCCATTGGGCTCGAGGTCACCTGGGGCCGGGCTGCCCACGCGGTGTCTGGTGTGTCGTGTCTTGCGATTCTGGAGACCGTTCGGTGGCGATCCAGGATTATTGATACCGAATTGGTTTGGGTGAAGGAGGAGTGCGTTGCTGTCGGCAATGTCGAGCTGCTCTTTGTCGCGAAGCAGCTGGGCGCGCTTCTTCGAGATAGTCGCGATCAGTCGCTGCCGAATGGTGCTTGTCAGGGCCTTATGCTCCTCTTCCGCTTGGTGCAACTTCTGTTGGGTCACTCGCTCCAATTCGGCCACCGCAGCTGTGTAGTGGTTCTGTGAGTTCAGTCAGCTACCGCATGTCCTCCACAGTGTATCGCAGCCAACACTCACATGCAACGCAGTCAACCCAGCATCCCTCCTCTCAACCCCATCATTCACCTGCCTCACAAACTCTCTATACCTCGAGCCCGCCAACGCATGGTAATCCCTCTGCGCCGCCTCATCGTCCGGCACCTGCGCAGCAATAGCCTCAACCTCCCTCTTGATGTCTTCACCAGCATCGTCCAGCATGCCATTCCCCTCCCCATCGTCTTGCGAGTACGGATCCGCTCGTAGTATCAATGTCATGTCAACTTGTACCGCTTGTAGTTGCGCGCGGTAATGCTGGTGCTGGTTGGTGGAGAACTCGTCGACCATGCTCTGTAGTCGCTCGACGATGCGGTTTCGTCGGAGGTCTCGTTTGGAGAGGGGTTGCGCGGGTGGAGAGGGTGACTCCAGGGGGGAGCGAGGGCGTGCCATCTTGTTGGAATGAAGTGATGTCCTTGCGGTGACTTTGTTGTGCGTGTTTGATCGATGCAAGGTCGCGGAGTTGCGTTGGTCAAGACGTAGCAATGCTTTGTTGGTTGTCTGGTGTTGTTCGAGAAAGTCAATGAATATTCTCGACAAACACAACGAGTTGACAGAGGATCAGCTATTGCGGTGGCATGGCATGGTTGTCTGCATAACAAAGCGTGTAGAAGGAGAGGAGAGGAGCGCTGGTGTAAGGTCCTAAATTGATCGACAATTCACCGAGGCCGCAACGTCATTGGTCAGATGGATGAATAAGCCGACAACGGCGACGATGAGATCAAAAAGATGGCAGGAAGCAAAGTGTACCTGAAGATACATGTAGGATCAAGCAAGCTCAAAACAGTCTCACAACATCTCATTCCTTCATCGATCAATTCGTTATAGTACAAGCCAAACCAAAACCGGTATCAAAGCCAAAGGATCAACGCCGAGTGCAAGCCCCTAGCTACCACCGTAGCCCCTTCCATCGTCCGTTCCAACTCATGTAGAAGATCAATAGGTAGTCGTCGGTATTCCTGCACCGCCGCATCCACCCCTCCGCTGCATCACCGTCACGTGGTGGTCGTGGTCGTTGTCGTTGCTGGCTGCTCCGTCGCTGCCGCCGGCTGCGTGTCCTGCGGTTGCTCTTTCGTGGAGACTGTCGTGGTCGCTCCTCCGTTCTTGCGAAGGTCCATCAACGTCTTCAACAGGAGAAAGAGGCCGGCGGAGAAGAGGAGCCTGTCGCGATCGTCAGTGTTCTGTCTCATCGTGATCGTGAAGCAAGATGCATACCAGTTGAGCACCGACAAGGCAAGTGCGGCCATGATCCATGGGGCGAGCGTACCGAGGAGGTGCAAGACGCGCTCCGCCAGAAGCGGTCCGCGACCATGCACCGCCAGCGCAATGGCAGCGGCGAGCATGACCCAGGTGGCGAACCAGAAGATGGTGGCGAGCACATCAGTGATGAAGAGCGCGAGCAAGAAATTCCTCGGCCAGGGCATGGTGAGTATGAAGAAAATGCCGCTGAGAACGGTCAACAGGGCCTGGAGATAATAGGTTCATCAGCTGATGACCAATGCGTGACTCGGGGGGGTCGCAAGCGTACGGCAAGGCAACCGATGATGGCCAAAGGCATGTGTGGATCGTTGATCAACATGATGATGAGTGGGAACCACACGATGGCGGAGATGATGAGCTGCAGAAACTTGAGAATGTCGTATGCGCGCGGCGTCCTGGGCATCTGATCTTTTTTGGACATGTCGTGTGGTGGTGTGCTTGATGCTTGTGCCGACATGGTGTATGATCGTATGTTTGATGTTTCTCCGAAGAATGTTCTGTGCTGATGATGGGTTTTCAGAGCAATGAGCAATGACGAGATGGATGTGTTGAAAGGGAGACGAAGAAGCGAGAATGCAACAACGTCAGAAGAAAAGAGGTCGAGAGAGGACGCAGCAGGCGTGCCTACCTCTTGCCTTCTGAGATCCGGCAGCCACCTGCTCGTCAAATTGCGTCTCCCAACAGCCTACCGTTCCTTCCTCAAACCCCTGCAAGCACAAGACGCAAGTGGCAATGTCCGCTTAGTAGCAGTGGTGAACAGCTCGTCTGCTGAGTTGGCGACGTTGTGACATTTGCATGGTGAACGCACTCTTGCTGGACCTAATGCTTTCGGAATCCCTGGTCACGATGGCAAGCTGTGAGCCAGATTCATTCTTGCCAGTGCTCGATATATCGGTCGCTGCTGAACAACGTCTCCGCTTGAGCCTTCCCCGAGCGCGATACTGTGCGCAGGTAGGTGGTCGGGTTGATGTTGGAACATGGCGGAAAGAGCGAGGCTGTGGACCCAAGACTCTGCACTGTGTGACGATCCTGCGGAGATATCATGAAGTCCAGCAATGCCATCTCTGACAGAGTGCATGCATATAGTTAGCACTCGCATCCTAGCATCTCATGACTTCCCTCAGCTTCCCACAAACCGCCAACATCACCAACTGCGCCGTTGGACTGTCACGAGCGTGTTGGAAGACCTCCACATCATGCATTGACCCAAAAGCTTGGATCACGCCACAAGACACTCCAGCTGTCTGCAACAGCTTCGCGAATGCTTCATTCTGGTCTTTGAACGGATCCTGGTCCGAGATGATCATGGTCGTAGGCGACATGTACTCTTTGGCCTCCTCAGCGCTCATGAGTCCTGGAGACCCGAGGATACTTGAACGTTCTTTGAGGGTAGGAAAGTAGGCTACTTGCTGCTGCTCAGCCCAAACGGGATCTCGAAGCATGCCACTCCGGAGCTCGGCTGTGACGTCGACGTAAGGATGAAGCATCAGCTGATGAATGATAGGTAGGTCCAGGGCGCGTTGCTTGTTGAGGACCGACATCGCTGCAATGATCTGACCTGTAATTCTGTTAGCGAGAAAAGTGTATCAGCATGGCAAGTCCCACAGCCTGAGCTATCACCAGCCAGGACAACGCGATCGGTGATCAAGCCGTGTTCATCGCCGTTCTTCAGGATATACTGGAGCACTTCCAGACACTGCCCATGCTGGGCAGGGAACTGCTTTTCTGGAGCAAGCGTGTACTCCGGAAACACAACGGCCGTTCCCGTCTTGCTCACCATGTCGAACACGAAAGCCTCAAACTCAACGGCACCGCCGAAGATCCAGCCGCCGCCGTGGACGTAGTAGACGAAAGGGACAGGCGTACGAGCCGACTCCGGCATGTACATGAAGGTGTCAACCTCGCCGTGACTGGTTGGAACCGCGTGCTCAGAGACACTGATACCTGGATTGGTAGGACGCGGCGTCTGGACTTCGCGGAACAGCGCTCGTTGCTGGGGAATGGAGTATTCGCTGAATGGTTTGCTGTTGGAGATGGCGCCAAGCGAATGCAGCAGGGCTATGTTGTGGGGGTCCAGGTAGTGCATGGTAGGTTCCTGGGGGTCAGTCATGATTTGAAGTGTATTGTAGATCAGAACGATCCGGATATGGATTTCCTATGTGTGCTATGACAATTCGAAGATATATCTTCTGTCTCGCGGCATTGCCGCCATTTTAATAGCTCCGCGTGCTGTCGACTCTGACATGGATGCAAGTTGCTGCCTCGCGTTATGCGTTACCTGAAGGCGTCGCTCTGAACCTTGAGCTCATGGCAAGATTCCGCAGAAGGCCTTGTTTCGCCCATGGGTAAAGGAAGAGTAGTCGTCCCGATGAGCAGGAGTGAAGAGCGAGACGCAGCCTGACGCGGTCCTGCCTATTTGAGCCTAGCTGGCTACTAGCGTGACACGATGCATAACGTTATGCTCGCTACACGTCCTCCACGTCTCTCTTCATCAAGATATCATCTCGTTACGACTCGTCCAGCTACATCGAAGGCGCATCTTTGCATAGAGCCTCAACTACGCCACCATGGATACGGCGGCTTGCATCAGGGAGCGAACTTTGAACACCACAACGACCTTGAAGGGCATACCAGCCTCCTGAGTCCAAGTGTTCTTGACTCTCAGCTCATGTATCCCTCGTGGCCGCAGAATGACAATTCCAACCGCGCACGACCTCGGCATGTCCACCGGCTCGATTAGGACGGTGACCGAGACCATAGGGGCATCCTCTTCAAGCACAGGAATCAGCCATGCAGTTCCTTGTCAACTACTGGATGACTCTGGGCTCAGGAGGCGGCTCCATAATGCTACGACTGCAGTAATTGCGGCACGAGCGGTGAAATGGTGACTACTCTGTTCGACCTTCACTGGTTTCGCCAGATACATGCAGATTACTATTGTTAATCTGTTCGAGCCATGCGTAGCTTCTGGAGGGCTCAGGGCGCTACATTCGACGGCACAGCCGCGAAATGCCGTTCATATCCGCATCAATCTCGACACAGTCCGCTCAAGTGCCCCTTGTTGTGGTCTCGCAGTGGTGTCTGCAGTGGTGCACTCGCTTGCGCGCGGAAGGGCCCATCCTTGAGTCATGGTGTCAATGCCTTGACATGCCGAGTAGCAAACTCTGTGCAGTGTCTCCAGGTCGCTCTTGTGCACTGCCGGCGACGCCACGAACCGTTATTATCTCTCCTTGACGGAAGACTCCTCTGCCAAGAATCTCTGCAATCGCCTGCTACCTATATCTTACCTCGAATGTCCAAGGAAGCCACTACTGCTCAACCTTCAGGGATGGCCTCCGGCAAACAGCCAGGTGCCGTAAAGCCTATACTATCACAGAGGAACAACTCCATTGTCGACAATGACCTCGATGTACCGGATCTCAGCTTCGGTGTGGAGCTAGAATATATGTTCGCTTCATTGACCGACCGCAGTGATGGCAAAGACTGGCCTAATATGAGCGCTGATGGTCGAGGTCAGGAAGTCGTGCGAGAGGCTCTTTCCGGTACTATGATGGCGGAGTGCAGAGTGTGTAAGCAATCATTTCGCTTCAAATTGCCGCTCAACACCAAGGCTGGGTGGCCCTACGACGGGGTGAAGCAGCTGGACCCAAACCCGGATCTTCTCGATGACTACGATAACGACTACATGCTTTGGGACGTCGTGGAGGAAAACCTCTATGCGCTGGAGCCAGAGCTTCAGATTCTTGGCGAAATTGGTGACAAGTACACCTGCACTGGCCTGGAAGTGCGATCTCGAATACTGAGCCCACGGAGAGATCTTGGGGTCCGCGACCCCAGCTCCGCAACTTGCAAGATTCACAAAATTTCTTGTCAACAGGAGATCTCAGCTGTCATGCACACGTTACGGCGACGCTTCTGCGATTTCTCGAATGGTCGCCGGAATGACTACTTGTTTGCTAACAAACGGTGTGGTCTTCATGTCCATGTAGGAACCTACGGAACGCAGTACGAGCTCAAAGATGTCAAGAACGTCATGAGCATGTACGCAGGGTGCGAGAGACTCATCGACAGCATTCATGCTCCGCACAGGATCTCATGGACAGACCTCGGGGTTCGTCCTTATGGTAGCGTCACAGCCGATGATCTTGAGCAGAGCAGCGATTACGATCGGGACCCGAGTGTGTACAACATCCCTCTCTCGGCGCCCTTCCTCCTGAATGTTCACCGTAGACGATACCCTAATACGGGGGCAGTCGCCTCTGCCAGTGGATCGTCCAAGCCGCTATATCCGGACACACACATTTCAGATGCTGCAATGAGGCTCGCGTGCTCTTCCCGCCACGTCGGCGCCTGGATCCATTTAATTCAAATGGCACCTGACATAGCCGACCTTCAGGCTCTCTACGGTACACGCTCGAAGAAGACAGTGCTTAATATCAGGAACTTGCAGGCGAACAACCCTGAGCCTCTCAAGACGACGATTGAGTTTCGACAGTACGCTTCTACCATGTTGACTGAGCCGATTCTGAGCTGGGTGGACTTTGTGGTGAAACTTGTTTACTTCAATCAGCAAAACTCCTGGGCTACAGTCTACGAAAAGCTTCACATGGAAGCGGTTGGTGAGGACACGTTCGCACAATTTGTACTCATCTGTTCTGATATCGACTGTGATGAGGAGACGAAGAACCATTACCCGGAGCGACTGCGCCCTAACGTTGGGACCTGGGTACGCAATCTTCGCGCAGGAGAAAAAGCTCAAGCCCTGGCTGCGAAGCCGGACAGTGACTCTCTCGCCGCTCTTGCCCTTCACAGCATCGAGGAGGAGCGGAAAGACATGGATGAGCGTAGTGCGAGGCGAAAAATGTGTTCCAAGCTTAGGGAAGGTGGTGAGTGAAGTCCAATCCGCTGATGTCTCCGCACCATTCAAGCAAGCTAACTTTTCACTTTCTGTGAGCTAGGGTACGGCCAATTTGATGCCGGTGTTGCTGACAAGATTGCGTTAGAACTGGGCTTCTGGCTCATTGACGAAGAAGCGCAGCAACTTACAATCGGATTTGAGCCCCAGCATTTCAGCCACTACTTCCGACACCCTCTGCCACAGACAGTCCACCGACCGCCTCCTTCTGAAGGCGGCTTCGAAGAAGACTTTGGTTCTCCGACGCCTTCCACAGCGAGCATGCGAGTACGGGGTACCACTCCGTCCTCGCTCGGCTCACCATATGGGTACAGTCCATCTCCGCCACCGCCGCTGCTGGCTGGCAAAGTGCGCTCCACCACTCCAGACCCTCGCAGCGCTCAGGGCCGGGACGAGTCGTAGAAGGACCGAAGCACCGCTGAGCACTCCAGCAGCTCTGTTTCCCAACGTAGCGAATGCATGGCCGGTCAACTTCGCCAAGTGTCCAATGGTGTAGGGGACACCAACGTCAGCCAGGCCAGGCGGACACCCAGCGCACGAACACACCAGGAGGCTCTCTCTCGTCTCCAGGAAGGTCGCCTCAAGGCGCAAGTGGCGGGAGCGCAAGTCAGGCTTGACAGAATTTGGTTGCTTCCGGAGAAATGCCTCTCTCGGTGTAAGTGCAGATGTCTCATTAGTGCTTTCATTTGGAATAGTGGAGGGAGTTCAAGGAAGGTCTATTGCCAAGGTCCTGTATTCCCTCTTGTCTCCGTTCTTTGGACTTTCAATTCACACTACGTGGAGCGGCGTAACGCATCTGCTTGCGCCACGCGACTCCCATTCCTTAAGCAATTCACTGTACTGTATGAACTATCTTTCTGCTTGCTCCATTGCCTGTGGAATGGCCACAAGACTACAATGTGGAGCCCTGTGTCTATGTGCCATGTGTGTCGCTGCACGAAGGCGTTGGACAAATCTCTTGCTCATCGATCGAGTCAGCGGCGAAGCAAACATTCACTCGGTTGCACAATAGGATCTGTGGTATTTTACTTGGAAGCCGACATGGTACCGCAACAACGATCCCTCGGATACCTCTCGCAACAGTCCACTGGCAGGCCATGGAGACGCAATCCAAATCCGCTTTATCGTCGATACAAGCGTCTCCAAAGATATCGGGCGCCACCAGTCCTAAGCCAGCGTTCAATGAAGATTTCACCTTTGGAGTTGAGTTTGAGTTTATGTTACTCTCGAAGAAGGAACGTCAGGACATAAGTAGATTCGAGGCATTGGGCTCGAATGCTCTCGCGAAGGACATTGTCCGTGACGCACTTTCCGGTGATCTTCAAGCCCAATGCAAGGCATGTGGTGATCTCGTCAAGTTCCGGCTGCCCCTGCGGCAGGGCCTTCTTCCTCCGAAGGAATGGGAGAACGAATACGACACTTGGGAAGTAGCAACGGAGAACTTTTGGCCAAGGAAATACGAGTGGGTCGCCCTCGGAGGTGTTGCGAGCGACTACGCCTGGGAGGGCGTCGAGATCAAATCTCGCATGCTACACCCCCTTCGTTGCCTGCAGGTGCAGACCTCGCCAAATTCACATGTACATGAGATCAGCTACGAGGACGAGATAAGTGCTGTCCTCGTACAGCTGCAGCATCGCTTCACCAGGTTTGACGGCCAGGAACCACAAAACGATTATCTTTACGCTACCGATGAAGCGGGTCTTCATGTGCACGTGGGCAATCAGTTGGAGGGACTTGACATTGGGACGACTAAGAAAGTGCTTTGCATGAGTTTGGCTTTCGAGCGGCAGGTCGATAGCGTCCAGGCCATTCACCGCATCGGCGCTACAGACATTGGGACAAGGCCGCTGTTCTATCCTACCATGCCGTCTTCTGCTTATTATACCAAGAACGATCCGTCTGTGTACAATGTTGGCCTGGCGGACGGCTTCCTGTACCACTGCTACGACCGGCGACGGGAGGCAGAGAAGGGCAATGCAGCGCAACTTTCAGCCCATCCGCTGCCGGCAATACATCCCGTGCTGAAATTGGTGACAAAGAGTGCGCCAGATTATCCGGCCTCACACTACGACGACCCGTCAGTCCGAAAAGCTAGCGAGGGTTTCAACAAGGATTCCTGGTTGACGCTGGTGGCACAAGCGCCCAACATTGAGGCCTTGCTCGGCATGTACACCACCGCTCCCAAGAACACCATTGTGAACATCAAGCAGCTAAACCGAAAGATGAATCCATGGAAGATGAAAAGGACTTTGGAATTCAGACAACATCGTTCGACACTGCAAGCCGAAGCTGTCATCAGCTGGCTCCGATTTGTTGTTGCCTTGGTGGCCTACTGCGAAAGCAACAATACGGCCGCGATCATGGCTTTGCTCACCAGAGACAATCGAGTGCGGCGGAGCAGCTTCGATTTTGCGGAGCTGTGTAAGCTTATCGGGTGCGATGACAACACAGTGCGGCACTACACCGATCAGCTCTCTGGTGCATACGCTCACGACTTGCGGCACAGAGAGAAGCTGTACGCTCATCTGGCACAGGGCACCGCTGAGCCATTAGCGCCGCTGGCACTGTTCACCATCCAGAAGGAGCGCACCGACATTACCCCAACACACGTGCAGCAACGCCTCAGAGAGAAGCTGCTTATGGGTGGTTATGGGCAGTACTCTCGAGACTACATCGACGATGCACTGGGCTCCGTAAAAGTGTCGGAGGATGAACGTCGGAAGATTACCTTGGGCTATCGGGCCCCGATCTACGCTGACCAGTATACAAGTGCCAGGTTCACGGCGTGCGCACCGGGACCGGACGATCCTGGAGACGTCACTGGTATTGTTTGTAGTTTGCTTAACACAGACGTTAGCGATTTTTGGGAGACGGCCGGCACTGGGGTCGAGCAAGATCGCGAAAATTCGCAATCTGATGAGCCACCTGCGCCTTTGGAGTCGGAGCAACACCGCCGGACAGCCTCCTCCGATCCGCCGTGGATGGCTGAGGTCTTGCGGCGGACAGATGCTGCAACGAACTTGAGCAGTCTGAACTCCGACGACGGCCGAGGTAGGTATATCGCAAAGTCTCAAAGGCAGGACTGAGCTGGGTAGAGAGGCAACGGTGAAGCGAAGTGCCATGTGCGAGACGGGGTCTAGGTCTGATGTTTTCATTTGCTTTAGTACATGTTTCGACAACTTTCCCTTTCGTGCTTTTTCGTTATCTACATCATATCTAGCATTTTTCTGAACATGTATTGTTTGTTCTTGTGTTACACAACGCACGCTGATAAAACCCAAGGGCTCACAAAATAGCATGTCGGTTCGTCGAGAGAGGCTGAGTGACACCATGGTGTGCCACATCGAAATTCCAAGTGCTACCCCTTGGCCACAATGCCCGATATCTGGAGGTTTGTTGCAAGCTTTAGCATGAAGCATTCACGCAGACGGGAAGCGGATGGAGGTTATGTGCACCACACACGGAGATCTGCCTGGCAGGTACTCGTCGGGGATGAGCCAACCCACTCGACATCGTGTCACACTCTTTCCAACAAACAATCTGGCTTGCTGATTTGTGACACAGACTCCAGTCATTCCCCGACCAATGCCTCAAAAGAATGCAGTGGTACTGTTCTGGCTTCATTCCTACCAAGGCTTGTTCAGTTGCCCTCCTAGAACCCACCAGCGCCCGATCCAATGTCCAAGCTGGTTGTAAAACTACCAATCGACCACAGAACAATGTCAGCAACTGGCCAACGAACCGAGCGGACATCAGCCCCATCCTTCACCACGGTCCGCAACGATGACACTGCACCAGACCAAATTTTTGGCATCGAGCTTGAATTGTAAGTCCGCAAGATAGCTCGAATTCCCAATTCGCTCCTGACTGGCATTTCTAGCCTGTATATGTGTCGGAATAAACGGGAGCCTATCGGCATAATACATGGAGTGCAAAGCAGTAACATCGGCGCAAATGCCGTCCGTGCTGTTCTTAGCGAGGACATCCGCGGGCATTGTCGTACTTGCAAGAATTCGTTCACGTTCAGACTACCTCTCGATCCTGGGCATGAAGCCGAACAGTGGCTCGATGAATCTAACGATGAAGAGGGTGAGAACTACAGGCTATGGAGCGTAACCTCCGAAAGTCTGCATCCAGAGAAAGAGTCTGACCTGTTATGTGAGCATATCGGGACCAAATACCTCGTCTCTGGTGTTGAGGTCAAGTCCAGAGTGCTCAGCCTAAGCACAGACATAATAATATCTGCCCCTGGGTCCAGTCACCAACACCAAAAGTCAGCCCGGGAAGAGATATCAGCAGTCCTCCAACACCTTCGAGGTCGATTAACCTCCTTCGAGAATGACCAGCAGGAGTCATACATATATGCAAACGAAGGCTGCGGTCTGCATGTTCATGTCGGCAATTATGATCGGTCGTTCGATGTCGATACGATCAAGAAGCTTGTCTGTTTCAACATCGCTTGTGAAAGACTGATCGACCAAATACATTCGCCGCATCGGGTTGACGGATACGAAGCGACCGTCCGTCCGTTGGACTACTCTGGTGACCCAGACTTCACTCGCGATACCTGGTCCATGAATGATGCGTTCAACAGGCCCCTGTCCTCAGGCTTCTTGTATCGAGCATACTGCCGCCGGAGGGCTGAAAAGGACACATATTACCAACATACCGACCAGGCCACGTTGGGGAACCGGTATACGTTCCCAAGGTCACACCTGCATGATAAAACCATCCATCTGGCTAGCATTTCGAAGGGCATCGACTCGTGGATGTATCTGGTAAGAGAGGCGCCTCTCCTGGTTGACATTATGCAGAATCTATACCCCCTTAATTCCCGGAACACCATAGTCAACCTCAAGAATCTCACGAACCCCTTCAACGTGGCGAAGAAGAAGAAATTGACTGTCGAGTTCAGACAACATGCAGGAACCCTTCAGACCGATCGCGTACTGGCTCAAGTGGACTTTGTAACTCGTATGGTGAACTTTTGCCAAATTAGTAGCTGGATTGATGTGCGCAATCTCATCGACTCAGACGGACCGCTGCGGCAAGCTGATGCCACCATCCTTCTACTCTGTACCACTATTGGTTTCAGCAGGACCACGCTGAGCTACTACACCGACTGTTCGAACCAAAGCTACACAAAAGCGATTCGACATCAGGAATGCAAGCAGGCCCAAAAAGCCAGTAAAGCCGGAAATCTGCTGGCGGACGTGGCTGTCAACGCTATCGAACAGGAGCGGACACACCTAGATCCTTCAAACAGGCGGCAAGCCGTTGCAGAGAAGCTTCAATTCGGTGGGTACGGGCTCTTCCCTCGAGATCTTGCGAAGCAGCTGCTCGGTCCAAAGGCAGACGACGCTGTGGTCGAACGTATCACTCTGGGCTTCGACAGCGAGATCCAGCCAAATCGCCGAAACTATAGCCCATCGGCTTACGCGTTCTCGAAGAAGTATTCCGTACCTTCGGCCGGCAGCTCTTTGACGACTTCACCACTCATCAGCCCTGGCAGCGGCACTTCCGAGTCCCGTGGCAGACAGCATGAACGTGGTATAGAGAGGAATTCCAGCAGCTCACCGTTGGCATTGTCGGGAGTCTCAAAGGAAGAGCAGACGCCAGGTCGCCATATCTCACCTGCCGCTGGCCTACCTGATCGTTCTCGGAAGTCTCTAGGTGAATGAGCTGGTCTCTCGACGGCGCCAGACCGAGGCGCCAGTCCTCGTAAGCACAACACGGAGAGGATACAAATTGGACGTTATGCGTGCTCTGTTTTTGATGAGATACGCGTTCCGCAGCTTTCCATTTAAAGGTAGGTCCTATTGGTTCCTCTTCCTGGTTTCTAGCTGTTACTAGGATAGTCTTTATGCATCATGTATGGAACTCTGCGATCTCTCTAATCAAAGATACTGGCCCGCAATTGCCTCCCTTCTACACTCACCACCTTAAAACATTGCATCCGTCGTCAACTTAGCTTGATCCCTTGTCTTGCGGGACTTGTGATTGTCCGGTCACCGCAACGATAAGTCAACCATGACCCAGGCGGGGGTAGAAGTATGTCACTGCTTGCCATTCATTACTCGAAGGTTGAGCAAACATGCAGTGGCGTAGTACAAGTAAAGGCCGTGGAGCGCAGGATTGCAGTATTTCTATACCAATTTTTGGACCCAAAACATTGTAACATCCATCAGACTATCCGACCAACGATTTCAATCGATCAAACATCCGCCATGTCTGCGGGCAAGCAACTAGGGCTAAGTTTTCCAACGTCAGCCAAGGCAGAAGATGCCAACAAACCAGCACTGACCTTTGGTGTTGAGCTGGAGTACATCTTCGCCACGCGCATAGATCAGCTCGACGAGAAAAGTCTCCACATCACCGACCGAGATGCCATTGCGGTCGACGTGGTCAGAAAGGCGGTTCAGGAGAAGCTTCAGGCCAAGTGTAAATTATGCGGCCAAGATGTTGCCTTCGACCTCAGGCTCTTCGATGGTCGTAGGCACGACACAGAGGCTCAAGCGATCGCTGACGCCCTCAGAGCCCTCGGTGATCGTTCGTTTCAGGAACAAAGTCCTGATGCCTTTACCTCGTGGGAAGTCGTTACTGAAGGCGTCGCCGCAAAAGCCGCCGAACTGACAGCGCTGGGCAAGGACGAGCAGATGTATTTCTTCAACGGCTGTGAAATCAAATCCAGAGTGCTGAGCCGAGCAGAGGATTTGGTAGTACCGGATGAAGGAGCCGATCACGACCATAAAATTACCTGTGAGCAAGAGATACGAGCAGTGCTCCAGAAGCTAACACAACGGTTCTGTCTCTTTGATCCGGAGGAGGACCGAGCAGATTACTTGTTCCCGAACGAGAATTGCGCATTGCACGTCCACGTGGGCCAGCAAAGCGACGGCTTCGAGCTCCAAACGGTGAAAGAACTGCTTTGTCTGAACCTGGCTTGCGAGGGGCAGATCGACCAGATGCATGCAGTGAACAGGATCACTGGCGGTGACTTCGGTATCAAGCCACTGTCTGGTTCCTATCCTCACTACAACCCATATGTGTCCGGGATAGAAGGGTACGTTTTGCTGAACCGTACCCATTCTCGACATTTCATTCCAGAACATTGGTTAACGGCGCGTCCAGGATCGATGAAACGGCCAAGAACATTCCGCTGTCGTATCCTTTTGGGCAAGGAGCATATAGGCGCCAGCAACAGGCTCTCGATATCATCAAGCCCAAACTCTACCAGTCAGAGTCCGGCTATTACCCAGATTCCTATTTCGATAGCATCCCAGGTCTTCGTCAACTGACCATGCGAAACGACATTGATGCCCGGCTGACTGTAATCGAATACGCACCAACGCTACATTCCCTGCACGCACTCTATGGACACAGGCCACGAAGCACCACCTTGAACATAAGCAACTTAATGCACCAGGCTGATATCGAAACGGTGGAATACCGCCAACACGCCTCCACCATGTCAGCGGATGCCATCCTTGCTTGGGTTGATGTGGTCCTCAACATGACTTCATACTGCCGAGATACGAGCCGCGAAGACCTGCAGGTACTTGTTGGTTCCGACGGCAGTCTGCGGAAGGCAGGTACGAGCCATCTAGATTTGCTGAAAGCCGTCGGATGTGCGCCTGAAACAGTAGACCATTACACCAGAAGAGAATGTGACAAGTACCAGCGAAGCCTACGCCACGCGGAAGCCAACTCGGCGCAAGCCGCCAGCAAAGATCCCCTCGCTAGCCTGACACTCGTCAGCATTGCATTGAGCGTCTGCAATTGAAATGGTCCAAGGTGAAGCATCGGGTTGAAGAGAAGCTGCTCTTTGGTTGTTACGGACAGTTCCCACGCGCTATCGTCGATGGTATCGTGCCGCCGAACACCTCAGAAGAGGCGAGAGCCCGGATCACCACAGATTACTCTCAACAAGTCGACTCGTCTCCTTGGATAGCGTCAAGGTTCACCATGACAGACAGCAGGCCCGGGTCGTCCGGCAGCGACACTTCCTTCTTTCCTTCCTTCAGCCTAGGAACTCCCTTGACCAACAGCATGCTGCCAACGATGCACCTCAGCATCGCCAGTTCCAGCGGAGGCCCACGAAGAGTTTCCGAGCGAGACGGCGACGTATCTCCGGGACCACTGCTTGGATCACCGGTGATCCCGGTGGCCGACCAGCGTCGATCCCGCGGTCAAGGTCCCGCAGAGACGTCAACGCATCTCCAAGTGCCCGGCAGAGATCGCTCTGCATCGCGGCAACCATGAGGCTTGTTTGATGCCATGTTTTGATCTTTGGTTGATTTGCGAGCGGCCGGAATCCTCTCCCAACGGTAAACTGCCGCAGGCTTGGTCGTAGCGTTTTGCGAGTGCGATTGCATGGTCACCATGGTGTGTGACAAATAGTACCCATGCCGACGACGTGCAGTGGCCGTGTTCCATTTGTTCTTGTAGGTAGTCTTTCCTGTCCTGTTAGTTAGCTATGTACTCTGTGTATCTTGTTGATAACTCACCAAACTCGGCATTTCATACCTTCTCCCAAAGAACTGCTCGTCTCTCGTAGTAGTAGAATGGCGTTGGCAAAGAAAGAACCCAGGCATCAGGCTCTCACAGATGCCACACCCTCCCACTAGCCAGCCCAAGGTTGACAATACTAACCAACCCCTCACCCAAAATCAACCCCGACGCCAGCACAATCATCGGCGTCTCCTCTCTCCCCCTCCATCTCGTCCACCACCACATCAACAAGCCTCCCGCTGTGCGCGCAAGCGTAAAAGAGGGAGTATTGTACATGCCTACCGCAACAGCGATACCTCCTGGCACATACGGAACCCACCACGCACCCTTCGAGCCGTCCGGCTGCCGGCGAGACCCGCCGTAGATCCGCAAAGCGGTGATCAGAGCCCAGAGAATGGCTGCGCCAGCGGCAAAGGTAGGCGTGTGCGAGGGTAGTCCCGAGCCGGTCACCAGTCGCGCGGTGAAGATCCAGACGAAGCCGGTGGGGACCTGGAATAGACCGCCAGGGATCTTATAGACGTTAGTGTAGAGTTTGTAGACCGCCGCGCTTACCACAGCGCCAACGCCAGATCCGATAAGTTGGCCGTAGAACTGAGCTTTCGGACTTGCGCCCAGAAGATGCCCGGTCTTGAGATCTTGCAGCAGATCACCAGCTTGCAATGCGCCGGCCTCGCTAATTCCGCCCGCGAGCAAGTTGATGACTACTGCATTCTTTGAGTTCGTTGGTGTTACGAGCGCGAAGATCAATTGAGTGAGTTTGCTAATACCGCTGACGGGGTTCAAGTCGGTCTCGCCGAGAGCCCGTACACCCATGATGGAAAGCAGAAGGGCCAGTAGGAGGGCGAGGAGAGTAAGGCCGATGGAGATGATGCCAGCAAATGAATATTGAACGGCGAAGACGCAGAAGGCGAGGGTCAAGACGAGACCGACGAGAGTGGTTTTGACCCCGATCTGATGATGGGGCGGAGCATCGTAGTCTTCCTCGTCATCGAAGCCGGCGCTGGCAGATTTTGAAGTGCTGTTGGTGTTGGTCGTCGTGAGAGGATCGTTGAGATTTACAGGAGAATAGCCACGAGTAGCGGAGGACGTGAAATGAGCCACCGTGTGTTGGAGACCGTGTTGTCGGATACTGTTGATGATTTCGGGAGCATAGATGCGTGTGTACCAGATTGTCGGTCGTAGGATAAGCCATCCTAAGCTCACAATGGCATCTGCTAGCATGATAGCCAAGCTGATCCAGACAATCCAACCCTTAGATCCCGTGTTCCAGTCTCCAACATCTCCAGCTGCCCAGCCTTTGGACTTGGCCAGCGGCGATAAAACAGCCCAGCCAAGAACGGCACCGATGAACATATGGATCGTCGTTGCTGGTCCCATGATGATGCCTTGGCCGACGTACGCTGGGCTGGGATTGAGATTCCACAGCCACACATTAGACAGGTGGGTGCCCAGGATGGGAAGACTATGCAGTTGAGGGATGAAGTAGGTGAGAAGTGTCTGACAGAGTGAACATCAGCTTGCTTTGCTGCCAATACAAAGTATGAGATACGCACATAGACACCGCTGACACCGAACGAGTACATCAGCAGTCGGATCTGCTTCTGCCAGTCCTTCTTCATCCTGTCCTCGTTCTTCGACTGATTGAAATCGTCGCCCTCACTGTCTGTGTTGTTTCCAGAATCCTGCACTACTGCTGGAGAAACGTCGCCCATCAAGCGCTCTTCCTCGTCATCGTCAATACTGCTCCTTGCCTTCTTCGCCTTCTGTCTCTGCTCCATCTCACCCTCCGCGCCGCTCTTCTCACCACCGTGCAGCACTCCAATCATGAGCGCCGTAGCCGTCCCCGACGGAAATCGCAACTTCTCCCTCACAATCACTTCCTTCCTCAATGGCACCGCAAACACAACCCCAAAGAAGCACAGCCCGAGCGCCCACAATATCAGCTTCCCCAGCGGCAGCTGCAGTCCCCCAATCTCCCTTGCTGTCGCCAACGCACTCACAATGTCCGGATCTGTTGAAGCTGATTCTGGCGTCTCGTCCGGTTTCAACAGAAACTCCAACGCCGGCACCACACCGACGAATCCGCAGCCAAGCGGCATGGTCCCTACCGAGCCCGCGACCGTCTGGACCAGAACGTTTTCAACCTCACTGAACCCCTCCCCCCAGCCCAGCCTCTGAAACGTCTCGCCCATTCTGCACATCAGCGCTCGCAAGCCCTTGAAGTACGCGAAGCCGATTAAGGCGCTCGGCATGGCCATGCCAGAAATCCATCCTGTTTGCAATCCAAAGTAGGTATTAGAGAACGCTATCAGGACGCCGATGAGGAGGCCGAGGAAGAGGGCGCGGAAGGTGAATTGGGGCTGTTCGCTGCGCTTTGCGAGGAAGTCTGGGTCGGGTTCCTGGCCGATGGGCTCTTGGGCGATGCTGCGGGAGGTGGTGTAGTCCAGATCCTCGCCATTGTCGTCGCTGCTGTCGTCGTCGCGGAGGAGGTAGTGGTCCTCGGAGCCTCTGTCTGGCGCCATTGTGGGCGGTGCAGCAGAAGCACCAGCAAGAGACGCGCGGGAGGAGAAGAGAGGATGATATTGATGCCATATCTGAGCCAAATGACCGCATGCCGAGGCCGGCCGTTGTGAGCTTGGGCCACAGCTTATTCCCACCCCACCACCATATTTCACATCACAGACGACGTCGGACAGTTGAAGTCGATATACATCCAAACAATGACCGCCGAAGCAACAACAAAACTCCCCCCGGGCTGGTGGATCAGAACCCACGATGGCTCATTTGCTGGACCTCCGCCAATCCCACAGGACTACACCAACGACGACGATAGCGAAGTCGACGGCGTGGATGGCCAAAGCGTGGTAGACGACGAAGGTGGCCTCGACATCCGCCCCGACTCACCAGGCTGGGAGGACATGGAGGCCGACACCGAATCGCTGACCGTGCAGTGCCTACTTTGTCCGCAACAGTTCTCCTCGCCGAATCTTATGCTCGAGCACTGCAGCAGTAGCCATAACTTCGACTTCGTCAACGTCGTGCGATCGCGAGGCCTGGACTTCTATGGAGCGATTAAACTCGTCAACCTTGTTCGATCGCAGGTGCCTGGTTTGGCGAATCCGGATCAATTGGCGGTGGCATCGCTGGACTCGGACGATCTGCTCAAGCCTGTGCTGGAGAACGATGCGCTGCTGTTCAGTCTGGATGATGTGGTCGATTTTGAAGCTCTGGCTGAGCAGACGCAGGAGGAAGCGGCGGGCGTCGACAACGCTGGATGAGCTGGCGTGGCAGGAGCTTACGACTCATAAAGCATGAAGGCTTCGCCTACTGCGGTCATCATTTACGATCGCACGGCTGAAGAATAACCATGACCATGACCATTACCACTCGAGTTCGGAATGCCGACCTGAAATACTACAGCTTGTGCACCAGCCGCTGATGTCTGCTGTTCGGAGCAACACGCGACTGGTGATCGCAATCAGCGACACACCTTGTACAGGACACACTGAGCACGGGTGAAGCGGCGAGAGTGGTGTTCATAACCTCAACGAGCTCGCTTTGAACCGAGCAGTAGCACTGACCGGATCAGTGAGATTCGAGTTTGCAGGAGACGAGATAAGGGAAGCAAGTGGAAGTCTGAACAAACTTCCATAAGTTCAGCAGCAGCGGTCACAACATCCCCCCACCACCTCTCAACCCATGCTTCCAAAACTCCTCCCTCTCCGCCTCATGCACCCCCTTCACCCTCAGCACCGCCACCAAACTCGCACCCGCCCATGCTCCTAAAGTCTCCACACCCCTCACCTCCGTCTTCACCACCTCCGCCTTCCCCTTTCGCATCTCGCCCTCCACCTTCCTCGTAACGGGATCCTGCACATCGTCGTGGATTCGCTCCACATGCGGCACGCTCTCCTGCATCGGCATTTTTGAAGACGAGAACTGCACTTCCGGCGTTTGTCTGTTGGCGATAGCGGTGATGTTTGCGGAGCGTTCTTGTAGGATTTTGGCGTGGTGCGCGGTCGCGCTGCCGTAGCTGTGTACGTGATCCCAGCCGCGTTGCTCGATGAGAGAAGAAAGGTCTTGCAGCAAACGGGGCTTGAGACCTGGGATTGCTGAGAGGCCGCCGGTGATGATGATGCGAGAGGTGCAGAGTGCGCGGAGGTCGAGCGGGAGGGAGAGCAGGACGCGGTAGACCAGGTGAGTGATACTGAGGTCGTGGTCGTCGAAGTCGGTTGGTGAAGTTGAAGCCGTGGGCAAGAGCGTGTCTTCGACTGGTTTGGAGAGGCGGGTGAACGGAGTGTAAATGTGGCGCAGATCGTCAGGTGAGGGAGAATGGAGTTTGATGAGGCCCGAGGTATGGTCGCTGTTGTTCCCAGCTCTACACCATGCCATGCGGCGTGTGACTTCTTCAGCGTATTCAAAAGTCACGTCTGACTCATCTGCGTTGCCGCCCTGCTGTAACTGAGTCTTCACTTCTTCTTGCAATAACTTCGCCATTTCCCTTGTTAGCATCTTTCCAGCCCTCACACTCCGTCTCTGCGCAACTTCCTTGTACTCGCCCACAGCCGTCACCACAGTCTCCTCCCAGCCAAGCTCAACCACCAGACCATTTCTCAGTCCAGCGCCAACGCAAGCCAGCAATGGCGTGGTCAGCAGCACAACCGAAGGCGGCTGTGCGTGATGATTGAAAAGGACCTTCAACGCAATCTCCACCAATGGCGTCGGTAGTAACGACGGCAAAGCCAGCACGGCTTTCCTCGGCTTCGTGTCCAGCTGGAGATAGTCGATGTGCACTGTCCTCACAGCCCGCTCCAGCTTGTCCTCCACCAGGCCAAGATCTACCGCGCGCAAGTCGCTGCGATACAGCTCATGCTCCGAGCCCCAGTCGTCCTCGCTCTGCAGCTTCCGTCGCTTGCGTCGACATTCCGGACCACAAGCGCGGTAGTCGCCGACACTCCTTCCACTATCTGGAGTGAAGTGGTAAATGCATCGTGGCCTGCTCTCGCCCGCGAAGCCCGCAGAAAGGTGTTGCGAACCCAGCTCGTAGATGAGGTTTTCTTCCTGCTCCACACGGTACGAGCCTCCTGGGCTTCCGAATTGGCTGGAGATGCTGCGGTTGAGGAGGGGTGTTCGCGGGGAGTGGGGTGGTCCAGCATTGGCTCCAGCGAGGGCAGAAGTTGGTGGGCGGGTGCGGATGGCCGGGCGGTTGGAGAAGTAGTCGGCGGTGGAGGATGCCATGTTGGCAGAGCCTGAGAAGATTGCGTATGCGACAGCGTGCTGTATGGGCCTACATCTTGCTGGTTGATGTCGCTGTCCACTCACTAGTCAGCATCTCAATGCTACCAAGCTTCGCGGAGAAACAATCGGGCCGCTGGAGCTCGGACGGCATTTGAGAATTCTCATTTCTCGACAGCAGCTTTCAGCATCGCCAGTCGCATACCACGACATTATCTACCCCGACCATCCTGTAGACTCACATTACTAACTGCCGTAGTCTACGCGGCAGACTACCACCGGCATCATGACACCCTTTATCCTCACCGAGACGTCCGCCGGGTATGCGCTGCTCAAGGCAAAGGACAAGAAGCTGCTCAAGCGGGATGACCTGGCGAAGGATGCAGAGACGGCGGAGGGCATCAACGGGATGCTGAAGTTGAAGCAGTTCAGGAAGTTTGAGAGTGCGAGCGCGGCGCTCGAGGAGGCGGCTGCGCTCACGGAGGGAAAGGTGCGGTGGACACATGCCTCAAGACCAGACGACCAGGAAGGCTAACCAGCACCTACAGGTCACACCGATGCTTTCAGGCATGCTGAACGACTTGAAGGAGGAGAAGAAGATATCGCTCGCCGTCGCTGACCCCAAGCTCGGCAACGCGATCACCAAGATACCCGGCCTCCAAATTTCACCTGTCTCAGACTCGACGACCGCCGACCTCTACCGCGCCATCCGCGAACACCTCCCCTCCCTCATCCCAGGTCTCATGCCCGAGGAAATCAGCACCATGTCTCTCGGTCTCTCGCACAGCTTATCCAGACATAAGCTCAAGTTCAGCCCTGATAAGGTGGACACTATGATTATCCAGGCGATAGCGTTACTCGATGACCTCGACAAGGAACTGAACACGTATGCTATGCGAGTGAAGGAGTGGTATGGCTGGCATTTCCCGGAGATGGCGAGGATCATCAACGACAACCTAGCATATTCGAGGGTCATTCTTTCGGTGGGCATGAGGACGGCTTGCGCTACGACGGATCTCAGCGACATCCTTCCAGAGGAGATCGAGTCCGCGGTCAAGGCGGCTGCTGAGGTGTCCATGGGGACGGAGATCACTGAAGAGGACCTCGACAACATCCAGGCTTTGGCGGAGCAGGTCGTTGGCTTTACAGAGTACCGACAGCAGCTCTCATCCTACCTTACCTCGCGCATGCAGGCCATTGCACCAAATCTCACCACCCTCGTCGGCGAGCTTGTTGGCGCTCGGCTGATAGCACACGCTGGGTCCCTGATGAACCTCGCGAAGTCACCAGCATCTACAGTCCAGATCCTTGGCGCGGAGAAGGCTCTCTTCCGGGCTCTCAAGACGAAGCACGACACGCCAAAGTACGGTCTCATCTACCACGCCAGCCTGATCGGACAGGCATCCGGCAAGAACAAGGGCAAGATTGCGCGCATGCTGGCGACCAAAGCTACGCTTGGGCTTCGTGTCGACGCGCTCAGCGAGTGGGGCACGGCAGGCGAAGGCGCAGAAGAGGAGCCAACGGAGGAGGAGAAGGCCAGTGTCGGAATCAATGGACGCGCAATGCTGGAGAGGCGACTGAAAGCTTTGGAGGGCAAGCCACTAAGAGCAAATGCCGTAGCCATTGGACCGCAAGGGCAGAAGCAGCAGGTCCAGCCAGCCAAGTTCGATCTCAAGGAGGCGAGGAAGTACAACCCGGACGCCGATGGCATCTCACCCGACGCGCCAGCCGCGCAGCCCAATGGTGTTGCATCATCAAGCAAGAAGCGGAAGTTGGTGGAGGAGATGGACGTCGATGTCAACGTACCCGCGAAGAAGCCCTCCAAAATCGTGGCAGAGCCTGATGCAGATTCCTCCGAGGAAGATGACGAGAGCGAGGCACCGCAAGACGAGGGTGATGGCAAGCTTATCACGTCTACGAACGTCAACGGCACTGCTTCCCGCACGGAGGCGAACGGCCAAATACCGACACCAGCACAGACGCAAGCGAGCCAGCCAGGTTTGAAGCCGGAGGGGAAGGCCAGTAAGAAGGACAAGAAGAAGGACAAGGAGGGCGAGACGAAGGAGGAAAAGCGCGCACGGAAAGCCGAGAAGCTTGAGAAGAAGGCTAAGAAGGAGGCGAAGAGGTTAGCAGAGGCACAGGCAGGTGCTGGGGCGGAGAAGGAGAGCAAGAAGAAGAGGAAGGCTGATGACATGGACGGTGGGGAGAAGAAGAAAAAGAAGAAGGTCAAGGCTTGAGCGCTTTACGTCGAATTCACTGGCTTGTGCAGATGGCGTGCTGGTGGTATGACTATGCGGGCGTGTGGTGATTTGTCTTGCTGGCTGGGTGTTCGAGGCGTTCCTAAGGCCGCGGAGGACGAGCAGGCGCATGTCTGCTCTTTGCTGGCGGAACGGTGCTCGCTTTCACTGTTGATACGGGTGTGTAGCATATACAGTACGCCATATTCACATCGTTGACACTGCCACCCTTGTCTGGGTACCACTATTCTACTTCATTTGTACGTTGTGTGAAGCCTGAATATTCTTCCGGGTCAACGGGGATTGGAGAGCTTCTAGGATGAGCGAAAGTTTAGGGAATTGGGCTTCAGTGGGTTGCATTGAAGTATGCTTGGAGCTGACATTGCCGCAGATTGCCAATGATATAAAATGCAACCTCGTCGCCTCTCCCGACGATACTTTGCTATGGCTCTGAGCTCCCAGCTTTTAGCAAAGCAACATGCTGCCGGAGTCAACTCACTCTCTTACAACGCCAGTCCAGCCACCGCAATCAACCCAGCGCCCAGCAAGCCTCCGACACCCGTCGCCACCGGCGCAGCTCCCGTAGAACTCGACGAGGCACCACCAGCCGTCGCCGACGATGGCGAAGCACTGGTACCCGACGACGATCCACCATCCTCGCCCTTGAACCCCTCCAACGTCGTCCACGAAGCCTCAAAATTCGAGCTGGAATTCGTACACGCGGATCCGACCGTGTTGTTCGATCCTGCGACCCACTGCACAGCGGCGCACTACAGAAACCAACGTTAGCACCGACGCGTGTCAGACCGGAACGTGGAGAGAGACTCACCTGGTACAGAATCCCATCCGGCGAATTATCCACCACCTACAACACCCCCTTCCTCCCCTCCCACTCCCCCGGCGCGCTCAAAAACTCAAGACAGAAATCGCTCACCCCCGTCGTCTTCACCACCGGCACGATCTCGGTGAAATTCCACGGCGCTTCAGTAGCGACAGTGCCGCGGAAACTCCACTCGCCCATGGGGTGGACGTTTTGGATGAGGGTTTGGAAGCGGTCGACTTGGAGTGAGGGGGCGGACGCGAAGGAGGAGGGGGTGAAGCCGCCGCAGGGGGAGGTGGGTTCAGTGTCTTCGTCGAAGCCGGAGGAGGGGGGGTAGAGGAGGACGAAGTGGGCGGCTGTGAGGGTGGAGAGGGCCAGGGTGGTGAGGAGAGTGGGGAGAAGCATGTTTGTGGTGGTCCTGAGGTGTGCTTCCGTGTGGCGGATCGTTGGTCCTGAATGGGTTGGTTTTCTGACGAAGTGTTTTGCGGATGGTGTTGTGGAAGCAGGTTGAGGTTCGTTGTTGAACGAAAAGATCGAAGACAACCTGCATTCGAATTATCTTAGATCAACTCCTCTAATTTCACACGAGACGCTCCTTCCACAACAAGGCCTCGAAACCTTCTGGGCTCAAGCCATCAAGCCTTTTGATTGGCTGCTTGGCAAGCCTTGAGTCTGTATGCGCAAGTTTCTCACCACTTCGCTTCCCGATGTTAAAGATGCAGCAAAGGATGCGATAGTCGCGACGGTGATAGCATGGGTAGCGAAGGTCTAAACGGACCGTTTGGTGGTTTTGACGCCGGCATAGGGGCAACCCAGTGTGTTGATACTTCTCGCATAAGCAGCCTGGATGATCTGTGGTCATCAGCCTCTGTAGTGGCAGCAACTTGCACGCCCGCTTCGAGAACGACGACTTACTGGGTCTCATCTGATTATGAGGATGCGATCGCAAAGCTGCCGTCAGATATGATTTTCATCAGGAGACCTTCCTGCGTGGGCTGACTGTCATCTGTTCTAAAACATATAATCAATGATCGAAGAGACTGCGTGCCGCCCGAAGGACCAGCTGTTGTGTCATCACGCCGCCCAGGATGTGGCCGCAAGAAGCAAGACGGCCATAGATCTCTCTGCTTGGAGGAACTGCGCAGAAATGGCTTCTTCTCTCGCGGTCAGATGAATCGCAATTCTGATCCTCAGCGAACGTGGTGGCACCGCCTTCTGTGCTGGAGCGGAGAACGGTCGTTCATCATGACACGCGCCAGTGCCCGATCTCCCGTTGGCCAAAGGTCTCTAGATGACGACCAGAATCCCCTGAGCACCGGAAATGGATGAATCTGAGGTGTGAAATACATGTATGCAATGATGTCTTCCAGCCGTCGACGAGTTCATCTTTCACAGACAACTTTTGAGCCTACGCTGCCGTTTGTTCTCCCTGGTCTTGAAGCCCTGCAGGTCCGCCCAACATGTTCACACCCCTTCGCTTCTCTCAGTAGCGCGCTCAGGGCCATACCCTAGCTCTGCTGTTCGAGAAGTCAGCCCGTTGCTTATCCAAACCCCGTTGCACGGAGTGCTGAACTGACGTTGTGTTCCTTGCTTCGAATCGCTCACGACCATGCACCCTTTCTCGCCCAGCTCCGCGAGATGTTCATGTTCTTCTGTGTTCCTCTGGCGGTAGCGGTTTCCCGTTGAATCCCAACACCAATAACTGATCAATCCGATGCCCACACGCGTAATCACCTCGAAGACCCAGTCTCCCTCAATTACCTTGAAGCTTGAGTTGCCCTGGCCGCTCACTAAGCCCTTGCACCACAAAACAAACGTCCCCACAGATTCGCAAGCTAAGCAGATGTGCCCGAGATCCGTCCCAGCTTCCGCGTCGAGCGGACATGCAGGTGGAAGAGGAGGGCCCACGCCCAGTCCGAATGAGAGGTAAGTAGGGTTGCCAAAGCACATGTAGTATGTGCTGAGAAATTGCGAGAGTTTCATCCAGTGCGGGACCGTACTAATGGAGAGCCTTGAATTGATTGTTGTGTTGAATCGCCGGTCCAGTAATAGAAGTCGCCAGGCAGACCAACGCGAATGCTGAGCATAGGGTCGTTTGATAGGCGAGATAGGAGAGCGCGAACATTGTTGTGGCGATATGGGGGCGGCGTAGAGCGATGGACAGACGTCGTCTTTTGCAAGATTGTGACGAGAGCGGATTGAAGAACGAGGGGAAATTCGAGGGAAAGGCCACGACGATGTATGTCTGGTAAGATGTAGAAAATGAGAGCCGGGCAGCCTACCTCGCCAATGGTACGCTCATACGCCAACAGCCAGAGGGCCAATCGAAGGTCGCCTGTTGCAAATCAGTGGGCAGCCATGAACCCAGAAGTCCACGCTCGGAGTCCACCGTTCTTGACACCAAGCCATCACAAATTCGAAGGACCCGACCGGTTCCAGAAGAAATGTTGCGATATGAGGATGTGGTATTAGAGATGGTGCAGCGTCGGTGAGAACCCCTCGAGGCCTGGTGCGTGCCAAGCATCCCCTTGATCTTGCCGATGCTTCTCCCGCCCCCAACCTCTCCGCACCCCACTGGTGGAAGACTCCAGCACAGCAACACCTCCCTGTCTCGCGATGCGTTGCGTTCGACCTTTGCACCATCTGGAGCATCTTGATGCGTGGCATGTGGCATGCAAAGACGACCTCGCGATGCCCTACAAGCTGCCATACATGGTACACCCTCCCGGCACTTCTCCACGACCCGACAGGTTGGCGCGTAGTGCAACATCCTTGCCAACATCGCAACCGACTGCAGTAAAGACACCCATGGCTGCGAGTGGTGGACAAACCCAACACACGGTACTGAGCCTCTACGCCGCAAGCATGTCTGTTGTGTCCAACCACTGAAGCGAAAGGCCGTCGAGCAGGACAACTTTACACTAGGCTCCTTATCATTCGAAGCACCCCCGTCTGCAGGGACAACAAAGCTTACCGCAACCAGACCGGCTCCGCAACAATCCATGTCCAGTATACACTGGGGGCAATCTACGTCCAGCGAGCTACTGCAACCTCCTGCTACCCAGTCGATGCTTCTGCTGCATACTACCGTTGTACCCTCTCGAGTGCATTTCTTTTAGGTCTGCTCGCGTAGGCTTCAACCTAACTCTGCTTGTTGAAACTCGCAGCTCCCACCGAGCCCTCCAGCTGGTCGTACAGCAGCAAGCCATCCACTGGTGTAACTACCTCTTTCCTCTCTGTCACAACGTGTCCATCCATCATATCCTTTCTCTATTCCTTTATCATTTACTTGCGGTGTGTCTGTCTCAAGCTCTCGACCATGATGGATTCGAACCCAGGTCTTTCGCACGATGACGCCGACCGTGGCATCTCGGCCACAGGCTACGAGATGCAAGCCGGGGCGAAACCTAGCGATCATGTGCGAGTCCAAGAGACTAACGCCGAAACGCCCGAGTATAGCGGAGTCGACTACACCTGCGAGGACCAAGCAGACATGCGCCGGCTAGGCAAGAAACAAGAACTGCGTAGGAACTTCCGGTTTACCTCTATCCTAGGCTTCGTGTCCATTGCCATGGGTACCTGGGAAGTCATCTTGAGTGCCACCGCTGGAGGTCTGACCAACGGTGGCACCGGCGGTATGGTCTGGATGTTCGTGGGCAGCTACTTTTGCTTCGGAACAATCGTTCTGAGTCTCGCAGAGATGTCCAGTATGGCCCCGACTGCAGGCGGACAGTATCGTATGTCGTTCGCTTCGAGTCTCCGAGAGAACTTTGCTTACAACTCCGGCAGATTGGGCGAGCGAGTTCGCGCCGCGCAGCCAACAAAAGTTCATATCCTACATTTCCGGCTGGATGTCGACGCTGTCATGGCAGTGTGGCACTTGCTCCGGCATGTTTCTACTTGGGACACAAGTGCAAGGCCTCATTGCACTCACGCACGACTCGTACAGCGCACAGCCATGGCAGGGCTACCTCTTCGTCATCTTGATGGTGTCCATTGGCCTGACGTTCAATACGGTCCTGGCGAAACAGCTACCTTTGATTGAGGCCATCATCCTGATCTTCCACATCTTTGGATGGGCGACTGTGCTCATCGTGCTGTGGGTTCTGAGTCCGAAGAACAGCGCCCACCATGTCTTCACTAGCTTCGAAAACGAAGGTAGATGGTCATCGATCGGTTTGTCCATGCTGGTTGGACAGGTCACGTCAATTTACGGTCTGATTGGATCGGATGGAGCTGCGTGAGTTCACACGAGTCCTAGCGCGGCCCAAGCTGATGCCTTCAGATAGTCACATGGCGGAGGAGACCAAGAACGCCTCGATCATCGTGCCCCGATGCATGCTCTGGTCGTACATTCTCAACGGCTCCATGGGCTTCGTAATGCTAGTAACATACTGCTTCTGCCTGACAGACGTCCAAGCAGCGCTCGACCCCGAAATCAACCGCAGCGGCTTCCCATACATCTACGTCTTCCAGACCGGCACGGGCAGCATCGGCGGTGCGATCGGTCTGACTAGCATCATCCTCATCCTCGGGATCGCGGGCGCTACCTCCTTCTTCGCCACGACGTCACGGCAGACGTTCGCATTTGCTAGAGATAATGGACTTCCGGGATCTAAGTGGATTGGAAAGGTGCATCCGCGCCTCCTCGTCCCTTTGAACGCTATCCTGGTGACGTTTGGCTTTACTATTCTGCTGTCTTTGATCAACCTGGGGTCTACTTATGCCTTGTAAGCAGATCGTCACCATCATAAAGGAAGCACTCCTTCCAGCTAATCGCTCTCCCCCAGCAACGCAATCATCTCCCTCCAACTCCTCGCCCTCATGTCCACCTACGCCATCTCCATCGGCTGCCTAGCCCTCAAACGCCTCCGCAACGAACCACTCCCACCCTCGCGCTGGTCTCTCGGCAAATTCGGTCTTCCCGTTAATCTGTTCGCTTTCGCCTACTCTTGCTTCGCTGTCATCTATGTCTGTTTCCCAGTCACGACGCCAGTGGTGGTAAGCGAGAACATGAATTGGGCTATTGTCATGTTCGCGGGCGTGTTGGTTATTGCGTTGGTGTATTACTTTGTACACGGGCGGAAGGTGTATGAGGGGCCGGTTGTGTTTGTGAAGCCAGCGGAGGAGTAGGAAGGGTGGGGAGCCTTTTACTTCGAACTCTGGCAATTTACGGACGCTATGTGTTGAGGACTACAAGGACCTTCTTGGCTTTTCTTGGAATATCCTCGACTCTGTGCACAAGATGGTGAGGTCCTCCAGGGACGAGGCATGAAGTCGTTCAAGGTCGTTCATTGGCCGGCTCTATCCGCCGCTAGCTGGCGTCCATCAGGCGCTTGTTCATCAGCCTGAGGACTCTCATGCCTCCCACCAGCACTCTTTCACCTCGAGAATCGGCAGAACAGTTCGAATATCACGCCCCTCGACACCAGAGGGAGATATCACTTTGTAGGGTGTTTTGATTTCACTGCCAGTCAAGGTAGAAAACTCGAACGCCTTGTCAACCCCTTCCCGTTCTTCAGTCCTCAAGAATCTCCTTAACCTACACGAGGCATATGATTTCAACTGGTTTTGTGAACAGATGGTCTCATCCGGCTTTGTACTGATGTCGAAGTCTCTCCTAAGCAAACCGGCGACACTCACTCTGTCGACGTTTCTGATTTCGAGAAAACCACGTGATTTGAGCAAGTTTGAGCAAAATGGACAATCGATTGGAAGGCGCTGTCAGCTTCAACGTCAAGACTTCTGAAGCATTCTGGCATGCGTGTCGTCTTGTTGAGAGGAGTCCACCAAGGAACGGTACCAGCCACCACGAGCCGACACATCCCACTTTACTGGGCCATTGTGGACGTCTACAGAGTTTAAGTACGCCGGCTCTGGCTACTCGGACGCCTTCTAACAAGTACCTGACCTAGAGCGCCTTCTTTCGAGGTGCGCTGACCTCCGCGGACGCTGTCGTGCTCCCAGTTTTAAGCAAACAACAGGCCATCACGATGTCTATGTCCATGGACATGGACATGAGCAGCTCTGGGCCTTTTAAAGCAACGAACCAGAACACTGCTCTTGGATATTGGTACGTCAAGCCAGCCATCTGAACGCCGCATTTTGAAGCACAGTACAGAGCTTTCGTTGTTCAACAACTTGTTCAAATGTCCAAGACGTCAGCTGACCATTCCCTCCAACACCAGGTATGCAATAGCCGGTGTGATCGGCCTCCTCACTTGCATCAGAATACTCCGAGCTCTGGAGAGCCGGCGGAGACGGAAGACTCAGCAGCCATCTCATCCTCAAGGCGTGCTGCAGCAGAGCTATGCCACAATCGCTGCTTCCTTACGAGAATTGTCGTACCCTCAGCCCATCTTCTTCACAGGCCGACTAAGCAAACACTTCACGCCATTACCTGTCGGGAGATGGCTCATCCTCGTAATCTATTGGACGATGCTGCTATGCTTCCTCTGGTCAGACACGATTGTCTCCCCAGACAGCCCGATGTACGCCTACAAATGGGAGAAAGTCGGCTTCCGCGCTGCCTGGGTTTCGGTCGCCCAAATACCCTTCATCTACCTGCTGTCGTGCAAATTCAACCCCATCACCCTCCTAACAGGCATATCCTACGAGCGTTTCAACTGGCTGCATCGATGGGCAGCTCGAACGGTCTTTCTCACAGTGGCGGTGCACTGGTCGTTCTTCTACACCGAGTGGTCGCTCGCCAATTACGTCAAGCTGGAGTTCGAGATGATGCCGATGGTCAAGTATGGCTTTGGCGCTTGGTCTGTCATCGGCTGGATGATCCTTTCAGGTTTCGGATTCGTCCGGCATTTGAGTTATGAGGTCTTCGTGGCACAGCACATTTGCGCTGCTGCGACTCTGCTGTGGCTATTGTATGTTCATGTGCCGGCTTATGCACGATACAACCTCTACATGGCGATGGGGTTTATTGGCTTTGACTGGGGATCACGTATCGTCTGGACATTGCTGCGAAACACCCATCTGCTCGATCATGGCTGCAAAGGTGCACTAGGCTATGCAGCCAGCTTGGAGGCACTGCCGGGCGACATGGTCCGCATCACGATCGAGAATGCCGGGTTCAAATGGGGAGCCGGCCAACACGTCTACATCGCCATCCCCAGGTTGAGGCCTTTCGGGCTGCACCCTTTCACGATTGCTACTGCCTGCCAGCGTGGCAATGGAGAGCTGACTAGTCCATTGACGATGGTTGTCAAGGCACATTCTGGCTATTCGCGAGCCCTACATCGTGCCGCGCTACGAGAAGGTGATCGCACCTATCGTACCTTCTTAACTGGACCTTGGGGCTCGCCTCCGGATCTCTACCCTTACGACTCGGTCGTACTGATTGCTTGCTCGAGCGGAGCATCCTTCACCACTCCGCTCGTGCAAGAACTTGTTCGGCGACCGGCCTGCGTGCGCAATGTTGTACTGCATTGGATCGTCCGATCTGAAGAACATTTCTCCTGGTACAAGAGTGAGCTGCAAGCCCTGGCAGAGGCTACGCAAAGTGGCTCACTGAGCCTGCAGATAGTGGTGCATGTCACGAACCCCTCGCATTCGACAGATTCCATAGCGCCGGATGAAGAGCGGAAGATGACAGACTCAAGCAAAATCTCCGCGGTAGATTCGGAGTCCGACACATCTTCCAGCATGGGGAGTTTGTCGACACTCTTGGAAGGCAAGAGGGATCGATTCTCGTCCACTTTGTCGATGAGATCTGGAAGTCGCCCTTCCGTCGAGTCTATGATCAGACCAATGGTTGAAGCTGCGCTGAGCGAGACGGCGGTGGTTGTCTGCGGAGGAGTATCTATCACCGCTCAGGCCCGGACATTTGTGGCGGCACTGTCAGACGAAAGGGCAGTCCACAAGGGCTCTGGTGCGCAAGGCATCTACCTATTTTCGGAAACGTACGGTTGGTAGAGTGAGAAAACAACCACGTCGGCCTTGTTCCGCCCCGCCATCCCCAAAGAAGGCAGTAGTGGGAACGACCAATCAGAAGGCTACAAATGCAGCGATCGAAAGAGGCATGGCGTCGATTTTTGGTTCAAAAGCAGTTTGTCAGAAGCTGTCATCACCGCAAAAGCGCCGGTCATCGGTGAAGAAGCATCGAGGCTACATCTCGAACCAGCTCGAGTGTATGCTACCATCAGTATAAAGAGCTGTGGTTCTGATCATTGAGGGACGTTAATGTCTACCAAAGAAAGCAACAGCGTAACGAAGACCTTCCATCTCTCTTCAAAGACAATCGCGACTCTCATTGCACTCCTCGCACTCACACTGGCTTTCTTTACTCCCTTGAGATCTACTCTCTCGAAGTCACTTACCCGAGTTCCTCCAGCGGCACTGACGACAAAAACACGCGCAATGGCAACAACAGCCTCCTCGAACGGCCAAACAAACGGCACATCCTCTCTCAAAATCACCAAACGCCCATGGAACGCCCGTGGCCACGGAGACCACGGCTGGCTATACACCTTTCACACCTTTGCCTTCGCCGGCTACTACGACCCTCAGAACTCTGAGTTCGGCCCTCTGCGCGTCATCAACGAAGACCGCGTCGAGAAAGGCACAGGTTTTGGCACGCACAGTCACGCCGAGTTCCTCATCTGGTCCTACATCGTCTCCGGCGAGCTCGAGCACAAAGACAGCATGGGCAACCTGGAGAACTTGAGGAGAGGGGAGGTGCAGTTCACGAGTGCTGGGACGGGGATCAGGCATTCGGAGTATAACCGCAATAAGAAGGAAGATGTGCATTTCCTCCAGATATGGGCAAAGCCTAACGTTCGCGGCTTGACGCCTTCATACAAGACGCGCAAATTCACGGATGAGATGAAGCAGGATAAACTCGTACGGATCATGGAGTCGACGGAGCGGCATTCGGGGAAGGACGGTGAGACGGAGTCGATCCCTATGCACTCGGATGTTTCGATGAGCGCGAGTATACTGGCGCCGGGGAAGAGCGTAACGCATGAGCTTGTGGCGGAGGGGGAGCGGAATGTGTATCTGCATGTTGTGATGACGGATCGTACGCAGCCGAAAAGCGGGGGTTCGAAGATTCGTGTCGGGGATGTGGAGTTGGGGGAGGGCGATGGGGCGTATGTGAGGGGTGCGAAGGGGCCGGGGAAGATTGAGGTGGAGAGCGTTGGGGAGCGCCAGGCGGAATTCCTCCTTTTCGATATGGGGAAGTAGAAGCGGTCTAATTAGTATAGATAGTAAAGATTGATGGAGGAGTAGGTAACACCTCTGAGCCCAGATGTTGCTGATCTCGTCTTGTCTTAGCTTTACCTTCAGTTGCGTGGATGCAACTTCGATCCCGAACGGCATCTATACTATATGTTCTTTGCCAGATGGGGGCCAAGTAGGGGGTTGCTCGAGCTTTGTTGCGCACTTGCGAGGTCATGGGGAGGCGGTCCGTCTTCGTCACGAGCGGCCCTTTTGTCTGCTCGGGAGTCGTAGTGTCGGATGCGTAATCAAGTCTATCGCTGATACAACTTCATCGTGTGCCAGCAGACCGTGAGCCAGATGTATCTGTGGCACACTGCAAGCCACGAGGCGAGGTCACGACGGGACACTGGGTACATCAATCGGCGCCGTCTTGAACCGCACCCCCAACTCCAATGCAATGGCTAGACAGATCTCCCTGTTGGCTTCCACCTCCCGCCGATCAACCCCATTCATCAGCATCCCAATCATCTGATTCCGCACCTGCACTTGACAGTCCATCCCGATCAGCGCGGCGACAATGGTCTGGCCCGTCTCGCGGTACTCCAGGATATCCGGGAAAGAGAAGATCTTGCCGTAGAACAGCTCGCGGACGACGTATGTGTAGTCTGGCGAAGCATCGACGGTCTTGGACGGGTCGAAGAGTGGATTGCCGCCGTAGATCTTCTGGTGCAGCGCTCGGCCTCGCTCGACGGTGATGGCATCCGTGTCGTTGGCTCGGTGGAAACGGGTGTCTTTGAGGTGTTTTGGGGTGGCTGTGGCTAGAGCTCGTATTGCATTGCCAGTCTACGGGGTGTGTTTGTTAGGCTTAAGGTATTCAAATAGGACTTCTATCACTTACCCGGCAAGCTCCCACGATCCCCGAAGCTTTCGTGAGCGCTTCGCGGAGTGCTTGGGAAGCTTTGGAATGGTCGGTTTCAGGCAGATGCTGTGAGAGCAGTTGCTCATATACATGTGGTATCTCTTCTGGATAGTTAAGTGCTCCCAGGCATACGATTGCCGATAGGTACCATCGAAAGCCGGGCAGTTCTGCGCCTTTGTGGGTCAAAGCCGCCACGAATTCATCAGTGAGCAGAGACATGACAGTGAAGACCTGTAGTGGTGCGATCAACCAAAGACTGGGTTAGTAGGGACCACAGGCGTTTTGACTTGCTTCCAGTCCCCGGTATATGCGCCGATCCAGGAGCAATGCGTGCGGACATGCAAAGCCGCCACCAGATTCCAATCTTCTCTGAGTGCTTCTTTTAAACCGCTTGGAGTGCCTTCACAACAGATTAAGCCCTACCGGTGGTCGAGACCACGCCAAATGACGGGGATCCGACTCCAGCACAGAAGCTCAGTTTCGATGCTTGGAAGTTTTCTGTATGTACATATATGCCACGAGGCTCTCGCTCATCGTCGTTCGACTGCCTACTAATACAGTGCAAAGATGCGTGCGTTGTGCAACGTCCAGACAACACGATAGTGCAATATCAGGGTTGGTAAGAGGCCCGTGTCGTCCACATTCGGCGTCAAGATGTTAAAACATCTGACTGACGATGAGCTTGCGCTTGAGTCTGCTGTTTGGTCTTCCAAGGAGTGCCATCCACTTCGAGCATTGAGTAGAGAGTCAAGAGAGTTTTGGAGAGATATGGTAGACTCAAGAAATGTTTGATACTCTAGGCGCACAGACATTGTGTCATTCCGTCTCGTCTTCAACTTCACCTCCTTGACTTCACCTGTCTCGACTATCGTCTCGTACATACAAACAAGACAGTCGCCGCTGAGAGTATACGATCGCCCTTGCAGCGGTGTCACTTTCGGACACTCCTTCTCCTTTTCGATACCTTCTCGCGATCTTGTACGCCTGGAGACGCGAGTGATGGCCTGGCTGGAAATCCTGCACTCCAACTCCAGCCACCGATTGGCTTGCCACAACCTCACCGGTGAATGAATCTAGTTCAAAGGACTGCACTCACCGGCATTACCTGCACCACATGACACATCTTCAGGACGATGTACAGTTTGACCAGGGCAGCGGTGACCCATACGAACCTGCGCCACCCCAGCTGTGCCTGCCCCACGCATGCTCTAGCCTGGCAGGAGACGCCCTCATGCACATGCAGCTGCGAGCTAATGTGGAAGATGCATACGCGCTGCTGGCAGGCAGGCAGACACGACCTCTATGCAAGCTAAGGTAGCAGGCACATCAGCCTCGAGGTAGGTCGAGTCACCGCGTTGAACAGGTCTACTTAACCACGCACACATCTCTCATTTCCCATTCCTCTTAAGACATCTTTCGTGTTCTGTACCACCATCAGTCTGTCTCATTCCTTGAAGAACATCTGTCTCCACGTGCCGTTGCCTGAGACGTCGTTCACTGGTGCGTGTGACATATGCTTGCTGCAGCATGAGCAATCAACAGTCCAGCAGCTTCTATTCAGAACCGCAGCAACCTCAAACACAGTCTTCGAGTACGAGCGGAGACTCTGCGTTGTCTACTCCGTCCTCAACATCCTCATCCACTCAGCACCGTGCCAGCGTTCAATTTGCACACCTGAGCTCCGAACACAAAGACACCATGGACGACAAGCCAGCAAACCAAGATTCCGCGCCTTCAGACAGGCAGGAACGCGAAGAGCCTACGGCTACCACCGAGACGAAGCCTAAATCTAGCGACGCGAAGCTAACGTGCAAGAAGAAGGGCAAATGCAAGAAGCACGACCATGATGAAGATGGGCAGGCGAAGAAGAGCAAGAAGAAGTCCAAGAGCGACAAGTCTGTGGCTTCTGATTCGAGTGACGACAGTTCAGAGGACTCTTCGGACTCAGACTCAAGCTCAGAGGAGGAGACGCCCAAGAAGCGTCGGTCAACGTCAGCCAACAAGGGCAAAGGCAAGAAAGGTCGCAGGAAGAGCAAGAAGATCGTCGAGGACAGTGACACCGAGAGCGAGATTGAATATGAAGAGGAGGAGGACGTAGAGTCAGCGGAGGACGAGCTTGATCCGCTATCTGGAGGGGCGTCGGACTCGGCTCTGAAGGTGTCATTGCTGGAGCAGCAGCTGGCTGCGCTGAAGCGCCAGATGCTTGGTGGAGGCAAGCAGAAAGCTAAGAAGGCCAAGGCAAAGACACCTAAGAGCAAGTCAAAGCCCGGCAAGGGCAGCTTCTCGACGAAATTCAAGCGGGTCGACCAGCTGTGGGATACGAACCTGCATCAGTTCAAGATGAAGGAGTCGGCGGAGGAGGATGAGTCTGAGTTTGCTGACTATGCATTTCTTGTGCGGAGGACGTTCGATTGGGAAAACAAGTACCGCGATACTGTCGTGGACATCAAGTCGAAGCTGCTGCGTAGCGCGTTGTGGGACGTGCTGAAGGACTGCAAGAGCGTCAGCCTGGAGGCCGAAGAGCCCACCGTCGATCCGAATATCCTCTTCCTGTACCTTGAGGAGCTTCGCACGCACTACAAGAAGACCGTGAAGGCGAAGGTCAAGGCGGAGAAGAAGCGGAAGGTCGCGAAGAAGCTCGAGCAGTCCCGGCAACTTCTGAAGATCTTCGTCCGGTACCTCGACGAGGACTACGCGGACATCAAGAAGACGCTGTACCCGTTGCTCAAAGCCGGCAACATCACTTTCGACTTGCTCTGGGCTTTGTACAAGCCCAATGAGGTCGCGGTGACTTCCTGCTACGGCAGCTGGGAGGAGCCGCGATGCTTCAAGGTAGAATATGCGAACAAGTGCGCCTCCATGACGCGGGGTGAGTGGTACTGCATTGAGGGGCGCTACTTGGAGTATGATGGCAAGGGCTTTGGGTACGGTGACTTTGAGGTCGACGTTGAAGCCTTCAAGGGCCCGCGCAGGATCTCGAGTCTCGCTACCTACCCTCTGAAGTATCATGCCGAGCCTGAGGCGGTCAAGAAGCAGATCATTGCGCGAGGTGAGAAGTTTGTCGGCATGGAGGGCATGCACTACAAATTCCACAAGGGCATGGCGTTTCACAAGAAGAAGAAGCAGGTGCTGAAGATCAACGTCAACGGCCGTGTCATGCTGGATCCTGCAACGTTCCGACGTGTCAACCCCAACTACCCCATCTCGTGGATCAAGCCGAAGAACGACGACGATGACCTCTTCAACATGGACAGCGATGGTTCGGACGACGACTGCTGCTGCGGCTCGGACTCCGATGACGAGGCGGCGGCGACGAGCGATCGAAGGGAGCTGCAGAAGTCTCTCGATGGCGACGACAAGCCAAAGTACAAGTACAAGTGGTCTGAGAACTCACGCGGAGACACCGTCTTCGTGAGAGTGGAGGTCGATGCCGACGGCGACCCTATCCCTCAGCAGCACGTCGACAAGCTGGCCGAAACCGCCGATGCCCGCAAGCACACCTTTACGGAAGATGAGCTTCTGTTGACATCGCCGGTGATCCTTGGCTTTGCTTTCGGCGAGAAGCTTTGGCTGGAATTCACCATCTCCGGCGTGCACGACATCACCTACAACGAGAATGCTTTCGAATCTCTCGTTTTGCCTCCCAACCAGAAGTCCATAGTCCGGGCACTCGTTGAATCGCATAAGTCTCACGGCGCGAAGACCATCGACGATGTTGTCGTAGGCAAAGGCAAAGGCCTCGTCGCCGTCCTCCACGGTCCTCCTGGCACCGGCAAGACTCTCACCGCCGAAGGCATCAGTGAGCTCCTCAAATGCCCGCTCTACATGGTCTCCGCCGGCGAGCTCGGCACCGACCCCGGCCGCCTCGAACACCAGCTCCAACAAATCCTCGACATCGCCCATACCTGGGGCGCTGTCCTTCTGCTCGACGAAGCGGACGTCTTCCTCGAGAAGCGCGAAGTCCACGACATCCACCGCAACGCTCTCGTCTCCATCTTCCTCCGCCTGCTGGAGTACTTCCAGGGCATCCTCTTCCTCACCACCAACCGCGTCGAGACGTTTGACGACGCCTTCCAGTCCCGAATCCACGTCGCGCTGCGTTACGGCGAGCTCACGCACAAAGCGAAGAAGGCCGTGTGGCGGATGTTCCTGGACCTGGTGCGGAAAGTGGAAGGGATGGAGGTGGCGCATATCACGGACGAGCAGATTGATATCTTGAGCAGGAACCAGCTGAATGGTCGGCAGATCAAGAATTTGGTCCGCACGGCGCAGGCGCTGGCGTTGAATGAGGGGGAGAGTTTGACGCTGGAGCATATTAAGCGTGTCATTGCAGTTGCGGAGTCGTTCGACCGCGATTTGCGGGGTGGTACTGGGTATGTGGATGCTATGAGGAGTTATACTTAGGGTTGTGTGGGAGCTGGGGAAGGCGAGGTTGGTTACAGTACAGGGGACACCGTCACTCTCCACTCTTGTGCGATCACTTGGTCTGTTTGAGCTGAAGCACAAAATCTAGGTAGCTGTCCGATGTGCAGATGAATACACAGTCATGAAAAGCTGTCAACTCAGCTTGCCTCCCTCATTCGTGACAGCCAGTCCCCTCCAGCAAGGTGCTTCTTCCTCTCCGTCAACGTTACACCGTGTGCAGCTTACACAACAGCTCGATGCAAGGCACATGTACATGTACGAAAGAGAGGTACATCTAGCCTCCAAGATTCAACTCCTGCTGTCGTCAATCACTCAAGTGAACTTGAGCCCAATTCCGCCGCTTAAACCAGTCTTTCACAACACCATGCTGTTGCTCACCAAACCATCCGCTGCTCCCCTCCTCTTTCTCGCCACAGCCCAAGCTGCACAACGCACCCCAGCCCCATCACCATGTCCAGACGGCGAATACACACTCTCCGCCCCCGGAATCACAGCCTCCTTCATCCCCTACGGCGCCTCCCTCACAAACCTCTACCTCCCCTCCGCACACAACACCACTCTCGACGTCGTCCTCGGCTTCGACAACGCCTCCACTTACTCCCGCAGCGCCTGGCATCCGCATCTCACCGGCGTGCCTTGGCGGTACGCCAATAGGATCCGTAACGGCACCTTCTCCATCGATGGCGAGACGTTCCATACGGACCTCAATCATAACAGGGGCCTCGACACTCTGCACGGCGGAGGAGAGGGGTGGGATTGGCGGATCTGGGACGTCGTCTCCCACACCACCGACTCCATCACCTTCTCCCTCGTCGACCCAGACAGCAAAGAAGGTTTCCCCGGCGAAGTCGTCGCGGAAGTCACGTACCGCTTAACGCCACATCAATGGCACATCCGCATGACCGCCCGCGCAACGGAGGTCAAGACCCCGGTGATGCTGACGTCGCATACGTACTGGAATTTAGACGGGTGGCGGAACACGGGGTCGGCAGGTTTGGTCGGGGAGCATGAGTTGCGGATGTCGTGGGCAGGGCGGAGGGTGGGGGTGGATGGGATTTTGGTTCCGACTGGGGAGATCCTTCAGAATGAGGAGGGAGGGGTGTTTGACTTTTGGTCGGCGCCTAAGCAGATCGGGCAGGATCTTGGATCTGATGGGTTGGAAGGGGCGTGTGGGACTGGGTGTAAGGGGTACGATACCTGCTTCATCTTCTCCGGCTCAGTAGGCTGCGACGACGGCAACTGGCGAGAGAGGGCTGTCGCGACGTTGAAGAGTCCCTGGTCTGGCTGCCAGATGGACGTGTACACGAACCAGCAGGCGCTGCAGGTGTATTCTTGCAATAACATGAACGGGACGTTTCCGCTCATGGAGACGCAGGGGTTCTTTGAGGATGCTGAGAGGCCACGGACGGTGCAGAAGTATGGGTGTGTGGTGCTCGAGGTGGAGGATTGGATCGATGGGATTAATCATCCGGGGTGGGGAAGGGAGGGGAGGCAGGTGTTTGGGCCGGGGGAGGGGGGTATGTGCTTCAGGCGGTGTATGATTTTTCGTTGGATCGGGAGGTGAGGGACCATTATGGATGCGGACGGAAGTGAGGATGGCCTGGACTGTCGTTTCGATACACAAGCATCCGTAGCTTGAAGTCGTCTGCAAGGATCCAGGCATTTGCCGTACTCGCATCGTCCGCTTTCAGTGCAACGTCTTTCCTGGCTTCTCACATCCATGACATCGTTCCGCAACTCACTCACAGCATGACGACATCTTCAATCTCCCCTCAGCGTCCCGCAGAGAACGCTTCAAGCCCCCTCATCCATCCCCTCCCCCTCCCCCTCACCACCAGCCTCCCCCTCCACCCCCTCCTTCGCCTTAAACATCTCCTGCGCAAACACCATCAACTTCTTATACTGCCTATTCAACGCATCCCCCTTATACCGCTCCGCGCCCTTGCTCACCATCCTCTCGGCAATCTGGCCCCACTTCTCGCGCTCAAACTCCGCTTCGACCTCCTGCTTGGCTTCAATGAGCTTGGGGTTGTCCGACTCGCGGATGACGACGAAGTTGGACTTGAGACGCCTGATCACCAAGAACAGGACTGAAGTTAGTGGATGTGGTGGGGAAGGAAGGGGGAAAGGGCGCATACGAATAGCGGTTCGGCAGGGTAGAGTAAGCGGTGGCGTCCCCGACCTTCTCCTCCCAGGCCTTGCGGATGTCGGTCCAGGAGGCCCCGCTGTCGCGCATGTCGATGAGCATTTTGTCGTGCTCTTCGCAGAGGTCGTAGCTGGTGGCGAGGGCTTTGGACTTGTTCGGGGCTTTGGTCGGGGCCTGTCAAACCATGTCAGTAAGTGTGGACATGTGACGTGCGACAAAGATGGAAGGGGAGAGGCTTACCTTGCGCTGGCGCGGCTTGGGGGTGCCTTTGGCCTTCTTAGCTGGGGTGGCGACGTCGGCTTCGTAGCTATCGTCGGAGGCGGCGGCGGCTAGGGTCTTGCGCTTCTGGTGGGTTGTGGTTTAGCTTTTGTAGGTAGTCGTGCAGTGGTTAACTGACCTTCGCAGCAGTCTTCGGCGTGGCTGGCGTAGCTGGTGGTCCCATCACAACACCGGCTATCGGGCTGTCTTGAGTCTGCGCCATCTCCGTCGGGTGTGGGTTTGACTGGGGTGTGTAGAGCTGCTCGGCTTCGTCCATGATGGAGGAGTTTTCGATGTCAAATGGCGGTGTGAATTGTGTGCCGAGGTTGAGGACGAGTGAATAGTTATGTTGAGTGTGATGGACGTATTGTTTCAGAAGTATGAGTAATTTGAAACTTACGTGATGTCGTCACTGGAAAACATCCGCATGTGAAGATTAACTAGTTACACAAGGGTCATGTGACGGATTTCGAACCAACCTCACATCAAGCGGCCAATCAGCTTCTACTTCCTCCGTTGGATACCTGTACAGCAGCAGCAGTAGCGTGTGTGAGTTTCAGTATATCGTTCTCACATGGTGGCAGAGCTGGAAGGTCGAACACTGCTCGCCGCCCGTCCTGGCATGGCGTGACGGCTCTTTGACCACTGGGCTGTGGTAGACGTGTCGTCTCTTTGCGTCTCAATCAAGATACATATCATTCTTCAAATTCCGCAGATTCTGCAAGAAACCATACCCACCCTCGCTTCCGGCACGTGAAGAGTCCGGATTGCCATACCGATAGTCCATACCTCTCGAAGGCGACGGATTAGGTTTCCTACTCCCAGCAGCCTGACCAAGCGCCTTCTGCCTCTCCTCGACCGGCTTCTGTAAACTTTCCACCAGCTTCAGGCGAGCCTTTTCTTCTGCAGTGCCCTTCCACACCTCCGCCAGCTGTCTGAGCTCGTCTATCCGTGCTGAAGCTGTTTCAAGACCTTCTGCATTGTTGCCTGGGCCTAAGAGGTCGTTGATTTCGGTACGCAGCTTTTCGACGTAAGCTTTGCCTTTCTCTTCTCGGCTTCGAGAGTCATCGCCAGAGTCGGGTGCAGAAACAGAGATCAGGGAGGAGGTCAAGGAGAGGTCTGAAGGCGCTAGAGGCCACTGCATTGCTTCGCCGAAGATTTTGATGACGGAGTCGAGTCTTTCTCGGACTGCTGTCAAAGTCTTGAGCTGGGTTAGATATTCTGGCTCCGCATCCTGGCCGGTCTGTGCAGTTACAGCAGTGTCCCCATCCACTTCGCCAGTTTCGGCGGCATTGTCCTCAGCATGGGTCTTGGTAAAGACCTCTATATCCTTCTTCAGCCCGTTGTCCAGCGAGTCTGTCAAGCCTATCGTTTCTCCCCGCAACACCTCGACTTCGTACGCCAGTCTCCCTCCGCTCCGTAGTATCTCATCGGTCAACTGTGTGAGGGCATTCGATAGACGCGTTGTCTGAGCGTTCAGCCTCGTGAGCAGGCCTTGGATCTGCGAGGAAAGTTCGGGTAGTGGGACTGCGCGTGTGGCCGTTGAAGTATTCCTCGATATGGATGAGGTTGATAGCGCGGGTAAAGTGTTGTTCAGGTAGTCAACTGGATCGAAGTCTGGCTGCAGAAATGGCTGAACGGTGCTGTCGGAGACGTGGGAGGACCTCGCTTCTGTACTTGGGACTGTCAGAGTGACTGCCATTGCGTATATGCGTCTCTTTCTGCATGCTGTTCAAACGACCTGTCGTCTCAATGTCTCCATTCGCGCTAGTAGATTGGTCAGCCAATCAGAGGGACGGCGATTCAAAGGCTCAAAGTGACCTTGCTGCCTGCACCCAGACCAAGATCATGACACGGTGAGAAGTCACTCGATCGTCTGCATTGCTTCGCCTCTCAGAAAGACGTTCTTGGTGTCGTGACTTTCGTTGATAGTTCAAGAGTGGTGGTAGGTGGCAGAAAGCAGCGCGACACGTTCCTCGAGTGAAGGAGGCCGCCAGCACATAAGAGGAGGCACCTTGACCTCTGTGCTACCGATCCTTCATGCCAGCGCCACACCCAGACTTCCATTCACTCATTACCTGCACCTTCACGTGGACTGGCGTATTCGTCTAAGGCAGCAACCCGCTTTTCTCCAGCCCTTATTTCACCCGGCAGCACCACCGCCTTCCTTACTGATCTCGCAGCCTTACACCGGTGAAGCAACCTCACCTCATACACAGCTGCAACCTTCGCAGCAGCACCAGCTCGCTCCGCCTTGTTCTCACTTAAACATACATCACCAGCGGCCACCGGCGGCACACTACACACAGCATGCCTCGCCGCCAGTACGTTGCGGACCTTCAACAGGCGCAGTCAGACCTCCTCCCCGCTGGCATACATGACCTTCAGACAGGTGAGGACGACGGCCAGTTCGAGTTCCTCTTCTCCAACGGCGACCCTTCAAGCGCCATCAAAGTCACCGCTCTCATACCCGAGCTCAGCGACTACCCCAAATCCCACGAATACATGATCTTCAGTGGCGAAGATGCACCACCTCACATCGCGAAAGCTCTCCAGAATGTGCGGCGCACCAACGGCAAGACGGTCTTCGAGCTCCTCGACATCGTCTCTGTCACGCTGGAGAAGCTCTCGGCGGATCCTGACGGCGACACTGAGATGCCAGAGTCGCAGCTGGACTATGAAGACCAGTCAGAGGAGGAGAACGATTTTGATGATGATGACATTTACGACAGTGACCACGAAGCCTTCCAGAACGGTACTACAGAGACTATGTCAGGCGCCAAATCCTCCTCTGGTGCCAGCATGAAGCCAGCGGACAGGGCGTTCCGTGCGCGTCTCAGATCCGATCTCCGCTTAGCAAAGGAGGCTGGATTCAAGGTTGGTATTCTCGGTCATGCACTCGACGGCTTCAACGCCTTCGTCACTCTCTCCATCCGCATCTCGAAGCTCGGAATCTCGGAGGAAGCCATGGAAGCGTGGCAAGTCACTGCTTCAGACTACCTCATCCTGATCTTGCAATTCCCGAACGGCTACAAGACCAACGAAGAGCTGCAAGGCTTCGACAGCATCCGCCTTCAATCGAATATTGGCATTCGCGTGTGTGCTGGCAAGTCGTACAAGCCTACGCTGCAGGAGGCCATCAAGGCTTTCACCATCATCAAGAAGAACGCTCGCGACAGTCTGTTCACCAGCGACCTTCCAAAGCCAGAAGAAGAAGTTGCAGAGAGCTCGATCAAGGAGACCTTCATCTCCAAGCCACTGAACGGGCTACTACAGGAGCGGCTCGCCACACTCTTACGGTTCCGTAGCGCCGGCATGAGCTGGAGCGGCGCCGAGGAGCATTACAGCAACGTATCCAGCACCGGATCAAACGTCGAACAGGCCGTTCCAGATCGATGCTTCGAGCCGGACCCCGTCAACCCAGCTCTTCCCCAGATCATGCATGCAGACCACCTTGCTGATCGTGGGCGGACGACCTTCTCATTCCCTTTGCTCGCCATGCAGTTCTTGTTGCGCCACTTCGTCCGCTGCACAGAGTTCTGTTTGGTGTGTCACAAGAAGATGAACACAGAGCTAGAAGCCATCAAACCATACGTTTGCGAGTCCGAGTTGTGCTTGTACCAGTACATGACTCTCGGCTTTGGACCGAGCATCGAGCACGAGATCCTCGCCCAGCCATACGTCGTCGACCTCTTGATCTCATTCTGCTACAAGAGTGCGGTGGCGTGCAAGCTCAAGGAATATCCCGACGGCCTGTCCCTCGCGGTCCCTCCCAGCGACCCAGCCTGTGCCGTACTTGAGCCTTACCACGGCCGCTACATGTATGGCACACAGCCGCAGACAGTAGCTTCCGTGACCTCGCCTGTCGCTGGGTTTCATGTTGGGTTCGATCGTGATCGGCTGGAGCTCATCTTCCACAACAAGCCTGAGCGCTGCCCGGTCAAACGCGGCGACTGGATTGTCCTGAAGATGTCCAATCAGGTTTCGTTGCAAGAGGCGGAGCTGCATTGTCGCGTTGATGAGACGAGCTTCTTCCCTACCATTACGATCTCTAAGCCGGTCGTCCTCAATCTAGGCGGTAACAACATCAGCGCAAGCCCACATGCATCAACGAACGGCGTGTCCGATCAAACCACAAAGAAGCCCGCCTCGCCAGCAGCTACGTCCAAGTGGGAAGAAGCAAGCTTCACGGTCTACGATCAAGACTTCAAGAGCATGACAGTCAGCGACAAGAGCTCCGCGATTTGTCGACTGCTCGACACACTTCCAGATGTCAAGACGATTCAAGAGTATCTGACCAAGAACCAGCCTGCAGACCTCAAGAACTGGGTTGAGCGTATCTCGCCAGCTGCTCTCAGCTTGCTTCGCTGGGTCATCGCGAGCAATCGAGCCTGCATCATTCAAGTTGATGGCGACAATGACGCCTCCTCGGCTTTAAAGAAGGAGGAGAGGTTGTCCGGGATGGCGAATCACATGCAGTTCCGCTTTGCGATGGGGGCACCTGACAAGGAGCAACGCTTCCTCAACGAGGCGCGCAAGACGACAAATCGGCTGAACCTTGCGGTCCCGACCATTTTTGCGTGGCATGGCAGTCCGCTGCACAACTGGCACATGATCATTCGTGAGGGTTTGCACTTCAAAAACACCGATCATGGGAGAGCTTACGGTCATGGTGTGTACCACGCTTTGGATGCGACCACTTCTTCAGGCTATGCTTCGATGGGTGGAATGGGCATAGGCGTGAACGGCGACGTCCCCAAGGGAACATGGGGCTCCAGCGTCCTGCGCATCTCGTCAGCGCTCGCATTAAACGAGATCGTCAACGCGCCTGCCGAGTTCGTCAGCAGCAAGCCGTATTACGTGGTTGCCCAGCTCGACTGGATCCAGACACGCTACCTCTTCGTCTCTTGCAAGCCAGCGCAAGACACTGTCCAGATCGGCAACGATACGCCACCGCAGAACGCACTCACCCAGGATGCTAGTCGCATTCCTACGGGCACAAGTGGGTCTGTGGTGATCCCCGCCGCAGCCATCAAGACGCACAGAATGATCCGGAACGAGCGTAGGCCTCCTTCACCGCACAACCCGAGCCCGTTGAAGAAGCTGAAAGCGCTTGGTGGCTATCGCGACCAACCAATCCCGATCGACGACGACGACGATACGGACAGCATCATGACCACAGCCAGCGACACCGGAGCCCTATTCGGCGAAGACCCCCTCCCTCCCACCGAGCCCTCCCCACCACCCACACCGGCCAAGCTCCTCGGTCCACCAACAGACTACATCCCCGGCCAACTCGACTTCTCCACCCTCCCCCTCATGCCCCTCCCCACATACGCCACCTCCCACACCACGAAACGCCTGATGAAAGAACTCCAATCCTGCGCCCGCGTGCAAGACGCCACGCCCCTCGCAGACCTCGGGTGGTCCATCGACGTCGCGAAGATCGAGAATGCGTACCAGTGGATCGTCGAACTGCACTCGTTCCACACCTTCGAAATCAAAGGCAAGAAATTACCACTAGCAGTAGACATGGCGAAGCAAGGCGTAAAAAGCGTGGTGATGGAAGTGCGCTTCAACAAGGACTTCCCCTTCTCCCCGCCCTACGTACGCGTCATCACGCCCCGCTTCCTTGGCTTCAACCAGGGCGGCGGCGGACATATTGTCCTCGGAGGAGCGATGTGCATGGAACTCCTCACTAACACCGGATGGTCTTCTGTGAGTTCGATGGAGTCGGTGCTGATGCAGATCCGGCTGGCGATCGCGAGTGAGCCTTTCGCAAGGTTGGATGTTCATGCGGGGAGAGGGAGCTATGGGACGGGCGAGGCGGCGGATGGGTATGTGAGGGCTTGTCAGACGCATGGGTGGAAGGTTCCCGAGGGGTTTCGGGAGATGGCTTATGGAGTCCCGGAAGGGGGTGGGGGGCGGTTGTAGAGGGAGTGCGGAGAGTGAGGTGGCGAGGCTGGGAGGAGGTGAGGATGGGGGGGTTTGCGCGAGTATGTGTTGTTATGTGATGGAAGCATGATCAGCGAGAGAGTAATGGCGTTTTGCAGGGGGCGGGGAATACCACAGCATGGGACATCGAAGCATGGGATACTACAAAGTGATTCACGACAGCGCGAAGAGCGAATGATTGCATTTCGGCGGCTCTTGTGTCTTGCACGGCAGCGGGCGTAGCGATGGCGCTGGGGTTGCGATGGCATGGCTTCTACTGCTATCTTCTGACGGACAGGGGGGGGTGTTAGAGTAGCTTTGCTTAGCAGATGACAACACCTTGAGACTACTCTGACTTCCAGCGTGTTATAGTTCCATTGCATCCAAGGCTGGTCCTTGCTGATAGCTACACTGCTACGCACAGCGCCGGCTGTCCTGGCAGATCGCTGCTGTGGAAAGATCGATCATCCGTTCCGTGGAGATATCTTCACCAACAGGCTCTCCGGAGGGCGTGCCCTCGCACTGCTCGCTGCCGCAGTATCATCGTCCTCTTTCGACGATGCAATTCAGTCACCCCCAAACCTTTCCCACCCTCGTGTCCTGCAACACTTCCACTTCCTCGCCACCACCACGCCTCATGGCCGCCTCCTCCCCTCGTCAAACCGTCTGTCCCTCCCACCCTCATACCTCCCCCCTCTCCTATCATCATACCTCCGATCGTCGTACCTTCCGGGCCCCTCGAACCTCCTCTCCCTATCCCGCATCCTCGCCCTATCCCGCTCAACCTCCCGCTCCCTCTCCCTTAACCTCTCTCTCTCCCCCTCCCTGTCCCTCTCGTTTAAAGCGCGCGGTGGTGGTGGAGGCCTCTCGAGCCGCACGTCGCCGGAGCCGCGTCTGCTGTTGCCGCCGCTCCGGTCGCTGCGGTGGCCGTGGCTATCGCCACGGTTCCGCGATTCCGAGCGTGGGATGGGGACTTCGATCTCTTCTTCGTATTCTTCCCATTCTTCGACGAAGAACTTTTGGACTTCGGTCTTTTCGTCGGCGGCGAGTTGGGGGTTGAGCATGAAGCGGAGCGTGCCGCCTCCCTCGGGGATAGGGGGTTGGTTTGGTTGGGTGGGCTGGATTTGTGATCCGGGTTGGGGGGGCGAGACAGGGGTCGGGTGGCCGTTGGCTACCTGCAATGTGCTGCCATTCGTTCCGCGGTCGGTGGTAGGCGCGGTGGTGTGGCGGGGAATGTTGTGCTCGTTGCATTCGCGGTTGAACGAAAGGCGGATGCGGAGGAAGTCGTCGAGGGAGTAGTGCGTGCCGAGGATGGTGTTGGCGGTGTGTTGGGTGTAGAGGTCGAGAAGGTCGAGGAGGGTTTCCATGATTTCGGGGCGGGTGGTGGACCATTTTGTGATATCGTAGTCGCGGAGGGCGTCGCGGATGGCGGAGGTGTTGTCGGGGGTGGAGGTTGCGACGAGGTTGGCAGCTAGTTCGAGACCGGCGAGAGCCATGGTGGCGTCGGTCTGTTTGAGAGGGGCGAAGGTGCGGAAGAGGTCGGTCATTACTGTCCAGCCTACTTTCTCGACTTTGTTGCGCTCGCCGTCTTCGCCTTCTGGCATGGTTTGCGTGATCTTTTGGAAAAGCTTGTGCGGATTCTTGCTGCGGAAGTCGAACCCGCCTGCTTCCAAGACCATGCGCTCCAGTCCGATAACTGCTCTGCTCGGTGCTTCGAAGACTGCATCGTCGGATCCCAGCTGATCGTGCGTCGATGCCTTGAGATTGTAGGCCGCCGCCAGGATGTCTTTGCTCTTCTTCAACGTGTCCTCCACCTTGCACGCTGTCAACAGACTCGCCGCACATGCATCTGCCCAGGCATTGCCGTACTCCATCCCGTTCAAGACTCCCGGATGCGCCAGTCTGAACTTGTGGTAGTACATGCACGCCGTGCTATAAGTCCTGATCGGTAGCTGGAGTGCTCGCCGGACGGTATCGAGCCATGTGACACCCTGCAAGCGCATGCTATCCTCGCGCGCCTCTGCCACGGAACGCTCCTGTAAATCGAGCTCGCCATTCTGCGCTGGAGGCTGTAGTCGCTTTTCTACCGCCGCATGCGACAGGTATCTCGCCGAGACTCGGATGGTGGATGGATGAGGACCGACAGGCTTTGCCTCGCCGTTGGACATCCTCTTGACGGCGCCCATGGCGTCCTTCTGGTGTGGTCCTGCGTATTTGTTCGTAGATGAAGTCGGATGGACTGAAGTCGGCTGCTCTTGCTGGGCTGAGCTTTGCCGAGCGCCAAGCAAGCTTGAGTCTGGAGGCGGCATCACTTCACTCTCCCTCATCTCCTTCTTCCTCGCTTCGATCTCTGCATCGTGCTTCTTCTTGCGCTCCCAGTAGTCGCCTTTGCGCACCGGAATGCTGTTGACGTCGGAGATGTCCATCTTCTGCGGTGTGTCGGGTCGCTTCCAGATGGTCGTGGCGTTCTCTGAGGGAGAATCACGAATCATGCTGGTGAGGTCGTCGATAGCAGCTTTTCCATTACTCTCGTTCTTGGAGAAGGCTTGAGGTTGGTGCTGTTGCTTTGCTGTCTCTTCTGTCGAGGCATTGCTCTCGCTGCGGTTGGCAAGGCGATTCGGTCTACCCAGTGGCTCATTGTTTGCATTTGCTTTCCCCAGAGCCTCCTTGTTCGCGCCCTTTTTCGGCTCGAAGCTCTTCTTACTGCCGGTCATCCTGTGTTGCGCTGGTGCTGGTGCGTCTGTGATGGTGAAAGCTGGTGCGCTCAGACTGGTCTGCGAAGGATCACCCAAATCCTGGCGGCGCAAACGAGGATCCAAAGACGGCACCGCGGACTGTTCCTCTGCCGGAGAAGGTGCTGCTGCTGGCGGATGTGGAGGTGGTGGTGGGTGCGGAAGCGCGAACGGCAGAAGAGGAGGCGGAAAAGGAGGCGTCGCAACTCGAGTCGGAGGAGGAGGTGGCGGAGCAGACTTCACGACCCCCGCCCCGCGCGTGATATCCTCCACCATCACCGCCCTCCCATCCGTCCGCGGATTCACCGGCGGTGGAATCCCTCTCACCTCCCAATCTTCCTTCTGCTGGGCTTTATGCTGGTCCCACAGCGCCGACCGCTCCTCCTTCTCTGGGTGCCGCCATTGGCAGTGACCTTCAGCGGCCCTGCAGCGGCCGAGCATCGACCACTTGCAGATGCCGTGGTCGGCCCAGGGGACGAACACCATGCTGCCTGCTTGCCTGGCTGCCTGACTGCGACGAACAGAGCGAAGGGGGAAGCAACTTACTGCGTGATTGCGGTGCTGATTGTTGTTGTGGCGTGTTGGAAGGGAAGTGGTGGTGGTCACGTTCAGGGACTGCGTGAGTGTTCGCTGTGAAAAATTTCAGGTGGGGCTTTGCATGTGATGATGGTTTTGTTTATGGACGTCACATGACGCTGACGTTAATCTAGACTTCTCCCTCTCTTGGGCAGGAACCTCACATCGAAACCTCTACATCCGCTGCAGTGGCCTCGCTCGAAGCACCTGTTCAGAGAACTCCCCGGTTGTCCTCGAGAATATCAATAGCATCGATTTACTATAAAACCTGCCTTCCGACCACTTTTTCCGCCACGCCAACCTGAGCAAGCTGGCAGCTCACCTCGCCAACCTGGCGCAATGCCACATCGACGACTACTGCTTCGCCCTTGGCGTCTTTTTGCTCGTGCAGACATCCGTCACGTTCAGCAAGACGGTATTGTTTGTGAAAAGCTCCGCAAAGCTTCCACAGACAGACCTACAAGATGACCAAGCGCAAACTCGACAAGAGAGAAACCGACCAAAAGCATTCAATCACCGACTCCTTTGGGTCAGAAGGTCGACGACAGAGCGATGAGCGTCCTTCAGCGGACAACAACATCATCCCACCTTCAGCCTGAGCTTACGCGCTGAAAGCAGACCGCCTCACGATCGAATTCTTCCTCCGTCCGCGGGGACATCGACACCACGTTCGACCTTCGCACCGCACAACCGGTCCAAAAGCCTGCCGTCCGCAACCGCCTGCCCCCACGCGAGTCGAAACGGCAGAGACACTCCTCCGCATGCTTCAGGACGAGTGCGTCAAAATCTTCTTGCTCTGGCTCTCCGCGTTCGACACGTCCTAATCGGAACTTTGCACCGGCTGTAGTGGCCTGCGTTCAGGCTGGGTCTTCGAAGACTGCCCATGGTTCCCCTCAGAAGCAGAAGCAGCTGCTTCGTGGCTACTATAGAAGGGGACTCACCATCGTTCAGTCTTTGCACATCGTCGCCCCGTCTTCGCGCACCCCGGGCCCGGCCTCGAAGTCGGCAAGCCCGCAACGAGATGGCAAAGGCAATGCAGATAGAAGGACCTTCGGGCAGTCCAGCCCGTAAACGGCAGCGAGAGGAGGCCCTGAGGCTTTGCATCCTTAAGTCGTCCATAGCACAGGTAGTCTGCAAGCCTAGCGGTGCGAGAGGCATTCACTTTTGCTACTTCCCTTTTCAGTCATCTTTCATGTGACAGCACGTGCCTGAACTGAGATCTGCGCTTATCGTTCCTGGCCGTGGACCCTGCCGGATCGTTCCTGCCGCGAGCCCAATAAGCTCAGCCAATCGGAAGATGTGAAATGTGCAAGCGAGGTTGAACAAAATTGTGGTACGATGCAAATGTACGATGCACGATGCCATTGAAGTGTATGACCTTCGACCGCCACTCCCTTTCGCCGCCATCATTCGATCCTGCAACGACTACTTAGTCCTGGGGTGCGGGCGGCATGTTCTGCTTTACTTGAGAGCGACTTGCTTGCGTTGAGCCAGCGTTGAATTGCATCAATTGCGACTGCTCGCGGACAGAAAAAGCCGAGACCGACTTCAGAACATCCGCCTCTTCTTCGCTGAACAGGCAGGAGCACTTGACCTGAGAGCAGACGAAGATGGCGTCGCCAATGGAGGCTTTCAATGTCTCACAGACATCCGTTCCGGACACTCTCCACGCCACCATGTCTTCCGTACAAACAGGCTTCATGAGCAGAGTGTTAGAGAATACGGGCATCTACAGCATCCTCTTCACTCTGCTCGCAGTAGCAGTGACATATGATCAGAGTACGACATCCTCCAACCCAGCATGTTGAATCTCGCTAACACTGAACGTCCAGTCGCCTACTGGCGCTACAAAGGCAACCTGGCCGGCGACGCGTGGAAAATCCCCTTCATCGGCCCCTTCCTCGACAGCGTCAACCCGAAGTTCAGCGGCTACTACGCCAAATGGGTCTCTGGCGACCTCTCCTGCGTCAGCGTCTTCCACAAGTTCGTCATCATCTCCTCCACCCGCGACATGTCCCGCAAAGTCCTCAACAGCCCGGCATATGTGAAGCCGTGTGTGGTGGATGTGGCGCACAAGCTGCTGAGACCGGAGAACTGGGTCTTCATGGACGGGAAAGAGCACGTCGAGTACAGGAAGGGGCTCAATGGCTTGTTCACGAGGCAAGCGCTGGAATCGTATCTTCCCGGCCAGAGGCAGGTGTACGATGAGTACTTTGAGGAGTTCCTCAAGCAGACCAAGGCGAAGAACGGAGCACCACAGCCGTTTGTGTACCAGCTGCGAGAGCTGATGTGCGCGGCCTCTTGCCGGACGTTCGTGGGGCATTACATGTCGAGGGAGGGTGTGAAGAAGATTGCCGACGACTACTACAACATCACCGCGGCAATGGAGCTGGTCAACTTCCCCATCATCATCCCGTACACCAAGACGTGGTATGGCAAGAAGGCGGCGGATCAAGTGATCGAGGCGTTCTCTGCTTGTGCTGCAAAGGCGAAAGTGCGGATGAGGCAGAAGGGTGCTGAGCCCGAGTGTATCATGGATCGCTGGGTGATGCAGATGTTCGAATCGGAGCGCTACCGGGAGCGTATTGCGAAGGGCGAGCAGGTGCCGCAGTCGGAGAAGCCGACGCAGCTGCTGAGGATGTTCTCCGATTACGAGATCAGCATGACCGTCATGACGTTCCTCTTCGCCAGCCAGGATGCGACTAGCTCAGCATGCAGCTGGATGTTACAGCTCACTGCAGATCGACCTGAGGTTCTGGCCAAAGTACGAGAAGAGGGAGCACGCATCCGGCCTGACCCCAAAGCGGGCGTCAAGCTGGAAGACCTGGAGAACATGGTGAGTCCCAAACCTCCATTCTACACTTCTCCCCGTGCTAACGATTAATGCCCAGGAATACACCCGCGCAGTAGTAAAAGAAACCCTCCGCTACCGGCCCCCCGTGCTCATGATCCCCTACCTCGTGAAGAAACCCTTCCACATCCCCGAAGCCAACTACACGGCGCCGAAAGGCAGCATGATCGTCCCCTCAACCTGGCTCTCCCTACACGACCCAGAAGCGTACCCGGACCCGGACACTTTTGACCCCGAACGATGGATCTCCGGCACCGCCGAAGAGCAGGGCAAGAATTGGCTCGTGTTTGGAACCGGACCGCATTATTGTCTCGGACAGCAGTATGCCGTGTTGAATTTGATGCTGATGCTGCATATGTTGAGTGCGGAGTTTGAGTGGCGGCATGAGGTTACGGCTTTGAGCGAGGAGATTCGGATTTTCGCGACGATCTTCCCGAAGGATGATTTGTTGCTTAGCTTTTCGAGGAGGGGGGAGAAGGCATAGGTTGGGGTTTGGGGCGAGCGTGGTGTATATTTGGCGATCCTGGGGGAAATAGCATTGCTTGCGGGATAGAGATGCCCCTCGGTTTTTGGGTGAGGGGTAGACAGTATTCAATCACAAGTTCAAACAAGTTGGTTCTCTTCCCAAGGCCACGAGCATTCGGAGCAGTGTCCTACGTCAGCCATTGACACGACCCGAGACGAGGAAATCGGCCCGGAACAGGGAAATATCAACTTGTGGATCACATGGTTATCATTCTCTAATCAGCAAATGGAACTAAAGCGAGTGTAAGCGGCATAACATAACATGCCTTCCCCCAACCTCCTCCCCTCTGTTCGCCCCTCCCCAGCATTCCCTCCCCAACCCTCCCTTCTCACCTCTCAACTACTTAGCCACATGAAGTCTCTACTTCTTCGCCTGATTCCCACCCGGGCCACCACCGGACTTCTCTCCCACCCCCGCTCCAGCAGCATTTCCCAAACCCTGATGGGAGGAAGCATTTCCAGCTGCATTTGCACTGGCATTTTTTTCGCCGGCGGATTGCGCGCAGGAGGCGAAGGCGGTGTCGTTGCCGGACTTGGCCTACAGACAGTGGATCAGTGGGGTGGATGACGGGATGATCGAGTGCTGGGGGAAGGGGAGTAGGATGGAGGGTTCGGCTATAGGGAGTGGGGCGTTGAGGGTTGGGGGAAAGGGGAAGGGTGAGGGGTATGGAGGAGAGGGCGTACTTCGGAGCTCTGGATGCGAGCGGAGTCGTCTTTGGTCATTTGATTAGGCATGGTGAAGGGGGGTTTGCGGATTGTTGGTCGTTGGTTGAGTGTTGATCGTCTTGGTCTTGTCTTTTGGATCTGGTCTAGTCTGGTCTCATCTCGTCTCGTCTGGTCTGGTCTGATCAAGAAACAGCACCACTCGCGCGGAAGGACGTCTTTTATGCTTGGATTTAGGGAGAGGATGCCGTCAGAAGAATGTCCGATCGTTGCTCTGTAACGGAGATATGTTCGTTCAGTCGTTTTCGAGAATGTTTGAACTTTTTTCGAATTGGCAACGATTGCTGTGCCGGAAGCAAGGGGTGGAGGTCTCTGGGTCAACTTCTGCATACTTCAACAACGCCTTCGGCAGCGTATCTCATAATGTCCTTAGACAATCATTTGCTGATTGCAAAAGACCTGTAGTTGATGCAATGCATATCCTCCTCGTTTCGAGCTTGTTGCATTGCAAGACGTGCTTGTCGCAGAAATGTCCACAAAAGCATGCTTTCCACCAAGCTCATATCGCTGGCACACGTCTCCATGGCGTGCTCTTGTATGCAGCCATGAACCCCAACTCCGCTGTCTTCGAGAGTTGCGACGAAAATGGCCAGCTCTCGGTCATAACGGCCGGAGATAAGGAAGTGCAGCTCGTGATGGCATTATAAATGATCCACGGAGCCAGTAGCTGGCAAAACTAGGACTGGAGTAAGCATGGCCTTCTCGTTCATCAAGCCCACCAGACACGACGTCTACCCGTTCATCGACCCGCAAGATGGCCTCAAAGGTGCAGCGGATGGCAAAACTGTTCTTATCACCGGAGCCGGGAGTGGTATCGGACGACGTATCGCGCAGTCGTTTGCTCTTGCTGGAGCTTCAAAGCTCATCCTAGGCGCCAGGAGGGTGGAGAAGCTGGAAGAGACCCGCTCGATCATCCTCGAGTCAACGACAGAGTGCGATATCTCCATCATTCGCCTCGATATCGCAGACGAGGTGTCGGCCAAGGAACTCTTCGCTGGCTTGGACTCGCCCCCAGACGTCGTAGTGTCCAACGCTGCAGTGGCTTTAGCACAAGCGGACATCGCAGCTTCAGACCCAGCGTTGGTGGCGCAAGAGATCGACATCAACGTCAAAGGCCCTTACCTCATTGCCCGATACTACGTCGAGGCCGTCAATGCCGCCGAAACGACAGGCTGCTTGATTCATGTCTCCAGCGAGAGCTCCTGGAAGTTTATCCCGAATTGCTCGACTTACGGCTTCTCCAAAATCGCCGGCAACCTCATGATTGAGTACTTGCAGCGGGAGGAAGAGCGTGGTGCTGCGAGAGTACGCTGCGTGGCGATGCATCCTGGTGGTGTGGTTACGGAGCTGGCTGGACGCGAGCTGCCGGAACAAATTAAGAAGTTGTTGATCGACCAGCCTGCCTTGCCGGGTGGGACGGCGGTGTATTTGTCGACGGAGAGGGCGCGGTTCTTGTCGGGGCGGTATGTGCCTGCGACTGCGGATATGGAGGAGCTTGAGAAGGAGAAGGGGAGGATTGTGAGGGAAGACCTTCTGAAGACGAGAGTGGTTGGGTGGTTTGGCTCGTTGGGGTAATGCTTCATCATGTGCATGAACCAAGACAACCTTACCGTCTTACCATCCGAACAAGGTCTGCCTTGATCGTACGGCCAGCCCTAGAAGAGTTCGTAGCGCTCTCGTCATGATCATTTGGACATTCTTGTCGTTCGTCTCGACCGCGCTGAAGGCCCACAGTGTTGCACCACCGCGGTCCTGTACCGCTTAGATGACGGAAACGGCTTCGCAAGGCTAAAATTCGCACCAGGACAGATATAGAGTCTCCCCGACATCGATGTTCAAGTTGGAAAAGGAAGAGAGGATAGACCGGAGAAAGTGGACGTATGGATAGAAGGACTGGTGGACAGAAGTCTTGGCTCCTCCGAACGCCGCATGCCATTGAGGATTACCACCAGACTCCATCACAGACACCTTCTTCGCAACACTTTTGACAGATGGCTATCTAGCCATGCCGAGAAACAAATTTCACGGCTTGAAGCGGCCGGTAAGCCACTCTACACCATCCCCTTGATCACCTCCTAACCACTCCCCAGAAACTGCGCCAGTCCTGGTCCAAATACAACCTCTTCAACCTCACCAAAGTCAGTACGCCCTCCGCCGCCAACAAGACCTTCTTCCAGCAGAAATGGCTCGCCAAGTCGATGACGCGGGGGTACCACAACCCCCAGATCAAGGAGAAGCACTGGACGCGGATGTTCGATAGGAGGATGCCGTCGGTAGTGCCTATGGACTTTCGATATCTGGCGCAGAATGATGGGAGTGAGATGGCGCTGGGGAGAGGCAGTGGACTGGATGGAGGAGAGGATGGAAGGGCAAGGCGGAAACAGAAGACGCCGTATATGAATATGGCGTTTCATCCGCTTGAGCGACGGTTAGACACGGCGATATGGCGCGCGCTGTTTGCTTCATCGACGAAGCAGGCGCGGCAATTTGTGGTGCATGGCGCTGTGAAGGTCAATGGGAAGAAGATGGTCTACCCTGGATACCAGCTGAATCCGGGCGACATGTTCTCCGTGGAGGCGGACAAGGTGATGTATGCGACAGGGGCGAAGAAGAGGCGCAAGGACAGTCCAAAGTCGATTCAGGATATTAAAGACCTTCGAGAGGAGCGGAGAGCGCTTGCGAGGGAACAGCAGCAAGAGATGGAGGAGCAGGAGGATAGTGATGCTGGTGCTGCAACGCTCGAATCCGATGAGGAGCGAGAGGCGATGTCCGGCAAACCCGAAGACCACGCAGACCCCAAGGTGGCGCTGAAGGGTTTGATGATGCGAGCACAGAAGATCTTGGATGATTCGAAGAGGAAGCTATCCGGGAAGAGACAGCAGGAGCTGAGGCAGTTCTCGCGATCGATCAAGAAGACGATGTCGAAGCTGCGAGGAATCGAGGAAGGGAATGTTGAGGATACTATCGATGGCCTGGAATCAGGTCTGGCGGAGATCTTGACGAAGATACCACAAGACGAGCTGCCAAAGGAGGTGAAACTGGATTCAGCTGCGGCGGCCGAGCAGCGCGACCAGGCTACTTCTGAGCCAGAAGAACCACAATCATCGGAACCAGCAGTATCACGACAAACAGGCAAAGTTGACGAATACCGAGCGCGAAAAGACGCCGAGCTACTTCACGCAGCCCTAGCACGAGCGAACGAGAACCCGATCGACACATCAAAGCCCTACGCGACGCCATGGAGGCCGCGCGAGTTCATGTCCGCCTTCGCGTTCATTCCGAGATACCTGGAAGTCAATCAGAATATCTGCTCAGCTGTGTATCTTCGGCATCCTGTGGCGAGGCCTGGGTTGGCAGAGGTGCCTTCGCCGTTCCATGGGGAGACGCTAGGGTTGGCGTTTAATTGGTATTTGAGGAGGAGGTGATTGTGGTATTTAGATTTGTATGATTACTGTTGTACATTGCAGATCTACTCTTCGGGAAGTCTTGTTCCCCCGAGCGAGGGAACGTTGAACATGCACTAGCGCGGCTCCGTGAGAAGCCAATCAGAGCCGTGGATGCGATTTGGCAGCTTCTTACCACATCGACTTCTCGCAATCAGCTACTACCTTATCAACACGATCGGATAGGACAATCTGAATCAGAAGTTCACAGCTCACCGAGTCATACACGAAGCGGATAACCAGGTGACGAGCAGTACTGCCATACAATCTCTCTTCTTCAATCGCCTTTTGCACACCATAACTCATCCGAATTCTTTTCTCCCGTTCATTCTGTACTCGTCCTCTCCTTATCCTACCTACCACCCTCCTTTTCCATATTCCACCATGTCTCCTCAACCGGACTATGCCCAAAAAATCCTCATAGTAGGCGCAGGCGTCTTCGGCCTCTCCACTGCCCTTCACCTAGCAAAACGCGGCTACACCCACATCCACCTCTTCGACTCCCAACCCTACCACATCAACAACTACGCCTGTTCCCCTGGCTGCGACGCCGCGAGCTGCGATGAGAATAAAATTCTCCGCGCTTCGTACGGGGATGCGAGGTTGTATCAGGATCTGGCTTTCAAAGCGATGCCGGAGTGGCGGCGGTGGAATGAGGTGTTGGCGGAGATGAAAGCGGAGGACCTGCCAGCGGGTTTGAGGGAGGGTGTGAGGTTGTGGAATGATTGTGGGTTTTTAAGGCTGAGTGGGGAGGGGTTGGAGGAGAGCGAGGTGGCGACGCAGGCGAGTTTTCCCGAGGGGTTGAGGGGGACGCAGTATCGGGTTTCGGATGAAGGGAGGCGGAGGGACGCTGAGGATGAGAGGATTCCGAAGACGAAGATTGATCCTTTTGGGAGGTTGGAGAGGGGTTTGGCGATGGATGGGGTATTGGATATGACGGCCGGGTTTGTGCTGGCGAGTCGGGCGTGTGCTTTTGCGTTGTTTTTGGTGAGGAGGGCGGGGGTGAAGACGTGGTTGGGGAGGGAGTATGGGACGAAGTCGTTGATGAGGGAGGGTAAGAGGGTGACTGGGATAGTTACGAATGACGGCGAGGAGCACTTCGCGGATACCACCATTGTCGCCTGTGGCGGCTGGACACCCAGCTTACTGCCAGAAATCGAGCAGCTGGTCGAGACGACGGCAGGCAGTGTTCTCTCGATCAGACTACCTGAAAACCGACAGGACCTCTGGGACAAATTCTCCCCCGACAACTTCCCCGTCTGGAGCTGGAACATGAACTCCTACGACCCCAACTCAAAGAACGTGGCCGGTCTGTACGGCATGCCACGCACCCCCGAAGGCGTCGTCAAAGTCGCTTTCCGCGGCGCAAAATGGACCAACTACGCCTATCGTAGCAGTGCAACAGGTCGTCAGCTATCGTATCCTAAAACGGACGTCGACAAGATCCCGGAGGAGGCGATGCGAGTCATCCGCTCTTTCTGCGAGGAGAACCTCCCAGAACTTCTAGACCTAGATCTCGAACGTGGACGACTATGCTGGTACTCCGACTCGGTCGATAACTCGTTCCTAATCGACTACCCACCCGAAACGGAGGGCTTGCTCGTAGCGAACGGCGGAAGCGGACACGGGTTCAAGTTCTTGCCTGTGCTGGGCGAGCATGTGGTGGATGTGCTGGAGCGGAAGGATACGGAGTACACGAGGTTGTTCCGGTGGAGGGATGTGCCGGAGGGGGATCCGAATGGGTTGAGGGAGGGGGTGGAGGGGTGGCGGACTTTGGGGCGGCAGAAGATGGTTGGACAGGAGGTTTGGAGGAGGGGTGGGGATGATGCACGGTTGTGATATTCTTCCTGCGTTTGAGAGCTTTTCAGAATACGTTCGGCGCGCCTCAAGTGCTGCTTGTAATCATTTTTCATTGTTTCTGGCCAGACCTGATCACACCGCACCCGGCGACTGACGTTGTAGAGACCATGGCAATTTCTTAATACCTCCTCCAGCTCTCTCTCGACGACCGACTGTCCTCGTGACTCCAAAGCGACGGTGAGCGAGGCCTACGAGCCCGCCTTTGCGCTTCCCTCGGGACATCCCGAATGAACTGTTCCATGTCTTCGTCATCGTACCGCGACTCGTACTCCTCAAAATGGTCCGATGGAAGATCTCTCCAGTCGTCTCGACGTGGCGGCGATCTTCTCCGTCGTGGTCTGTCGAACGGGTCGGTTGTGCTCGAAGATCTCGTGTCATAACAGCTTTCCCTGTGTGCTGGCTGCCTCTGCCCGTGGTAACAGCGACAAGGTGCAGGACGGCGGCGGCCCCCTCTAGCTGACGGAGGACACATGCAGCCGCTCATGAATACTGGAGGGGCGCCTCTCATGACACCACCCTGCAGAGCACCCCCGGCCATCGCGCGAGGACCCCAGTGCCAGGGAGGTGGAGGCGGAGGGGGGCGAAGCATTGGCATCCTCATGCCCATCGGGCAGCCCATCGGGCAGCCCATTCGATGACAGCACTGCGGCATGAAGGTCATTGTCGGTGGTGGACCGGGATCTAGCAAGCTCGTCAGCATGGTTCATGCAGGGGCGGGCCCTGGGACGCTGTACCGTAATGATCATGTCTGCATCCACCACCTACTCCGCCTCTCATCCTGATTGACGCGTACAGATCCATTTCGGCTTGGTGACGAGCTGTGGAAAAAACGCTGTCTGCCGTTGAAGTTTAAAGGCTGCTCAAATCTTCGAGGTCTGCAGTAGATTTGGGCGCGGGCTCGAGCTCGAGGTCTGCAGGACCAGACGGTTGCACCGGGGCACTGACTACGGCCGGCCATTTTATAGCCGACGTTTGCTTGCTCTGTCGTTGTCAGCCCTTTGGCCTCCGCAAACACAATCCGAAGCATCGCTAAGGATGCATCTCGAGCATTTGATCCCTTTGGAGCCTTCTTTCACCCCTGGAAAGCCTCGTTAGGAACAGTAGAAAGGAAACAGAAAGTGAGACAAGTCAAAAGAAGCCTAGGATCAGAAAATTACCTTGCTAAATGCGTTTGTTCTGTACTACCTTGCTCAGCGCAACAAACACTTTCCTGTGTGCCCGTCCAGCCTCTTTCTGCGTAACGAGTGACAGCAGGGCACAAAGAGGCGGTCAGTCACGAGCACAAGCACACTGTGGAAATTTGTCAAAGTCTTGTGGTCGCGCCACAGGCAGCTATCCGCAGACTGTGCGACATTCATGCCATCGACCTGTAGTAGACTTGGCCTGGGAGCAGTAGCAAGTCTGTGATCGAGAAGGGAATCTGCTGTAGCTGTGCGTCTCCATACGTGATAGGTCAGACGTGCAGCAGGTGTTGTTCGTACTGCCAATGCTTCTCCGTCCGCTCTAGAGGACCCTGTGGCCCCTTTTGATATTTTCGAGCTGGAGCTCATGCAGGAACACTAAGGTCGCGTGCTTGGATTGGCGTGAAGACCGACGCGTAGACAGCTAGCGACAAGCCGGATCGCACTGATTGTTGTTGTATGGTTACTGTAGAGCCTCACCGTAGCAGTCATTCCGATCATCTAAGTCCATGTCGACGGTACCAGCCAGGAATGATGATGAAGAGAAGAGAAGAGGTTGGTGTCCAAAACGGAGCTACTCAGTGGTCAGGCGTTAAGCGAGCCTCTGATTGGCCAGGCTAATTTCGACCTCGAGAAGAGACCTGGGAGCAGACTTCTTGCGCTGCACCTGAACCTACACCTTCCCCAAGGACACCACAGCCTCCCCATTCCACGAAGCGCCGACGACACGATCCAATACGACGACGAACATCACATCTCAACAACTACTCCATCTCGACACTGCTCAAGCATCGCCCGATCCAACGACAGCCACCTACGTCTCCCCTCCAGGCCTGTCCTCATCCTCAAGACCATGGCTCCTTCCACATTTGCTTCTGCGGCCGCAGGAAACAACCAGGCATCCAATTCGGCACGTGATGGCGGTTCGGAATGGTATGTACCACCCGTCCACGCAGCTGCGGAGAATTTCTGCTTCGACCGCGCCTCATGCGACAGCCGCGTGTCGTGGAGTGAAAGCGCATTTACTGACACATCTTGCAGGTCGCGAAGACCCAACGGCGCGACACAGACCTTCCGTCGACCTTCTGGCACCTCAATGTCTTCTGCGAACCAATTCTCCGATGCCGCCGCCCCCTCTCAAGCCCCACCACGATACGTCCCGCCACACCGAAATGGAGCTGTGAGCGATGCGCGCTACTCCAAAGACCAGCTGCTTGATTTGTTCAGAGCGCAGCAAAGCGCGGAAGGGGGGCTTCGAGAGGGGCTGCAGGACTTGTATGTGGGCGGATGGCAGCCGGACAGTACAAATGGCTTAGGGAGTGCGAGCTGGGGCCGGAGTGACAACACCCGCGACAACCAGCCAGGGCCAGATGTGTGCTGGGACAAAGATGGCTCTATTGAGCCGCTGGGACTGTCGGAGATGGATCGCGAAGAGCGAGAGGTAGGTCATGCTCAAGCACGCGCCGAGGAATTCATTATTTGGATACTTACAAAGCACAGCTCTTCTCGACTTCCGTCAACACCCCACTGAAGCCGCCTACCTCCAACAAGGAGAACCAGCAATCGAATGGACTACCGAACCGTAAGATTTCCATCTCCAACCAGGGCAATACCCCCGGCGGCTACGGACTCTCATCGCCCACCGCGACACGTGGGCAGGGACGTCGCCGGGAGACAAGCGAGTCCTTCTTCCCACAGAATGCGTTGGCTTCTCCCACGGCAACGTACGATCGCAACGATCAGCGCGCTCCATCTCCACCGCCTTCTCTGCAACGTAGGAGGACCGACACCAAGGATGGCGGCAGGGGCGATGCAGAAGACAAGACCGCGTCAACTCCATTCGGTTCCATCAGACGTAATCCAACCGGACCGTTGAGTGCTGGACTTGGTGGTCCTTCTTCGCCATGGTCAAATGCGCCGCAAAGCGCTGGTCTTTCTCCCATGGGCTCATTCGGCAATTTTGGGCTCGGTCAAGCTGCTCAGACGGAGAAGCGCAGTGGAGTTGGCAGTGGGCGGGCGGAAAGCAGGTTCAAAAATCTGTTGAGCAAGGACAACGGCGAAGAGACGGGCATGAGGAGTCTAGAGCGGAAGTCCAGTTTGACAGGGGCGTCTTGGCGGCCACAGCAATCGCACGGTCTCGGTGGTGCTCCTTTGGAGGAAGCTGATGAAGACACACCATCAGGCAGTGCCGCTCTTGCGGAAGATGCAGAAATTAGTGAATCGCATCAACGGCAGGGCGGGTTTGGTACACCCGGTCGTGCCGAGCCCAGCGACCGTGGGTTTGGAGCATTTGGTATGACTTCGGATGGCCAGGGTTTCGGACAAGGCTTCATGCAGCAGACGCCAGGCCAGCACCGCCAGATGGGAGGCAACGAGCCGATGAGTCCAACCGACACCAATCCTTACCAGTCTCCTGAACAGCAACGGGGGCTCAACAGCCTGATGCAGGAGATGGAGGGCGAGAACTCACGTCAGCTTCCCGGACTTGGTGGGTATCCTGGCGAGCAGTCGCAGCACTTTGGTGGTCTGGGAGGTCTGGGCGCTCTGCCAAACCTTGGACGACCGGGTGGAGTGGGCGCTATGAACGACCGCAGCCAGAACAGCAGCGTCAATGCCAACAGAGGCTTCGGCGGTCTTGGCGGACTCGGACAGCTGGGTGGTGGTTCTGGTGCAGCAGCCTGGCCTTCCAGTCATGGTGGACTCGGGACGCCTACCAGGTCAACTGCGGGTTTGTCCAGCGCTTTCGGTGGAGGCATCTTCGCTACATCCACGGGTGACGTGCATTCCCCTGGACTTGCAGGTCTGGGCGGCGGTAGCATGATGAGCCCACATCCGAATGCGGGAGGCAGCAGGATGGCCAGCATGTTTCCGCAGAGCATGCAGGACCAGATGCGGCAAGGCGAGCATGAGCGTGATTTGGGCGCCGAGAGGGGTGGCTACCAGCCGTTCATGGGCCAGCTTGACCAGCCACGTCCAAACGACTACCCATTCGCCGAGCAGAACGAGTCTGATCGAGCAGATCAAGAGAACGCAGGATTCGGAGCGCCTGGTCAAGGTCAGCCTGGACAGGGTCAATCTGGACAACCTGCGCAGGGACAACCGCAGCCTCCCAGTTCGGCTTCAAACCAGCCTCCCCCACCACAGCAACGCACCATGGTCATGCCAGACCGCATGCGCTGGATCTACCGCGACCCACAAGGACAGACGCAAGGACCATGGTCGGGGCTGGAAATGCATGATTGGTACAAGGCTGGCTTCTTCTCGCCTGAGCTTCTCGTGAAGAAATACGAAGATCAGGACTACGAACCGCTCGCGCAACTCATCCGACGCATTGGTAACTCCAGAGAGCCGTTCCTGGTCCCGCAGATCGGCATCCCTCACGGCTCTGCAGCGACGACTGGCCCGAGCGCTTGGGCAGGTGCTGCGGCGACACCGTCGACGAGTGGCGCTCAGCCGCCTTTTGCTAACAGCTTCCCGTCGTTCGGCACCACATTGACGGCAGAACAGCAGAATGCACTCGAGCGTAGGAAGCAAGAGGAGCAGTATCTGATGGCACGTCAGAAGGAACATCTCGCGCAGCAGCAGATGGCACAGCGCATGCATTTGCAGATGCAGCCAGGTGCTCCAGGCTCGCACAGCGGCTTGGCGCCTGGTCAAGGACAACTGCAACATCAGGCTTCGGCTCAGTCACTACACTCTCAGCCTAGCTTCGGCAGCATGACTAGCCCCAATGCTGGCCCTTTCCAGCCTAGTCCGCTTCAAGGGCCGCAAGGTCACCAGCCAGGGTTCTTTGACAACTCCTTCCGCTCGCCTGGACAAGGTGGTGGGCTGGGTGCTGTCGGCGCTGGCATCGACAACCTTGGCCACATCCGCGAAGAAGAGATTCCCGGCATCATGGACCGCTTGGATCAAGGTGCTCGCGCTGCTCCTGGACAGTTCGGTGCTCCGGGCCAGCCATTCTCGGGTCAGCAGCAGATGCAGTCCCCGCCAAACAACGAGCACGATCTACAAGTCCAGCAGATGCTCCAGGATCGCAACAGGCTGCAACAGGAGCAGGCAATGCATGACGCCCAGCAGCAGCTTGACAACGAACAAGGCCTGTCTGGCGACCGTCTGAGACAATTTCAGCAGCTGCAGGGTCAGGGCAAACTGACTGGTATCGATGCACGTTTCCAGCCGGCATTGGGCAAGCAAGAATTGAGCGACGAGCAGAGCTCAACGATGCAGAGTAGTGTTGGCTCGCCAGCTATTGCTCAGCGCGAACGTACCCCTCCGCAAGAGATGACTTTGACCGAGCAAGTTCAGAAGGCAGCGTCTGTTCAGCAGTCGCCGGTGCAGCCACAGCCTGGTCTTCCTCAGCCATTCCCGCCAGCTCCTTCTCAGTCCCCTCTGCCGGCTCCGGCGGCTCAGCGAGCTGGAAGACAGAGTGTCGCAGATCAGCTGCAGACTGAGCAACGCGATCTTTCGCAGACCCCATCTGTGGACACGCCAAGTGCAGCCGTCGCACCATGGGCGAAGGAGCCAGCGGAAGCACCAAGGGGACCGTCCCTTAAGGAGATCCAGGAGATGGAGGCGAAGCAAGCTGCTGAAGCTGAGGAGATCGCATCCGCACAACGCCGCGCAGCTTTCCAAAAGCAGATGGAGGCCCAACAAGCTCAAGCTTCTATCGCACCAGCGCCTGGTCTGCCAGCGAGCGCAAGCTGGGGAGCGGCGAGTGGCTCGCCAGTGACCACCCCCAGCGGTGCATCCGCCTGGGCGAAGGCCGCTCAGAAGCCCACCACAGCGACCAGCGCGAAGAGCATGGCGCAAATCCAAAAAGAAGAAGAAGCACGCAAGAGGCGCGTGGCCGCTGCCGCCGCGAGCGCTCAAGCCGCAACGGCCGGCGTCGCTCCTAGCCCGAGCGGCGGTGGGAAGAGCTACGCTAACCTCGCCGGCAAAGTCGCATCGCCTGCTCCTAACGCTGCCGGAAGCGCGTGGACGACTGTCGGTGCTGGCGGGAAGCCGAAGACTCCTGCTGCGCCCGTGCCGCAGCCTACGAGGACCGTTAGTTCCGGCGTCGTACCGGTTGCGCAGCCTGCGCAGGCGAAGAAGCTGCCGACGAGGTCGTCGACTATGGGATTGTCGGGCGGCGTGAACGCGCAGGAGGAGTTCAGGAAGTGGGCTGTTAACGAGCTGCGCCCGGATCTAGCTAAGGGTATCCCTGGTACGTTATCCCACCCCTCTCCCTCGCCTCCACCTACTAACATATATATCCTTCACAGTCGAAGAATTCATCACCAACCTCATCGCCCTGCCCCCAGACGCCGACATGCTCACCGAAGCCGTGCACGGCGCCTCCAACACGCTCGACTCGCGGCATTTCGCCGAAGAATTCATCCGTCGCAAGCGCCTGGCGGATAAAGGGCTGGTAGATGTTTCGGCGCCGCCGAAGAGTGCGAGCCCGGGCAATGCGGGGGTTTCGGGGTGGAGCGAGGTTGCGAAGAAGAGTGGGACGACGGCGGGGAAGGAGGGGGTGAAGGAGGAGAATGGGAATGGGAATTTTAGGGTCGTGGCCGCGAAGAAGGGGAAGGGGAAGAGGTGAGCGTGTGGTGATGGGCGGGGTCATTCGTTGGGGAAGAGGGTGGGGGGGAGGTGTGTAAGCAGTCGTTTGTATCGCGGCAGATGATGGATGAATGGCTTTGACTGCTGTCTGTGCTACCGTTTCTTAGCTCACATTCCTTTTTCTTCCGCACCGACGTCACTTTTACCGACAGGTGTACCCCCCATCGACCATGAGCGCTGAGCCCGTGACGAAAGAACTCCTGCCCCCTGCAAGATACAACACCCCATCCGCAATTTCCTCCGGCCTCCCAATCCTCTGCATCGGCACGGCCGAGACCACGCGCTCCTGCATCGCCGCGAACACCTGTGGATCCTTCATCGTCAACGGTGTCTCCGTGTAGCCGGGACAAATGGCGTTGATCCGCAGACCATCCTTGGCATAGTCCTCAGACGCCGTTCGCGTAAGCCCGATAACCGCGTGTTTGGTCGCTGCATACGCCGTCGAGAGCGCGATCCCGACTACCCCTTGGATGGACGCGAAATTCACTATCGACCCCCGCTGCAGCGGTCTCCCGTCCCTCGCGGAGGAGGGAATGGGAGCTTGTTCCAGCATTATCCTCGCCGCGGCGCGCAGAACGAAGAATGTCCCGTTCAGGTTCACGTCGAGGATGCGCTGCCAGTCCGGAGTCTGCACGAACGCGGCGCCGCCTGAGTGCTTCATCGCGATGCCCGCGGCGTTGACGACGTAGTCCAGCCGGCCGAAGCTCTGCGCGATGGCGTCGAGAGCGGCGTTGACTTGGTCTTCGTCCGAGACGTCGAGGGGGTGGATTTCGAGGCGGCATGGGTTGGTCTTGTTTTTCCCGTTGGCAAGGGCCTGTTCGATCTCGCGTTTGATGTCGTTCAATGCGTGCGGGTTGATGTCGAGCAGAGCGACGCCCGCGGCGCCTTCGAGAGCGAAAGCTGCTGCGGTCGCTCGGCCGATGCCTGATGCCGCTCCGGTGACAACTGCGAAGCCTGGGACGTCCATGTTGTAGGCCGGTGGTTGTTTGATGGGAGATGAGGGTCTGCTGGAGAAGATTGAACAGGTGTTGTTGAAGGTTGATAGACTGGCCTGGTGGCCAAAGCTACCACGTTCGGTGCAGGTAGTGCTGGTATAACTTTCCTCTTTCAGATGGGAAGCTTCTATCGGCGTTCTGCAGTAAGACTAGAGGCGGAGCATAGTCATGACCTTTCTCCACTAGCCTATCCGTCTCTGCGTCATCTCATCTTTATGTTCCTGGCCTATACCACTGTATGCTCTTGTCTGATGAACTGGGAGTCCGGAAACAGAATTGTTCAGCCTAAGAGTGTTGGACACCAAACGACAACGCCTAGTGGTGCACCCGAATCCTTTCTACAACTACGCAAATTTCAGACCCTTATAACCCGACGCCTGGACATCTCTGCATCGCTTGCGGAACTCGACCGCACTGCCTGCATACCGGGCTACACTCCTCACCGTCTTGCCCTTGACGTTCGTGTTCACCCCGGTCATCCAGCTGTCGACCTCGTTCATCAACGTCAAAGCGTTGCTACACTCGACCACGTGCTCTGTCCAGCTCTCCGCCGCTTCCTGCGTCGCCTCGACGTAAGTGTAGTTCTTCTCGTCGCAGTATTGTAGGAGGTCGTTGATGACTTGGACAGCGTGCTCGATACTCCGCGTTGCGTTCCCGAACGGTTGATGCGGCCCAAGGACCATGAACATGTTCGGCATCGCCGGCACCGTGAGGCCGAGGAATGTCAGTGGTCGGTGGTCTGGCCAGATCGCTCTGTCGCCTTGTTTAGAATGGCTGCTGGCGATAAGTGGTCGGTCATGCTTCGCATGCCAGTCAATGGCGCTGAAAGCTCCTGTGATTGCATCGAATCCGGTAGCGTAGATGAGGACGTCCAACTCGTGCGTGCTGCCATCTGAGGTTGCGATTCCCGTCGGTGTGATGCGCTCTAGTGGCGTCTTTTGAAGGTCCACGAGATGGACATTGGCTTGGTTGTAAGCTTCAAAGTACCCGCTATCAAGTGGCACTCGGCGGGTCCCAAAGCCGTGGTTCTTGGGGATAAGGCTCTCTGCAGTCTCCTGATCGTGTACTCTGCCTCTGATCTTGTCCGCCATGAACCGGGAGTACATCTCGTTTGCAGTACGATCGGTGTAAGTGTCACTAAAGATACCCAACCATTTGCCAAATCCGGGTTCGTTGTACAGCTTCTCCCAGAGTGCAAGTCGCTCTTCCTCGCTCACCTCGAGCGACTTTCGTGGATCGGCCTGGTGCACAAAGCACGCTGGTGTCTCTGCGCATCTCTGGAAGATGGAGTCGTATTCTCTCCTATGCTGCGCCATCTGTTCTGTGGTGATCCCGCTGTTGCGCAGCGGCGCTGACCAGTTTGCCGTCCGCTGAAAGACAGTAACAGAGCCGATGTCAGGGACCTTTGATATCGATGTGATGGTCTGGATGCCAGTCGCGCCGGTCCCGATGATGCCAATCCGCTTATTTGCAAAGTCACGGTTGATGTCGAGATCCTGTGGCCATCGGGAGGTATGGAATGACTGGCCTGTGAACTCGTGCACGCCGGGAATATTCGGCAAGGTCGGCGAAGAAAGGAAGCCAATACAGCTGATGAAGAACTTGGCTCTATACTCCTTACCGGCCCCATCGGCGAAAGTCCAGGTGTTGGATGTGTCGCTCCAACGCGCAGAGCTGATCCGCGTGTTGAACACGACGTGTTGATACAGATTGTGCTTCTCTGCGAAGTGCTTGATGTATTGGTGCGTCTCAGGTTGGGGTGAGTAAGTCTCCTTCCAGTGCCAGTCTTCGAGCAGCTCCTTGTCGAACGAGAAGCCGTAGGAGAGCGACTCTGAGTCGAATCGGCAGCCAGGGTATCTGTTCCAATCTGTGAATCATTGGTCAGCAGCTAACTCGTGGTTGTAGGGAAGTGTTGGAACTTACACCAAGTGCCTCCAACATCATCTCCAGCTTCTAGGAGCTTCACACGCCATGAAGGAAAGCGCTGTCGGATGTGGTAAAGACTGCAGATGCCCGACAGACCAGCGCCAATAACGAGTACGTCGTATGTCTCATCGGCCGTACTGTGGGCGTGAGGCATGATGGGCAATGGACGGAATTGTATCGGCCTCCAAGAAAAGATGGTTGAGCAACGTGCTCGTATCTTGTACGCGAAATACGTGTGAGAATAGCACCATCAACCATACCGATCTAAGAAGACAAGAGACGCGTTAGGTCTTGCGGATGACATAGCTAGCCTACCTTGACCGATGCCTGCGATGGCGGCTCTGCGATGGCTTTCCTGTTTGGCGTGGAGTGGCGGAAGGGATAGGAGTATGAACAGAACTGTGGGACTGCACTGGAGGGCTGGACATGGAATGTGTAGAGAAAGCCTTTACTGCCCGCCCGCCTGCGTTCAGCCATTCTTTGGCGTGAGTCGGGACACCGACGCTGCTGGATAAGAAGCCGACAGCTTCCATAATAGAACGCGTCGGTACAGGTATGCGCCGAGTCGGTGAGCGGTTAGACGGGCATGGGCATGATGAGACGAAGCAACGGAATGAGGCCCTTCAAGCAGGAAAATCCGGAGCTGCTCCAGCGACGATGAGGAGACGATGCTGCTGATGAGATAAGGTGTGGTAGAGGAGGGTTCGCCACGCCCAGTGCAGCAGAAAGGGAAAGCAACGGCAAGACCCGCCTGGCGCTTCTGTTGTTGCTTGCCTCTTGCGCCCGCGCCATGGTCTCCTCTCCACGACTGGCTTGGTCAATATTCGGAGTTATGGACAGTCGACTTGAGATGGCTGGTGGGCATGCCGTCGCTTTCGCCAAGGGTCGCTTGAAGGCGCGATATTGCGAACATCCTCTCGCCGGCCATGGAAAGTGAAGCCAGACATAGTCGCTCATTCGGTGGATGTGCCACGGTACGGAATGTCATGCTACGGGACCCTCATGCTGTGCTCAAGAGCTGATGGACATGGACAGTGCCGAAGCCGCCGCACCAAATGCGACCAAGGTCGTCCTACATGTGCCGTGTGTCAGAAGGCCGGAATGGTTTGCGGACGCTACGAGAAGCACATATTCTTCGACCTCGAAGAGCAACAGGAATCGGCCACTGGCCGCTTCCGCCGGCCTCTATTGACTCTGGCAGAGCGCCAATGCATGAGCGAGCTGCTAACGTCGAGCGTTCCTCCACGACTAGCACATCGGCACATCACCAGCCTCGACGAAACACACGACGATACGTTCGCCACCGATGATTTCAATGTTTTTCGCGGGCCATTTGGGGTATTTAGAGTAACGCAGCATCACGGCACCGTCCAAGTTGGGCATACTGGCGACACAAGCTCATTTCGCGACGAGCCTACGACCCGCGAGCTTCCTCGCCACGAGCTGCAATCAACGAGCGAAGACATGTACTCAACAGACCTTGCATTCTCTCCCGGCACGATGGACATGATTGACTCAATGCTGGTTTCCTACGATTTCAATGCGCAACCATACGACATCGATGAGTTGTTCAAGTTCTCCCATGCCGATCGTAATGTCGATCGCTCAGACAAGGTGTTGATAACACGGATCTCGCAACCGTGGGTGACTGATCCACACCCTTTCGACGATAGAGCGGGGGATCATCCACCACAGGCACTCATGAAAGGCACTTTGCCACTTGGCTCGGGATCATCCTCGGTAGCGAAGGGCAAAATTGTTCCACAGGATGCAGTCGTGCTTCTGAAGCACTACTCCACGAAGGTCCTGCCTCTTTTAGCACCATTTCGACACAGCAAGACACCCTGGCATGTGCTTTTCGTCCCTCACGCGAAGAACTGCCTCGCAGCTCTCAGTCTGGGTGAGGACGTCGATTGGGCTACTCTTTGCAACTTCTATGGCATGCTGGCGATCAGTGCGTACAGCCTGTCTGGTGTGATGCAAATGCAGAGCTGGCTCGAGAAGGGCACTTTGTATGAGCAGCAAGCACGCGAGTACGCTGAATCTATGCTTGAAACTGCGTACGACGTACCAAAGACCGCCAAGTACAAGTCTATTCTGGTGGCTCTCCTTACTACGGTTCAGGTTTCAGTCATCTCCAGGAGTCCCGATCAGACAGACCTTTACTTTCTCGAAGCAGAGAAGTTCATACGACTGCGGGGCTTGAATCGGCGCAAGTCTCGCAAGGTTCGCTTGCTACACCATTGCTATGCGTTTGAGCGCATCTTCCACGAGAGCACCTTCGTAACCAGCCTTCGCTCCGACCATCGCCGTCACGTTCGCCAGGCCATTGAGTCTAGTGGGTTAGGAGGATATAGCCGAGACAGCTTGTCTTTCCAGGGAATTCATAGCTCTGTCGATCTGGAGAAAGAGATGCTTCGGTTGAAGTGTCAAGATGAAGGCGAGAACGACCTGCACATTGAGATGCCAGGTTTGTGGTCTGCCACGCTCCATCCGGAAATTTTTGGCATTCCTGAGCCATGGCTTATGCTGCTCTCCTTGATCATCAGACTGGCAAAGGAGAAGGAAGGCTCAAAGGAGCAGTGCACTCGCGAGAGTGAAGGGAAGCCGATGAGTTTGCAAGCCTTTCTAAACCACGCCAAGTCTATCGAGCGATGCATTCAGCTATTGCAGCGGCCGAGCGATAATTCCGATTTAGACATCCTCCTCGAAGCCATGCAGAGTGCCATCGCCATTTACTTCTACCGTCGAATCTACGATCTGGACGCCTTGCTCCTGCAGACACGGGTCTCTTGCGTGCGCGATTGTCTAGCAAGACTCGACGCCGCCTCGCAACCAGACCCAGCGTTTGGTGCGGCACGGTTGATCTGGCCCGCCTTCATTGCCGCACGCGAAGCGCAGGATGTTGACGTTCAAGCATCTTTCGCAAATTGGTTTCGCGCATCGGCTCAGCAAAGTGGCCTCCGGCTATTCACTGACACATTGGCGAGTGTTGAGCGGACATGGCAACGCAGTGGTCCGGCAGGTGACCCGATGACATGGCTGGGATCTAGCGAGAATCAGCCTCCTGTCGATCTCACGATGCGCATTGACGGTTCGAGCTTTGCGTAACGTGGTGATAAGGACTGCGCGTACTGAAAACGGCAATGCCTTTCACGGACGAGCCAGACCTCCAAACGAAATTACCTACTCCCCTTGTTTTGTGGTCAAGAACTTATCCCGTCCACTAGAACACCGGCCTCCATCCGGGCATTCCCATGGGCCATCGAAGCTGCAAGACTTCTGTGCTTTGCCAACGTTTGTTTCCCAAAGCTGAGTGTGGTCAGCAAGCTGGAACGTGGATTACTGTGCTGGAGGCCCTCAGAAGCAGCAACGACGCTCGTCACCAGCCGCCCTGCGACCTACGGCGGTCACGCAGACGGATCCACGAAGCGGCCACGGCGCCACTCTTGTAACGAAGTCGAAGCTGCGCCAGAGACCTAGTGCGGAGAGCCAAAAGCGAACGATCCAAAATTTCTACATGTACTGCTGCATGCTGGAAAGTGGCAGCATCGACCAGGAGTTTGAATCGGACGAACACATGTTCTGCCTTTGTCCTAACAGTGTGTATTTTTTGGAAACGGAAAGAGGTAGGCGTGTGAGGAGACGGGGGGATGGAAGGCACTCATACGGGAACAGAGCTGGGCACGGCGTGTAAGCGTTCGTTACATCGACTCGGATGGTGGCTCAGGTAAAAGGCTTTGGCTGGCTGTGCTACCTTGTCTTAGCCCGTACCGTTTTCCTTCAGTACCGTCGACCGCGTCCGCAGGATTGGCCGGACAGGGTCCGACATGCGATCTCGGCATTCACCTGGAGATCCTCTCGGCACTTTCAATCGCGGGGATAGACTCCGTCAACGTCATGTTACTCAAGCTTGAAGACTGTCCACATTCAATGGAATCATTCAAAGGTAATCGATAGGTCTGAGTAGGCTATACGCTGTTGCGAGGAGGATAAGTTGAGTTTTTCAATTTCAATTTCAGCTTCACTTTCATCACATTCTACGCTACTGCGACTCGCCCTCGATCATCAACAGAAACAATAGGACTACCTCCTCATCACTAAACTTAACAAGACAATGTCTCTCAAACCCATCAAGCTCTACTCCCACCCGGGCGGCCCCAACCCCTGGTACGCCCTCTTCCACCTCATCCGTTCCCGCTCCTGCTGACAGCATTGCAGGAAAGTCGCCATCATCCTCTCCGAGCTCTCCGTTCCCTACGAAACACAAATCATGGACTTTGCCGACCTCAAGAAACCGGCCTTCGAATCCCTCAACCCCAACGGCCGTGTCCCGGCCATTGAGGACCCAAACACGAACATGACGATGTGGGAGTCCGGGGCCATTATCGAGTACTTGCTCGAGACGTACGATAAGGAGAATAAGTTGAGCTTTACGCAGGGGAAGGAGAAGTGGGAGACGAAGTCATGGTTGCATTTCCAGACTAGTGGGCAGGGTGAGTACACATATATCTTCACTCTTGACGAGTGTTGAGAACTGAGTGCTAATGGTTGGGAAGGCCCTTATTTCGGACAGAGAGCATGGTTCGTCCTCTACCACGCCGACAAGATCGACTCTTGCCTCGAGCGCTACGGGAATGAAATCCGTCGTGTCATTGGCGTGATCGATGAGCATCTTAAGAAGACTGGACGGCAGTATTTGGTCGGCGATAAGTGCACGTATGCGGATTTAGCTTTTGTGCCGTGGCATTGGTTGTTGATCCAGCCGCCGAATATTATGGTAAGTGCTACCTCAGTGCGATCGAGCTCCTCCCGGCGCTTGGAGAACTCTGCACTTCCCTTACTTGTGAAACTTGCTGACAGATTTGTCTTTGTGTGATTCAGGGCGAGGGCTTTGCGAAGGAATGGGAGGAGAAGTATCCGGCGGCGTGGAAGTGGAGTCAGACGTTGATGCAGAGGGAGGCGGTGAATAAGTGTAGAGAGGAGAGGAATAAGGCGATGCAAGCGGGGAAGAAATGAGGGCCGAATGAGATGTGTATATGTGCTGATCTAAGGAGGACTATCCCAATATTGTCAACAGCCATGCCAGCGCGAACCTACAGAGTCACGTGCGCCAAGGTCGTTCGGCAAAGCTTCACATTCACTTCACTCCGTCTTTGCGCTTGTACCTGCGAGCCACTTTTTACTCAATCCGCCTATTACAAGCCCAGTGTTGGTGTGCGAATATGGTGTCCTACCCATCCGTCCGCAACTCTGGTCCATGATCAGGTGACGGCTGCTAACGTAAATTCCCAATGGACGATAATTCTCACACGGCGAAGAAGCGGAAGCGTAACTCAGAGAGAGCACGTGTGACGCGAGCGTGCGATCGTTGCAAGCGGAGAAAAGTCAAGTGTGATGGTGTGCAGCCATGCGAGTTCTGCTCGCGTGCCGAAGCTGAGTGTACCTTCAAGACGACCTACACCCGAGGCCGGGCGCCCTCAATCCAGCAAGCTCAATCTTCAGGCACGGCCGAAGCCCCGGGAGGCACGCCAGTGATCGCCGCCTCAGCGGACGAGAGCACTGCTGCGCCAGCAGGACTCAATGGCACAATATCCGGACAATATGCCAGGCAGTCTAATGAACAGTCTTCAGGCCTGGCAGTAACCTCGACTTCACCATCTTCTGTTGAGTCAACTCACAAATCGCCAGCGGAGTCGCAGACAGGCCTTCACGGTAAATACATTGGGCCGGCGTCAGGTGTGTCTTTTCTACAAAGAGTTCAGACTCGTTTGGGCCAGGCTGTCTCGTTCTCCCACCCGGACAGCATCTTTACGTTTGGCGATGCACCTCTCTCGAAGCCGGAAGAGGACCTATCCTTCTGCTTCATGCTCCCTCGTGTCGATGCTCAGCGTCTGATCGATCGATACTTCGACTTTGCCATGCCGACCTACCGCTTCCTCCACAGGCCGACCATTCAGACCTGGTTCACGGAGTTCTACGAAACTTATGGGACGATGCATGCCGTGTCAACGGCTTCTGCTAGGATTGCGCTGCTGTTAATGGTACTGGCGCATGGAAGGGTCTACATGCCGGATGATGACAAGCCCGGCCCACCAGATCTGAGGTAGGGCAACCACTTGGTACTCTGTACTTGTTGGTGTCTGACGTGGCAATAGCAATCGACTCTTCGCCGCAGCTGAGAAACAGCTGAGTAAAGAGAGCGGTCCGATACGATTGACTAGCATTCAAGCACGCCTCACTCAATGCTTCTACCTCCTCACCCAGTCTCGCATCAATCATTGCTGGAGTCTCTTTGGCACAGTCACCCACTTAGCTCTCGCGACTGGCCTCAATAGAAGCCGACGAGCCGACTCTCTGGCCGGAGTGAGTCGAGTGGAGGCCGAATGCCGTCGGCGCACATTCTGGTGCTGCTACACCCTTGACGTATATCTAAGCGTCGTTCTTGGACGACCCCAGCTTCTCCACGACGGCGACATCGATACTGAGATGCCGGGATGCATAGAGGATGAAAACTTGACAGACGGTCGTGGAGACGCATCCTCAACCTCGAGCGCCTCGTCCATCATGCTTGCCGTACTTGCGCAATTCAAGTAAGCCTCAGCGGAGCTCGATCTTGCGGTATAAGCTGACGAGTCAGTCTCGCACGGATCGTCAAGTCGATCCTGCGCGAACTCTACCCTCTCAGTCCCATATCGGCCGATCAGCAGACGGTGTTGACATGCCAATTTTCCCAAGAACTCGGCAACTGGCGGAACAGCTTAGCAGCATTCCTAGATACCGGCGGCGTTAATGCTTCCTGGCTGTTGCCAATCGTTCAGCGGCAGCGCAATGTCCTCAATCTCACATACTGGCACGCCGTTATCCTGATCCACCGGCCTTTTCTACTCAACAACCTTGCTAGCAAGTGGCAGACTAACGTAATTGTTGACAGACACTTCCAAGCTGATGAACAGCAAACTGTCGAAAGCGCGCAGCAATGTTTAGCTTCTGCCATGGCTACAGTCAACACCATTAATGACATGATGCAAAGTCGGCAGATTTCTGGTGTCTTTTGGGTATGTTCCACTGCCCATCTTGGGGAGCGACACTAATGGGCTGCAGACGACAGCCTACTTCGCTTTCACCGCAAGCATCGTGCTTTACATGTACGCAATCCAGAACCCATCCCCCGCTCAGAATGCCTGTCATGAATACACATCAGCCGCCGCGTTATGCCAATCACACATCGCCAGTATTGCGGAGAAGGGGTCGCTCGCCGAACGCTATTGCCTCTTGCTCGAGGAACTACGTCTGGAGTCGGTCCGTCAAGCCCAGAATGTTCGTACAACGACTGGGGAGACGAGCGAGACGAACGGCACCATACCAGGGTACCCGTACAATGGAAATGCGCTGCGGTTTAACGACCACCCCACAGCAGCAAACTACAACCCTCAAGCCTTCCCCGGTGACTCAGTGGCCGGTCCCAGTACGATGTTGTCGAACCAAGTGCCTGAGGCCACAGACTGGGGCCAGTTCGCTTCGTTGGTGTCGTCTGGGCTTGGAAATCTGGACATGTTCTTGAATGAGGATCCGTTCATGCTCTGACAACAGTCAGTAGTGGAGCGAGAAAGCGATCCAGGACTCCCTGGACATGGATTGGAAAGACGAGGGTAGCACTGCCGTTGGACTATCCAAATCACACGCCAGGTGATATTTAACGACAGGTGACTAAATGGTCTGCGGGAAATGATCGTGGAGTACGACCGGATCAACAGGCGGGGCAAGATGGTTTCTGTACCACTGTATACAGTACAATCACCTATGACCTCTTGTGCATGGTTGTGGCCCCAGCCTGATGATTGGGAAAGATCAAGCTGTCCGCAAGTACCATGTTCTCCCTTCTCGACGCCGCAAAGACTACTACTTCAGCTATGTCGTCAGCAGTAAGGGGCTCGCAACCTCTGAACACTGGTAAGTAGCTGCATCTGATCTCTGTTTTGGAAAGCTCACTTACGCGTATACAGCATCCGCCTTGCTTTGGTCACCGTAGAACCGCACAAGTGAGAACTCAGTCTCGACCTGACCCGGATCTACGCAAATTACCCGCACCCGCTTCGCAATGAGCTCTTTCCGCAGACTCTCCGTGAAGGCTCGCACGGCAGCTTTGGTGGCGCAGTATATGCTACCACCGGGGTAGGGCTCCCGGCCAGCAATGGACCCGATCTGATCAGAACGTCAGCCCTCGTCTGCCTTTGGACCTGCGCTCGAAGGATTCTTACATTGATAATGTCGCCAGCACCCTCGCCACCGTTCCGCTCAAGCATGCCTTGCAGCACTTCCTGTGTCATGTTGACCAGGCCATTGACGTTCGTGGCCATCATGACGCTCATGTCTTCTTCGGCGATTTCTGGGGCTCTGGCTACGCCTTTCACCAGACCAGCATTGTTCACCAAGACATCAATCTGCTGGAACTCGGCCGGTAACCTCTTCACGAAACCGCGGACCTGGTTCGACTTGCTGATATCAAGTTGGACCGGTAGGACTTTGACTCCATCGCCAAGTTCCTTTGCGATCTCTGCAGCGATCTGTTTGAGGTTGTCGACCCGACGAGCTGTGAGAACCAGCTTGAGGTCCGTCGGACACGCTCTTGCGAACTCAAGCGCCGTCGATTTCCCGATTCCAGAACTGGCCCCGGTTATCAGCACTGTTTTGCCGGAAAGTCTTTTGGAAGCCACGGAAGCCATTCTTGTATCGTCTTGGTGTTACGAGAAAGGACTCAACTGGACGGCATGGCAGGCTGGACGTTCTGGTTATTTGTCTCTGGATACAAACCATGCCAAGGGCGATGTCCGTCATCACTAAGGCTACCCGTATTCCCCACTGATCGGTCGACTCTTTTCACGGGACACTTTGCGAGACGTTCGGTGTGTTCTGGGGTTACTACCACGGCATTCAGTTCCGGAAAGTCTCGACTTCTTCGTCAAGAACCCGTCACTGCCGTCTCCGTCGGAAAAGCAACGGATATTTGGCTTGTCTCGTGATTAGCGGCTGGCAACCACCCACCACTTGGAGACCACGGATGAGGTCCTGTCTATCGCATGACCTTTTCCTACAGCTCCCACAATCTTCGACCGGCCTTGCACGGAACGATCTACTCGCGGACCACACGGAGCTCTACAGATCCAAACGAACCTGGACAACTGCTGTTCACATTGTACAAACGTCGATCAGCTGGACGTGAACCTCTCTCGACACTCTTGACTTTCCCGCTCAGACCTCAGACAAGGACTCGAACTATGGCGGTATTGGACGGGTTGCAAGAGCACCATGGGACCACGCATATCAATGGCTACGCATCTACGAACGGTTCGGCTGCCAAACCATCGACCAACGGCGCAGTGCACGACGCATCCATAGCTAGAACGGCCCCTATCAGACTCCCTCCCGGTGGCATATGGACTCCCGCAGTCACCTTCTTCAACCATAACACCGACACGCTAAGTCTTGACTCGCAAGCAAAGTACTACTCCTATCTATCGAAAAGTGGTCTCGCAGGCCTAGTGATATTGGGCACGAATGCGGAAACCTTTCTGCTTACAAGAGAGGAGCGAAAGACACTCGTAGCGACGGCGCGTGAAGCATGTGGGCCGTCCTTCCCCATCATGGCAGGAGTCGGAGGCCACAGCACCAAGCAAGTTCTTGAATACCTCGCCGACGCCGCGGATGCAGGAGCAGACTATGCCTTACTCCTCCCTGCAGCCTACTTCGGCAAGCAAACTACTCCCGAGGTCATTGACAGCTTCTACCACGATGTCGCGACGGCCAGCCCGTTGCCCATTGTCATCTACAACTTTCCTACCGTTACAAACGGTATCGACCTCGACTCCGCCACTCTCACTCGCCTCGCCAGGAGGCACGAAAACATTGTCGGTGTCAAGTTGACATGCGGTTCCGTGGCCAAGATCACCCGCCTTTCTGCTGAGCTCGGGGCAGACCGGTTCGCCAGCTACTGTGGACAGTCGGACTTCTTGCTCGGAGGCATGGTGTCGGGAGCCGCAGGCACCATCGCAGGCTTCGGAAACGTCTTTCCCAAGACTCTAGTGAGGATCTACGATCTGTGGCAGCAAGGCCATATCAAAGAGGCAATGGCGTTGCATAAGAAGGCGTCCTTGGCCGAGCAAGCCTGTAAGGCTGGGATCGCCACGTTCAAGTATGCTGCTGCTGTGACTACTGCTAAGGCCGCGGGGATCAAGGACGAGGTGGCGAAGGAGCAGTTGAAGCCTAGAAGACCGTATGTTGGGCCTGGAGAGAAGGAGCAGAGGAGGATTGAGCAGTTGCTTGAGCCCCTGTTGGAGATCGAGGCTGGCTTCTGACCTTGCAAGTAGACGCAAATGCATAGAGGCCTCTTCACGGGCGAAGTTGAGCCGAACTACAATCGATCTTCATACACAGACCGCCTAGAATGTCCCGCTATGTTAGCAAAGGTACGGACAGTACGAATTTCGTCGCGAACGTCTCCGTGTCTTCGCCCGCCAGCAGCTCTTCGGCGTACGGAAAAGTCTCGTGATGGAAACGGAAATGCAGTCGTCGCCGAGCTCGCCAAGTGAACCACCATCTTTCGCAAGAACATCGGCTCCCTCAGCGTCTCCATCTGTTCACAAGCTCGAATCGAGCTCCTTCTCCGGCCTCGGAACCGAAGCCGTGAAGATAGCAGAGACAGGACTGTCGGCGACCGAGAGGGGAAGACATGTGATATCGAAGACCGAAGTCCTGTCTGGAGAGGCCTTGTAAGTGAGGGTAAGTAACTATAAGTGTTCTTCTATCCCTCATCGCCGCATTGGAGCTTCCCACCCATCCCGTCTCGAAGCTCTCTTGTCATACAGCAACATTCATCATGCCTTCTTCCGCTCCCACGATCAAAGACATCATCGTCACTCCCGTCGCTTTCCATGATCCGCCGCTGCTCAATGCAGTGGGCGTGCACGAACCCTTTGCTCTCAGGAGCATCATCGAAGTGGTCACCGACCGCGAAGAGAATGGAAAAGCCATTTACGGCCTAGGGGAGTCATATGGGGACGCAACACATATCTCGCGCCTGCAGAGGGCAGCAGAACGGATCAAGAAATCTAGTATTTACGATACAAATGGCATATTCCGTGCTTGCGCGGAGGTCATGGGAGAAGATACGTCTACAGGCGGTGATGGGATGGCAGGCCTGGTCACTACGGCATCAGCGACAGACAAGGTGTTCGCGGCCTTCGAGGTTGCGTGTTTGGACATACAAGGCAAGTTAGCAGGAGTGCCAGTGTGCGATTTGCTTGGAGGCAAGGTCCGGGACATTGTACAGTACTCTGCATATCTGTTCTATAAGTGGGCCAGGCATCCAGGACGAGACGAGGAGGATGAATTTGGCGAGGCCCTGGATCCCGATAGCTTGGTCAAGCAGGCGAAGAAGATGATCGACGAGTACGATTTCAAAGCCATCAAGCTGAAGGGAGGTGTATTCTCGCCACAGCAGGAGGTCGATGCCATCAAAGCACTTCGCGAGGCCTACCCGAACCTGCCATTGCGGCTGGACCCAAATGCAGCTTGGAGCGTGGAGACTTCGAAATGGGTTGGAAAGGAGCTTGAGGGTATCATTGAGTATCTGGAGGATCCAGCTGATCAGATTGAAGGCATGGCAGCCGTGGGCAAAGCAGTCTCGATGCCGCTCGCTACGAACATGGCTGTAGTAGCGTTCAACCATTTGCCAGAGAGCATCGCGCAGGACGCCGTTCAGGTGGTGCTGTCCGATCACCATTTCTGGGGCGGACTTCGCAAGTCACAACACCTGGCGTCCATCTGCGCGGTCTGGAACATGCGGTTGTCCATGCACTCCAACAGCCATCTCGGCATCTCTCTCGCGGCCATGACGCATCTGGCTTCGGCTACCCCTAATCTCGACTACGCTTGCGATACCCACTGGCCATGGAAACGTCGAGATGAGGACGTTGTCATAGATGGAGCCCTGAAGTGGCAGAAAGGCGGAGTCGTCGTGCCAACTGCACCGGGTTTGGGTGTAGAGCTCGACAGGGATAGACTGGCAGCCCTCCACGAACAATACAAAGCTTGCGGCTTGACGAAGAGAGACGACACGACGTATATGCGCAAGTTTCAGCCGGGCTTTTCGGCAGCAGTACCTAGATTCTGAGCAAGAACAGAGTATTTGCAATATTCAAATGATCCATGAACCTCAGCGGCAACAGTCTACTTCCAGGACGAACGCTGTGATAGAAGAGCGCAATCGCATACGGCAACACTCGATCGAGTGGGACCAACGCAGAGCCGTTTCATGCATGGCCAACCCGCGACCAACGGAGGTAATCAATGTGTGCTTGTGCACCTGGTCAGAAGAAGCGGCAATTGAAGCGTAGCTTGAGATGTTCTGGAAGGCGAACATCATTGCAACCCCGCGTGCAGCCATCCGGCAGCAGACAAGAGACGTGCCGATTTTGCTCCCTTCCTGGCAATGTCGGGGTACTCTTCTCCACAAGCTGCGATGGTAGGGTTCGTGACTGGTATACATCCAAGTCCTTGACCGGGAATGCAGAGCTTTGCCCGTCCGAAACTTGACATATCCGTGCCGAGACCAGGATCCGCCGAGTCATTGGTACCAAGAACGCTTTCCCGACGGATATGGGTGCAAAGTTCGCCTCGTGTGGATCTTACTTCTTCCACCCCGCTCACCAAGAGTCATGGAGCATCCATACTCCGTGGAGCAGACCCGGGGTCCCCAAGATCTACCATGTGGCAGAGATGAACGTTCCGGCCTTCCATATGGCATAATAAGACCTGCCCGTCTGGAAGGCAGACAAAGCTCGACTTTCACCTCTCGTCTTCAAGACTTGATTGCTTCCTCTTTCGTCCATTCCGTTGGTAATTACATTCACTCTGCAAGTCACCGTCACATTCGGGAGCGCCATACACCATGGCGAGAGTCTCGGTTGAGAAGCCCGACATTGCTCTTGTCGAACGGGCCATGGCTGGCAATGACTTGGAGGTCCCAGCCAAACATCCTCAGGTCGTCACGATCGATGGTTTCAGCGTCTTGGGTCTCACACACGAAGATGCCGAGTTTTACCAGAACTACTCGGAGAAAGACAGGAAGAGGACCAGGCACAAGGTGAGTTCTAGCATGCTGAGCAGCCGGCGGAAGGCTGATCCTCATTGAAACAAGGTCGACATCCGCCTAGTGCCTCTGCTTGCGGCACTCTATCTCGTCGCTCACCTCGACCGAAGCAACATTGGCAATACCAAGATCCAGGGAATCGACACCGACCTAGGCATTAGCGGCGTGCAGTGGAACATCCTGCTCTCGCTCTTCTTCATTCCGTACATTCTCTTGGAGGTTCCCAGTAACGCTCTGCTGAAGCGCTTCAATCGACCATCACTCTATATGGGCACTCTGGTGACGTCGTGGGGGACCATTATGACGCTTCATGGTGTCGTGACCAACTATGGTGGGATCCTCGCCCTTCGATTGTTGCTTGGAGTTTTCGAGGCTGGATTCTTCCCCGGTGCAGTGTATCTCAGTGTGAGTATCGACCAATCTCCCGACTGCTGTGCTGGACACTGACTTTAGGCAGTCATTCTGGTACATGCCAAGAGACCTGGCTGCACGCATATCTTGGTTCTACTGCTTCAGCGCTCGTGAGTTCTCCAGTACCACAACTCGAAGGTCTTGAACATCCGCTAACGAGCAAACAGTCTCCGGAGCATTTTCTGGCATGCTCGCAGCGGCCATCGCTCAAATGGACGGTGTAGGAGGCTACGAGGGCTGGAGATGGATGTAAGTGTTCTCCTATCTGGCTTTACTCTACATGCACTTCAAGCTCATATTGCTCAAAGCTTCATTCTTGAAGGCATTGTTACCGTCGGCTGTGGCATCCTCACCTTCTTGCTTCTGGTTGACACCCCGGAGCTCGGGCATAAATGGCTGGAACAAGATGAGATTCGCTTCCTGCAGATCCAGCGCTTCATCAAGCAAGGTGGCCGTTTCCAGGACGAGAGCAACGAGAAGCACTTCATCTGGCGCGATCTCAAGGCTTGCTGCCTTAACTGGAAATTGTGGCTTTTGACCTGGGTGCAGTTCGCGCAGTCCGCGACTGCTTACGGTACGTCGGCTGATATCTTTTGGCGTTATCCTTAAGCTAATTGTATTGCGCAGGCACCAAGTTCACCCTTCCGACATTGACAGCAGCCATGGGCTTCGAGAACTGGGAAGCACAGCTGATGTCCGCGCCACCGTACGTCGCCGGCGCAATCGCCACCCTCGTCCTTTCCAAGCTATCGGATCGTGTCTACTGGCGAATGCCATTCGTCGTAGGCCCTTTCGCAGCAATCCTGCTTGGCTTTACGATCATGCTGGGGCTCCAAGGGTACGTAGCGTTGCTCCCCTAGCATCGTACTTTGACTGACATCATAACAGCGATTTCGAGAACCAACTCGGCGCCTCCTACTTCGCCGTCTGCATCGCATGCATGGGTATATACCCGGCAGCTCCCGCTTTAATAGCGTGGGTAGGCAACAACTCTGCTCCAGCCTCGCGGCGTGCTGTGGCGTTGGCTTTCAACATCTGTATCGGCAACATCGGAGGCATCATGGGCAGTTATATGTTCTTCGACTCCGACGCTCCAGCCTACAACACTGGCTTCGGGTTGAGCATGGCTTTCGCGATAACTGGGTTGACCTGCGCTGTTGTGGCGGAGCTGGCGTACAAGCGGGCGAACTCCAAGAAGGCTAGGGTTTCTGAGGAGGAGGTGAGGGCGCAGTATACAAACGACCAGCTGGTGGCTATGGGAGAGAAGAACCCGCTCTTCAGGTTTACTCTGTGAGAAGGCTTAAGCAGAAGGCTCAATGAAAGACACGAGAGAGATGATGCTGCGGTTCGGTGGTCATTGCGGATAAGGTAGCAAGTCGTTCCTTTGCCTTCGACTCATGCATCGCTCGAAGCTGCCTCAACTTCTCAAGGAACATGTCGCCTTCTCTCCAATACACTGCGCATCGTCACGATCAAGTGTAGTGTTTTGAGTGTGCTCCTTCAATCGACCAATGCCGTGAGGTTGCGGGGTGAGGTTGACCGGCAGAACTCCGGATAAGAAGCCCCACCAGGTCGAGTCATGAAGAGCTCAATTTTCGACAGCTTCAGGTTCACTTCGAACTTTCAGTCAAAGTCACAACCTTTCCTCACACACCACAACCACAGTCAAAGTCGTCGCGAAAGCCGCAGCCAGACACAACCATGGCGGACGTCACTGAACCAGCCACTGACACCAACGACATGCAGACCGAAGAGACCAACCAGAAGATTGAAGAGCCCACCATCAAGGCCGACGACCTCACTACTAAGAAGCGCAAGATCGACGCTGAAGAGAACGACGCCGAGGCCAAGGTATGACCGCTACTTCATTTACTCACTTCTAACGGCTAACCTCGCTGCCAGACGAAGAAGACTAAGGTGACGAAAGGCGTCGAGACTGCTGAAGAAGTGAAGAAGGACGACGGAGTCGATGCTCAAGATTCTGCTCAAGCCGACGCAGGCGCAGATGTCACCGTGACAGATGCAGCAGACGCGGACGACATGGACAAAGCTGCCAAACCTAAGACTACCTCCGAAGTGAACAATCAAGCCGGCGTCACCAATGCTGATTCAAGTGAGGAGAAGATGGACACCGCTTCCGACGTCAAGGAAGAAACCGCTGCTACTGAAGAGCACGAGAACAGTGCTGAGCGCACCAACGACGAGCGAATCAACGAGCAGAACGGCCACACCAACCAATCCTCCGACCAAAAGAAGAAGTGGGAGCTCACAAACAAAATCAAGAGCAAGTTCGAATTCGAAGAGTCGAGCGATGCCGACGAAATCCGCACCCAGGTCGAGTTCTACTTCTCCGACTCCAATCTGCCAACTGACGCCTATCTACTCAAGCTCACCGGCGGCCACAAGAACATCCCCGTCGACGTTGGCATCATCCACAGTTTCAAGCGTATGAAGCACTTCCAGCCGCGCTCTGCCGTTGTTGCCGCACTCACGGAATCTGACACACTCGACATTGGCGATGACGGAGGCATCACGCGCAAGGAGCCGCTTTCGCAGAAATTCACCGACGACGTTGTCGAGAATCAGGTCATCCAGCATGAACTGGCCATGCCCCGCTCCATCTACGCCAAAGGCTTCGGCCAGGAAGATGCGGGCACACACCAGGCTATCGAGAGGTGGTTCGCTCCGTTCGGCCCTGTGCGCAGTATCCGCCTCCGTCGCGAACCGAATGGCGAGTTCAAGAAGTCCGTCTTCGTCGAATTCGACACCGAAGAACTGGCGAATGCATTTCTTGCACAGCAGCAACCAATCAAGTTCCACGGTCAGAAGCTTATCGTCAAGAGCAAGCAGGCGTACATCGACACACGTTATCAAGGCAATGTTAACAAGATGGTTGATGAAACGATGTCGTACGCTGCAGGCACGGGTAAGAGGCAGGGTGGGCAATACCGCGGCAACAATCACAGGAGGGGCAGCAACGATCAGAGAGGCAATCGCCGTGGAGGTCGTGGCGGTGGGCGCGGTGGTCGAGGCGACAGGCGGGACGGCGGTCGTCGTAGGGACAGAGATGACCGCGATGATAAGCGCAACTCCGGCAGCCGCTACGATGGGGACAAGAACGACTGGAAGAAGCGTCGTGCGGCCGACCGTGGGGAGCGTGATGATGCGGATGAGAACGGGCATGCGGAGAAGAAGGTGAAGGTGGAAGGGGCTGAGGCCGATGGCGGGAAGGATGGTGTCAAGGAGGACGCCAAGGACAACGTCAAGGAGCAGGTTCAGGAGGCTGCGCAGGAAGTCTGAGCGGGCTTTCTACACATGTCCACGGCATTCTCTGGGCTGTGTTGGGAAGCGAAAGCGTTGAGCTTGAGCATACTTGCGGCGTTGAAGACGTCTTCTGGGAGGCACCATCAGGAGGGAACTCGAGTAGGTTCTTGCGGCGTTGAAAACGGTCCCGAGGGTGCCTAAGCGGCATGAGCGTGGGCGTTACTGATCGGAGAGAAGACGCTACTCGTGGTTGGGTTGATACCCTCTTCATAGCTGAATCCACTCCAAATTCTACGAACCAACCATACCGTCCAGCCACCTAGCAGACTGGGCGGCAGAAGAGACCGCTGGTCCAGGGCGCCATACCTTGCATTTTGCTTGTACCGACGCTCGACAGGGACAGCATGTGGTTCTCCAGGCATGAAGACGCCACAATCCTGGCAAAAAGGCCAAGCGTTCGCCGATTGACGCCCGTTCGGGCAAAGCGTGTTGCTCAGGCCACTAGGAAGGCGACCTGTCCTCGTCTCTATATTTGAGCTGTATATCCGCCATTCGCAGATTCGCTCTCTTCTCAGTATGGCATGTACCAGTCAGCATGGTTGGGGTTCCAGGACGCTCGAGAGGGTGTTCGACCTGCAAGCAGCGGCGTGTGAAGGTGGGTTTCGAGAAGTCGGTCGACAGACGACACCGTAGCTGACCCATGCATACAGTGCGATCAAGAGAAGCCTTGCGGGCAATGCACAAAGGCCAAACGAGAGTGTCTGTATCCACAGAACCATATATTCGTGCACCATGAAGGCAACCACAAGACTGTTTACCGAAAGTCGGACAAGGATCGGACAGTGAAGAAGTCGGGCCTGCCAGCGCCAACACCTACAAGCGATACCCCCTGCCTCCCGCCAAAGTCGTTTACCTCGCTTGCAATTCTCCAACCCATTGGCACGCTCTCTGTTCTGAAGCAGCAGTTCCTTAGCGAAGCCTGCTCCAAGGAGCTACTTCAGTCCCGAGAGCTGAATGCCCCCAAGCCATGGACGTACAGCCTTTCCACTTTCGCCGGCTCTGTCTACGCCTTGAACTCTGCCCCGCTCTCTTGCTATACAGCGTGGATCGGGCGACGCAACCGCGAGCCTTGGCTTGTGGAAGCAAGCCGCCGTCTCTACATCCAAGGTCTCAAGGAGGTCCAAGCAGCCATCAACGATCCGACAACCGCGCTTCGAGACGAGACGTTGGCGGCATGTCTAACCTTGATCATATACGAGGCGCTCGAGTGTCCGGATCGATCTCGTAGTGGCTATGCCGCCCATGTGGCCGGATGCGCGAGGATCGTGAAGATGCGTGGGCCGAGCATGCATCAGCACGGAGCTGCTCATCAACTGTTCGGAGCGTTCAGGTATATTGCTGTGAGTCGACCTGACAACATCCGCAAGCTGTCTGGATGATGAGCGAACTGACCATGCATAATTAGTTGTTTCATGATGTCGAATTGCATAAGCCCTCATTCCTCTCCTCGCCAGCGTGGACAACTCTGCCATGGCAGGATCGAGACAAGACGATGAACGACCGCCTGTTCGACCTCCTCTCACTAGCGCCGGAAGTCCTCCAGAAGAGCGATCGACTCCCTTCGATCGCGCCGGGTGCCTTCATGCCTGCTCTGCTCGACTTGGCGCACGATGTGGCCATGACCGACAGCAAGTTGCAAGCCTTCTACGCCGAGCTCGTCGAGTCCAGCCCAGACCCTCTATACTGGGAAGAGCCCTCCCGTGGGGTGACGCTCGAGGGCAACCTCCAATCAAATCCACTCCAGGTCGATTGCGAAACAACAGCCTTCCGCTTCCGCGACTACGACACCGCGACAACGTTATGCACGTATTGGGCCTTACTCGCCATGTCCTGGTCCGGGATGACGGACATTCAAAATACTTTGCTCGACATGACGCGCAACAATCTCATCTGTGCGCAGCTGGTTCCGGCTGTTAAGCACCTTACACTGGAAGCGCGGGACTGGTTGGATCCTGTGAGAAAAGTGCTCAAGGGCGTTCGCTTCTGCAGTACGGAAGGCACGGGCGAAGTCGGCCCGACGAAATTGGCCATTCCATTGGACATCGTGACGGACGTTATGAAGGGCCGCTCGGGGTGTGCGAAGGAGCGTGCGGAGGCAGTGAGGATTGGAGAGGAGATCAGTTCGAGGTTCCTCCGTATAATGCAGTTCAAGGATCCGCCTCTTCGGGAGAGTGCTTGAACGGCAGCGGAGAGGGTGGGCGTCCTGAGCACGCATAACGGCATAGCGCGACACCTGAGACAATGTTACACTATCTCTCCGAGTGCTTCGAGATCGAAGTCGGCTATGTTATCAGTCAGCATAATTCTATCATAAGGCACTGGATACTTACGGAACGGGAACGAGTCTAGCTGCAAGAAGATGTCACTCTCGAAGCAGTCATCGCCGCTCAGTGAAACCAAACTGGTAGTGTCTGTCTGGTGGTTGAAAACGGAGTCCTCGAGCGTAGAGACCGCGGCAGCGTCTGGATAGCCTTCTTTGGGCGCGTGTGTCGAATCACTAGCTTGTCGAGCATCAGTATGCTTTCCTATCAGCCGACCAGCTTCCTGCTGTAGTTCTTCGAGAAGGATGCTGTAGCGGAGGTTTGGGGCGTTTGCTTGTGACGCGTCGGCCAGATGCTTTTGCATGGTTTCTGCTTTATCGTAGAGCTCATTGTCTGTGTGAGATGTCAGCGTTGGGTCATGAGCTCCTGTAAAGCATAAGAATGTGCGAACCGGTAAGTGGCGTTTCTAGGCTCGGTAGGCGACCGCGCCATCGTTGGATGAGCCAGACGTAGATGATAGAAAGGGCGTTGAATGTGACGAATTGCTATTGATGCATCAGCGAGTAATCATCCGACTATATTGTCGATCTGACTAACGGTGAACCAGAAGGCTGGTAGAGTAGGCCTATTCGCGACGAAGCCGGGGGCGGTGTTCAAGATGGTGCTCGCAGCTGACAAGCAGACTCGGACGCTCGACCTATTCTCGACTGAAGCATCGACGAGGAGCAACGGTCTATTGACCATGATCAACGCGAGAGAATCGGCCATCTCCAAGACAGCAATCTGGCGCTGGAAGACCTGGATGAGGCTGGACGGGTGAACGACACCACTGAGGATGACCGGCAGGGATGCCTTCCATTCTTTCAACTCGCCGTTGAGCCGCGCCGCGACCTTGGCTTTGTGGGCATCGGGATGCTTTGTGACGCTATACTGCTCTCGAAGCGCTTTCTTCACGATGCAGGTGATTTTGGCATGATATATCGACCCCTGGATTACAGGGTCTCGGTGCAGGCTGTTGGCTTCTACTCCTCCAGCCGTGATCAAGTCATCATCCGCGGCCGCGGGGAATTGTTGATCAACGTCATCGATATTGATGAGAGGCGGACGTCCAAGTAAGCAGCTGAGATAGGCGTCCAGAGTGGATGCTGCCCAGAACGTTCGCTTGCGGCACTCAGTAATGATGGTGTCCAGCTGATGGCCAGAAGAAGCTCGTGCCCGATGCATACCCAGAGCCTGGATGAGCTGGGCGGTAGTTCCGAACGTGTACCACGCCTGGTTGGGTCGAGAGGTATGCAACAGATATATGCAGATAGCGAGACGTGCCTGCACGGATTCGAGGCGGACCTTACCGGTCTCTTGTGCGAGTTTCATCTCTGCCGCCCGGAGATACGGCTCGCTTACTCCAGCCTTGTCGTCCGCTTGAAAAAAGATCGCAGTAGCAAGGACCATCAGTACGATAGCTTGTTGAGCTGACGACAGCGAATAATCCGCGTTCGTACCATCCGTGGTGGAGTGATAGCTTGCCAGCCATTCCACCACCGTAGGTTGATGCAGGAAGCGGTAGGTCGGCATGGCGAAGTCAAAGTAAACAGACAAAAGCTCTGCAGTTATATGCCTCTCCGGCAAGGCAAGAGATGCCATGTCGCTATCATTACGTGGCTGCTGCTTGTCGCCGTAAGAAAAGATTGGCACCGCCTGATTTGTGTCCCTGTGATCCTGCTGGGAAGAAGTCATCCCGAACCGACGCCATGCTCTCCGGAGGAAGGAAGAGGTACTGATCGGTCCAGAATATTGGCCTGTAAGAGCCGCTGAATCGCCTTCAGGGGATGCTGCGCGTGATGGCCTGGCGTTAGTGTCGCCATTATCCGGAGCGATGGTATCATCGTTGAACGACTCTGTTGATCTCGTCAATGGCTCGGGCACAGTTCGGCCTCGCCGGTATGTTGTATTGTAAGTGCAGTCGCCGTTTACTTTCCTGCAAGGAAGACAAGGAAGATCTCCCGTGCATCGTCTCTTCTTCGCCTTACAAACGTCGCACGCTCGAGTAGCTTTCTGGCGCTCGTTTCGATTTCTGCGCGAGCGCTGCACTGGTTTAGGGGTAGGAGGAGACATTTGGTCCATCTGAGCATGAAGTGGATGAAGCGGAAGTGGAAAGTGTGTTTCCGTAGCGGAAAAGATGATTGAAGCTAAGGTAAGTGACGAGGCCTGATTGCGGGGATGTGTTCCCAAGACTTCAATTCCGTGTTTGCGCAACCGTGTCCAAATCCACCTCACCTTAACCAGGAGCCTTCCTTTTCAACTTCGGTGGCGCTTTCTTGACATTCGCATCGTTCGTATCTGCCAGACTTGGTGCACTTGATCCGTTGATGCCGTCGAGCTGCAAAACCATGCCGTTTACATGGCTCATTTTGCGGGGCGCACTGGTTGTGCTACTGGCTTGATCTGATGTGCTCTCATGCCCGTTCGTCAGACGATCCGACGGGGCGGCGGTCGAGCTTGTTGTTGAAGGCTCTGTCCCGATCATGTAAAGTCGAGAGCTTGGATGAGGTCGAATGGTAACCCGTTTCAGACCGTTCGGCCTGTGACTAGCCTCACTCAAATCAGATTTGACCTTGGTCTTTGGTGACTGAGCTGAAGCGCTGACAGCGTCAGCTTTGCCCTCGGTCGAGGGCTTAGCAGCCTTTGCAGATGACTGCTGAGTAGCGCTGCCCTTTGGAGTTGGAGGCCGCTTTGTGGACGGGGTCCTGGGCGTTGCCGGAGGCTGGTTGGGCACGTTCAATTTCCGTGGCGTCGGCCGTGCAGAAAGCTCCGCCATAGGTGTTTGCTGTGCTTTCTTCATGGCGGAGGACTTCGGCGTCCGATGTGCTCCTTCACACTATAAGCATGTGTTACCCCAATACTTGTCAAAGCTCATAGAGGTTCGAGCATACCTTGATTAGCATACACATTCCCACGGCTCTTGAGATGGCACCGGCTGCCGTCTCGATGGTCGTGCCACTGCATGCACTCGTCCTCTTTCGTAGGATCGTCAAACAACATGCCGCCAGACATATGTCGGATTTCGTTGACCATGTCCACGGCAAAGTCTGGGTTGCCGTCAAAACACGCACGATATGTTTCTGCATCCTTGTCCACTCCAGGATCCATGATCTGCCGTGCGGCGATCTTTGTCATCAGCTTGCGAAAAGGGCTGCCGCGAGGACTTGCGCGGTAGATGTCGTTGATCTCTTCTGCATCAGGCACGAGCTGCGCGGCATGGAGATTCTGCCGGTAGGAGTCCATGGCTAGGTTCTTGACCTGGATCATGTCGAACTTGTCGCATAGCTTATAAAGCTTGTGGCAAGCTACCGCGTAGTCGTATTTGTCTTCGTCGGTCATATGCGATGCATCATCCAGGTGACCCTGATATAGCCATTTCACCAGCAACTCGAAGCCGTGCGGATCGTCATCTGGCAATTCCAAACTGTTGTGGCTCGGTTGATGCTCCTTCTTGGGGACTTCATGGCCCTGGAACTCGGTCTCGAAGTAGGAAGAGTGGTGACAGAGGAGGTTCTCATGTAGACTCCAATGCTTCCTTTCCTTTCCTACGTAGATGTCCACGGTTGGACCCGAGAGCAGCCTTTTGCGCGATTCCTTAGCACAATTCCACGCTGTCAAGTTCTCGGAATGCTTAAGAGCCCAGACGCGCGAGTGCGAAGGCGTGCCGAGGAAATGCGACATGGTGGTCTTAGACAAGGAAAGCGAACATACTCGGCGAAGGTGCGTGCGCTGGCGCTGTTGATACTGCCTCTCGCCGCGCGCATTGGCTCAGGCAGTATCACAATTGCGCTGTCGGGGTAGGCGAAGTCGCGCAGGAAGACGGGTGGTGAGGTCGAGGGTCGCTGGCGCGTAGGCGTGGGAGTCGGCGGGAAGGGGAGCGCTTCCATCAGGGAGGTCTATATACAGAGGCGACAATGCGATTGATGCAAGGGCTGGCAAGACAGGGCATCATGCGGAGGAAGAATGTGATTGAGGCATGCGACCGCCAGCCGTCTCTCTGCCAGATCGCAGGGAGCCTTCCAAGGTTTCGTCTGGTCTCGCCGGAGCAGGTTTCGCCGAGGTCCGAAAGTCTAAACGCGTGAGCGCGTCGTACAATGGACTTCACGTTCTCGACACGAGCATGAGCAGTCCACTGGAACCAACGAGTGACGAACTTGCGGAACTGTATTCCACGCAGGAAAACACTGTAAATACTGCAACAGACATTCCTACCTTCAGCGACGACCTAGCAGCAATACACGACTTACAGGCTGAACGCAAACGCGTGCAGACTGAGAAAGGCGTTGTCATCCAGAACCGCATCTGGAGCACGCAGGAGATATTTCGCAGCGATCCCCCAGAGTTGACCAGCTCGCAAGATATGGCGGCAATGCCATTCATCACCTCCTCTCCTCCGCCCACACCGAGTCCACAGAAGAAGCGGAAGTTCGCAGACCTTGACCTGGGACACAATCAGCTTGCCAGACCCGCCAAGGCGAAGCGAACGTACTATGGCATCAACATCCACCAGCTGCTGGAGGACGCGCAGGCCGAAGAGAGCATCCCGAAGGAGGCACTCGAGCTCCCAACGCCACCAGCTGAGCAGGCATCCCACAAGGCGTCTTTACTCTGGACGGAGAAGTATCGCGCCAAGAAGTTCACCGACCTGATTGGAGATGAACGGACGCATCGATCTGTGATGCACTGGCTAAAGCGGTGGGATCAGACGGTCTTCCCTGGCTCCTACAGACCGAAAGCAAAGGCCAAAGGCTTCAATGAGCCTGTAGAGGAGAAGCCTCACCGAAAGATTCTAATGCTTACGGGGCCACCTGGATTGGGCAAGACTACGCTTGCGCATGTTTGTGCGAAGCAAGCTGGCTACGAAGTGCAGGAAATTAATGCAAGCGATGAGCGAAGTGGTAACGTCGTGAAAGGCCGCATCAGAGATATGCTGGGCACCGAGAACGTCAGAGGCGTCGAGAAGAAGACCGACGCTGGCAAAGTTCGAAAATCTGGCAAGCCAGTATGTGTAGTCGTGGACGAAGTGGACGGCGTTGTCAGCGGGAGTGGTGGAAGCGGAGAAGGCGGGTTCGTCAAAGCTCTCATCGACTTGGTTAATCTGGATCAAAAGAACTCCTCCGCCCTCGGAACACTGCAGCAGGCGCCGGTACGGAAGAAGAAGGGCGATCGATTTCGGCTTCTACGACCAATGATCCTTATCTGCAACGACGTGTATCATCCCTCGCTTCGGCCACTTCGGCAAGGCTCCTATGCGGAAATAATTCATGTCCGCAAGCCTCCAGTGCAGACTCTGGTGTCGCGGCTACAATCGGTCTTCGAGAAGGAAGGTGTGCCATGCGAGAGCGATGGGGTCCGACGCCTATGCGAGGCCACTTGGGGCGTCAGTAACCGCAAGGAAGATCGCAACGGCGCTGGCGCTGGCGAGGGAGACATGCGAGGTATCATGGTCGTAGGTGAGTGGGTCGCCGGCAAGCTGCGCTCGATTAACAACGCCACTGGCAATGCTCGGTTGACTCGGCGCTGGGTTGAAGAGAATGTCTTGAGCGACCTTGGACACGGTGGAGGTGCTACTAGAGGGTTAGGTCGTGGCGGGCCGAAGGACATCGTCGAGCGGGTGTTCCAGGAGGGCGCAGGCTTTCCCAAGTCGTCCGTCCTCGTCACGCCTCAGCATCAGACAGCACACGGCTCAGTCAAAGGCGTGGCGGAAGGCGCAAAGCGCACTGCTGGCGAGCGACTGCGCGAACTGGTCGACACTCTAGGCGACACCGATCGCATCATGACGGACTGCTTCTCTTCCTACCCTGAGCATCCATTCCAAGACGACACCTACCTCTCCAAGCCAGACTCGGCCTACGAATGGCTGAACTTCCACGACCGCCTCTCCTCCGCCGTCTACCGAAGCAACGAATGGGAACTGGCACCCTACCTCAGCACGCCAGTCCTAGCATTCCACCATCTCTTCGCCTCGCCCACCCGAGCACAATACGCCAACGTCCCTCTCGACGACGCCGACACAACCGAAACCACTCCTTCCCACCCCTTCCACGGCACCCAAGCCTCCTGGGCCGCGCACGAAGCCGAAAAGCACAACACCGCGCTCCTCCAATCCCTGCAATCCTCCCTCGACTCAGACCTCAGCCGCCACTTCAGCCGCCACTACGACATCGCCACCGACCTCCTCCCCTACCTCCTGCGCATGCTCTCCCCGAACGTCAACCCCGTCGTCGTAGGCGGCAGCAACAGCTCCGGTGGCACCAGCACCGCCTCCGTCCGCAAGGCCAGCGAGCAGCAGTTGATCCAACGCGCCGTGCACGCCATGGGCGCCAGCGGGGTGCGCTTCGATCGGACGAAAGTCTCTAGTGCGGAAGACGGTGTGGTCGGGCCAGCGGGCTACGGCACGCAGTGGATTTACCGGATGGAGCCGTCGCTCGACGAGCTAGGGACGTTCCAGACGGGCGGGAAGGGATTCGGGGAGAGTGGGGGGAAGATGCGGTATGCGGTGCGGCAGGTGCTGGATCAGGAGTGGACGAAGGAGGAAAAGCGGCGGGCGGAGGTTGCGAGGTTGAAGCGGTTTACTGGTGGTGTGTTGCCGGGGGTTGGGGAGGTGGAGATGGGGGGTGCTGAGAGTTTGGGGAAGGATGGAGAGAAAGTGGTGGATAAGGTCGTGATCAAGCGGGACTTCTTTGGCAGGCCGATCACTTTCTCGAGACCAACATCCAGCCGTGAGGAAGGTAACAAGAGTGCGGAGCGACAAGAGCCGCAGAAGCCTGAGGAGGAAAAGGTGTGGGTGACGTACCACGAAGGCTTCAGCAACGCGGTCAGGAAGCCGCTGACACTGGCAGAATTGATGAAAGACTTGTAGATTCTGTAGCAAAAGTGAAGCAGCGTATTCTTCGTGTTCGGCATGAGTGGTGAACCCGACCATCAGACTTTTATCATGTAAACATCCCGGACACCTTCCCGCCCATGCTAGAAAGATACAGGACCGACCAGCTCACGGCACATCGAACAACCCCTTCAAGTGCTTCGCAATCAGCGCCCACTCGTCCTTATCCACCTCATCCCGATAGAATTCCTTCAGCGTGTCGATACTCGCTCGCGAGATGTGCGAGTACAGCATATCCTTCTCCTCGAGCTGACGGCCATACATGGGCTGATTCGCGCCTTCTATCTTAACAGCCACCGAAGGCTGGCCCTTTTTGCAGATGGGGAGTTGTTTGTGGTCGCGCTCGATGCCCGTCCTAAAAATCAAAAAGTCAGCAAACCATACCACAAGTGGAAGCACGGATAGGAAGACGTACACTCTCCCCAAGCTCACAACATCCTTCACCCCCGTCACACTATTAAACTTCACCGCCGCAATCGGCGTATTCAGCCTCAAATTCCCGTCCACGACATCCACGCCCACGACAATCGGATCCTTCTTATTAAACACCGCCACGGGCTTCAGCACACACGGGAAGACGGCCAACATCTTACTCTCCTCCTTCTTCGCCTCGTTGAGCGCCTTCATGTGCTTGGTGAAGTCGTCGAATAAGTGATAAATAATGTCCGCGGTGAAGATCTTCACCCCAATCTGCTCCGCCATCTCCGCCGCGTCCTTGTCGACTTTGACGTCGAAGCAGAGCATGACGGCGTACTCTTTCGCCTTCTCCAGCATCGTGGAGGCGGTGATGATGTCGCGCTTGTGCACGGGGCCGATCGAGATGTTGGACACGGGGATCTTGCTCTGTCGTAAGAACTCGAGCAGAGCTTCGAGAGAGCCGAGGGTGGATGCCTGGACGGTGACACCACGCTTCGAGGGCGAGATCTTAGACATCAGATTTTCGAGGTCGCTCATCACGTCCTCTTCCAGCTCTTCGATCTCATCTTCATCATCCTTGTTCTTGACGACCAGGAGGCGGGAGCCGGCAATGGCGTTGTCGAGGTTGTTGGCGGCAATCTTGACACCGAGGGCGGCTTTGACGGTCTTGTTGTGGACGTAATGGGACTTGACGCGCAGTTCCTTCATCTCGGCGGGTGTGAGCAGGGCGCGGACATCGGTAGTGATGGGGCCTTCGGTACCACAGAGCACGATCTTGTCGCCTTCGTGGAGGACACCGTTCGAGAGAACGACGTCGATGGTGGTACCGAGACCTTCGATGACCTTGACTTCCAGCACCGTACACTCGACCTCGGACAAGTACATCAGCTGGCGCGTCATCCTCTCTTGAGTGAGCGTGACAAGCAGCTTCAGCATATCCGGGATACCCTCTCCGGTATGAGCAGACGTCGGTACGAGCGAGACGTACTTTGCCATACTCTTGTTCTCGTAGAACAGCTCGGCGTTGAAGCTCTGCTCGCTGAACGCCAGTTTCGTCTTCTCCAAACGATCGCGGAACTCGTTCTGCACGCCCTTGTTCTGCAGGCTCAAGCTTTCCCGGAAGCCGTTGTTAGCGACCGGCTTCCAGCCGTAAAGACGATCGATCTTGTTCAATGCAACGATGAAAGGAGTCTTCCTGTCCCTCAACAAACGCATCGACTCCAGCGTCTGCGGCTCAAGACCGTGCATGATGTCAACGACTAGAATCGCGATATTGCAGAGCGAGCTACCACGAGAGCGCAGGTTGGTGAAGGACTCGTGGCCAGGTGTGTCGATGACGAGAAGACCAGGCACCTTGAACTCGAACGAGCTGTCCTTGTTGACGACCGCAGTCTTCTTCTCTAGCGCCTCGACGGGGAAGTACGTGGCACCGATTTGTTGCGTGATACCGCCCGCTTCGCCTTCTTGAACGTTCGTTGCACGGATCTTGTCGAGCAGCTTCGTCTTGCCAGTATCTACGTGGCCGAGAATACAGCAGATGGGCGAGCGCAGGTCGTCCTTGGAAGCAGCATTGCGCGCTGCCTCCAGCTCGGCCTTTCGCTTGTCTGCTGCTTGCTGTCGCTTCAACGCTGCTTGCCTTGCAGCAACAGTCTGTCGCTCGTCTTCTGATGAATCATCTTCAGAGTCGGACTCGCTATCCTCGTCAGCACCGTTGGGCTTCTTGACCTCAGCCTTAGCTCCAGCAGCACCGTCCTGCACAGGTTTGCCGTTAACCTCTCTCTTCACGACGCCATCCTCCTGGTCAGACGGTGCGTCCCAACTGTCCTTGACACCGCTCTCTTCCTTCTCCGCGAGTGCCTCCCAGTCTTCCTCCTCACTCTCTTCATCCTCACCCTTCTTCGCCTCAGCATCCACCTTCGCTTTCTCTGCCTCCTCAGCCGCCCGCTTCTCCTGCTCCTCTTTCAACTTCAACTCCTCCATCTTCTTCCTCGCATCTTCCTCCTCCTTAGCCTGCTGCGCCTTCCGCTCTTCAGCCTCCTTCTTGAGATTCCTCTTCTTCCGATCATCTTTGGGCTTCTTGGCGCCAGTATCGCTATCCCCCTCCTTCATAGCCGCAACCTGCGCGCCCGAGTCAAGCATCTGCTGTAGCCGAAGCTTCTGCTGCGCCTCATCCTTCCGCTGCTTCTCGGTCTTGTACGTGCCCTCGCGCTTCTGCTGCTCGATACGAGCCTTCTCCTTTGCCTTCTTCGCAGCTCGTGCCTCCTCCTTCTGCATCTCTTCCTCCTCTATCCGCTTCCGCTCTTCCTCATCGCGCTGCTTCGCCTCCTCAGCAGCCCTCTTCTCTGCCTCCTCCCGCGCACGGAGCTCTTCCTGCTGTTTCTGAAGCGCCGCAAGTCCGGCAGGAAGTTTCTTCTTCTTGCTACCCGCAGGCTCCGCGGCAGCTTCCGGTACCGCCGCTTCAACAGGCTTCGACTCCTCCTTCGCCGCCGGCGCGGTCGTCTTCTTTTTGGTGGCCGCCTGCTCCTTCTTCCGCTGCTTCTCACGCTCTTTCCTCTCCTTCTCCTTCTCGGCCTTCGTCTTCACCTTGCCACCAGTCTCGCCATCCTCATCCGCGGGTTCAGGCTCAGCAGCTTTCGCAGGCTGCTGTTTCCCACCCTTGCCCTTCTTCCCTTTCGCCGGCTGCGCGAATGTATCACCCTCATCATCCATCGTAGCCTCTTCAGGCGCCTTAGCAGCCAGGTCAGCCGCTGGGTCAGGCGTAACAGCGCCATCCTGCGCCGGGTCCTCGCCGTCTAGGAAGTCGTTGTCGGTCTGCTTGCCCTTCTTCTTCCGCCTCTCCTTGTTCTTCTTCAGCGCGGCCATCAAGCCGCCGCCGCCTTCGGCATCCTCGTCGTCGGCGGCATCGGCAGCCTTGGCTTCCTGCTCGGCCTGTGCGATGGGGTCGGCGGTCTCGCCTAGTCCCTCGTCCCAGTCATCGCCGGCTTTCTTGCCCTTCTTGCCTTTGGGTGCCATTTTGGTAGGGGTTGGTTGTGATTACTTAGGCTGTCTGTTGGGGTCTCGTGCGGAGCGGGTAGTTGGCGTAGTCGAAAAGGAAAAAGAAAGGTGGTTCAGCTATTGGTGTAGTGCGCTCTTCTGTCAGGTGGCGGATCGGGGTTAAGGTCGTAAGAACGTGCTCTCATACTACCACGTGGAGGCAGTCTGGCGGTGATGTGCACACGAGACCGTCGTGTGGTGAGTTGAGAGTCGAATATGAAAGCAGCGCGACCGCTGTCCTGCTGTGGTGTTTGTGTTTCTGGGATGAAGTGTTTGTGTGTGTTAAAATTGGCGGGTCGCTGGTGGGGCTTTGTGCCGATGACGAGGCGCTCGGCTGGACGAAGAACAACATGAACCCAAGAGCAACAACTACATCTACCAGAAGGGAGAAAGGTCGTGTACGATGGATAGAAAAGTCAACAAACAAGACGATGACATGATGCGTGGATGAGCATTTTCGCCATGTATTGTATCCCTATGAAAATGCCGCCACCCTGCGCCTGAGCGCTATGCCTTATTATGCTCCGCTTGATCTAGTTATCCTCGCCGCCCAGCAGCAGGAGATACTCTCGTTCAACTATCGCTCATGCCGTCGTGTCTTTTGATGACTTCAGCCTCTACGACTCCATCAACTCGACAGGCGGACGAGCCGTATGCTGAAACTTCTTCTCCACCCCCTCCATCGGACTGATCGCCTCAGGACTCGCGCTCGTATCTTCCACCGCAATGGCCGGCAGGTCGGGGCTGTGGCCGTGGTCCTGCGGGTCATACACCACCGTCCCTGTCCCCGACCTCTGTCTCCCCGTGATAGACTTTGATGAGCCTGTTCCAGGGTTCAGATTGTCTGTTAGCGCCTGATCAGGTGCCGGCCTCGCGTTCAGCTTGCTCAACGCCTGTGCCAGATCCTCCGCGTGCACCTCTGTGTTTGGTGGCTCCTCGTCCCGCATCTCCCAGCCCATTGGCGGACTCGGCGGCGGCGAGATGAAGAAGAGCTTCGCGCTCTTGGGTGCTTGCAGGTGCTGGTCCCCTTCCACTATCTTCGTCTCGGCGCCAAAGTAGACGCGCACACGGTCTCCGAGCACGTACTCTCCGTCCAGCACTTGCCGAATCTTAATCGCGTCGTCGGTGTTGTGGAAGGTGCAGATGATCCTCCGCATGGACTTGAGCGGGGCGAATGTGTGGATTGGAGCATGGTCGTTGATGGCCTGGGAGATGCTCTCGAGGTTGGCGGTGGCGAAGATCTCTGGGGCTTGAAGGTTGGTGATGAGGAGCGTGTTGCTGGGCTGAGCAGGTTGACTGAGAGGTGGGAGGTCGGAGAGGTCGAGGGAGAGGTTAGGAGAGTGTCGTCGACGAGGGGAGGGCGAGGCGCCGGTGGAGGATGGCGGGGTCGACATGTCCATTGTTGCTGTTGCCATTGGTGGATGGTGTGTGGATTGTTGCTGGTGTGGTATGTGAAACTGGTTGTTCCTGTAGTAGGTGAACAGCAGGAACAGAAGAAGAGAAGGGCAGTCTTTGTATTGCCGCTGACGATGGTGAAGCTTGGAGGGGGGCAACGAGGCAGTGTTCGGCGGCAAAGTGCGGACACCTCCGTCCCAGCAAGCAGCAAGCAATCATCTAGAACTTCTCGCCCTTTCTCTCATGCTTTCCACCGACTCTGCACAGCCTCTCTCATACGTTTCCTTGTCTCAGTCCTTGGTCGTGCAGGACAGTGACACCTGTGCCCGCGGATGCTCGCGCTTCCTCGGCCGATCAGTGGAAATGCCCTGGAAACACCAGCCAAGGCACTTCATAATTCCTCATACCTTGGAGATGACCCGCGACTGCGCCTTGGGAGGAAGCATACTACACCAAGCCACCATCGTTCGTACATGTGCGGGGATCGGGCGATGCTGGTAGAATGCGAGCCCTGCTGGGAAAGGCATAAGCGATGTCGTTTGACAGTTTGCCCCTGGTCACAAGGAGAGCATGACAGCCTCCTCCTGCGAGGCGGGCTCGTGGTGCTGTGCTCCGCGAGGACAGCATCCAGTGGGAGCCGACTGCTTCGTACGGTCCGCATGGGCCAGTTCGACTGGGGCCATGTCAGTAGATACTAGAGGGGCGCTCTCCTCGTTCGATATCACCAATCGAACGTCCAGTTGGTGATGGAGAGATATTTCGTACTAGAGCATGCGTGAAGTTGTTACCGAATAGACAGTTCAACTCGATTGCACATATTAGCTTGCACACAACGGGATGAAAGTCTAACTCGTGGACGATGGTCGTTATGTGTATGTACGGATAGAAGGCAGCTGTATAAGATATCGTCCGTGCACGCTCGTGTCCTGTCTCACGTCCCGAGAGCAGCAAGCTGGCCTTCAACACAGCACAGGTACCCTGAACCACACCACGGCATTCACACCACCATGTCAGGCCGTCAAGGATACGATGTCGTCGTCGACGTCGACGCTGAGGTACAATCGCGCATGCTGCCACATACCTCCGCTTCTAACACAGGCAACAGGGAGACTTGGGCCATACCGACCTAAACGACGACCTCGAATTCCACAATAGCAGTATGTACATCCCTCAATCCTCAACAACCAAGCGCATAGTCTAACGCACGTATTCGCACCAGCCTTCGACACCAACCCCACCCGCGGCGGCCCCAAAGTCGCCCCCGACCAACCCTCCACCTTCGGCGCACCCCCCTCCTCCTCCTCCAAACGCTACCTCTGGTCCATAACCTTCTACCAACAATTCTTCGCCCTCGACTCCGCTGCCCTGCTGCTCCGCTGCCGCAGCGCCCTCTACCCGCGTGCCAACTTCCTCGACGTTCTCGACGGCAACCCCGACCTCTATGGCCCCTTCTGGATCGCGACCACCGTGATCGTGATCTTGTTCATGACGGGCACGATCAGTCAATATCTCGCTGAGACGGGGAAGGGACACTTCGCGTATGATTTCAGGCTGCTGAGTGGCGCGGCTGGGTTGGTGTATGGGTATACGCTGTTCATCCCGCTGGGGCTGTGGGGGGTGTTGAGGTGGTTTGGGAGCGAGGGGGCGAATTTGTTGGAGTGCTGGGCGTTGTATGGGTATGGGAATTTGATCTGGATTCCCGTGGCGTTGGTCAGTTGGAGTCCGTTGACTGGTGAGACTGCTTTCTTCTACTGCTACGTGGTGTGTGTGCTAACGATGCTGCAGCGCTAAACTACGCCTTCGTGGCCGTGGGCTTTGGTCTTTCGGCGACGTTCTTGATCAGGAATCTGTATGTCTCTTGCTACCCTTCTTCAAACCGCTGGTGTGCTGACATTGTCTGCTGCAGCTACCCCATCATTTCCGCAACAGACGCCAAGATCTCACGCATCCTGCTCATCGTTGTGCTGGTGCTTCATGCGGGTCTGGCGATTGCCATCAAGATCTTGTTCTTCGCGCACGGCAGTCCGGCAGCAAAGGATGGCACCCAGCTTCCTGATCCCATTGGCGATGGGAACAAGGATGCAGGGAGTGTGGTGCGGATGTTGCTGCGAGTGTGATAAGTCTGCTGTTTGTACATGTACTATAGCGTCCATCGATACCTCCAGAGCATGGCTACGTGTCGAGAGTACTGGAGCGAAGAATTCACCATGTACCAATATCGTGCCTTTGAGAGCTTGAATGCCTTGGCTTTGAGTTCAGACTGAACAACGTGACATGATTCGAACACAAGTACATTTCGACATGCAGAGGGTATCAACTAAACTCATCCCAAATTTTCCCTTTCCATCCTCTTATTCCTCCTATTTACACACTTCATCCCATGCTGCCCCCCATCCTCATAACATCATGCATATCATACACCCCAAATTAGCGCACTCAAAACGAGTCCTCGTCCCTCCCCGTCGGCCCCCTCCGCGGATTCCTCACAACATCCCACCGCTCCACCATCGTCGGGCTCTGCGGCAGCAACGTCTCATTCCCACTCCCCGTCCTCCTCGGCGTCGTCGGCACCCGCTCAATCCGCGCCTTCGGCTTCTCCCCGTACGCCCAACTCCTCTCACTACCTCCGCTGTCCAGCCGCTCCAAATCTCTCCTCCTCCCGCTGCGGTCTTCCATGGGTACAGATTCCACTCGGGTGAATGTGCCAAATTTGTCCATCACGTCTTGCACGCGCATGTCCGCTTTCACGTCGTGGAGGTTCGCGATGCCGGTTTCCGCGCGGTCGCCATCGAAGATCTTGGCGATTTCTTCCAGCGTGGGGCCTTTGGTTTCGACGTAGAACCAGGCGATGATGGCGAGTTCGACGGCGAGGATGCAGCAGTAGATGAGGAGGAATTTCCAGGTTTGCGGTCGGAATTGCTTAAGGCCGACGGGGTTGACGTATCTGGTGATAACGGTTAGTGGTTGTTATGGTGGGTGGAGTGTGAATGTACGGGCTTACTGGTTGAAGACGAGTGCGACCTGGACGAACAGGTTCATCAACATGAGACCTTTGGCGCGCAGCTTGAAGGGCAATATCTCGACTGTGTAGGCCACGAGCAAACCGCTCCAGGCAACGGCGTAGGAGATGGAGTAGAGGAAGATCATCGCGATGACCGTCTTCCCGGCGACTTCGTTATCGTCCGTCTGGTACAGGGCGGTGCAGAGCGTCCAGATGACATAGATTACCAGCATGCAGGAGGTGGAGATCAAGAACAGCGGCCGTCTTCCGACCTTGTCCACGAGGAAGGCGCAGCCCACAGACACCAGAAGCGAGAGTATGTTCAACGAGCCGTTGATCTCGAATATCGTGTTCTCGTTCTTCTGCCCAATGGATAGCATGATCTGTCGGAAATAGTAGGCCACCAGCCCTCCGCCGGACCACTGGGAGAACAAGCCGAGCGAGAGAATGAGGCAGAGGCGATAACGGTTCCCTCGAGTCTTGAGAAAGTCCAAGAAGCTGGTTTGCTTCTTGATCAAGTATTCGAGACGAATCGTCTCTTTGATCTCGGCGTACTCGAACATCACCGTCGGGTCTAGCTGGTCGCCGTTCGCGTGGTACTTCGCTAGGATATGGAGAGCCTCGTGCGCTCGGTCTTGGGCGATCAGCCATCTGGGTGACTCCGGCACCCACAGGAGAAAAATTGCCTGGAAGAGGGACGGGAAAGCTTGAATGATGGAAGGAATTCCTGGCGGGGGAGACGCAGTCAGTATGCGTCGCGTAAAGTGTGAAGTAGAGACGGACTCACTCCATGCCCAATGGTTAGGGATATGTCCAGTTCCAAAGGTCAACCAAGTTGCAATGATGGCGCCGAAGTTCCACAAACAGTTGTACACTGCCGTTACCCTACCACGATGCTGCGGGTGCGCAATCTCCGTAAGCAGCAGCGGCGAGGCGAGCTGGGCGAGAGTGCATCCGAAGCCTACAAAGAAGCGTGCAATGATGAACATCCGAAAGTCGATCGATGCGGCCTGCACTGCAACCCCGAGGAACAGTACCATGCATCCTGCCCAGATGGTCGGTTTTCGTCCCCAGCGATCTGCGATGTAGGGCGCGAATGGCAGACCGCACAGGGATCCGATCGAGAAGATGCTGCCGTAGAGTCCAAGCAGACTGCCCGAGGGGTCGTTGAAGTAGTCCCTCCATGAGTCCAGATTTTGAAGACTCTGTTGCGCCAATCAGGACGTCGAAACGACTCTAGAAGACAGCAGCAAGTCTTACATTTAACATGGACCCATCGTAGCCCGTCGTCGCAGAAGCCAGGCAGGTAACAGCGCAGCAGAGGTAGAGTCTGATTAGACCACTGTCCCTATACCACGTCACCCGTCGAAACCTGGGAGCCTCCGCCTGCGCAAACTGCACCTGTCGCTTCGAAGCCATCGAATGATCAGTCCACCCTTCAATGTCGCAATTCGCAACGCAAGTAGATTATGGGACGACGGTGATCTGCCCTTCTGACGCCGAAGGAGAGAGGGCGACACCACCCCATGCCCCGGATAGAGGAGGGGCACGCGTTATAATCTACTGCGGTATGGCACCCCGGCGCGCATCTCCCAACAGGATGCCGTGCTAGTCAAGTCCCAGCTGTGCCACGCGACCGACCTGGTCCGGGTAATTCGAAACAATCTGGAGACGGCGAGAACGCCTCCCCGCCAAGCCGACATGGTTGGTGCAAGCGAGCGGACGGAAAGGAAATGCCGTGCGAGGTAAAGTGCTTTGTGCGATGTTGTTTCCGGTTCAGCGAGCCAGTCACAACAGTGTGAAGAAGCGAATGAGGTGTTGACGTGATAGTGGTGCAGCGTCGTGCAGAGTGGTGCAGAAGTCCGGGGTGGCATGTGAGATGTGGTGAGCTGGAGATGCCGTGGAGTGTGGGGAGCTGATCCTTACGATTCATGGACAGGAACGAGGCGCTGCGAATTCTCGAACCGACAAGGGTGTGGTTAATAAAGTCGGGACGGCAAGCCGTCGAGCAAAGTGCTGGCCACCTACAACCACGCGTTACCTTACACCTCTCCTTTGAAAGGCCTCCTCTGCCGCTCCGGACACCCGGCTTCGGCTTCTCCCATCTACAATCCTTCCAACAGCTTCCATGTCGCGTGCCGAATCGCAGGACAAGCGAAATAACCTTCTTCACGCACGCAGGATTCGCCTCTCTGCTCCGGGTTGGCGATGCCATGAAGGGAAGCGAGACTACAAGAAACTCTGTGGCCACTCGCCTGATATTTTTACCTTCCCTCTTCGCTTCATCAGATCATGTTCGACAGCCTATCTGTTTTGCTGGAGCCAGGACTTCCGTCGCCTGGCCTGGAAGTGTGAGAGAAAGAGAAACGCTCCCTTCGAACGCATGGGCGCGGCGTGGCTCATTTTCAGGCGCAGGAACGAACAGCCGTGACAAACCCGCTAACACTGCTGACATTCGGCTACAACAGCTTCGAACGTCCATAAAACGTTCTTGGTATAGCTTGTCGCGGGGTTGGTGCAGGGCAGCCATCTTTCATCACAGCAGCACAGCAGGGGGGTTTGTTTCAGGCACGGTCTCAAGCAAGACTCAATCCTTGATGCTGCTCCCTGTCCAACACGATCGAGGCCTGCTTAGCGACTTGTCGGGTCTCCAGCATCGGGAAGCGGATGTCGTCGAAATTGCTGCCTTGGAATGGTTGGTAGTGAGCCGCATCTGTGATCGCTTCCGTAGATTCGGTAGGATAGAAGGAGGTAGGCTCTTCATACTCGTACACCATCGTGAACTGGCCCTCCGACACGGTACCATCTGGTAGCCTCACACCTGCCGGACATGCTGTCCACGTGTGCGGGACACCTCCCACAATGTCAACCAAAGTACCGGGAGCCGTCGCCCAAATCTCGCCTGCGATCTCGACGAGCCCTACGCCGTTCAGCACCAGAATCCGTTCGTCGAGGAGTCTTTCTTTGGCTGCGTCCATGTGGATATGTCTGGGCAGTCTGAGTTCAGATGTAAACTCGATGAATCCTAGCTGCCCGCGGAAGCCGTTCTGATTACTTGGGGACAGCTCGTGCATCGTCAAGTCGATATCGGAGAATGGCTTCTTCACATTTGCTCCCTTGCCATGCGTAATGCGGCAGCCGTTGTCGAGCACAATTCCAATATGGATTGACGACATTGCGACTCTGTCTATTCTCTGGACGTCAGACTGCGCCCTACGACGCCACTCAGTCTCGTAAGTAAGATACACTCAGGGTGTACTCTATCTCACTGTGTCTGGTGGCGAGAATGAGTGCGGGCAAGAACGGCAGACCTCGATGTCAAGATGCCGAGGCACAAACTGCTTGCCCCGAAGCTTACCGCAACGACCAACACACCACTACTTGCACTACCAATCCTTCTTCTTCCAACACTCCACACTCCACACTTATCTTCTTCACGACATCCGCATCTCGACAATGGCCACCCAAAGACTCTCCAGCGTTCTGTCGCACATCACACCCGGCCAGAAGCCACTCGACAAGATGTAAGAACATCCCCGCATCAACACCCGACGGAACAGCTGCTGACCGTTTCATCTCGATAGCACCCAGAAGAACCCCGACGATGTGGTCATCACCCTCGCCATTCGCACACCGCTCACCAAGGGTAAGAAGGGTGGACTGAAGGATACGCCTCTCGATGGCATGCTCTTCAAGATCTTGGAGCAGGTCATTCGAAAGGCGAACCTGGACCCCCAGATGGTCGAAGATGTTTGCTTGGGCAATGTGAGGAACAATGAGGACACTATTCGGTGAACATGTCATTGACTTTGGGTCAGGTCTCAGATTCCAAAGCCGCGTACTACGTCCGCGCTGCTCTCCTGGCGGCTGGCTTCCCCAACACCACCAGCGCTTCGTCGGTCAACCGATTCTGCTCGTCGGGTCTCAAGGCCACGCAAGACATTGCGAACCAAATTCAGACTGGCAGCATTGAGGTCGGTCTTGCTATCGGTGCCGAGCACATGAGCACTGGCGGCGATCGCCTCACTCGTCCATTCGTCGACGAGATCCTGAACGGCAGCCAAGATGCCGCCGACTGCATGATGCCCATGGGCCAGACCTCAGAGAACGTCGGCGCCGACTTCAATATCACCCGCGAGTCGCAGGACAGATACGCTGCTGAATCGTACCAGCGAGCGGAGGCTGCCCAGAAGGCTGGCTGGTTCGACGACGAGATCGTGCCCATTACGGTCAAGATGGACGGCAAAGACGTCACCCTTACCAAGGACGAAGGCCCGCGATGGGGCACCACCTACGAGAGCCTGTCCAAGATCCGCCCTGCCTTCCCAGACTACGGCGACAGGAGCACCGGTGGCAACAGCAGCCAAGTCACTGATGGCGCTGCTGCTGTGCTCCTCATGAAGCGCTCGAAGGCTCTTGAGCTCGGCCAGCCGATCTTGGCCAAGTACGTGGGCGCCACCGTGGCCGGTCTCGCACCGAGGATCATGGGTATTGGCCCATCCCTGGCTGTGCCCAAGCTTTTGGGCAAGTACAACCTCAGCCTTGACGATATCGATGTCATTGAGCTCAACGAAGCTTTCGCGTCCATGGCTGTGTACTGCCGTGACACGCTCAAGATTGACTGGAGCAAGATGAACATTCGTGGCGGTGCTATCGCACTGGGCCATCCGCTGGGTGCGACTGGCGCCAGGCAGATTGTTACTGGTCTCTCCGAATGCCGGAGGAGGAAGCAGAAGATTTTGTTGACGACGATGTGCATTGGTACCGGCATGGGCATGGCTGGGTTGTTTGTGAATGAGCAGGTTTAGGTATGCAATAGGGAAGCGAAAATGTACATGTTGGATATGGCGTCTGCCCTTTTCTTCCCTTCCATGCTTCAATGACTGTCTAATCCGACGTGACCGTTCTACGGTTACAGTATGGATGTTCAAAGGCAAAAATTTGTCCCTTTCCTACCCTGCGCCAGCACCAGGTACACCTCGACCAGCCCGACTACAACACCGCGACAACAGCTCCGAACGCAGCCAGCGCGCCCGCGGCCATCGGCAACGCAGTCGCGGCCGCAAGATCCCCACTGGCACTCCCACTGACCGCAGCACTGCTCAGAGCACTGTTCAGAGCACCGCTCGCAATTGCGGTCGTCTGCGCTCCGGGCAATGTCGTCTGTGCCGCTGTCCCCGCCGTGGCCAACGCTCCAGAAGCACTCTGTCTCGCATCGCTGAGCTGCGACTTCAGCGCTGACTGTTCCGCTCGGAGGCTGCTGCCGAATTCTCCTGTCGCCGTGGCTGCGAGGGCGCTCAGGCTGGCGAAAGCCTGGCTGGCCATGGCGTTGACGGATTTGAGGGCGGAGGTTGGGTTGGCGTTTTCGAGATGCGAGGCCATGGCGGCGGCGGAAGCGGTGAGTTGGGCTAGGTCGGAGGAGGCGACATCTTGGAAGGCGGTGGTGGAGGCTGTGAGGGCGAAGAGGGTGGTGAGGAGGGTGGAGGGACGCATGGTGGGTGATTGTTCGTTGGTGATTGTGAGTGATGATTCGGACTCTTGGTTTTGTCGTTTGTTGAACGAGTGTGTGACGAAAACGACGTATGAGATGTGGTGAAGCCGCGACGAAAGAATGTGGTTACGAAATGCTTGGAATGGAGGGTCCTACCGTCCAGCTATATAGGTAGGAGAAGGAGTTTCGGGTGCTTCACAGCCGTTCCATAGGAGTGACATCGCCCCCATGGACTAGGAGGAAGTTGGGTTAGTCACGGTTCTGAATTTAAGATGAAGGGGAGTATGCATGGGCCATATCGTCTTGTAGGCAACAGAATCCGCAGCAAGCCCCCGTGAAACGGCGGGATGGAGAGCCACGTCGTGAGTCTGGGTGACGAGCAGCCATAAGGTCACTGTTCGGCGTCAATAAATGTCTTCATCAGCAGGCCCAGTAGACAGTACAATGTGGACGCGGCAAGACTGGTTATAGGAGACGAAGTCCAGCCCTGCCGCAGAGGACGATCCTCACAGGATTTAGCGGGTCTGGAAAAGCTTGGCTGCTGTAAAACAGACCCTCGTCTCGTCTCGTCGGACAAACGAAACTGCATCAACCTGGACGAACCAAAGTGTTCAGTCTTCCAGGCAGAGCAGAAGAGAAGTATCCTCTTTGTATACGGTGTCCGTGAAACCGGCGACGTGCGATGGTGAGGCGCTATCGCTATCGGCACGCACGCATGATTAGTAGTGAGAACGTCACTCTCGTTGAAGTCTGCATCCCGGTGCCGATAACCGGAGGACTTGCGCGGTAAGTGCTTCTAGCCACATGCCTCTTCTCTCCTTTGCAAAGAGTCAAGATGGAAGACAACTTGCACTCCACCCTCGCATTGGACCATGACAACTCGACAATCAATGTCCAGCGATGCAGCAAAGGACGAGAAGCCCAACCTGGGGTCTGGAAGTCCATCAAGCCATGAATCGGATGAATCTCCCCAAGATCTAGAAAAGGGTCACGAGCCAGAACAGCCCCAGGCCACGAATGCAACACCCGAGGAAGACCCGTTTCTGGTCAAATGGGAGGATAGCGAGACAGGCAACCCGCGCAACTGGAAGCCTCTGTATAAGGCATTTCTTACCTTCCAACTCGGCATGCTGGCATTGTGTGGTTCTCTTGGATCATCCATTATCGCCCCAGCGGAGAATGCCATATCCCAGGAATTTGGTGTGAGCAGAGAAGTCACCGTACTCTGTGTTGCGCTCTATGTCCTCGGCTTTGCTTGCGGGCCTTGTCTTTGGGCTCCCATCAGCGAGGTATACGGCCGCAAGGTCAGTATCCTGCCAGCTGTATTCGTTCTCTGCCTCTTCAGCATCGGCAGCGCTACCTCGCAGTCTGCTGCAAGCCTCTTCATCACGAGGTTCTTCGCTGGAGTTTTTGGATCCGCGCCTATCAGCAACGTATCAGCAGCGCTGGGAGACCTGTACGAGCCGGCGGCGCGAGGCATTGCTGTCACGTTCTATGCGGTCTGTGTCTGCGGAGGTCCGACTTTGGGCCCCGTGATAGGAGCGGCGTTGACGGTGAATCAGAATCTCGGATGGAGATGGACCGAGTATATCGAGGCAATCTGGGTGGCCACCATGTTCGCCTTCGCTCTGTTCACCATGCCTGAGGTCTTCCCAGGAGTACTTCTCAAGCGCAAAGCCGCTCGCTTGAGGAAAGAGACCGGCGACGATCGATACTGGCATCCTCACGAGAAGGAGAAGATTTCGCCTTCGAACATCGCGACCAAATACCTCATTCGACCTCTTCGCATGTTGGTGACTGAGCCTATGATCACCGCGATCGCGATATACGCTTCCTTCGTCTATGGTCTGTTATACATGACACTTGAGATATTCCCAATCGTCTACGCCGAGGAGCGGCAGTGGGGCCTGGTTTCGTCAAGCCTGCCTTTCCTTGGACTTCTTGTTGGTGTAATAGGATCGATGGGAATCAATATCGGGAACCAGCCATATTACATCCGCAAAGTTGCTGCAAACAAAGGACGAGCGGTACCAGAAGCACGCTTACCTCCGATGGTCCTTGGGGGCTGGATGTTCGTGATCGGGTTGTTCTGGTGAGTATGCCCTACCCTGGCGTACGTTCGTTCGACTAATGTTTGCAAGGTTCGGCTGGACAGCCACTCCAGACATCCATTGGGCTGTTCCAACGGTAGCCACTGCATTCATCGGCGGTGGCTTCAACACGATATTTCAGCAGTGCATCAACTACCTCGTCGATGTTTACGGGCCCTTCGCAGCCAGTGCTGTCGCGGCGAACACCATTCTTCGTTCCTTCATGGCCTGCGGACTGCCTCTTGCCGCGAAGCCAATGTTCGACAGTCTAGGAGTCGGCCCAGGTGCATCTGTGCTGGGCGCTGTTGCCGCCCTTGCCTTACCTGTTCCGTTCATCTTTCGCCGGTACGGATTGAAGTTGCGGAAGATGTCGAAATTTGCGCCTGTAGAGGAGGATTGAGGGAGACCCTAACGGCGATGGCCTGACACGACCATTTGCGGCACCGAGAAGGCGGTGCATCAGCCGAGTTTCTGCGAAGAAGCCACTGAGGGCTTTGCGGCAGAAACCATGTGGACGACTATGTTCGCACGGACTTGGCGCCTACTGATAGCCTCGAGCCCACCGCTGTCCGCGGGGCCCAACATGTCGAAGAAAGCGCGCCCTGCCCACTGCAATCGGAACACCGCATCCTCAGCTGGTTTCAACGGGCAACACGATCAGAGAGCCAAGGGGGGCGGATCGTCGTCACTCCGCACAAGGAGAAGCATGGCAGCAAGGTATCGTGTAGACCGGAGAGGAGTTACGCAGAGGTTCTGCAAGAGTGTACCGAAGCGAAGGAGGAAGAAAGGTTGGTCCGAAAAGTAAGGATTTGTACTTGACTTCTCCAACCTCACCTCACTGATCGCCCGCCGGCAGAACTCCGGAACATCATTATCAACCCTTATATTACAGAAAAGTAATCTAGGCTTTCACTAAAGAATCAAACAACGGTCTAGGACTTGAGTTTGTTCTTCGCCCGCCTGAATCTCATCAAATCTCGTATCTCGGATGAAGTCCATCGAGTGAGTTGATTAGCATTGATCCAGTCCCATCTATTGGCGTTAGTGGCTGTGGAGTTAGTCAATGGTTGAATCGCAATGAGGTGATTTCGCCATGGGTCTTCTTTTTTGGCTTCTTCGTCAGTTCAAGTCCATGTGGCGGTGATGACATTACGGATACCATGAACGCTGTTGAGAATGATCCGCTCATAATGCGGAGTACACTATTCTTTTGATATTCTCTAGTGGGTTTTGCTGGAGTGTCTAGGACTTCTAGGCTAATGTTCGTTACATTTTGCGTGCATAGCAAGATGTACTAGCCTTCTTGGTGTGTATGTTGTTGAAGCCATACATCTTTCATTGGCTCGGTTCACTCCGACGCTAGCTCAGGCACGTTCCACCAGCTCGACCATTTCGCGGAGAAGAGTCGCTCGACATGAACGAACGCAACAATGCCTCGCATACCACAGAAGGCTCAGACGGACGGATCAACGGCCTTTGAGCCCGACAAGTTCTTCGAAGCATGGAGTAAAGAAGAGATCACGCCGCCATACGACAACAACTTCCGACGCTTCATTATCCGTTCGTTCGGCCTACCATATGACGATGACTACGGCTACCAAGCAACGACCGAGGTGACACTGTTGCAAGCTCAGACGTACATCGAATTCGGAGCACAGGGTGGATTACATGCCTGGTACAAGGATGAAGAAGGCAAAGAGGTAAGACCGACATGAAGCCCCAATGCTGAGGTTGAATCTCATCACAAAGCACAGCCCTAAGCGTTCCGCCAGAGACCTCAAGCACCGACGGCTACCGATATAGCAGCGTATACAGACATATTCCGACCTACGACGAGCACCAGCAAAGCATTGAACGCACTAGCATCGAATGCGAAGAAGGAATCGATACGTGCAGATGTTGCCAAACACCTTCAAGCTTTCTATGAGCCTCCGTCCGTTGACCGAGGGTTGGCTGTGAACAAGAACAAGAATCATGTCAACCCATACTTCGATGTCTGGGCTTGGACAAACCAGAATATCGAATGGGCTGGTCCTGAAGCCGGCACTGCTAGGGTCCGGCATTCACATGCCATTCTTCCCATCTTATACCACCACTTCGGATGCGTTTGTCCTTCATACGAGGGCTTGGCTCTGATATCACAGCTCGCTAAAGGCAGGACTATCGTGGATCTGGGCAGCGGTAACGGCTACTGGACGTACATGCTCCGGAGGCAAGAGCAGGGCAAGAGGAAGCTCAACGTCGTACCAGTCGACAACGGGATGAGTGAATGGAGGACAGTCTGGATCGACGACACTGTGGAGATGGATGGTACGAAGTGGTTGAAGCAACAGCAAGGCGCTCCAGATACGCTGCTGTTGCTTGTTTACCCTAATACTGGTGATGACTTTACTGGCAAAATGATCAAAGCCTACCGTGAGTCGACGTCATCAGTCCACGAAAGTCTCCAATCTAACACACAGACTTCAGGTGGCTCTACCATCATCGTTGCCGGTTCACAGAACACATCTGGCTTTACTGGGTTTGCCAAGGAGACGGTCGCTGAGTGGATGCAGCGAGAAATGCCAGACTGGCAGAAGGTTTTACAGATACCGCTTCCGAGCTTTGCCGGCAAGGACGAGGCGCTGTTTGCCTTCGAGAAGAAGGCCTAGTATTGGAGTTGCATGGTCTCGAACCCGCTTCTCGAGCATGACCGGCCTGGAGAAGGTGAAGCAGGTTTATATTTCCGGTCACGGGAAAATTTCTCTACGCATTGGAAGCTACCTGGAGCGTTCAAAGCTTCGCCTCTGGCCATTCGCCCTCAGTGACTATGGTCATTACTCCCTGTCGGACTTTACCAGTAACTTCCTGATACGGCCGTCAGTACATGGGCTCGGCACCGACAGAATGCAGCAGCATACCTTCAACTCCTTGTGCGCTGGACACTCTTTGTCATAGAACTCATGATCCTCATGATCCTTGAAGATCGACTGCGATGAGATAGTGTAGCCCTCGCTCAGCGGTCACGAAGTATTGAGAACCTTCCGAGCAACGTTTGAAACAATATAAGGCTTTCCATCCTATGGTCAGAAATTAGCACATGCATCCGTATGGCAGTCTAACCTATAGTATACCTTGACCGCGGTCTGCCGTAGCTTTTCGTACTGCTTCAGAACGGACTCGATGTCTTCCTCCTTGGGTACTTTGAAGAAGGTCGCTCGCTTGACGTAAGTGCTTGACATAGTGGCTGATGAATGGAAAGACGCTTTTGTTAAACGTTGAGCGACATGCAAAGGGCGATACGGCATATCAAATAACATTGCTAATGCATGAGCTGATCTGAGGTCGACCTCGACTGCAGATGAGGAGCAACTTGGGTCCGATTTCGGCGTGCCGCAGCCGAATGCCTGCCCTGTGACTTTAGTCGATTGAGAATGGACATACTTGCTTCTTCTGGAGACTCACGATACCTAATACACACCATCATGGCATTGATCGTAGTGCGACAAGTGGCGTCAGGTAGCGCATGCTTTACGACCACCTCCGTACACGGGAGCGTGGCGACTCAAAACATGTCCACCACGCAGTGAGAAGGAATTTGAATGGAAGGACAAAGATGTCTGCTACCTTATAATGCTGCCTTTCGCGCAATACCAATAGAAGTACAGCAGACATTGATTCGAACACAACATTGCTTGCGCAAAGGCCAACGTCTCAGGAATGCCTCGCCAGTACCTATCACTCCTCCGCTGAATCCAGCTCCGTTCTGTCCTCAGAAGTCTCCTCCGATCTCTGGGCAATGGTGAGCCCGGCCAGGGCTACATTAAGGGGCCTGTCAGCGTCCGACTGCCACGGGCCAGGAAACGAGGACCAGTCCGCCATTGAGAATCTCCTTCCTGTGAGGTAGTCAGTATCAGGACCATCGACGATGCGAACGTTGTTAAGCAGCTCTCTCACTTACCTTCTCCTTCACAATACGAGTTTCATTCGCCTCCTGCAACTTCCCCAGCATGACCGGAAAGGCTGGACGGACGATGGGAGGCGGCGTAGGGTATTCGTTGTTAAGAGACGCCTTCTCGTTGTTGGCCATCTTCTCCTCCCAGACCGCTGTTCCAGGCATAGCGCCAAAGATGGCCCAATACCACACCTTTTGCTTCCGGCGGAACTTCCAGAGGTCTTCGCCGATCTGCCATGCCTCAGAGGCTGTTGTGTCCCAATTCCAAACAACCATTCGGCAACGCTTTCCTTGAAGTCGTCCTCTTTATCGCCGGTGAAGCCTGTGGTGCCAGGCATCGGGAAAAGTGGTCCCGTGTACAAATTCTGGAGTCAGGCCAGCTGCCCCAGGGTACTTGGAAGTACTCCTCGGCGGTCCTCATGATAGGTCTTTCTGGATCCTCGGTGGATGGAGGTGTGTTGAAGCGGGGAGGGGGAATGCTGTCTCGAGAAGAAGACTCAGTGTCACTGACAGACTTACCTGTTCGCTTGTCGTACACGGGAGCCGCATGGGCGGATGGAAGATGCCGCGTCGGCTCTGTCGTTGGGTCTTTTTGGCTCCCAACGCCGGACTCTGCGTTCACACTAAGCGCAGTGCTTCTCTCGTGCGCCTTACCTACATGAGTTCGGCCAGGTAGCATGGTGATGATTTGAACTCCAACGGTGACAGATGCAGTGTAGTCCGAGGGATTTATAGCGATCAGGCGTTGTAGCGCCTGAAGTCGAGCTTATAGTGTGTTCAGACTCGTTAGCTGTGACTGGCAGCTGACTCCAAGTATGAGACATAGTTCGCTAAGTCATCTCCGTTGAGCAAGCAAGATAGAGGAGGTGGATCGGTTAGCAATTTGTGAAAGTGCCAGGCAAGTCGTGAGATGTGCTAAAGATGTGTGCATTGGAATGCTATGAACCTCACGTTGAAGTCATTCAGAGAACCTTCTCTCACTCGAACACATTGACCTTCGAAAGGCCATCAGTATGTATAGCGGAATCCCTCAAGGCCCGCGATGATCTTGCCGCCGGCAGCGGCCCTCTTGTTCGCTCTCCAGAACCTAGAGAAGCGTTGAGTCAGTGTCTGTAATGCGAAAGGGGCTCTTCCGTGTAGTGACATACTTAAATTCCAACATGAGAGTGATGACGATGACAAGACCAGAGGCAATCATGCAAGTCATGATACCAGGCACGTAAGCAGGGACGTCTTCGCTTCGGAAGACCGTAGACCCAACGATGCCACCAATGCCGCCAGTGCCGACTAAAGTCGCAGAGGCAAGTGCACGTTTCTAGACAAACGTTAGTAGGTTACCAACGAATGATACGAACCGCAACTCACCCATTGGCCACGAATGTTGTTTGCCTGGAAGGTGAGGATGCAGGGAACGTTTGCGTTGACAGCGGTCGTGGCAAGGAATACGCCGAAGTAACGAGCTCCAACATTGTCGGCGAATCCGAGCAGAGGCAGCCCGATAAGGGCCATGACTCCATTGCCAATGACGAAGGGACCACGAAGGTGCATGCGGTCGCCCAGTACGGCGCAGGCGTACATCCAAATTGCGGCTAAGACATATCTATGGGGGCGTTAAGATATGGTCATTGCTGCCTCGGGACAAAGACTCACGGAGGTGCGATAAGACACTGCGCAGCAGCGATGCCGAATCCCATGCCTTCCTGGAGGATAATCGGGAGGAAGTAGGCGATCGCATAGGTCACTGTGGTCGTCAGGCCGAAGAGCGAGGCAAAACCCCAGATCTGTGCGCACGTGAGGAGAACCCGTCAGCAGAGGTCTTCGATAATAGAACAAGAAGTATCGGGAAGGCCATAACCGGATGCTCTGCGTCTAATCCGGAAACGGCAGAGAGTTAGACCGGATCTCATGGCCTGTCGACCGGCAGAGGTATGCGAGGAGGGCCGCAAACGCTCTGGCCCATCTGCCATGAGACTTCTCTCTAACCCTCGAGTATAGATGAGGGAGCAGGTATGTGATCGCGTGACACTCACCTTCAAGTCCGCCGCACACTTCATGTACTCCTTCATGCTGAAGGGTGCAGCGATGGCGTCGTGGCGATCGCGTTCGATCCTTGCTACAATCTGCATTCATGACACAACGGTCAGCCTCTGTGTAATGCAGCAATCGCCAGTGCAACATACGAAGTCCGCTTCCTTCTGGTTCAGGAACGGCAGCGAGAGACCTTTCGCCTTGTTCGATGCTGCGTTCTCAGGGAAATCCACGATCCTGGTTGGAAAAATTAGCCTTGGTCAGATACAGGTGGCTCAGCATACTCACGTGACGAATCCAATAAATCCAACAACGATCGTGAGCAGACCTTGCATGATGAAGATCCCTAGCACCGCAGTTAGCCTTGCTGTCGTGATCGAACTAAAGGACGTTTCGTCGAGCTTACATCGCCAGCCCGCGATGCCTGGGAGTTCGCCCACCCAAGTGTAAGGGTCCTCTTCCGTTGTGTAGTGCTGGCCGTATCCCGGGCCCAAGTCACCGAGGCCATTCATGTTGTAGAAGCTAAGTTTCAAAACGGATTAGCGATTGTCCCAGATGCACTATGGTTCCGTTCATCAATTTCATACCCATAGGCAAGAATACCGGAGAACGCAGAGGCCATCGATCCGATGAGGTAGAACACCGCGTTGCGCTTCTGAAGTTCGAACCGTGGGTACCAGCATGAAAGAAGGTATGCACCTGTGACATTGGTCAGTGAAAGGTCATGGTGGCTGGTATCCCGATAAGCTGCTTACATCCTGGGAAGAAACCCGCCTCAAAGATACCCAAGATCAGGCGCAGAGGAATCATCTGCTCCCAGGTCCGAAGGAAACCGAAGCACATCGCCGTGGCACCCCACAGGACTGTAATGGTTGGTAGAAAGACGCGGGGGCCGAGTTTGCGAAGTACAACGGTCGCCGGGGGCTGGAGGAGAACGTAGGTGATGAAAAAGACGAGGGTGATTGTGCTGTAGCGGAAGCCTTGGTTGGTGTGCAGATCTGCCTCTCTCGTTAGTGGCACGTTCATGAGACTTCTCCTGGTTGTCGTCTCATACCGACACCCATGCCACCGACGCTGGCGATGCCCAGATTCGTCCTGTCCATCAAGGACACGCAGTACATGAAGCCGCATGTCAGGACAAGTCGAATGTCGATCCTGCGAATGATCTTCTTCTGCTCTTCTGGCGTGAAGACATCGATTCGTGACTGATCGCTGAGGTGAGAATCGGAGTTCTTTGAGAGCGTGCGCTCGAGTCCCACGGCATGATGCGACTTCTCGACGTCTGCCATGGTTGCTGGGGTGGTGAGGAAAGCTTGGGAGAGATAAGTAAAGTCAAGCAAAGACGAGATGAGCGGAAACAGTACTTCACAGGATGCGACTCAGGACAACCACGATCTCGCTCTTGACCAAAGCTTGGTGACACGGTGATGATATACATACTTTTCTTTCTATCAATTGTGCCGCGGTAGTTTGCACGATTTGGTGCTCGCCAAGTGAGGGCGATGGAGAGCCAAGCTGACGGAAGACATAGGGAGGCAGGCGGTGGTCTCGCCCGCTCACGCCACGAGCGAGATCCGAGCCTCGTGGACGAATAGCGATCGGGGATGGGCGTCCAAATCTCAAAACGCTCCCCAGACAACCCCACAGCCGGGGTGCGGGTAGGGTGGGAATATCAGTAGGCGAGGTCGCCAAGGTATTGGTCTGGACTTTGCAGCTGGGATCAGCTCGTCAAGCTGCATGGTTGGCATGCGCTGGGCATGCGAGCAACACCACGTTATCGTGCCATCCGTTTCGACAGCGAACCCACGAGGTCACCCCGTCTCTAGCCGCCTGCAAGTTGGACCGCGGTTCGTTGTAGCACGGTCGAGCGCAAGCTCTCGCGGAATTGGCGCATTCCCCGCTTGGTGAGGCTTAAGGAAACGGGTCGGACATTGCGGCGACATTTGGTCGTGATGAGATTCTCGTGCGTCCATGCTTGACAAGATCCTGGTACATATCCATGCGGGGTAGAAAATCCGGAGAGGGAACCGGCGAGTCATTGCCACTGTTCACGACCGAAGACATTTCGAAGCAAAGGTCTACGACGCAGCCCAGCCTTGGCCAGACGACGCCACATCGCGCCAGTGACAAGTAGGCCTCTTTCGATAGCACATTCATGGTTCGTCCTGCAGGTAGACGAGTTGGAATCGGAACCGGAAACTGCGGGGTTTAATTGTGATAGAGCGAAAGCGCACAAGTCGAGTCCCTTCTGCATGCATAAACATTGAGCATTGGTCGAGATGTTCGAAAGTCGCCGCAAGGACCTCGTCGGGTCAAGGATATTCCACGCAAGAGGACGAAGGGAATAAGACGGCTTCTCGAGCTACCGGGTATTGTAGGATTTCAGGAGCTCGGTGCTGTCCTTTGCACCTTGTGCTTACAGGCCAGAGCATCGTCGGCATCTGATCGCGGTATAGAACCAAGTACGTCACTTGATGCTGCGTGGCCGCTTGCGTTGCGCGTTGCTGTCATCGTGACCTTCAATTGGAATCGCCTGGAGCTTTGCCATGTCGATGCAAACCATCAGCAGGTCTATGAGCTCGCTCGAGCGTATACAGCTGCAGTCGAGGCCTTACCGTGCTTACGAGCGCAGCTGGATTTCCATCCTATAATGTTTTGCTGCTCCTTGAATGTCAGATCTGTCAAACCAAGCTTTCAGAGCCTAGTTTCCGTCTTCTTCGGTACCGCACTCCTGGACGACCTGCGTCATACCACCCCAGGTTCTCCTTGACTGTGCCATTAAGGAGCATGCGGTTTCCATATATGGTGTCATTCGTGGAACTGTCATCCTTCGGACACCGCAAGGATCTCACAATGAGGACGGTAGATGTCTGGAAGCTCCGTGAATGGCCTCCTGTACGCCAGTCCACGACATGAAAATCCGCAGTCAGAACTCAAACAAGTCTAAGTACGAAAGCTATTTCCATGGCGTCTGCGCAGCATGCTGATGCTGGTCCACTCTCGTCTCTCCAGCGACAGCGTAGTCCGACCTGGAATAGAGTCCCGAGCAAGTCTGATGTCCTGGGTCCTGATGTTGCGCGTGATATGGCCCTCGACCATGGTCAAGATGATGCTTTGCAGTCTCTGAGTATGCAACAGAGATTGGATAAGTTGATCGCTCGGGCAGGCTGCTTGTTTCTTTTAGATGATAGATGATAGTATGAAAGGCAGATGAAGCATGACTGGGGATAAGAGGAATGTGCAAGAGTGAAGCGGCTCGAACGCAGCCTACGTCTCAATTAACTGCACCTTCGTAGCTGACCGTGAGGACAACGAGGCCAGCTTTGGAAAAGTGATGGACACAGCTGCTTTTATACCACTGAAAGGCATGATTAGTCTCCATCCTCTTCCTTCCCCCAGTCAAACATCTGCACCTCGGGAGTGTGCCGAAATCGGAAGCTCGAGCCTCCGCGATATGGATCGTCACTGTAGAAACTTTCCACCTGCTTGCATTGAGTCATTTTTGGTTGATTATATCTCGCATAAAGCAAAGAAGAAGCACTACATCTGGCGAATGTCAACAGCATACACCATGTCAGTAGCCAGAGGCATTGCCGCGCCAAATCGCTGGCTGCGATGCGCCGCGCATCACTCGAAGAGAAGATGCTATGCCTCAGCATCAACGGCAGCATCAAGTCTGCCTGCAGACTACAGAAACGCCATTGAGGTATGTCGTAGGTCTTACCATCCTGCTGCGCCTTGCTGAATTATAGTATAGAAAGAAGCCTCACTACCAACCCCCGATCCGCCTTCAGACTCGCAGACCGCCCGGATAGTCAACACCCACATGCAATACATGGTACCGACCTACGTGAGACCTCCGCCTATGTTCCACAAAGGTGAGGGGTGTTATCTATGGGATGTGGAGAACAGGCAGTATCTGGACTTCACGGCTGGCATCGCAGTCAACGCTCTCGGCCACTGCGATCCAGAGATGAGCAAGATTCTCTATCAACAGGCACAGACTTTGGTCCATTGCTCGAACCTCTACTACAACCCATGGGTGGGTGCATTGAGTGAGCTGCTAGTTCAGAAGACGAAGGAAGCGGGCGCTATGAAAGATGTCGGCAAAGTGTTCGTCTGCAATTCCGGCAGTGAGGCCAATGAAGCGGCAATCAAATTCGCTAGGAAGTGCGGAAAGGAGGCACAACCAGATGGTAGCAAGAACGAGATTGTGAGCTTCCAGGGCTCGTTTCATGGACGCACAATGGGTGCGCTGTCCGCAACGCCAAACCCCAAGTACCAGAAACCATTCTCGCCGATGATTCCTGGATTCAAATATGGAACGTACAACGACATCGACGGCATCAATGATATTGTGACAGAGAAGACCTGTGGTGTGATGATCGAGCCCATTCAGGGTGAGGGAGGTGTCAACGTTGCTACGCAAGAGTTCATGCTGGCCCTCCGAAAACGGTGCAATGAGGTTGGAGCGGTGCTTGTCTACGACGAGATTCAATGTGGACTCGGCAGAACTGGCACGCTCTGGGCACATGCAAACCTGCCACCAGAGGCCCATCCAGATATCCTGACAACAGCGAAAGCACTCGGGAACGGGTATCCTGTCGGTGCTACTCTGGTAACTGATGAGGTTTCGAGCAAGATCAAGACCGGCGACCATGGAACCACCTTTGGCGGCAATCCTCTAGCCTGTCGCCTGGCGCATTACATGGTCTCTCGGCTGTCTGAGAAGGAGCTGCAGCAGGATGTCGTGAAGAAGGAAGCTCAATTCCGAAAGCATTTCGTTGAGCTTCACAAGCGCTTCCCAGAAGTGGTGCAAGAAGTGAGAGGACGAGGTCTGATCTTGGGTCTGCAGCTGAACTCGGATCCGACGCCTGTCATCACTGCCGCCAGAGAGCGTGGACTGCTTGTCATCACCTGCGGCACGAATACATTGAGATTCGTCCCCCCGCTGATCATCTCTCCTGAGGAAATTGACAAGGGTATGGCGATTCTCAGCGATGCTATGGATGCTGTGTTCAGCAGTCCTGAGCATGTGAAGGGGACGCCTGGGCAGCAGGAGATGCGATGAGCCCAGATTTATGCGATACAGATAGCGCTCTAATGGGTATTTGACGGAAGTGGCGACCAACAGAAGGACCATTCTCCAGCAAGCGAGATCACTGGCGCGCACACACCTGGGGACGCGGGATCTGGAATACCTCGCAGCAGTACATGGTGCCACCGCCGGCACTGCTGATTCATGAGTGTCACGAGTAACCTCGACGTCGGGCCTCACTCAGAACACGC